>NC_136463.1:123033273-123730964 GCF_902686455.1 Sciurus vulgaris | reverse complement strand
AAACAAGATAGCCGGAGACTCTAGAGAATGACATATCCACCAGTTGGTAGTCAGTTTCTTCTCTTACCACTATTGTCGCAGTTTGCAGTATCAACCGTTGTTCACTTGGTAGCGTGCTAATCTAACCTACTTGTTAAGATGATGGAAATAGCTGATGTCTGCACTTAACACATCTGTGTCAGTCTCACTTATGGCTCAACACTTAGACCTAAATGAAGCAGGAAAGCTCTGTTTGATGCTGTTCATTTAGGCTTTGTTTGAGTTAAGAACTGGTCTTGAGCAGGGAGGTTCCCTGCTTGGAGATGAGTGTAGTTATTTATTTCTCATGTGTTCATTTTATTTTTTAGTGTTTAATTCCATTCAACCATTTTCAGTATTAATATTTCTGTAATCAGGAATATAGGAATCCTTTGTGTGATTGGGATCGAAAATCAGCTTTTCAATGGGAGCTATTGATTTTTTTTTTTTTTTTTTTGGACTGGCAATTGAACTCAGAGGTATTTTAAAATTAAAAATTTAATTTAAAATTAAATTAAGCTACCTTTTTAAAATTAAATTTTTTTTTTTTTTACTGAGACTTGCTAACTTGCTTACAGCCTCTCTAAGTTGCTGAGGCTGGCCTTAAACTTGCCATCCTCCTGCCTCAGCCAGGGGAGTTGCTGGGATCATAGGTGTGCACCACCATGCTCTGTGCTATTTATCATTTTTGTGTAGGTGTGTTAAATCATTAAGTGTGGAAAAGCATTTTATTTTTCTTATGTAGTTGATTCATTAGGTCCTTATTTACCTGAATAGACGGACTAACTTAAATTTTCTTCTGTTTAGATAGTGTTCTTTTCTACATCCTATAAGTGTAGCCTTTTGCCATTAAAGATGTAAATAACCAGTTAGTTCCTAGTGGGGGCTGGGGCTGGGGAGGGGAAGGTCTTGAGCTTAGTTTTCTTCCATACATAGGACAGTCCTTCTAAGGACCCTCAGTGTCTTGGCTGATAGAAAATGCTCTGCATGAATTATTCAGGGTACATAACAAAAAGCACAACATAAACACAGATTCAGCACTTTGTTTGGTACTAACTAGTAGCTAGTTTTCATTGCTGAAAGTTCTTGGTAAAAACTTAGAGATTCTTTTGAATGTTTTGGGCATGTAAATGATTGTTCATTATCTTTTTATTTTCTGAGAGTTGTTATGGTTTGGATGAGGAGAAATGATTGGGTCATGGCCTTAACCTAATCAATGGATTAATCCCTGATGGGATTAACTGAGTGGCAACTGGAGGCAGATGGGGTGTGGCTGGAGGATGTGGCTTATTGGGGCGTGGCTGTGGGGTATAGATTCTGTACCTGGAGAGTGGAGTCTCTCTCTCTCTGCTTGCTGATCATCACATGAGCTGCTTCCCTCTGCCACATTCTTCCTCCATGATGTCAGACTCACCTTGAGCCCCACGGAATGGAGCTGGCTGTCTGTGGACTGAGACCTCTGAAACCTTGAGCCCTCAAGTAAACTTTTCTCTTCTCTGTTCTGGTTGATCTTTTAGTCACAGCAGTGAAAAGGCTGACTAAAACAAGGGTGTATGTGGTTAGGAGTAGGAAGAGAACATTTGAAGATATTATTTTTTGTTCTAAAAATAATATAGATTGGAAAAGTTTGGACCATAAAGCAAATATGTTTATGATTTTGTTTTTTATAGCCACCATCCTTTACATTAATGAACACTTGAGGATTTTAGATTTTTTTTTTTTTCTGATGTGCTCCCTGACCACTTGACCGGGTAAGCTTGTGGACACAGAGTGAATGTTCCAGGGAGAAGCAAGCCTCCCTGGAACTTAGATTCTTTATCACACTCACTCCCAGGAGAGTTAATTTCAAGTTGCTGGTACCAGCAGCTGCGGCATGATATTGCCCAATCCCAGGTCCTTTTATTGATGAGTAGGAAGGAGTGGGATTGCTGCTTAAGAAATTTTATTATCTTTAGAAGGGAAGAATTTATTATAGGGGTTTTCTTAGATGATCTTTTTCATGTGGGTAAGACATTTTGAACTCTGAATGTCCAAGCTGCTTAGAGGTTCTGAGTTGATCTCCACTGGAGTGGTACTGCCACCCTGAAGGGGTGTTTAGATGTGAATAGGAATGTTTTTTGTTGTCACAGTGACTGTGGGTGGGTGGGTGCTACTGGCATTCCACAGGTGGGGACCAGGAATGCTGTGGATCCTGCCTTGCTCAGGACGGTTCTGTAAGATGAGTTAACTGTCCATCCCAAATCCCCACAGTGATTTCTCTAGAACCCCTGAGAAGTGTGACTTTGTTTATAGTGCTCTGTAGTGCTGATGGACAGCCTAAGTGCAGGGGATGGAGGTGCTCGAAGAAAAATAAGTGGGATGTGAGAGACAGGAAGGGGAGAAAGGCCGGTAACTGGTGGTTAAGTGAAAATGGAGAAGGATAGACTGGTTATCACAGGTGGTTACTTCCATTCCTCACCTCAGCATTGAGAGGCTACTTGAATAGTGCATCTATTATTCTGACTTTTGGACATCGAAAGACACTTTATTTCAATTACTCAGACAATATAGTAATCTTTGAGATGAGCTGACTGTCTTGACAGCTGACCGAATTCTGTGGGCTGGAATTCAATTCTGTGGGCAGACGCATTCAACTTGAGGAGGATGAAGGGCAAAAGTCACCAGGATATTGGTGGTGAAACCCTGTGGAACCTGTTGGCAAGGTGCAAATGGAGCTGCTTTGGATCAGGTCTGGAGCAACTGGAAGGGCTATACAGTGAGATCCATCTCTGCCAGCAGCCTCTTGGGGAACTGCCTACCAACCTGCTCACTGGCCCATGGTGGGTGAAATTCTGGGGAGCATAGTGGAACTCTAAATTTTTCTCATGGCGAGAGTCTGCCTGCTAGTTCAGTCTTATGTCCCTGGAGTGACCTTCAGTTTAACACCTTTACTGGCATTAATGATCAAACCATTTGCTATTGTCATTCTTTTGCTTGACAATCAAGGTACTTTCTCGCTCCTTCCTCTCATCCTTATTGCCCACATTCCCTGAGAGCTTCCCTCTGATTGGGTGTGGAGGCCTGCTCATTATCCTTCACCTGTGCCAAGCTTTCCTTAAGTTGTTTCAACCCCATGCAAGGCTGGGTCCCATCTTTACCTGCCCAAATGCTGCTTATTTGTAAAGACCCAGGAGAGTCATGTTCTCCTTCCCAAAGACTTCTCTGATCACTTCCGCTTGTGGTGTTACCTACACTCCCACCAGTGCCAGTTGGTCTTTACTATCTCTATTGCTTGTGAGCAAGTTGTTTACCACTTTATAGCACAGCTTTGAGTCAGACTGCCTAGGTGTGAATCCCCACTCTACTACCTACCAGCAGTGAGATTTGGTCAAGCCTCAGTATCCTCATCTGTGAAGTGGGGCTACTGATACACTCTTACAGAGTCGTTTTGAGGATGAGCCAATCTGTGGAAACCACTTAAAATACTGCTGGCAAGTTCTGGGTGAACGTAAGATGGCATTTGTTTCATGGAGAGTGGAATGATGAGAAGCAGCAACTCTGGAATCACACAGTCCTGAATCTCAGTTAGACTTTGATATTTTCACCTTTGTGGCCCTGAGGAAGTTGGTTAATGTCATTGAGGCTTAGTTTCCTCTTCTATTAAGTAAGGAAAAATCTCTTCCACACAGTTTTAAAAGGGACCAGTGGATGTATATAAAGCTTTGTATATTGTGGGAAACCATAGCAGGTGCTCAATAAATACCAACTGTTGTGTGGATATTTAATTTATAATGCATGTTACTTTTGTCCCCCAATAAACTTGTAAACTCTATAAAAAAGGGGGCCCTATTTTATCCTTCTTTGTTTCTTCCACAAACCGTAGAGCAATGTTCTGCACATAGTAGTTAGGAACTTTTTGTGACTATAATGAATTTGACATCATTTTTTTTATCCTTCTTTTAGTTGCATTCAAATGATTATGATAATGAATCAAATGGCCTTGTCCGTAAATCTTTGACATCTGTAAATGTTCTCTCAATATTAGTTTGCTCTAACAAAACATCGGGACTCTAAAACAGTAATTTGGAAAAAAAAAGCAGTTGATCTAACAGTTTGTCAACTGGATTAAAGATACAAAAAGGATTTCAGATCACCTATTTGGTGATCTAATTAGGAAAATGAGGCAGCCAGAATGTACCAAGGAAGACAGTAGGAGGTTGGCTTGCTCTGCATGGTCTTGTTTCAGTTCCATTAATTGAATCCTTGACTGTTCCATCAACTGACATTAGGCAGGGGCAGGGTCTTCCAAGTAATTTGTTACCTTTGGTTGTTATGGTTACAGTGTAACATTTTGCAAATTAGCAGGTGACCCTAAATCTTTAAGAGGTTTGACCTTATTTATATGTATAGGTGTGTAGAAATTGTAGCTATCACCCACCTTGTAAATATCAAGTATGTTCAAAGTAAAGAAAATTAAGTACAGAAAAAATGAAGTGAAAATTATAAGTGAATTAAGAGATTTCATCTTAAAATTTGTTTCTTTGAGTTCAGTGCAAGTAGGACTATTATAATATGAATTAGTTGTCTATGTTTTTAAAAAAGATCACATGTGCCCCTCAGGTGGACCAAGTGTTTGGAAGGACCAGTTAAGAGGATCTAGCAGAAAAATAGGATTTGCCATAGAAATTACCCTACTCTGTTAACTCTGGACAATGTTCCATTGACTACCACTTGCCTTTCTCTTTTCAGAGAGAATCATGGAAGGGAAAAGAAGCCGTTGTAAGGAAGGGATGAAAGAATGCAACTTACTAATATGATTCAGTATTTTTCTCTTTATTATAAACTTCTGCATATTCCTTTTATTTCAGATTATTCCAGATTTCATTTTTCTTTCTATGGATTTAAGAACATCAATTCCTATTAAAGTCTCAGTTTGCTCAGATGGTTTTGTATATCTTAGATGTTTGAAGGTCTCAACAGATGGAATTTTATAAAGAGGAATCTTCACCACCTGTTCAACACGCATTTGCAATCCCACATGTGCCCAGCTCTGGGCCAGATGCTGTAGATGACAGAGAAGAGGTCTTCTCAATCCAGGACTCTTCCCTGCCCTGAAAAACAAACAAACAAACCTTCCCTCCTCTGGGCACTATCTGTGACTCTAGTATCTTATCTTAACACATTCTTAGTCTAACACTTGGACCAGGAAGCTTGGGACATGGCTATTTATAAAGAAAGGATTACTCTTGTTTTTTGTTTTTTAATATCTTTGGACTCTATGAGCTTGGGAAACAAATCTGTCCTTATTTCTGATATCAGTTTTCCCAGAGTGACAAAGTTCTTTTTTTATTTCTCTTTGTTGCTTTTGATTGTTGCAAATTTTCTGAAGCCCAAGGATATTTTAGTGCAGTGTTAGCTGCAAATTAGACGACTTTCTCCTCCAACCAAAGAATGTAAGCACTGTGAATTCTATGTCAGTGAAATGAATGAGCTCAAAGTTTGGGGGGAAGAAATCAAATTTTTACCTTTGCTTTTGAGTTTAGTGTTTTTTTTTTTTTTTTTTTTTTTTTTTTTTTTTTTAAAAGGGAACATAGCAATGTGTTGCAGGTGCTGGGACAGAACTGTCAGGTTCAAATCCTTGTTTTGCACATACTTGCTTTGCCGTCTGGGAAAGTTACTGACTGCCTCAATTTATTTGTAAAATGTTCATAATAATAGCATCTGTATCATAGGACTGTCATAAGGATTAATATTAACCGTTGCAGGGCTAGTGAGTAAAGGCTACTTATTTAAAACAATATACTAAGGAAATAAAGTACATATAAATCCCCTGAAACCAGGGGCACCTGCTATTGTTATCAAGTCTAATCTAGATCTTTTTGCTAGCAGTTTATTTTTAAACCACGCATATTCCTTTTATAATAGAATGAATGACAGGCTTCTGACACTAGTGGAACATTTGGCTGGTTGCTGAGAGGCTGGCCACCCAGCAGTGATAAAGTATCTGTTTGTTTTTTCTGGAGAGATATTTTCAAACAATAGTCATTTGGGAGTTCTAACAGGCATGGAAAGTTACCATTGAAAAGGTGAATTTGACAAATGAATTATCATGGATCTGTTGATAAATTGAGTAAATTGGATGTGATATATTACTTTAGATAATGGAGTGATTGCGAGCTCAGCTGTGAAAATCACTGCTTATAGTTACCTGATTGAAATAGTTCCCATCAGTTTCAATTTCTATGTGTATGATTTTAGAAAATTGGCCTTATAGTGTTCTAAAAAAAAAAAAAAATCAAACAAACAACTTTTAGGTCCCTATTTTGTATTCTTTTCATGATGTATTTAGTCTGGTGTTTGAGCTAAAAACAACCAACAAAAAAACCTTCCAATTTGACTTTTGCTAAAAGTTGCTTAAGAAATAGCATTCATATGTGTTTTCAAAACAGGCAATATATCATTCTGGGAATTTTCTTTTATATACTGAATTTCTAAGTTAGTGCTTTTTTTCCCTACAGCAATATGAAACTCTGTATATGGACTGTCCTTTACAGTTATAATTTTTCAATCAGAACTGATTAGATACTAAAAGACAAATGTACTGAACTTACAAATACATTGTGTGGGATTACTAACAATAGACCTAATTGGTAAAAGTGACTTAATATATGTTGTGTTAATAGCTAAACCTCTAAAGCCTCTAATCTCCCATGGAAATATTGCTTTGTAGAACAAAATCCAATGAGAAGTTCTGGGATTCCAGAGTGAATTTGTACATTCCTTAGGGGCATTTTTGCAAGGGAGGTTGTTGTGTTTTAAAGGTAGTTGATAAGAGACCTGCACCACCAACCCCAGACCTGCACCACCAACCACCATCATGCATTAGTCTATAGAAGGTATTTGGGTGTACGTGCTTCTGTACCACTCGGTACCACCATTTAGCCAAGGGAAGTTTCTGACCATTTGCAGCATACATTATAAATCAGGATGTCACTACCAGACAATCAGATTTGAGCATTCCATGAACAAAGTAGCCCATATTCTCTAGGAATAGATCACTTAACTATGTTTATGTCCTGCTGTTGATATGCCTGCATTTACCCAAGTCGGGATAGCACAGTGTTTATTTATTCTGGGAGTATGTAATTGATGTGTATATTTACCTAATTTGGGGTTAATAGCCAAAAATTGAAGTGGATAATTTAGCATGATTGGTTCAATATAGGGGGAAAATAAAATTATTCTTCCAACTCTGAAAATTACTCCCTATCCCTTGGGTTTGTGAAAGAATAATTTGAGTCTTCTCCAAGTTGGACTGATTGTTGGCTGCTTTCTTTAAAAAAATTTCCTACTTGGCACATACTGCTTGAGAAGATCACTGGCCAGATATTTGGGGAAGCTTGGAGGATTTCCAATGCCAAATTAGTCCCCTGGAGAGACCCAGGAAAAGTGCAGGATATATTCGTTGAATGAAATTAATTTGTTTAAGTCATACTCTCTTTCTAATGTCACTGGTGGATACTATTTCCAGTTGGGGACAAGGTAACCTTTAGTGCCAAGTTTGTGCACTCTGGTTGACTGCAGAAATTTGTTTTTTGCCTTTAAACAAAGTGTTTGCAGAGATGAACTTACAGACTTGGCAGTTCACAAATTCATTAAAAAGGCCAGAATATTGGTCTGAACCTAAGGATGAAGGGCTATAACTTGCTATGTATGATTTATTAATAGAAAGCCATTTTAAGAAACGTAAGAGGAGAAACTAAAAAATTAGCACAGTCAAGCAGATCAAAAGTTAGCCATGATGTTATCAATGAGAGATAATCACTGGTAACATTTTGGTCTTTTTTAACACTGCTCTTTTTTCTTTATGTGACTGTTAGAAGTAAAATTTTGCATCCTTGTCTTTGTTTACATTATACTATAAATATTTCTTCCAAATAATTAGAAGTTCTTCATAACCATTTTCACAAATTCCAGTAGGAGGTTTAAAATTTCTTTTATTATAAATAATATGATAAAAAATGTATATTTACATAAATCTTTGTCTAGTTCTCTGGTTAGGTCCTTAGAAAAAATACTTAGAATAAAAATTACTGAGTTAAAAAAAAGAACATTTTTAAAAAAGAAGATGCACTTCGTCAAATTGCTTTCCACATTGGTCACATCAGGGTACACTCTAATCAGCTATATATGAAAATGACCTTCTTTCTACAGACCTCCAAGCAATTATTTTTATATTATCACCATAAAAATGTTTCCCTAATTTAAAAAAATATTTTGCATTCTGTTAATTACTAGATAGTTGAATAATTTTTCATTTTTATCGAAAATTTGTATTTCTTTAATAAAATATCCGAAGCTTTAAATTTTATTTTGAAACTGTTTTTGCATTTCTTGGGTGTTACAGAATGCGACAGTGGGCATTTTCGCTGTGGAAATGGGCATTGTATCCCTGCAGCTTGGAGGTGTGATGGTACTAGAGACTGTTTGGACGACACTGATGAAGTTGGCTGCCGTAAGTGGGGAAGGGCCAAAAGAGGCTAAACTCTTTTTTGAGTGACATGAATGCTTTGTGGTGATTCCAGCCTATCAAAGAAAAGACAAGGCTTAATGACAGATCCAGGGCCAGGATCAAGTCTTTTGCAATCTGTGTAATTGAATAAGTGAATCGATGACCTTAATAAGAGTTTCTTCCCTTTAACAAAGGGATTCAGTTTACATCAGTTTCTATCTTACCCTTATCCCATGGCCACACCTTGATAGGGAAATGAATTTGCCATCAGTTTTTTGAAGTCTTTAAGTGACTGTTGCTGATGATTCACTCTGGAAGTTTTTCAAATCAACTAGAACAAACAAAGCATGTTATCTGAATTCCTCTGATTTGTACTTCAAGGCGGAACCTATTCTTATATAAAAGATGTGGTGTAGAACTGGGTGTGGTGGTACATGCCTGTAATCTCAGTGACCCAGGAGGCTGAGGAAGGAGGATCACAAGTTTGAGGCCAGCCTCAGCAATTTAGTAAAACCCTGTCTTAAATTAAGAAAAAATAATTAAAAAAAGCTATAGTGTAACTTGTGAATAAAGAAAGAAAATGTGTCTAGTGCGATATTGTTTTGAAAAAGTTCTAGTTAAGAATATGATGATAAAGTAAATCCAAAATGTAACTAATTATAAAATCATTTTCACATGTACATATATAGTGCTCAAAAATATGCTAAGGTGGCTTTTAGATTAGGAAAGTGAGCCCTAAAGAAATCGTTACTTATTGTAGCATCTCAGTTGATGAGTGCCTTGTCCAAATCCCTGCCCTTAAGTCCACTGCTCTTTCCAACTTGCCTTAGGTGATCAATCACATTGCTGCAATGTCCTTCATTCTGATAGGTAAGCAGACAAGGGTTATTATCCCATGACCAGGAAAGCAGGTGAAAATAAAATAAAACAAAACAAACAAACCTTGTTTTGAATTGTTTGCATCCTGTGGCACACCAGAACCGTCAAACTTGGGTGTATTGTTTGATGATGACTCATTTGAAAGAATGGGAGGAAGAGGAAGAAATTGGACCCATTCAGTGCTTCTTAAACTTTCATGCACAAATGGATCACCTGGGAACTTGTAAAAGTGCATATTTTGACTTGATATGTTTGGGGTGGGACCAGATATTCTACATTTCTATAACATCCCAGCTGACACTTGGTGCTCACACTTGGAATAGGAGAGCAGCTATATTTGTGGAGACATCATCCTGTGCTGTCAGTTTGCTTCCTTTGGGCTTACTGAGTTCATTTCTTTTCTTTTAAAACAATATGAGCAAATTGAGAATAGTGTAATCTGGGATAGAGGAATAAATGACAAATTATGCCACCAACTCTTCTGAGATTGTTACTACATTTAAAGGTCCTATAACAACAATAATAACAATAATACCAAAGACAATAATGATAGCAACCAGCATTATATTGCACTTTCACGGGTATTATTTATTTATTTTTTACAATGAACAGTACAGTCTCCATTTTATGATGCATATAGTAAGGCTCAGAGAACTTGCCAAAGATCTCAAAACAAGTAAATTGTGGTAATAATGATTATTTGATTCTGGGTCTTCTTTTCCAGATCTTGGATTTTCCAGTTCATTATGATACTTTACTATTAGATATTTCAAAACATTTCAAACAATTTAACAAACACTCATGGTTAATTTTGATTAAATTAAATTTTTAGTTTAATAATTTTGTCATAAATTTGATATGTGTATGGCTGTGCCATTTTATTTATTTATTTATTTTCTTCTTTTTTTGTTTTGTTATGTTTTTTGCTACTGGAGATCAAACCCAGGACCTCCTGCATGCTAGGCAAGTGCTCGGTCACTGAGCCACATCCCCAGTCCTTTTTATTTTTTTATTTTGAGGCAGGGTCTCACTAAGTTGCTGAAGCTGACCTGAAACTTGTGATCCTCTCTCCTCAGCTTCCCAGGTAGCTGGGATTACAGGTGTGTGCCACCAGTCTGGCTATTCTCTGTTTTATACTGGTTTGGATCAATAGTTTGTGTTGATCCATTGATGAGATTATTTGACAGTGGACCTTAAAGTATACAGACTTTACTTATGTTGAGCAGGACTCGACATTTTTTTAATTTTTTTTTTGTGATACTGGGAATTGAACTTGGGGTGCTGTACTGCTAAGCTACATCTGCGACCCTTTTTGTTTTGAGACAGGATCTTGCTGAATTGCTGAGGCTGCCTCAGCTTCCTGAGTGGCTGAAATTATAGAATTGTGACACTGCCCCTGGTGACAGTCTTTTTTTTTTGTAGTACTGAAGAGTGAGCCCACAGGAGCTCTATCAATGAACTACACCCCCAGCCCTTTTTATTTTATTTTTGAGAAAGGTTCTTGCTAAGCTGTCCGGGCTGACCTTGAACTTCAGATCTTCCTGCCTCAGCCTCCCTAGTAGTTGGGATTATAGGCAGGTGCTGCCAGCTTGGTGGCATACTGTCTTTTGAAGTAAGCATTTTTGTGGTGCTATGGGACAGATATTTGCCATAATGAGTCCTTTTTTGGTTGTTTTAGCTCCCCAATCCTGCCAGGCAGGTTATTTCCAGTGTGAGAGTGACGGAACCTGCATCCCTCACAACTGGGTATGTGACCATGAGGAAGACTGTCCTGATGGCTCAGATGAACATCAGCATTGCCGTAAGTATTTAGAGAGGCATCTTGTTTTGGTTCTTTGGACACTTAAAATTTAACCCGTCACAGATAGGTTATACACACTGTGATGATTCTTTATACGTAAATACTGAGCTGGATGTTAAATGACCAGGGAACGTATGCCAGCAATTCAGAGTGGGAGTGATATTGAAAACTGTGAATGTTCTAATGACTTATAAATATACCCCAGCAATTTGGAACTGGAATAGGTTCCCAATCTTTAATTTGGTTTATGTTACGTTCAAGTAAGAAGCAAAATATTTGTTGGTATGTATAGGTGGGGGCCTTCATTTATGTGGTTGGAGTGCTCCAGGGGCACCCTTTGCATTCAGAACGTTCACCTCTTTGTTCCCAGTATTAAACGCTCTTCTTTGTGGCTAGGGAAGCAGGAGCTAGTGCGTGGGTTACTTGGAGGCATTGTTGGTAGTTACTTCATTGTGACTGAAGTACCACTATAGTCCATGGTATGGCTACAACAAGGAAGAAAGTATTAGCAATGGCTGGACTGTGGCAATGGCTGCATTCCTGAATTGGCCCCACTATAATCTCATCAGGCTCATGATTTTTAGTTACCTCTGTAGGTTGATGAGATCCAAATCTGTGCCCACACTTTAGTCTTGTGGATGCAACCACTTTTTGGATATCTCCAAGGTGCATCAAACACAAGGTGCCTCAACTGTGACCAGTTATCTTCTCCCCCAAACTGACTTTTCCTACCATGTTTGCTGGCCTATCTTTATCAATAGAAACAAAATTTTAGCCCACTAGAAGGTACTGGCAGAAAATACAAATTAGTTGCAAACTAACAAAAATATCCCGATTGGGGCTCTTTTACTTGTTAACCTAGATTTCATGAAATATGTTTCATAATGTAAGTGTTTTATTACATAAAAATAATTTGTGTAAATGACATGAAAGATGTAATCAATTCCCATGGAAAGGTTATCACAATCCCCCTGGTGACCATGTTAGAAACTTGGAAGTTATTCTCGATTCTTTCCTCTCCTTCACTAACTTCTGACTAATTTACCTTATAAACATTTCTAAAGTTTCTCTTTTTTTTTTTTTTCCCCATTATGTGACCACTCACTGTCAGCATCTCTCACCTGGGTGGCTGCAGCAGCCTCTGGATTGACCTCCCTGCCTCCGGTCCTGTGCCCTCTCAGGCTCTCCCCAACACTGATGCTGAAAAGATCTAACCAAAACCCTTTGCCAGCTCTCCATTACCTCCTGGACAAAGTTCCAACTCCCTGACAGGGTTCATCCTGGCCTCAAAGATGTGATTGGTGTTTGTTTTTCCATGTCCATCACTTGCAATTCCTGCTTGGAAATGTCCATCTGAGGCACAGCCACGCTTGCAGTTCCTTGTTCTGGCCTTTTGCCTCCATTCCTCCTGCCTGATTACTCATTGCTAGGCAGTTCTTGTTTCCTTTTGATCTAGTTCATTGCTATTTCTCCTTTTTAAACCCAGCAGAGGTGTCCCTTTCTCAAGGAAACTATCACAGTACATGCTCCTGTTCCAGGGTGAATATGGTACCCCTCTGTGATGCTTCTATTGCTGCTGTGTGCCTGCGATTTGCTTCCATGATTATTTCCTAATTATTTCTTAAAAGACTCCCCCAGAAAACAATGAATTCTTTAAAGGTAGGGATTGTGCCTTATTCATCTTTAGATTCTCATTGTGGGTGAACTTGGTGGCACCTAGTAGTCCCTCAATAGATGTTTGTGTAATGAATGAATAAAGCATTAGATCAGTTGATGGAATTATGTAATTTTATCTGTCATTTCTCTACATTTAATGAGCTTCTAATTACTTCCTCAAACTGTTTAAACCTTAAGTACAAAATATAGCATTATTTGGGCTTGATTTTAAGAAGAAAGCCATGATCATTAACATTAACATAATATTGGCACCTGCTTTAGTTTCTTTTCATACTTTAAGACCACTCATGACCTACTTTTCAGGAATCAAAGAATCTCTTTAATTTTATGTGACAATTGGAAATATATACTTAAATAAATTATGTGGAAATATAATCTTTTAAATCTTATTCAAGTTAAATAGTGTTTCTGTCATGGGCAGAATTCAGACATTGAAGTGCCTTCTAGAAGAGTCTATTCTGATCTTATTAATAAAAGTAAAATTTTATCTGCACATATTCAGTGGTGGGAAAAAATATGAAATCTATAAGTATTTCAGAAATAGGCAGACTGTAAAAATTTTTATTTCCTATTCAAGAATTACATGACACATTCATGATAAAGCAAATCGAAGGAGGGAACAAAGTGACAAGAAAGATAAAATCAATGAAGCATGGCAAAGGGTTTTTAAAAAATATACATGATAATCTGGATGTTTGAAATTTCAAGTATAAATTTTAAAGTTGTCATTTTTCTTCTTATCTCTTAAAAAGGTTTTCCTAAAAGTTTTGATGGCACATCCCTTACCATATACTTTTCCCCCCCCAGAAAACCAAGTTTTGCTGAACCTAAGTATCTTAACCAGACAGAAATATATGAAACTCTGTAAAATTCAGGCGAAAACCT
Organism: Sciurus vulgaris; assembly: GCF_902686455.1. NCBI lineage: Eukaryota > Metazoa > Chordata > Mammalia > Rodentia > Sciuridae > Sciurus > Sciurus vulgaris. Next base: position 123,717,213 of record NC_136463.1, on the reverse strand, counting down.
CTTTCTTCAATAGAGGATTATATAATTTTTAGACAATCATGTTTCTCAAATGTTTCCCTTTTTATGTGGACAATCAAAAAAAAAATATCACATGGTAAGATAATGTTACCAAGTCTAGGCAATTCCTGCCTCGGAGCTACAGAACACCTTTCCCTCATGCTTGCAGGCTACAATCATTCCATTTTATGTTTTGTCCAGAGACTCACTTGATAAACTGCTGATGCCCTGCTTTTACCTGAACTCATCAACATAGGATAAAATCAAACTAAATTTTTTTTTTCTGTTTATAAAATTGACACATGGCTAATGTAGACAATTTACAAACAAAGGAAGCTATAAAGGAAAAAAAAACATAAAATCACTCATATTCCCACCATTCAGGAATAACCACTGTTAATCCTTTGACATATTGCCTTGTTTAAAAAAGGATTTCAAGTGGGGAGGGGTGTTTACCAATCCTGGCTTAATCCCTATGTCTTATTTCATTCATCATCCTTACCATATTATCTTTTCAGTGTATATTGTAGTTTCAACACAGGTTGATCATGCAATGGTCTACCCTAGCATGCCGGAGTGTCCATACTATTCTGAGGGCATTTTGACAATATAATATCTTTGCTGTTGCATGGTATGCTTAGTTTGGTGGTAGCAGGGTACTTGGTCTTGTGTTCCTGTGAACTTTATATTCAGTATATGCTCTGCTTTCCAATATCCTCATTCATATTTGGGAACTATCAATAGGTTAGTCTGTGTCAGTCTGTAATGGTAAATTAAGTGCTCTCTTTCCCCTTCACAGCTGGGAGAACATGCTCAAGCCATCAGCTCACGTGCTCCAACGGTCAGTGTGTTCCGAGGGAATACAGGTGCGACCATGTCAGAGACTGCTCAGATGGAACTGACGAGAGAGACTGCCGTGAGTCCGTTTCAGTCTTTGCACTGTATTTAGTTTCACCCTTGTCCCTTTGGTATTTTAATCAATTTGTTAGATTCGTTGATGGACAGAAATGCCTACAATACTCCTCTTGTTGTTGAAATCTCTTGGCAGATTCTTTTGTGGATTAGAGGTGATGTTCTGATAGGAGTCTATTTTTAACAAGACGTTCTAAGTTTGTCCTGCCTTACTTAGCACATCAAGTTTTTTCATGTTTTGAAGTAGGAAACTTTTAACATTAACGTAGAATCTAAAAAGATGATTGAATATGCTGAGTGCAAAATACGGGTTGGTCACTTTTAACTTTTATTATACTGCTATGGAAAGTTTGTGGTTAAAATTTCTCATTAATTTTTCTGCTTTTGTGGAGATCACATTTTCCAGTTTTTCTTTGAAAAGTGTTACATTCTGAAAATGGCTTTCCTGGGCTGGGGTGTGGCTCAGTGGTAGAGTGCTTACCTAGTGTGGGTAAGGCCCTGCACTTCTCCCTAAACCCCCCTCAAAAAAAAAAAAAAAAAAAAAAGAAGAAGAAGAAGAAAAAGAAGGAAAGATAATGGTTTTCCCTATAATGGCAATATATTATATCTGTTTATAACTGATTGCCATAAGATAAGGCATATAAATCACAATATTCTGAGTGAAATACATAGTTATTACCAAAACTAAATCAAGAAAATACAGACATGTTGCATTATGTACTGACAAATAAGAGTAATCTGTCTCTCTTGAGTTTATATCAAACTGTTAAAATGAATATGAAAATATAGGAATTAGCTACTGGGTCAGACATTTTTTTTTTTTTTTTTTTAAATTTTTTTGGTGTGATTCTGGGGATCAAACCCAAGGCATTGCACATGCTAGGCAAGAACTGTGTCTCTGAGCTACTTTCTCAGCCCTATTTTTTAATTTTAAAAATTTTTTTATTTGAGGTCAGTCTGATTAAATTGCCCAGGTTGACCTTAAACTTTCAATCCTTATACCTCAACCTTCTGAGAGGCTGGGATTATAGTTGTACTACAGTACCTGGCCTTGTGTCAGTTTTATAGTCCATCTAATTCTGTCTTTAACCTTAGAAATACTCAGTTTCTCTTAAAAGTCTACCATTTATGTATAACTTCCTTGAGTTTTTATGTTTCTTCCTGACATTATTTTTAGAATACTACTGTGTTTCTTAAGTTTATCGCATGCTGCATGGGGATACTTCCTTTGTTTGCTCTTAAATTTATCTTTAAATCTTTGAGGAAGCTTTTTTTTGGTCACTGTGTCCAAAAGATCTGACAAACAACAAACAGGAGGAAATTTTATTTTGGCTCACCGTTTCAGAGGTTCAGTCCATGGTCTGCTGACTCCATAGCTCTGGGTTGGAATGAGGTAGAAGGATGTGGTGGAGGAAGGCAGCTCAGAACATGGCAACCAGGAAGCAGAAAAAGCTCTGCTCACCAGGGACAAAATATAAACCCCAAAAGCACACTCCCAATGACTGACTTCCTCCAGGCATACCCTACATGCTTACAGTTGATTCACATCAGTGGATTAATCCACTGATGCGGTTACATCTCTCATGATCTAGTCATTTCACTTCTGAAAATTCTTGTATTGTTTCATACATGAGCTATTGGTAGGCACCTCATATCTAAACCATAACATCTAGTTTTCCAAGAACTGGTGAACAGATTTTGTGTATCTTAGAAACTTTGATCAAACTCTTCTCAGTTATTTATGTCTCCAACGAATTTAAGGTTTAAGTTTTAGCCTGTTCTCATGGAATACCACCTCCACTGTTTGATAATTTTGATTTAATTTTAGTTCTCTGGGCTGTCTGTAAGTCTGTTTCTTTGAGCCAAGTGGTATATTTTATGCACTCTTAATGAAAGGTCTATTTTCTATTATTTTTTTCCCCCTCATCTTTCCAACATGGTGCCCTGGTGGGAGCTTACCTAAATGAGCAAGTTGCTTCTATTCTTTGTACTGCTCAAATTGTTCTGTTAATGGAGGAAAAATATTTGTATTTGTGAAATGGAAAGACCTGTGCCTGGGTTCGATCTCCATCATCATACAAAAAAATAAAAAAGAGTGACACAGTAGCTAATTCCTATACTTTTATAAGTCCAGGTTCATGCTGAATATATACCATTACCACTCTTTTATAGTTTTATTTTATTTTGTTTTGCAATGCTGGGGATCAAACCCAGGGCCTTATGTAGGCCAGGCAAGTGCTCTACCACTGAGCTACACCTGAAGCCCTGTGCTTTGGCAATTTTAAAAACAATACTTCTCCAGTTTTTTTTCCCTTGAATGTTCTTTATTTTATTTCACTTATTTATTTATTTTTTTGAGAGAAGGGTCTGTGCTATTTGTTCGTTTTCTAGCAGAATTCCTGGTACGTGTATATTCTGGAATAATTTACATTGTAAATGTTCTCTTTTGAAAGAGATTATGGTACCTCCAATTTGAATTTCCCTTCACTTGTGGAAATTATGCAGAGCATTTAGATCTAACACTGGCAGCTTTACAGATGGTTGTGCATCTGGGTGCCATAGTACAGTCAGCTCACAAGTCAAGGACTCTCACTACTTTGTGAAGTAAACACTAGGTCTTTCACTGAGACAGGTGAAGAAAATATTTTTGATTAATTAAGGTGATAAATCATATATGTTGCAACATTTTGTAAATTTCAGAGCATTATATACATTATTATTATTATTAGGTTCCTTAGTGAGAACAGTAAAGCAGGCATTAATTTATTCTCTATGAATAAAGAAATGAAAACTTGGAAGGATATAGACTGGCTCATCCAAGATTGTGTGGCAGAGCTAGTGCTTGGCTCATCTTCTGGTTTCAAGTCTAGAGACTGCCCCGTGTGAAGGACAGAAGAGGAGAGTCCTCCCTTATGAGAGTTTAAAAGACTACCAGAGGCTTGTGTCACCAGCCAACAGCCTGTATCTTTATCCCTTATTTGCAAGTGGATAAAAATGAGTGCCTTATTGCAAATGCAATGGAAATGCTACTTTGGGGAAAATAAAAGGCAGCTGAAACAGACGGTTTGGACGTTTTCCATGAGCACCCTGCAGCCAAGTCTAAAGTTGCTAGTACAACTGCTTCACAACTTTGCCAAAGGACCGTCTGGAAAAAGCCTGGCAGGATATGAGCATGCAAGTAGCCCTGATAAAAGAAATGAAGGGAAGGAGGAGGAGAGCTTTAGAAAATATCCAAGCAGGAATATTTAATCAAACATTTTTATTAAAAAAATTCAGTACAAGTAATTGGTGAAATAAGGATTTGTTAAGAAAAAACATCCAATTTATAGCTTGTTCTTTCTGGAATGATATGTCACGAACTTTTCAGGATACATCATGACTCTAAAACAAATCTTACGTAACACTGTTTTTTTTTACCCCACTTTGGTACTGGGGATTGAACATAGGGGCACTTACTACTAAGCTACACCCCAGCCCTTTATATTTTTTGAGACAAGTTCTTGCTAAATTGCTGAGGCCAGCCTTGAACTTGTGACCCTCCTGCTTCAGCCTCCTTAGGGATAATCCTGGCTGGGTTTATAGGCATGTGCCACCATGCCTGGCTCATGTAAGGGGTTTTGTAATCAGGTCTTCTTTCCTATTTCCCTCTATCTTATTTATTTGTTGCAATTTTTTTTTTTTTTTTTTTTTTTTTTTTGTGGAGGAGTGTTAAAAACCCTCATACATCAGAGGAAATTAAGAAAAGAATCTTTATACTTCCTCATTAGTGCTTTGATCTGGCCATAGCCGGATATAAACAGAAGGAAATGAATAGTGGCAGTATGATGTATATACCCTATTTTGTTTTCTCCATTTGAAGTTCTTGTGGAAAGTGAGAAAGGGGATTGCCATTCACTAAACTCCAGTCACTATCCTGTGCACTTTTCACATTGGCAGGTGTGATCTCCTGCTTTGTGGAGATTATAAACATTACCAAGAAGCAAGGGCAGAGGAGCTGTGCTTTCAACTACATTTAAACTGTGTGTGCTGCATGCTCTTAGAATACTTCTATTTAACAATAAACATTTATAAAATAGTTTGCCTGGAAATTACGTAGCTATTTAAACAAATTATTGCTTAAACATTTTATAGTGGAGGTTATTAACCTATGAAAGCAGAGTGAATTGTATAGCGAATCTCTTTTTACTTATTGTTCAGTTATAGCAGTTATCAATTCATGAATAATCTCATTTTACCTACATATATTTATTCTCCTTACACCCTATTATTTTGAAGCAATTTTCAGGATTGTTTAATCTGTTAATATTTTGGTAATTATCTCTACAATAAACATAGACTAAAACACATTATATCATTATTATACCTAAAAAATGGAAACAACTGTTCTTTAAAATAATTAGGTAGCTAGTCAGTTTAAAAAGTTATCCTGGGTTGGGGTTGTAGTTCAGTGGTAGAGCACTTGCCTGGCATGTGCAACTCACTGGGTTTGATTCTCAGCACCACATATAAATAAGTAAGATACAGGTCCATTGGCAACTAAAAAAAAAAAAAAAAAAAAAAAAACTCCAAATCATTCTTGCTATTATTTTTACAGTTTGATTACTTAATTCAGAATCCAAATAAAATATTTATATAGGAGTTAGTTGATATATATCTTCAGACTTTCAATTTGTACGTTTTCCTTCTATTTCTGTTCTTCACTCTTTCCAATTTATTTGGTGAAAACAAAACAGGTCACTTGGCAAGGTGTTTTCCATAGTCTGGATATTGCTTATTTCATCCTCCAATGTCCTTTAACATGTTCTTCTCTCCCTTGTATTTTCTGGAAATTACCTAGATCTGAAGCAGGGTTTCTCAACTGCAGCACTAATGACATTTAGGGCCAGATAAATTTTTATTGTGCTAGGCTGTCTTGTGCATTACGGAATGTCAGCAGTATCCCTGGCCTCTGTGTACTTGAAGTCATCAGCACCTCCCTGTTGTGACAACTGAAAATGTCCTCAAATTTTGTCAAACATCCTCTGCGAGCAAAAATTACCCTCTTACTGCTTCAATTGAAAATGACTAATCTAGAGGATTGAACCTGTAAATCAGAGGCAGGGCAGAGATGATTCATCAAGGTGAGAATACTTTGTGTATAAGGGTGAGTATTTCCATCAGGGGGCACATGATGCTTCCTGCCCTCTCTTTGTGATGTTGGCAGCCATCAACGGTAATTGCTGAGATTTATGTCCTCATAGTGGTGTTTAGATAATTTTAAATGTCACTTTAGACATTTGGCAGCTATCATTAGAATATTTCCCATGTGATCAAGGATCAAGTGAGACTTGACCAAAAATCATTTTTTGTTCTATTGTTTCCACGGTCATAATGCATAGGAACCATTACTTCTCTAGAAATGTAGTATCAGCCTCTGGATCTGACTTTTTTTCTTTCTCAGAAATAAGATTTTCTGAAGGATGGGTCTAAATATATTTGGCACCTGGAAACCACTTACAGTGATGGATGTTGGAAAAACTCCAAGGAAGAACTTAATTCTGTGCCTCCCTACCCAATATTTGAAAGAATCAGGAAGCCTATCCCTGGAGCTCATAGCCCTGCCTGTTAGACTAGACCCTGGGTTATAGAGCCTACCCTTTCAAGATTCTAAAATCAAGACAGTGGGCTCCAAGACAGAGCAACTTGTGTCCATTCCAGGCATTCCTTTCCAGAACAAAGAATAGTGTGTGAGCCTTCTCAGGGAGGTAGGGAGAGGGGAGCTAAGAAAATGGATGAGATGGTGAGAAAGGCAAGGGTATTAGGGTCCTAGTAAAAAGATTACCTTAGAATAAATTTAATATGGTATGAGAGATTCTTATCATCTATCTTTTCACCTCTATATTCTTAGATGCTTAAGAATATTCTACAGCTTGTGAAATATTTCTGAATATGTTTGTATATATATATATTTATATGTGTGTATATCTCTATCTAAGTCCATATTTATATCTGTGAAACAGGTAAAAACTCATTTTTCCCCCTTATTTTAATTATTCAATCTGGTTATCAGGCATCTGATATTCAACAACTTGTCCATTAAATTTTTTTTTTTTAAGGAACAGATTCAAAACTGCAGTCCATTTTACTTCTAATGGGATTAGCATCAAGGAAAAACCACTCATGCAGAGTCTAAGATAAACATCAGAACAATGCAGCAATTATGGGTCATTCAATTAATATATTGAAGTGACTTTGGGTTGCTCAAAAATACTACAGTCTTCTTTTCAGTGAAGTAAAAAGATTATTTTGTTTTATTGAGTACCATATTAGAACGATTTTGGTGTAAAACTATCGCTAATTATCGTGGGTTTGCAGCACTTCTCCTTTGTTACTTAGGAATGCCAAAGAAATGGTACAATCCCTGCTACAATGAAGGCTTTCTTGCTGGTAATCAGCAGTGTTGGGTCTGCCTGCAACTGGGGCCGCTTTGTTCCTCAAGTTTTATTTCTATTGACTTTCTGTTCTTTAGGATTTAAACATTTTCCTTTGTATATCCAACTGCTGAAACTCCAACTGGGGAACAGTTGGAGGGAGAGATGAAGATGGTAATGGTTCTGTGGACATGAGGGCTCCCGAAGAGCACGTCCTTTCAAGTCAGTTCCAGAGTTTTGACTGCCTGTCGAGCCTTGCTCCAGTGACTTCATCTTACATGTCACAGCACGGGTGTACCTTTGCAGTGTTCTCGTAGTTGAAATAGGATTTAGAGCCCAAGACCTTGAGGAAAAAGAGAAGAATCTCTTTAGTCTCCATCATCCAAGTGCTTTGTAAATATTTCCTGTCTTGAAAAAGACTCTAAGATCTCTCTCAGCTGTTGCCCAATTTCTGTGCTCCATTTTACAAAAATGTGGTGTGGAAGGATCTTTAATGACTGTTTCTAGTTACTCTCCTTCTTTCTTTCTTGAGGCTACTGAAAGTGGTCCTGTATGTCCACCAATCCTCTAAAAACATTCTTGTGATTCTTTACTGACTGCCATTTTGCTGAACTTAATGGTTCTTGTTCAAATATCACCTCACAGAGCTGCTTTCCACTGTCACTTTTTATTATTTTTCTCTTTTATTTTTGTAACTTTTTTCTATGCCACATTTACTTGAATGTCCATTATTCCTTTCTTCCAAACAGAGAGTAAGTTCCACAAGAGCAGGGATTTTCATTGCTTTATCTAGTATTTAGCTCACCTACAGATGTGCAAAAATTACTTTTGAATGAAATGTTTAAGAAAGGCTGTGGAAATTTCTACTTTGCTTGTCATTTACTTCTTTTTTCACAGTAACCAGGAAGTCAGATTTCAATAGCCAATATCTTCAGTAGAGTAGAATTCTAACTAAGGTAGGCTGTGCTCGGAGGAATAACTGGTTCCTGGCCTATCGACATTTACCCCACAAGGATTTGCTGATGACTATTCAATTATCTTGGTCTAAGTTCCCAGGAGAGGGACAGTGCTATTGAATGTGACTGGAATGTGGCCTCCCATAGTCCTGGAGTGCAGTTAGTCTTCCTGTCTCTTCGACTAGGCTTTGCCTGTATATTCTGCCCAGTAGGTCACTGGAAATAATCGTTAAGGAAGAGATAGGGACAACAACCAAAAGTATTTTGTGGCCCTGAGTGAAAACATGTGGGCCTATAGCTCCTGTGTAGAACCAGTGTCACTGAATATAGTGCACCATATACATGTTTGTTCACCCGTGACAAGGCCTCTTACTTCTTTGCACAGTTCTCTGGAGCTTTTGATGTCCAATTTTCCATCTTGTTTCTTGTTTACTTCTGATTAGAGCTTGTTTGAGATTTTTTAAAACTTATTTTGAAGGAATTTAGTACTCTATCATTATCTGCTCTGCATTTTTGGTGATAGCCCTGTGTATGGGAAGATGGAGGGGCTGCAGATCCAGAGACCTTGGAGCACCTGCTCAGGCACATTTCTAAGATCAGATTCCAACTGATAGAGACTAGATAGGAGTTTGGGGCTTAAGACCTGGCTACTACAAAGGGAGGAGGATAAGGAAACCTTGATAACTTCTTGTGTTTCCCTTTTTGACTTTAGTTTCCTTAAAGTGGTTCAGACCAAAATAGACCTGTGAGTGCAATTCTGCCAGCCCTTGGGACAACCATATTTTCTTTCTTTTTCCAAGGTGTTGATTTTCTATTTCCATTTAAAAAATCTGATTTTATGTATTTATATGTTATATATACACACATGTATTTATATATATGTATTTAATTGAAAGTAACTTCAAATTATTTTTGAAGGCCCCCTGTGTAGAAAATGGGAGAAATCAAAGTGTTCACCTCATGGGGTAGTTCTAAGGGTGAATTAAGTTCATACATATCGAGTACTTGAACATGTTTGTGTTACACAGTGTTTAGTATGTGTTACCAGTGATGACGACGATGATGATGATGATGGTGTTGCTTATTTAACTTTGTGGGTGGTACTCACAACTAAGTGCTGGCAGTCCAACTAGTAACTTTTTCTGGCAAATCATTACTTTGACTGGATTAGCCTGCCTTAGAGCCAGAATAAGAAACAGGGTTAAAAGGATGACTGCAACCTTGAGAAGTCCCATGTGTCTGGGCTGCACTTAAATCAATAATGTCTTGTTTTTTTTTCAATCTTGGGCTCAAGTTTTTAAATCTACATTTAAGATGCCTTCCCCTTCCTTCTTTCCTTCTTTCTTCCTTTCTTTTCTTGTGGTACTGGGGATTGGACCCAGGGGTGCTCTACCACTGAGCTATGTCCCAAGTTCACTTTATTTTTATTTTGAGACGGGATCTTGCTATGTTGCCTAGGCTGACCTTCAACTTGTGTTTCTTCTGTCTCAGTCTCCCCAGGAGGCTGGGATTACAAGCATGTGCCACCATGCCCATCTGCCCTCTCTTCCTTTATAATCTGTTTGCCTTATTTTCTATATTCTTTTTGGCCAATTTGTCAAATTGTAAAAATAGGATATATGTACATTCTCCCTGACAAGATAATTTTAAAGAATAGCACCTTATATTTATATCTTGATCTACTGTAAATGATTTCCATCGTGGGAAGTTTCTCAGGTCCTCAGACTACATTTCCACATCATCTTTCTTGATTTTATAAACAGAAGTATAGCATGAAACTTTCTTACTCTGAATTAAATTATTGACAGAAAACATTTCACAAATCTTCAAGTATCAATCTTCTAGGCATATTTTGGGGCAGCTCTTCATTTGGTGAGGGGTGGGCAAACCTGAGCATGTATCATTTGGAACTGGGAGAAAGTAACTAGAAGAGAGAGGCAAGGGGTGGTGGGAAAAGGGTGTTCTCACATTTTTGTGTCAGATAAACTAAACGTCTGGACATTAGTTAATAGGAACTTGTTAATCTCTCCATTAAATAAAGCTCAGAAGGAAGAGTTCCTTTGTGTTCTTTATGTGGTGTCCTCACACATTGCACTTTCCCCATATTTAGAATTCTGTAGGACATTTCAGCCCCTTAATGGATTTGCTCCATGGGAAAAAGTTTATAGGATTAGCCTCAGTCTTGCCAAGCATATAAAACAAAAAATAAGATTTTTAGATATCTCCCAATGGGAAACTCAAAGGATTGTGACTTCCTGTTTCCTGGAGTATATTGAAACTCATTAATGAATGTCTTCAGCATGAGAAGTAGGATCTGTTCATTTCTTTCTTTTCTCAGAGCAAAATCCTGTTCCCTCTGTGTAGGTCTCCAAAGGAGAAAACCATTTGGAAATATATTTCCAAGTATTTTCTATATTTAGTGAATCAGAGAGCATTGAACAGTCCTTCCTGTGGGCATATACCTCAGGTTATCTACGCATAAAAAGACCAGAAGGTGTGCAGGGGTTGAGAGGGTCCTCTGCTGATTGAGAGAGATTCATTATCAGCATGGATGGAGATAAAACTGTTTGTCGAACTGCTGACCTTTGGCCAACACAGTACCCTCCCTGATGACATCAAGCTGGCCCGGTTGTTTGGGGGCATGAGCACTGTCAGTCTGTACTGGTTTGGTTCTTTGTCTTTCAGTTTTATGGCACTGACTCTCAAAAAGCAGGACAGAGAAAACAAGAGACCTGCCTAATATATTTTTCCCAGATCCCTCATATCCATAATAATCACAAAATGTGTGGTACCGTCCCAGTTCAAATACATCTTCCTCTTGACAGATAGCTTATCTGTTGCAAAGAGCTGAGTTTTTAAAGATTTCTTTCTTTTTTTTTTTTTTTTCCCCTTCTGTTTGCTGCTGCTCTTAAAAGGCTAGATAACACACTGACACCAGGAGCTATCTGGTACATGGTGGGGAGGGAATTGCTTGCTGGCCTCACCTGGCCTTTTGCATCTCTTGAAGACAGAATTAGTAAACAGAGTTGTCTGAACCATCTAAAGGCACTTTTACAAAACATACTATCTTAGTGATGGAAAGACAGCAGTAACCTTAAGTAGTAACTCATTTTTGGATTATTAAATAAAACAAAGTTCAGAAAAATTTAGAACTTCAAACAGCTATTTAACATGCCTTCCATTTTCTCCCCCTGAGGATTGATCTTATTTATTTATTACACCCAAAGTTTTATTTGACTGGACTCAGAATTGGAGAGGACAGCCTGAGTCTCTCAGAAATTTTTTCCTGGCATTTTTCTTTGGCCTCTTTTAGTCTCTTGGCCAAAAGTTCAGCATATTCTGCAGCCTCTTATCATTTTAGTACACTGTTTCTTCAGAGCAATATGCTGGCATTTATGTTCCAGGGCACATGGAGTGACAAGATGCTGAGTACTTGGTTTCTTACCTTCTTTGTTTAAGGACTTTCTGACAACATATTGATGGACACCATTTTTTTTTTTTTTTCAGTACCAGGGATTGAACTCAGGGGCACTTGACCACTGAGCCACATCCCCAGCCCTTTGTTATATTTTATTTAGAGACAGGGTCTTGCTGAATTGCTTAGGGCCTCACTAAGTTGCTGAGGCTGACTTTGAACTTGTGATCCTCCTGAGCCACTAGGATTATAGGCATGTACCACCTTGCCTGGCAAATATCTTCTTTAGAGATGGAAAGGTTTGCAGATTATGCCAACTTGGACCTCGAGTGATCAGACACACTAATATCAGTCAGTGTAGGAATATCTTTCTTTCCCCCTTTTTCACCCCAAGTAGCCAAGTTGAAAACACTCAGATTGGCATCTATGGTACAACCCCTAACAGATTTGTACTTTCTTTCTCCAATTCTCCTGGTTTGTGATGGGCATTCTCCTCTTACTCAGTAGCAGGTGGATGTAGTGGTCATGGGTCAGGACACCTACTTCATGGGGAAACCTTGTTCATTGTTACTACCACTGATTCAGACCATAGGACCCTTCTAATCTTTACCCATGTAGCATAACAGCAACTTTTGTGGCCATACTCTTCTCATAAACAGTAGGAGGTTGGTGTTCACTGTCGGCTTCAGTGAGTTTTTTTTTTTTTTTTTTTTTGCTTTTAGCTGGGAAGGACATATTCAGCTTCATCTTGAAGCAGCTGGAGTGTCATGGAAAAGAGCCTTCCATTTTATGTGACTGACTCTGTGTAACTTTTGCAAGTTATATACTCAAGGACCCTTGATAGTTGAGGTTTGAACTTCTGGAGATGAGAAGATTTAGGCTTATGCCTTTACTATGCACAAAACATGCAAAGATCACTTGAGAGTCCATTTTTTTTAAAAAAGTGAATTTTTAACAGGGTGCTACTTTAATGCAGTTTTAGCACAGAATTTTGTACACAGTTTCTGATTGAAAAGACTTTGGAATCATCCAAAGAATTGTCTGATCTTTATATGTCTCTAGAACATCACATTGAGTTCTTAAATGCAAATTTAGCCTCAGTGTGTAACTGTGTTATCTGATATTTGAAATCTTAACTAAGACATACCTTTTTCTTGGTTAAAAAGAAATCTGAAGACCATCTGAGAATCAGTAGGAAACATCTTTAATTAAAAAGATATACCAAGGAAGATATCATACATGTGGGAAATAGAGTAGCCAAAGACCATATGAAGCAGATGTTCAAAATATTTCAAAAACTGTTTAAGATGTTTTCCTGTGATAACTCAGTAGCAATATTGAGCATTTCTTGAGCGTAATGAGTAGTGTTCCACTGCTAAGAATTCTAAAATGTTAAACCCTTTTGTCATCAGGGATTTTTATTAAGCCACAGGGGAAACAGATAAGCAACCAGTAGAACCAATCGTATAGTGAGGAGTCATGAGAGATACATGTTCCAAGACTGGGGAAATAGGAGGGACAGACAGTGTTTGTTCTGCAAGGGACATCCTGATTTTCTTCTGTGACTTAGAAAACCAGAGTTAAGCATATAGTTAATAGCAGTGAGGTGACTATACGTATATAATGTGGCAATAGGACAGTTATCTCCCTGCCCCGGAATCCATGGGTTTCCCATTGAGTGGATTCAACTAACTGTAGGTAAAAATATTTGGAAAAAATTGTGCCTATACAAAACATGCACAGGCTTCATTCTTCTCATTATTCCCTGAACAATATAGTATGATAGTACTTACATAGCACTTATGCGTTAGGTATTATGTGTAAACTAGAAATTACTTAAAGTATATGGATGGATGTGTGTAGGTTATAATGCAAATACTGCACCATTTTACATAAGGGACTTGGGTATCTTTGGGTTTTGGTATCCATTGGGTGGTCCTGGAACCAATCTACTACAGTATTTACTGTAGATACTGAGGGATGGCTGTGATTTGTGCTTGTGGAACAATTATGCTTCTCAGTTGCTAGACATTGTCTTTTTAGGTCCTTCTGCTGGCTGCAGTAGATTATTCAGATATGGGGAAAAGGAAGTAGTGACAGAGAGAGGATAAGCAATTGAGTAAGAGCAAATAGCTGCTGAGTGACACCCTGGGCTTGGACCTACTTTCTTTTTCTGACACTTTAGTGAAAGAAATGACCCTTCATTTCTCAGAGCATGTGCGGTGGTATATGAATTACCTGGGATGTCATCTGTATTATGTAAAAGAAGGTTCCATTTTGAACTGTTAAATTCTTTCCAATTCTTTAGCTCTCCACTCAAAAGCCACTTACTTCTTCAAGGGAGAGATCTCTGGGTTTCCAAATCCCCCTACTGTTCAGTTTCATAACCTTCCTAGTTTCTGCATTAACACTTAACCCAGTTTGTCATTTGCTGTTTGTGTCTTATGGTCCCTCTCTTTCATCTAACAGGCCAGGGACCATGTCTCTTTGTGTATCAATATATGTTCACCGTTTAGTGCCTAGCATATAGCTGTCACTCAAGAAATGTGTGCTACAGAAATGTCTTAATTTAAGGTTCATTTACTCTTTTTGTTCTTTTAAAAAAATAGAATATCCAGTATGCGAGCAGCTTACGTGTGCTAATGGAGCCTGCTATAACACGAGTCAGAAGTGTGATTTGAAAGTTGATTGCAGAGACTCCTCTGATGAAGACAACTGTAGTAAGTATATGTGTGTGAGAGGTGCAGTGGTGTGTTGAAGCTTGAGAGAGCCAATTATCAAGCCCACATTCAGTGGATTCATGTTGGTGGTCTGAAGTCAGCTGCTGGTGGGAGTATTTACACCATGATAATTGGCAAACACTACAGAGCTGGAGAATGGCTTGTTAAACTTTTGCGAGCATACTCCTGATAAATAAGATCATCTTTTTAAACTTGAGACAGAATCTTCCTGTGAAGTGAATGGCTGCAGTGGAATTGAAATTCTCTTTTCTTTCCTTTCTTAACCTTGTGTCCCAGCTGAGACATGCTTGCACAACGAGTTTCAGTGTGGCAGCGGAGAGTGTATCCCTCGGGCCTATGTCTGCGACCATGACCACGACTGTGAAGACAACAGTGATGAACATAATTGCAGTACGGTGATTCCTTATGCTGGGTCATGTGGTTTGGAGCATTTTGTTTGTTTTTGTTTTTCCCCACCAAATACCCATTTTTTTTTCCCAAGGAAAGACTCACTGTGTTTGATTGTACATGGAGCTAAAAGTTCATGTGGGGGCCATGGCTTGAGCCTTAACCATGTTGTTGGGCCTGGCTTCCTTTATCTTTCAAAGTTCTGTGTGGAGTTGAAGGGTTGCTGATGGATCGTTTGCAGTCTTTCCTGAGACTGCAAGGGTGCAGGTTATATTGTATCACAGGTTCAAATTACCCATAGCTCAGGAGTGGATCCAATAACTTTGATAATAGAGTGCATGATACCTCGAAAGGGAAGGAGCTCCCTACTAGCAATGGTTTTCCTTTCTTCTTTACTTTGAAATTGCTGCCACATTCAAGTTGAAGGGTCAGGAAAGTTTCAGTGTGTTTAGATGGCTTTTGTTGCCTCTGCTTCTTTGCCCTGACCCAACTTTTACTTCTGTGCTGCAGCCTGCAGTTCGAACACCCTTTCTCTTACTGCTGCCATCTCTTGACTCTTGACTCATGTTTTTGAATATGTAATACTAAAAAGGAGACCGATTTTATTAATTCTAATTCACTGGCAGGTTTCATTTATTTACTATGATTTTTCTCTGCATCTATTTTGATCAGTTGGTACCCATGGCTTATGGGGTCACTGAATATTTTCATTATCATCCTAATTTTCTATGAGTGGTGCCTGATTTCCTTTCTGGAATCTGGGCCTATTTCAGTGACAGTCTTAAAGAGACTGTGACATCATGGATGGTGACTCAGAATCATTTGGTCCTAAATAGCTATTATGGGGCTTGTGGTAAATTAAGAGAATGTTGGACATTGGCAGGTCCAGCATGTTGATCAGTTTGCATCCTCTGTTCTGTGTCAGCCTATTGCTAGGTTTTTAATCTTGAGAAATAGAGAGTGGCACCTTAGTTCACTTTCTGGACCCAAAGCTGCTATTATCTTTCCTTCTTCTTGTCTTTCTTCTTCTCTTCCTGCTTCTTTCATTTTTGTCAAGATACTGATGTAGAAACTTCAGTTTCCAGGAGCCCAGTTGAGGCAGCGAGGTGAGCACTTGGACTTTTGACCAAAGCAATTTGTGTCTTTGTGGTGCAGCTGTTCTTTTCTTCTAGACTATCAGACCTGTGGTGGCCACCAGTTCACCTGCCCTGATGGCCAGTGCATTCATCAAAACTGGGTTTGTGATGGACAGGACGACTGTCAAGACTATGGAGATGAAGATGGCTGTGGTAAGGAGAGGGAGAGTTTCCTGCTGTAAAAAACATTTTCTTTAAGTTTTTCCTACCTTCCTTGTTGGAAATTTTGCTGTGTGACAAACAAGCCTCAGGATTGTCTGGGATTTAAGGAGTCATTTAGGCACTTAGTGGGTGGTTTAGAAGAAGGTAACTCCACTAGCTTTTTCTAAAAAGACTGAACCCAAATATAGCACAAATTTCAATCCTTTTCTTCCCATCATTAAGGCAAAATAGTTGGAACCATCTCTCCCTCTTTTATATTATACTCTGACTCTTTCTTCTATATTCCACCCTGCCTACTTTACCTGTGTAAAAGTTGTAGACTGGGGGAGGTGGGAAAATTTGGGTGAAATGTTTTCTCTTAGACCTTACAACCTTTAAAACCATGTAAAGTGTTATTTCTCTTGGACTTACAACCTTTTAAAATAACTTTGAACTGTGGTAATTGTCCAGTTTTGTTTTGTTTTGGGTTTTTCAAATTCTGATTTCCAGATAAGTCATTGACATTCAGTGGTGATGGACAGGCCACACTCGAGGGTAGACTACTGTCCAATCGATTGTTTAAAAATTATTTGATAAAGTAATTGGAAATGCCATTGACTTCCTTACCTTGCTGCTATCAGCAGCTGTCCTGAAGTCCTGAAGTAACACCATACCATACTGCAAATTGCCTGCACTGTTCCAGTCCCAGATGTAATAAAGGTGGTGTTTGTTATGGAAACATTCATTGGCCTCATGTTTCAGTGTTCCAGGAATTATGGTTTTCCTTCTACTGTCAAAATTTCACTAAATAAAAGAAATCAAACAACCAAAACCCAAACTCAGGAGCCCTGGAGTTACCTTGATGGCCCTTATCCTGTAATTTGTGATTTAAATAATTGGACCTTCTCTTCAGGGGTTGTGAATATTGTTAATATTTCAGGTTCTAATCTAATTTTTGTTCTAACAGCTTGATTGGGGGATCCTTCCTCCAAAAAGAGTGGAACTTAAATAATTCCATTTTGTCATTCCTTAGAATCTCAATAAAAGGCTAATAGTAGAGTAAGAAACTGAATTTATTGTACAACATAGGTCATTTGTGGATTTCTGTTGTACTTGGTTTTTATCTTTTATATTTTTTTTAAAATTTTTTTTAGTTGTAGATGGATACAATACCTTTATTTTACTTATTTATTTTTATGTGGTGCTGAGGATCAAACCCAGTGCTTCACGCATCCTAGGCAAGCACTTTACCATGAGCTACAACCCCAGCCCATTTTTTATCTTCTCTTAATCATGGAGTAAAAGAGATGATCCCCCCTCTCATATGGCCTGTAACTCTGTCTTCTTTTCCCCTGACAGATAGCAATCATCGTCATCATGTATGCTACCCAAGAGAATGGGCCTGCCCAGAGTCTGGACGATGCATCTCGATATTTCAAGTTTGTGATGGAATTTTAGATTGTCCGGGAGGAGAAGATGAAAACAGTACCACTAGTGGAAGATATTGTGGTGAGTGTGGAAAATGTCTGGGTAGCTTTCAGAACAGATTCTCACATACCACGCGTATCAGTTGTCATTTGCACCACAGTTCTCCAAGACTTAGTGGCTTAAATAGCAAACCTTTTATTATTTCTCACAATTCTGTAGGCTAATTAGTAGTTGTTCTGGCCTAGACCAGCTCACTCGAATGTCAGGATGCTAGCCCAGGCTTGTTTTTGTGATAGTGGAAAGAGCAAACCCTGGTGCTGAAGCCTATGTCATGTTTGCT
This sequence comes from Sciurus vulgaris, assembly GCF_902686455.1. Taxonomy (NCBI): domain Eukaryota; kingdom Metazoa; phylum Chordata; class Mammalia; order Rodentia; family Sciuridae; genus Sciurus; species Sciurus vulgaris. Next base: position 123,699,350 of record NC_136463.1, on the reverse strand, counting down.
AATGTCTTAGTGATTATGTCATGACACTTGGCTAAGCCTGGAATGGCTTGAAGAAGTAGTTTCCGTTTCTTGATGGCAGAATTAAAAAAAATGTGGTTTCCCCTCCAACAGGGAGATTTATCTTAATGACAATTTTGATGATTGTAAAGTTGTTCTGGAGATGTTGTTATATTATTATTATTTGTAGTGTTGGGGTCAAATCCGGGGCCTTCTGCACACTAGGCAAGTGCTCTTCTGTGAGCTGTGACTCCTGCCTGTCCTCTTCTGGAGATTTTATTTCTTGTCTTTTACTTATGGAAAGAAGTCTTGTCTGGCTGTAACTCCCTACCCACAAATGCCTCTGGTTCCTAGGTTATGTACTTTGAAGTTCCCCCCAACCCCCGTGGTAACACTGGATTTGCCAAGCAGTGTTGTTTGACAATATTTTGTGGGATCAACTCATTTATGAGGACATAGGGTTAGTCTCCCCTGCCATTTTTAGCAGTTGTAGAATATAACCCCTACCACCAACACATAAACTGTGTGGACAGATGATTGTCCTGCAGGGAAATATAATGTATAGCCTTGATTTCATCAGCCATACACAGACCTGTGTTTGCCTCGCTGTGTCCATGTAACTGTAACCCCAAAGACTTTTTTCCCTGACAAAACTTATAATATATAAATATGCTGAGACTTCTATGGCATCCCCCACCTTTTCACCTGTGAACTCTATCATAAAAGCTTAAAAGTAAGTATATGACTGCATGACTGATGTGATCCTACAAATATGTACAATCAGGAAAAGGAGAAATTATACTCCATTTATGTATGATTGATCAAAATGTATAAATGTGTTCTACTGTCATGTATAGCTAATTAGAACAAAGAAAAAAATTAAATAAAAAATATGAATCTGTCCACCAAAACATAAATTAAATGAGATATGCAGTCATTGTCAAAAGTTAAAAAGCAAAAATTAACAACATGAAAAAATTATAATACCCTGAAATCTCACCACTTGAAGCTAGCCACATTTAATATTTTTAGGGCATATTGTCAGTGAAGATACTTGGGAGTTCTTAGCCTTTTCTACAAAGTGGACAAAAAAACTTATAACCTGATTTTTCCATAAATAGCATTTATAATAACTTGGATGTAACAGTAGTTGTAATTTTTAAAAAGGATTTTTTTTCTTTTTTAAAATTTGGATCAAGCTTTTATTACACAATGTTGCAGAAAGGCTTGATTGTGATAGACTCCCTGTATCTCTATGACATTCACATGCAGCTTTTACTTGCAGAATAAAAGCTTCTGGGTAGATCGGCCTTGTCCAGAGGTTACTATACATTTAACAAAGATTTTTTTCTCTGTCTAGGTATGAGCAGGTGCTCTCTTTTAAACTGTGAGTACCAGTGCCACAAGACACCATATGGAGGAGATTGTTTCTGCCCTCCAGCTTATGTCATCAACCATAATGACAGTCGCACCTGTGTTGGTAAGTGACAGGTGGGAGCTCCTGGCCTTTCATCACAGTTTACTGATGGGTTCCAGGATCCTGACATGAAGGAGTTTGTAATTGTGGATAGGAGTGATTGTCTGTATAACAGGAGCAGCATAACACCCAAAGAAAACCTGGTAAGAGTAAGTTTTAACTCAAAAAAGCTTTTGTGAAGTGCAGTAAGCTAAGGAGTGGATTTGTGTTGAGTGAGTTGACCATCTCGTGGAACTGTCTGCTGTCTGAAGATGGGGGTTGTCCTTTGTGTTTCTTTTATCAGGGTTTGAAAGCAGGGTTGGTATGGCCAGGATGGTTATGCAATGCTGAGATACTTCCATTCATGTGATGGATAGATAGCCACTGCTTTCATCCCATCAAACTCCCCTGGCCTCTTCTCCAGGAAGCACAAATGTCCCCAGGATCCAGCCACTAGAGTTGTCATCTGCTGAACCGGAGGATCACCAGGTCACTGCTCTGGTGACCATGTTGGTGGGCTACTGCCTGTACTGTGTGGAATGTTAATTCCATTGCTTTTCACCTTTGCTTGGAATTGACATTCAAGACAAGCAAATTCTTTTATCATGATGCTTCCAGCTAGTGGTTACCCTTGAGCTAGACACCAATTGGCCAAATTATTTCCCCACATCTCTCTTATCTGAATTATAAAAATGATTCCTCCCACGGGGAGATTTTTGAATCTGATGTCAGCATAATTCTTTGTGAGAAAGATGGAGCCTTATGTTAGGAGAATTAGAAATCGCCATTTGATTTCCTAGGATTTGGACAATGAGTTTGTAACTCCTATTTCTTTTTCTTTCTTTCTTATTTTTAGTACCTGAATAACAAACATATAGGCAGAACATGATCACAGAGGTTTAAAGAAACTTTGTTTTCATGGTGTTGGAGAAAGGCATTTGGGAGGCAATTGAAACAATTCAGTAAAGTTAGTTGGGCTGGGGTTGTAACTCAGTGGTGGAGTGCTTGCCTAGCAAATGTGAGACACTGGGTTCAATCCTCAATACCATGTTAAAATAAACAAAATAAAATATTGTGTCCATCTACAACTAAAAATATTTTTAAACAGTTCAATTTATGGATCTCCAAAACTTAGATGATTCACAATTTTTCCCAGACTTTATGTTCTTTGGATCCTTAGAATTTGAGATTCTTTAGGGATTTCTAGATTTAAACAAACAAACAGACATGACATGCATATGAAATACTTTTATTGTATTTTTAGATTTTATTTTTTTGGGTAGTAGGAATTGAACCCATGGCCTAGCACATGCTACATCCTCAGCCCCAGAATTTAAAATAAATTTCTAAAATTTTAATATTGAATTTGGATAAAGCTAGTGAGATTATTTACTCTGTACTCTCACTTAGCCCTTGGGTTCCAGTGTAATTATATTTTATTAAAAGTGGTTGATCTTAACTATTTATAGCCAGAAGAACCTTTTTGTACCCAAAGTAAACTCTAATTGGCAAATTTAACTTGAAATTCTTGAGAAAGTCTGTTCCTCAGTGTTACTGAGAACAATAATATGCTAAGAAAAACTGGATTTTCACATTCGGTTAAGTAATCCAGTTGAGTTTATTCTCATGGTGTTCAAAACTGGCAATTTTAGGTTTTTAATATTAGGACGATGTCTCAGGTTTTGTTTTTGGTACTGGGGATTGAACTCAGGGGCACTTAACCCATGAGCCACATCCCCAACCCTTCTTATTTTTACTTTGAGACAGGGTCTTGTTAAGTTAGCTAGGGTGTTGCTAAGTTGCTAAGGCTGACTTTGAACTTACAATCCTCCTGCCTTAGTCTCCTGAGTCATTGGTGTTACAGATGTGCACCACCTTGCCCAACTCATGTCTCAGGTTTGATCACAACCTAATTGCTTCTCTTAAGTAACTGCATTTGGCAAGATGGGTTAAGATCAAGTGGTTCATTCAAGTCAGTCTGAGGGATCCTGGAGTCCCTGAAAAAATTGAATGATTTAAAAAGCCCCTAAATGTCTCATCATTTCAAAACATTTTATAAGTTAAAATATTATGATCTGAACTGACCTTCAATGTAATTTTAAAGTTTATTATCATTATTGCATTGGTGCTGCAGTTGGGGAATTTAAAATCACTTTTCAAGCACGTCCTCATGTGGTAGGTGTCTCTCTGGAAGCCCTTCTCGTGCTTCCTAGCATCCCTGCTTGGGCAACATCCCTTCTTTGTGAGTGGTGCTCATCTGTGGGGGTGAAGCCGCTGCTTTGTTTTTGGCAAATGTCAGGCTTCTCTACTCCCCTTTGCTGCCACCCAGCTGCCAATCCGATTTCCAGCCCTTTAGTTCTTTAGGCGAGTCCCTTTTCTCCTAGTAGAAAAGGAATTCCAATAGAAATACCAGAAGCCTCATTCTCAGTATTACATCAACTTTTCTTTTTTCTTTTCTCCACTTGCAAAGAAGAGCTGGGGCTGAGCTGCCTTGTAGTTGAAAATTGATAGGTCATAAGTCTTTCAGTTAAAGTGATTTGTTCTTACAGATGCCCTGGTTCTGCCTTGTGAAGCCCACAACCTGTTCTCAGCCTTTTCCACCCTACAGTTCCTTTAGCATGTTTGCCATCTTTTCAATGTATTTGTCTGTGATGAGCCTTGGCTTGTGTTTCCAAGTGTCTAGGGTTTCTTAAACATTAGATGCTTGAGCTGCTTCAATTTTTGGCAGCCCCTGAAAATATGAAAGTTGACATAACAAGGTTATTGTGTTTTAAGTTTCTCCATGTAAACTACTAAGGAATGCAATACAGAGAATTGCAATATTATGCTGTGCACAAAATTGTTTCGGGATTTATATTTAGTTCACAGCACATTGGAAGTAGTGTGGTCCAACACTAGTGCACTAGTTTTAAGTTCCACAACAGATATCTTTCAAGTCCCCAGTGTGTTTCTGGAACTTTACTACAGATAACCTTATTTAGATAAAAGCTCAAAAGCCTACATTTGAGGTCATTTTTGAATGTGATGCCCCTTGCCACCTGCAGAGACTTTTCTGTGACCTTTCTTGTCCTTTAAGATTGCATGATTTGCCGTTGGCTTAACATTTATTTCGCATTTGTTTCAAAGAAGACTTCATTTTTCTCTTTGTAAAAAGAACTCTTTAGTTTAAATACACGGCATTAAAAAGCCAGTTACACTTGTTTGCGCAGAGCTGAAATTCTAGGGGAATTGCTGATTTGGTTTGCTCTCACAAGCACTTCGATTCAACAAACACCCCCTGTGTGGCTGACTCATTCCAGAAGCTTCAGGTGTTGGAAGCCTATGAAACATTTGTCAGCTTAGACATGGTTCTCCAGTGAATGCCTTGGTCATAATCAGGAATAAAACTGAAGAATCCTGACATGAATCTGGTGTCTTTCTGCCATTCATCTGCTTCTGGTAGTCTTGACCTGGCAGTGCAAGCTCTGTGGCATGCTGAAACAGTTTGCTGGGCTCATTGTTTCTGATTGACAGGACATGCTATTTGTTGACAGGCTGACATGGTGGTGCAGAGTAAGGGCAGGGAGGTCATTCGACTTGGCGGGGTTTCACACAGTCAGATGGATCAGAGGTGTCCAAGAGGGTCTAAGCTAAGAAGGGGTTTTCAATTATTTTCAAAGCATTATTTATTGGTAGGAAGGGCAAAGAGTAAAAAGGAAAGAAAAACAGATAAAGATAATGGTATGTATGTGTGTGACAGGGGCGGTTTGTAAAGTAGTTTCAATGTTGTACATGGTTTCCACCATCCTCTCTACCCTCACGAAAACCCTCAATTCTGCTTTCATTTTCTTGTCTTCATTTTGACTGATGACAGGTATTTAATTAGCCTTTGTTTTTCACCCTAGGTATCTAAAGGATACAATCTCAGTCATTAAAAGTGACAGTGATTTTACGCACTTGTTCAAAAGTGCACTTGGAGCACCGGTGATAGGAAAGGTTTCTGAGCCTAAGAATTCCGTTCTGACTTCTCCTTTGTTTTTCCTCTGACATCAGAACTCCTGCTCACAGATGACTCCAGACCTTTACACATAGTCTATCAAAATGAGGGTGTGACATTCTGGGGGCTTTCAAGGAAGTGTCCCATACTTGAATTCCCACTGAAGTGAAGCCTCAGGCGGAGCTTTCTTGGGGCTAATGTGAGGACCCAGAGGAGATTCATCCATGAGGGCCTTTCACTCTTATGTGGCCTTTTACCTTGTGTCAGAGGTGATTGGTCCCCTGCCTTTGGTTAGTCATAGTAGTTGGCAAGAAAGATACGATGGGCCATGTTGTTAGGTTTTAGCCTGGAGGGAAAAATGGAATAATTAGCTTGATCCTGGAACTTTCTTAGTCTTTTCTAGCTGGGAGTCCTGGAGTGGGGGACCAGCCAACATGTGTAGTAGAACCCAACTCACAACTCTGACATTTGCTGCAAATGAAATCAGATTGTAGAAATCTGGAGAATGTTGGATCTGAGGATGCAATGGTTTCAGAAATTATTCATGAATTATTTAGATTAATTAAAATTAAATTAATATAAATTTAGATAGCCATGGGGGCAAGTGGATAGCATTTGGAAAGCACACTTTCCAAAAAAAAATCCATTTATTCATATATATATATATATATATATATATATATATATATATATATATATATGGATTTGCACATAAATGCGTCCATTTGAAGCATTTGGAACATGCACCCACCTCCAGAGGAGGGTCATCTTGTCCAGGAGTTTTTGTCTGAGAGTGCTCAAGAAATGCTGAAAAACGTGATTATGCATGTGTTTTTCTTATGTGGCAGATTTTGATGATTGCCAGATATGGGGAATTTGTGACCAGAAGTGTGAAAACCGGATGGGCCATCACCTGTGCCACTGTGAAGAAGGGTATATACTGGAGCGTGGAAAGCATTGCAAAGCTAATGATTCCTGTGAGTACGTACGCGGTGGACACCTGCATCTCTGAGCAATAGACTCTGCTGGCTTTCTTTCCACAGTCGATGAGGAAGAAACGTCAGCACTTAAGTAGGCAGCAGGGTTTTATCACCACAAATCAGGGGTGGCCCTGGCTGCCACGAATGTTGAATGGGTCAACATTAATTTTGTGCTTTGATTATTAAGGACTGATTTTTATATTAATGGTGACCATTATTAATATTTTATTGGTTTCTTTATTGGTCTAGGCTATTATGTCACCCCCACATACAGCTGTGGAATAAGTTTTATGCCTGTCTTTAGGACATTGAAATTTTAATTAATTTATTTACCACACATGTAGGTGGCATTTATCTATAGAAATAATTTTGGTATCGCTCATGGAAAATTTGGGGGTATTTCAGAATGAACATACTATATTTGAATTAAAATTTTGTGTGAATATCCTCATCATGGGCATTTTGTGGGAATTGGTCTAACAGTATGGTAGTGCTCCAAAGCAGTTTTGTCACCTTTAAATTCTGGGTCTCAATTTTAACTAACTCCCTCCCTCCCTGCCTTCCTTCTTTCCTGCTGGGGACTGAACCCAGGGTCTTGTATACTCTAGGCAAGTGTTCTGTACTTCCAGCTCTTAATTCCTTTTTTCAGCTGTGATTTCATACTTGGTTTTGAAGTGCCTTTGGTACCTTCTGAATTTTACTGTTCCAATGATCTATGAATTGTTCATTTTCTAGTTGTTTTTGCATACATAGAAATACTTCATTTGTTGTGTACTAACTTTTAGCTGATTTTTAACCATTGAATTAATTCATTTTGGAATAGGTAATGTATATTCAATGATTTCAAATTGTAAGAAGAAATTAAGTAAAATACCCCCCTCCATCCCTTTTCTCCTCTGTCAAGTTTCTACTTCCCCTCCTCCATGGGCAATTGCTGTTTCTTTATTTTGATTCTAGAGATTTTTAAATGGATACATCAGAATATACAAATATAGATATTTCACACTTTTTATGAATATGCTCATAAGCTATACATTCAATTCTGCATCTTTCTATTGTTACTTAACATATTTTTGAGAGTGTTTCATATTAGCACATAAAACTTTGCCTCTATTTTTTTATAGTGGCAAAGTATTCCATTTTTGTATCTAGCTAGTATATATGTGCTAGTTAACTTATTTAACTAGTCCCCTTCTGATGGATTTTTAAATAATTTCTTTAGCTCTTGCAAATAAGATTGCAATGAATAATCTTGTTCATAAATGATTTCATATACTTGTACATTTATAGACAGAGCAGATTGGGTCTACCCTTACCATGATTTTTATAGTTTTTACAGAGTGAAATATTAAAAATCCACAATCTAAAGTTGCACATGGAGGTAAAGTGCCTAGATCATTGAGGATTCTTGGAAATACCTGCTACAGTCCTTTCAGTGTCATTGAAAGTGCCTGGACTAGGAATCAAGACTCTTGCCAGATTCTGTTCTTAACTTACTATGATTTTGGGGTACTCCATTAGGCATCTTTATGCTTCAGTTTTCCTATCAGCAAAATGGGTATATTGATGGCTGTCTGCATCAGAGGTTTATGTTATCAAAGAAAATAACAGAAAGTCTATCAGTTGTAAGCTACTCCACTTCCTGGCTCATCTGGAGTAATCATGCTTTCCTTCTTCACATCTAGCTGGTGAGGCCTCCGTTATCTTCTCCAATGGTCGGGATTTGCTAATTGGTGATATTCATGGAAGGAGCTTCCAGATCCTAGTAGAGTCTCACAATCGTGGTGTGGCTGTGGGTGTGGATTTTCATCACCACCTGCACAGAGTTTTTTGGACAGACACCGTACAAGATAAGGTAAATAGAAAATTCAGGAGTGCAGCTTGGGAACTGAATAGAACCTCAAACACAAGGTGTTGATAGCTTCTCATTTTGGGGGAGTAGAGGGGAAAGTTCCTTTGTTTCCTAACAAAAAAGGCCCTTGAGATAGTTTATGTTAATCAGCACCTTTCTGTGCTATACTATTACATGTGACCTATTAAACAAAGCAGTCTATTATATGGATTAGCCTTGAGCAACTTTTAATTTTATTCAAAAAGGAGTCCAAAAGTCTAATTAAAAGAAATGGTAGACATTCTTTCAAAACTGGATAGATATTTGGTAGTAAGTTTTGAAACCTGATCATTTAAAAATGTAAAAAGTGCTCTGCTTTTCTGGATGATAAAAATCAGATTTTTGCCTGCATCTTCTAAATGGAACTGTAATGGAGGATTGGTTAACAAATATTGACAGAATTTTGTGTTACAGCCAAAAATTCATTACAGCATCTTATATGGAAAGTCTGATGGATTTAATTTCAATTTTGAGTAATGTGATGGAGGTTTTTGAAACATGCGTTTTAGAGACTTCTAAAGAATTATGGAATTTTGTTTATTTTTTCCTCTTACATTTCCTTGTACCATTAATAAAATTCTTATTCACTTACATGATAGTTTGCACAGAATTTCTAAAAATTGAGAATTTGAATTATTAGCAAGTCTGATTTGATAACTGAAAATCAAACTACCACAACCACCTCCTCTACCAAAAATCCACTTTTTTTAAGCTTTTGATAACTTCCAAGTGTGGGAAATCCAGGCTTTAAGAAGACAAAAATAAAAATGAAAAACAACTCTTGTATTTGCCTCACCTATATGCTGGGAAAATGTCCATCTTCTCCCAGTAATCCATAATGTAAAATAGCAAGCTTCCAGTGAATTTGTTTTAGGTCTACATGATTGATATCTATAAAATAGATAGATCGAATGAAAATAGGAAAACAATGCCTATAGTCATGCTTAAGAAATATAATAATTTGGGATTTTCTTTCAGGTTTTTTCAGTTGACATCAATGGTTTAAATATCCAAGAAGTTCTCAATGTTTCTGTTGACACTCCAGAGAATCTGGCTGTGGACTGGATTAATAATAAACTTTATGTGGTGGAGACCAGGGTCAACCGCATAGATGTGACAGATTTGGATGGAAGCCACCGGGTTACCCTTATAACTGAAAACTTGGGGCATCCTAGAGGAATCGCCCTGGACCCAACTGTTGGGTGAGTGATGCAAAAACACATAGATTCCTGCATTTTTAGAATTTTGTCTCTCTACCTGAACATCCTACATATCTTGGATTAATTGGAGGTTAATTCTGATTTCTTTTAGGGTCTTTACTCTAGAACCCATGTTTATTTTATGTGTCTATTTATAGATGCTTTCAAGGAGTTGACTAAATATAATCCCATTCAAGCACATGTAATTCAATGACACCTGCTGGTATACTACTTGATGTTTTGAGCATATGAATTTTATTCTTAATGTTTGCCATATTTGCCAAGCTAAGAGATTGAATCTGTGTTCTGATTCTATGTACTAAATTATTATACCTAGACATTATTTCATTTCACCATTATTAAGATGATCATTCTAACATGAATTAACAGAAAAGTTTTTAAGAGAGGGAAATAAATGGTTGCAACAGTCTCTTTTAGCGCTTTCTTGTTGTGGACGGGGTTGAGATGTCAAGCTGGTATCTCATTACATGTTGTTCAGTGTGATCAACCTAGTAGAATGCTCCTGCTTACTTTTCTTTAGTTTTAATGCAAATTTTCCTGGTTTACACATTGAGAAGAGTTTTAACAGACAGTTCTCCTAACATTTCATAGTCGAGTTTAGGTACCCTGGATGAAATTTAGGCTATTTAAGTTGGTGACTGGTGATTATTCATTTCTACTTCATAATAGCAGCTATATTTCCTTAAAAGTGTTGGGAAATTTTCTTTGGGCTATTCCACTGAGTGGAGAATTGAGGGAGGTATTTTGATAGCTCATTTAAAATGTAAGTTTTCTTGTGGGTACAATTAGAAGTAAAAGGGCCATCCAGTAGAGGAGAAAATTGGGAAGATGAACATAAAATTTTAGGCTGCAATATAGCATGTTAAAGTTCCTATTTAGAGTTATTGAGTCTCCTGATTGGCACTCACAATCTGTTTTTTAAAATACTTTTAAAATTTCTATTGTTTCATAAACCCATGGTTTGTTAGTCAATGGGAAATCCCATTGATCCAAACATAACATGTATGAAAAAAAATTATCCAGGTAAGCTTGTAAAATAACACACCTTTTGTCTTTTGCTTTTCTTTTGTAGTTATTTATTTTTCTCAGATTGGGCGAGCCTTTCTGGGGAACCTAAGGTGGAAAGGGCTTTCATGGACGGCAGCAACCGGAAGGACTTGGTGAAGACAAAGCTGGGATGGCCTGCCGGCGTCACGCTGGACATGGTAGCCAAGCGTGTGTATTGGGTTGACTGCCGGTTTGACTACATTGAAACTGTAACTTATGATGGAATTCAAAGGTATGAAGTGTTTTCTGTGGCTTTATGAGTTTGAAGGAAAGTGCATAAAATTGACAGAAAGGCATACGAAAGGGCCATAATTAAAATATCACTTTGTTGATTGACATGATAGCTTGAATGACCTTATGCATTGAGATCTGTAAGAAATGATTCACTCTTTTTTTTTTTTTTTTTCTTTTTTCTCATGGTTTCAGAGGTCTTTGTCTTGTGCTTCAGTTGGTGTGGATTCCACCAAAATAATTGACTCTTAATTTTAACCTTTTTTGTTCCATAATAACAATCATTTTCTCCAAGCTGGGAGTATAGTTCAGTGGGGGAACACTTGCCTAGTATGTGCAAAGCCCTGGGTTCAAACCTGGTATCCCCCAACTCCCCAACAAAATAAAACCCCTTTCTGAGTCCCAGATGAGCACATTATTTTCATTTACTCCTAAGACCATTTATTTCTCTGGGTTCTTTATACTTTTTTTCCCCCAAGAACTGCTTAACTTACAGTTTTCTAACTTTCTAACTTTTATTATTTATTTGACATTATTTATTTATTTAACATTATTCAGAGGGAATTAAATTTTACTCTACTCTTATATGTTTCAAATTTCAAGGGGAAATTATTTTATTCTTTGTTATTATTGTTGCTCTGGTGCTGAGGATTGAACCCAGGGACTCATTCATACTAAGCCACAAGTGTTCTGCCTCTGAGTACACCCACAGCCAGGAGAAGTTCTTTGCATTACATTTTTTTTTTTAAATTCAAAAAGATCTTTTTTTAATTATTATTTAAACAAATGGGATACATGTTGTTTCTCTATTTGTACATGGAGTCAGGCATACCATTTGTATAATCATAAACTTACATAGGGCAATGTTGTTTGATTCATTCTGTTATTTTTTTTCCCTTTCCCCCAACCCTCCCACCCCTCTTTTCCCTCTATACAGTCTTTCCTTCCTCCATTCTTACCACCCTCCTTATCCCTAACCCTAAACCTAACCCTAACCCTAAGGCTAAACCACTCTTACCCCCATTATATGTCCTCATCCGCTTATCAGTGAGATCATTTGTCCTTTAGTTTTTTGAGATTGGCTTATCTCACTTAGCATGATATTCTTCAATTTCATCCATTTGCCTGCAAATGCCATAATTTTATCATTCTTCATGGCGGAGTAATATTCCATTGTATATATATGCCACAGTTTCTTTATCCATTCATCAACTGAAGGGCATCTAGGTTGGTTCCACAATCTGGCTATGGTGAATTGAGCAGCAATGAACATTGATGTGGCTGTATCTCTGTAGTATGCTGATTTTAAGTCCTTTGGGTATAGGCCAAGGAGTGGGATAGCTGGGTCAAATGGTGGTTCCATTTCAAGCTTTCTGAGGAATCTCCATACTGCTTTCCAGAGTGGCTGCACTAATTTGCAACCCTACCAGCAATGTATGAGTGTACCTTCTTCCCCACATCCTCGCCAACACCTATTGTTGCTTGTGTTCTTGATAATCGCCATTCTAATTGGGGTGAGATGAAATCTTAGGGTAGTTTTGATTTGCATTTCTCTTATTACTAGAGATGTTGAACATTTTTTCATATATCTGTTGATTGCTTGTACGTCTTCTTCTGTGAAGTGTCTGTTCATTTCCTTAGCCCATTTGTTGATTGGATTATTTGTGTTCTTGGTATAGAGTTTTTTGAGTTCTTTATATATTCTGGAAATGAGTGCTCTATCTGAAGTATGAGTGGTAAAGATATTCTCCCACTCTGTAGGCTCTCTTCACATTACTGATAGTTTCCTTTGCTGAGAGAAAGCTTTTTAGTTTGAATCTATCCCAGTTGTTGATTCTTGCTTTTATTTCTTGTGCTATGGGAGTCCTGTTAAGGAAGTCTTATTCTAAGCCAACAAGTTGAAGGTTTGGACCTACTTTTTCTTCTATAAGATGCAGGGTCTCTAGTCTGATTCTGAGGTCCTTGATCCATTGTGAGTTGAGTTTTGTGCAGGGTGAGAGATAGGGGTTTAATTTCATTCTGTTGCATATGGTTTTCCAGTTTTCCCAGCACCATTTGTTGAAGAGGCTATCTTTTCTCCATTGCATATTTTTGGCCCCTTTGTCTAGTATGAGAAAATTGTATTTATTTGGGTTTGTGTCCATGTCCATTATTCTGTACCATTGATCTACCTGTCTATTTTGGTGCCAATACCATGCCGCTTTTGTTACTATTGCTTTGTAATAGAGTTGAAGATCTGGTATTGCGATATCCCCTGCTTCGCTGTTTCTACTGAGGATTGCTTTAGCTATTCTGGGTTTTTTATTCTTCCACATGAATTTCATAATTGCTTGCTCTATTTCTGTAAGGTACATCATTGGGATTTTAATTGGAATTGCATTGAATCTGTATAGCAATTTTGGTAGTATGGCCATTTTGACAATATTAATTCTGCCTATCCAAGAACATGGGAGATCTTTCCATCTTCTAAGGTTCTCTTTAATTTCTTTCTTTAGTGTTCTGTAGTTCTCATTGTAGAGGTCTTTCACCTCTTTTGTGAGATTGACTCCCAAGTATTTTATTTTTTTCGAGGCTATTGTGAATGGGGTAGGTTTCCTAACTTCTCTTTCTGAAGATTCATCTCTTATGTATAAAAATGCTTTGGATTTATGAGCATTGATCTTGTAACCTGCTACTTTACTGAATTCACTTATGAGCCCTAAAAGTTTTCTGGTGGAATTTCCAGGTTCCTCTAAATATATAATCATGTCATCAGTGAACAGGGATAGTTTGAGTTCTTCTTTTCCAATTCGTATCCCTTTAATTTCTTTGGTTTTTCTAATTGCTCTGGCTAGAGTCTCAAGAACGATGTTGAATAGAAGTGGTGAAAGAGGGCATCCCTGCCTTGTTCCAGTTTTTAGGGAAATGCTTTCAGTTTTTCACCATTTAGAATGATATTGGCCATAGGCTTAGCGTAGATGGCCTTTACAATGTTAAGGAATGTTCCCACTACCCCAATTTTTTCTAGTGTTTTGAGCATGAAGGGATGCTGTATTTTATCGAATGCTTTTTCTGCATCTATTGAAATAATCATGTGATTCTTAACTTTTAGTCTGTTGATATGGTGAATGACGTTTATTGATTTCCTGATGTTGAACCAACCTTGCATCCCTAGGATAAAACCCACTTGATTGTGGTGCACTGTCTTTTTAATATATTTTTGTATGCGATTTGCTAAAATTTTGTTGAGAATTTTTGTGTCAATGTTCATTACGGATATTGGTCTGAAATTTTCTTTCCTTGATGTGTCTCTGTCTGGTTTAGGTATCAGGGTGATATTGGCTTCATAGAATGAGTTTGGGAGGGTTCCCTCCTCTTCTGTTTCATGAAATAATCTGAGAAATATTAGAGTGAGCTCTTCTTTAAAGGTTTTGTAGAACTTGACTGAGAACCCATCTGGTCCCGGACTTTTCTTTGTTGGTAGGCTTTTGATGACCTCTTCTATTTCATTACTTGAAATTGATCTATTTAAATTGTGTATGTCTTCCTGGTTCAGTTTAGGTAATTCATATGTCTCTAGAAGCTTGTTGATGTCTTCGAGATTTTCTGTTTTGTTGGACTATAGATTTTCAAAATAGCTTCTAATTATGTTTTGTGTTTCACTCATGTCTGTTGTGATATTTCCTTGTTCATTCCAAATTTTAGTAATTTGAGTTTTCTCCCTCTTTCTCTTTGTTAGTATGGCTAAGGGTTTATCAATTTTGTTTATTTTTTCAAAGAACCAACTATTTATTTTGTTAATTTTTTCTATTGTTTCTTTTGTTTCAATTTTGTTGATTTCGGCTCTGATTTTAACTATTTCCTATACTACTACTTTTGGTGTTTGTCTGCTCTTCTTTTTCTAGGACTTTGAGCTGTAGTGTTAAGTCGTTTATTTGTTGATTTCTACTTCTTTTGTTGAATGCACCCCATGAAATAAATCTTCCTCTAAGTACTGCTTTCATAGTGTCCCAGAGATTTTGATATGATGTGTGTTTGTTCTCGTTTACTTCTAAGAATTTTTTTTATTTCCCTCCTGATGTCTTCTGTTATCCATTCATCATATAATAGCGTATTATTTAATCTCCAGGTATTGGAGAAGTTTCTGTTTTTTATTCTGTCATTTATTTCTAATTTCAATCCATTATGATCTGATAGAGTACAAGGTAGTATCTCTATCTTCTTGTATTTGCTAACAGTAGCTTTGTGGCATAAAATATGGTCTATTTTAGAGAAGGATCCATGTGCTGCTGAGAAGAAAGTGTATTGGTTCTTTGTTGGATGGTATATTCTATATAAGTTGGTTAAGTCTAAATTGTTGATTGTGTTATTAAGATCTATGGTTTTTTTATTTAATTTTTGTTTGGAAGATCTATCCAGCGGTGAGAGAGGTGTGTTAAAATCGCCTAGTATTATTGTGTTGTGGTCTATTTGATTTCTGGAATTGAGAAGGATTTGTTTGACATACATGGATAAGCCAATGTTCGGGGCATAGATATTTATGATTGTTATGTCTTGCTGATTTATGCTTCCCTTAAGCAGTATGTAAAGTCCTTCTTTATCCCTACTGACTAGTTTTGGCTTGAAGTCCACATATTCTGAAATGAGGATGGATACTCCAGCTTTTTTGCTGTGTCCGTGTGCATGGTATGTTCCCATCCTTTCACCTTTAGTCTATGTGTATTTCTTTCTATGAGATGAGTCTCTTGCAGGCAGCATATTTTTGGATTTTTCTTTTTAATGTAATCTGCCAGTCTATGTCTTTTGATTGATGAGTTCAGGCCATTAATATTCAGAGTTATTATTGTGATATGATTTGTATTCCCACTCATTTGACTCATTTTTGTTTTTTGACATGATTTGGTTTCTCCTTTATTTGGCTATTCCTTTAGGCTAGTTCCTCCTGTTGCTGATTCGCATTGTTGTTTTTCATCTCTTCCTCATGGAATATTTTGCTGAGAATGTTCTGTAATGCCGGCTTTCTTTTTGTAAATTCCTTTAGCTTTTGTTTATCATGGAAGGATCTTATTTCATCGTCAAATCTGAAAGTAAGTTTTGCTGGGTAAAAGATTCTTGGTTGGCATCCATTTTCTTTCAGGGCTTGGTAAATGTTGTTCCAGGTCCTTGTAGCTTGTAGGGTGTGGATTGAAAAATCTGCTGATATTCTTATTGGTTTCCTCCTGAATGTAATTTGATTCTTTTCTCTAGCGGCCTTTAAAATTCTGTCTTTATTTTGTATGTTAGGTATTTTCATAATAATGTGCCTGGGTGTGGGTCTGTTGTAATTTTGTATATTTGGAGTCCTATAAGCCTTTTGTACTTGATTTTCCATTGTATTCTTCTGATTTGGGAAATTTTCTGATATTATTTCATTGAATAGATTGTTCATTCCTTTGGTTTGTTTCTCTAAGCCTTCCTCAATCCCAATAATTCTTAAATTTGGCCTTTTCATGATATCCCATAATTCTTGTAGATTCTGTTCATGATTTCTTACCATCTTCTCTGTTTGGTCAACTTTGTTTTCAAGATTAAATATTTTTTCTTCAATATCTGAGGTTCTGTTTTCCAGGTGTTCTATCCTATTGGTTATGCTTTCTATGGGTTTTTAACTTGGTTTATTGTTTCCTTCATTTCAAGAATTTCTGTTTGTTTTTTTTTTCAATATCTCTAACTCTTTATTGAAATGATCTCTTGCTTCCCATATTTGCTCTTTTAACTGTTGATTGGTGTGATCACTTAATGCCTGCATTTGCTCTTTCATCTCCTCCTTCAATGCCTGCATTTGCTCTTTCATCTCCTCATTTACTTCCCTGATTGTTTTAATTATGTACATTCTGAACTCCCTTTCTGACATTTCTTCTGCTGTGCTGTCATTGGGTTTTATTGATCTAGAATCTAGGTTTGTTTGGGACATTTTCTTCCCTTGTTTTCTCATATTGGTCAGATGTCAGTGGGACTCTGTGATATTGCAGGTTTCCTCTATTGGCTTATAGTGTCCCTGTAGATCTCCAGTGTATCACCTCCCAGCCTTCATTATCCTGAAGTCTTGGAGTAACTTGATAATGCAGTGCTTCCGAAGAAAGCTGCCCCTTGCCCGCTACTGGTTCCAGGGCTTGGAGCTGGCTCTGTGTGGAAAGGCTCTCACTGGGGGGCCTTCTCCGAGAAGCTGGCTGTGTGGGAGGAGCCTACCGTGGGTTTCGCAGGGCTTCCTGGGGAAGACTCTAGCTGCCCTGCCCTACTTTAATAAGCCGCCCATATCCGGGCCTGCCCCCCGGGCCGAGCTTCACTGGGTGGGGGAGACTCACCCCGAGGCTCTATTTTAGTCTGAATCTCTCAATGCCTCCTCTTCTTGAATCCTGGGTTCTGGAGCGATTGAAGATGCAGTCACCCTCTAGTGCGCCATCTTGGATCACCCGTGGAAAAAGCCTGCAGCTGGAGGGGGCAGGGCCACCTGGAGAGGTCTCTGGTTGCCCTGACCTGGTCCCAGAGGCTGCTTGTGGGTTGGAGCTCTCCGCTGGCTTGGGGACTTGTGGCTTGCTCTGTGTAGAAAGGCTTTCACTGGGCGGTCTGCTCCGAGAAGCTAGCCTAGAGAGGTGCTTCCCGCCGAAGGGAGCCGAGCTGCTTGGGGAAATCCTTGGCTGCCCTGTCTTGGTCCCTGAAGCAACCTGCAGGCCGGAGCTCGCGGCGCTGGCTCAGGGACTTGGAGCTGGTTCTGTGCAGAAAGGCTCTCACTGGGGGGCCTGCTGTGAAAAGCTGGAGAAGCTTGCTGTGTGGGAGGAGCCCACCTCCGGTGTGTGCAGGGCCGCCTGGGGAAGACTCTAGCTGCCCTGCCCTACTCTAATTAGCCACCCGAATCCGGGCCTGCCTCCCAGGCCGAGCTTCACTGGGTGGGGGAGACTCACACTGTGGCTCTGTTTTAGTCCAAGTCTCTCAATGCCTCCCCTTCTTGAATCCTGGGTTCTGGAGCGACTGGAGATGCAGTCACCCTCTATCTAGTCCGCCATCTTGGATCTGCATTACATTTTTACCTGAAATACTTCAAAGATATTTAAATAGCAACATGTGACTATCAAATATGCATACTTTTTTTCTTCATTTGAATCTGAGTGAATTCTATCTATAAACTATTAGCTATTTAAAAATCCTTTTAGGGTTTCCAAAAATTGTAATATGTCTTCTGTAAAATTTGAACAAGAAAAAAATGATTATTTGTGCCTTCTGGGAATGGACTGGCCAATTTAATTTTCCAGATGACTTTATTGTTTTCTTACTGAAAGGAATATTCAGGTTTTGTTTTCTATTATATCTCTGTTTCATAAGGATGATATCACAGTTTGCAACTGGATTACATATTCTTAGAAAAATCTGTGCTTGTTTAAAAGAAGCAATTGGGTATTAATACTATGACTTCCTGTCACTAAATGTTGCTGTACCCAGAAGATTAATTTAATGAGAAAGTATTAGTCAACCCATTGTCTTATAAAAAGTTGGGAAATTTGCCTAATTTTTTTCTCTTTTCATGGGATATTTCAGCATTACACTATATAGTCTCAATAGTTTTATGCTAAGTAAAATATAAAAGATAAAATCAGTGGAGTTTCAGAAAGATTTGAGTGTTTTGCTGACTATGAGGAAACATCCACGAAATATAAAAGCTCGTGAGTACAGCTGTAATCATGAAGTCATTTTTTCTTTCTTTGCCAGCAGGTGGCATTCAGGGTTCTGGAATTTGCCAACTGAATAAAGAAAACCATTCTCTCATTTCAGTGTGCCTTGTCATTATCAAGTGTTTCCAGGTGTGCGCTAACTTGTCACCTTAGGTTTCTTTGTTTTCTCCCATTAGGGTGCTTTCCAGTTTTAGTGCCTTCAATTCTTAGAGCCCTGTTGTGCTTTCTTAGCCTTCAGGGACTGCCAGGATTTCTTTTCTGTTTATTTTTTTTGAGATCTTCCTGTTAGGTCACAAGGAAAATGAGTCTTTCCGCAGGAACCATCCTTCTCCCCATGTTTGGGCATGTGTCTGACTGAATCATCACTTACATAGAGGTGGTCCTGGGCGGGTCCGTGGATTTCTTTCCCTTGCTGGGCATCTCTTGCTTCTGTTTTTCTCTCATGCAGCTTTGGGCATTTTGTGCCTCCCTTACAAGTATGAGCCCTTGATAGTTTCATCAAACGGATGCTTAAGAGTGGTGACACTGCCTTTTGCTGTCATGGGGTGTGTCCGAGGTTTGCAGGGGGTTGAGCCCAGCACTCACCATCCCATATCCTAGTAGTTGAGGAAGGGTCAGTGGAATTATGGGAAGTATTTGTTGGGGACATCATCACTTCCCACCCTTATTACAACACTCTTTGACCCATGAAATTTGAAGTGTTCTTTTACATCTTAGCCTTTTATAGATGAGGCAACCTTAAAGGGATGAAGAGCAAGTAAAATAAACAATAATTTCCCCCCAAATCTAGAACCAGCTAGAGTATTGACTAGGATTAGAATTCATGTACAATGGAATATTATTCAGCCATAAAGAAGAATAGTATTATGGCATTTGCAAATAAATGGATGGAATTGAAGAACATCATGCTAAGTGAAGTAAGCCAATCCCAAAAAACCAAAGGCCAAATGTTTTCTCTGATAAGTGGATGATGATATGTAATGGGGGTGGAGGGATGGGGAATGAGAGAAGAATGGAGGAACTTTAGATTATGTAGAAGGAAATGAGAGGGAGGGGGTATGAAAAATGGTGTAATGAGACAGACATCATTACCCTACGTACATGTATGATTACACTAATGGTATGAATCTACATCATGTACAACCATAGAAATGAAATGATGTACCCCATTTGTGTACAATGAATCAAAATGCAGTCTGTAAAAAAAAAAAGAATTCAAGTCTCAATGGTCTTTACCAAGAAGTAATATGGAAATCCTATCAAATGTAGATGGGATTTCACATGTATCTTAAAATGTATCTTTTTGTGTATAGTCTATATTGTAACAAAAAATGATTTAGCTTTTTAGGCATTTAACTGGACTAATTGCATCTTTAATGAAAGTAAAGCAAAACAGAAAATTGTGTGATGTGTATATTCTTTCATAACAGGAAGACTGTAATTCATGGAGGCTCGCTCATCCCTCATCCCTTTGGAATAAGCTTGTTTGAGGACCATGTGTTCTTCACCGATTGGACAAAGATGGCTGTAATGAAGGCAAACAAGTTCACAGAAACCAACCCACAGGTGTACTACCAGTCTTCCCTGAGGCCCTATGGGGTGACTGTTTACCATGCCCTCAGGCAGCCCTCTGGTAAGCCACACAACAGTGGTGACCCTGTTTGATACTGGACTTGTTAGAGACGTTTTTCCAAAACTGTGGAAGTTAATGGTGAGAGAGCTCTGGAGATCTGGGTGGTGTTCTCAAATATACAAAGGGTTATCTAGAGTGTTAAACCCTTGGAATTGACTCTGCAGATCATGGACAATCAACGAAATTAGAATTGAAGTGCTAAATATAGAGGAACATTAGAGATTCATTTAATAGATGTTTATTGTCCCCCCCGTTCCCCACACGATGTGCCAGATCCCATCTAGGGGTCTAGCTGTAAGCAAACCAAATCAAGATACCTATCCTCATTTTACTGGGGGAAATGTCCTATTTCAAAACTCTAATTTATAGTTAAAGAAACTGATGCCCCAAAGAGAAAAATGGCATCTCTAGAGATTCATTTTGCACAGTGCGGGGTCCATTTTATTTCTTCTCTGTTGTGCACATATGGATCTGTTTTTGGTTTGTGTAGGGTCTGTCATAAGCCAGCTGGGTTTGGTGTTTCTGGTTGATCATTTATTAAAAAAAGAAATATTTTGATTCAGATACTGGTTAGTTTTCTGTTGTTTTACAATAATTTGTGTTCTGTGTTTTAAATTGAGCTTTGACATGTCTACTGGAACTGTCGGTGACTCCTTTCCATATTTGCTTGTGGATCATAGAAAAGAAGTATATCAAACCAGACTCTCTTGGTAGAAAGCTTAATATTGGTGAACTGTAATTTGGAGAAATACAGATTTGCTTTCATACTCTCATGTTAAGTGATGAAACTGATTAGTATGGAGAAAGACATTAAGATAATTAGGTTGACTTAAAAAAATATACTAGAATAATACATTCAGATGAATAACCTTCAATAGAATCATCCCGGGAAAATATATACTTATTTGAAAACATGTTGGAAATCTCAATTTGGACTAATTTTCACACTCAATTTATGAAGTTATTAATTTCATCTCCCCTTACCCAGTTTGATCATCCAGATTATTTTCCCAAATAAATCCACCTGAGCAGGGAAAGAGAACATTTTGAATAAGTCATCAGAGGCTCAGAAGACAATTTAGAAAGTAAATATGAAAGTTTTGTCTGGGACAGTCTTGTACAGTGTGCAGTGAGCTTCCTGAGATCACTACCTAAAGGGAGGCTTTGAGAAGTATAAACTAGTTTGGGAGGCAGACACATAGGATTTTGGAATCAGATCTTGACTGGAATTCTAGTTTAGCTATTTAGACACTGAATAATCTCAGACAAATTATCTGATCTTTCAGAGCTCTCTGTAAAATTGGGATACTGGTGTTTACTCCTTGGGGTTTATTGGTTGTATATTAGCTTTTTATGCAAAATAAGTATCCAGTGAGTAATAGTTATTGATTTTATTTTACGAATGGTAAAGATAGCACTGAAGCCTTTTCTTTTTTAAAATTTTGGGGTAGTTATTGCTAATCACTGAGGCTAGCAAACAGACCCTAACATAGTTACTGTGGAAAAAGAATCCCATGGTTATCCAGTGGTGGGAATCCTGATTTTTACTACCGCCAGTTTGAGAATGGTTGGTAAAGCAGTTGGGAGGGTCTGTGTAGCCAGGTGTGGGTGCATACAGTGGTAACCAGGGGTGATGGCCCCTAGGGGTTCATCTACAGGGCCCAAAGTGGCTTCGCATGACTTGAAGCGTTACACCTTTCTAATTGTGATTGAACTTGTATATTTCTCCCCGCAGCTAGCAATCCATGTGGAGGAGACAACGGGGGCTGTGAGCAGGTCTGTGTCCTCAGCCATAGAACCGATAATGATGGTTTGGGTTACCGTTGCAAGTGCTTGTTTGGTTTTGAGCTGGATACAGATGAGCGCCACTGTGTTGGTAAGAAATCTGTCTGGATGGTCCTTCTGGCAGGCAGCACAGGGTACCCAGACAACTGCTGCTGTACACTGGGCCAGCCCACTGACCTCTTCACTGCTAAAAAACTTTCTGTAGACCACTGAGCATCTTCTTCAATAGGTACCATTTTCTCTGTCCATAGAGCTGTGTTGGAAGATGTAAATTTCTGTCTTTTGGGACTTTCCTTTAATTCCTTGCCTAGGATTTTCTTGGTCTTCTTTCCCTTTTTTTCCTGAAATGTTCATCTCCTTTTATTAACTGTGGTCTTTGAATGAATTCCATGTGACTGAATTTTGTGTTTCTTTTCTGTACTATATACACCATTTCCATTAAAAAAATTTTTTTTTTTTTCAATACTGGGGATGAAAACCAGGGCCTCACACACTTTAGGCAAGTGCTGTACCACAGTCCTACCTTTTCTACTTTAGACGTTAGCCTTGACTTTGATGGGACGGGCAGTCGTAGGCCATCCTTTTATTGACTTCTCCTACACCACCACATATGCCCCTTTGAGCCAGGCGATCACATCTTAATCTCATCAGACTTTATTGCTGTATTCCAGAAAAACTCTTGAGTATTGGGGTGGCTCAAGTCCTCGTGAAGTTTTTTATTCCAGGTCAGTCCTCTCAGCTCCTGTTTCACTCTTCTATCGAAGCTTTCCTTTCTTCTTCTTTGGTTGCCTGCAGGTCTCCTCATAATTCAGCCATTGCCTGAGCCCCAGTCAGTGATGAAATACATGCTTAAAATATTTGTTTCTCTCATTTTACCTTTTGCAATTCTCTTTTCATCCCTTTGATACATTCTTACTTCCAAGATGGTCCTTCTGGAAGTTTCTTTGGACCATTTAAGCTTCTGGCTTAGTATATAAGTTCTTAGATTTTAACTTAGATGCATTTGTGAACATTGGGGGTAGTCCTGAGATTCAGTTTAAAATCACCCTCATTTAAAAATCACCCTAACTTATAACTTCTTTCAATAGTACATTGTCTAATGATTTTGTTTTTAATTCCTTTCTGCAGTTGTTATCTGTCTTGGTTATACCACCTTTTTGTCACTGTCTGTTTGAATTCCTGATATGCTGTCACAGTCCCCTGCTTGGCTTTCAAGCATCACTTCTTCCTACCTGTTTCCTTCATTCCTTCTCCCTACCTTGTCTTATTCCTTTGCTGTTGCTTCTTCTTTGTTTCTGACCTTGACACCCCCAAACTGCCATATGATTCTTGGAGTAGATTTCTGTACAAAAGTTATTTCAATTTGATAATTTTGATGGAATTATGCTGGAGTTTAATTCTATTTAAAATTTTTAAGTATATGGTCACCACTTTTTAATATAAATAACCCCTAAGGACAAATTTCTGAGGAAGAAGTTTTGAATACTTATATCACCATTGTAATTGCTTATTTTTCCCCCTTCCATTACTTCCAGCTATGTTTTCCACAAATTTGTTATGTTTATTTCAAAATCATATTTCACGATGATAAAGTGTGCTTTATGAAGAGGTAAGTGATTTGTCTGGAATTTGGTGAAGGCAAAGAACCATGCCGTGGCTGACTCTGCTGTCCCTCTTCCTACAGCTATTAAGAACTTCTTGATCTTTTCATCTGAACTGGCTGTGCGTGGGATCCCATTCACCCCCTCCACCCAGGAGGATGTCATGGTTCCAGTGACGGGGAGTCCTTCCTTTTTTCTTGGGATTGATTTTGATGCCCAGGAGAGCACGATCTTTTTTTCAGATACATCAAAAGATATGATTTATAAACAAAGGATTGATGGCACAGGTGAGAAAATGCATGTGTATGTGTGTGTGTGTGTGTGTGGGTGTGTGTGAGTGTGGGCTGTTTTCAGTAAACATATGCATAATTCATTCAGTTTAACTTTTAAGATCCACTTTTTAAGCAGGATCTTTACTAAACTTACTAAATACTTTTTGGATTGAGGAAAGAATCTTTTTTTTAACTAAATTATGTTGAAACAAGCACTTTTATTTTCAAAACAAGTATAAATGATGGTGTATTTTAATAATGACAAATATTAACAGGAGAGAAAGGTCAAGTGTCTGAAAACCCTTAATAGAGTAAGGGTTCTTCATGTTGGAGCTCTTCAGATTAGTCCAATGGGATGACCTTTCTTTAGGGATGCTGGCCTACCTATGTGCCAATGGCCGGACTTGGAATGACAATAATTTCTTAAAAAGTGAATTATATATAAATATGGATTTGTAAGTTCATATTTAAGTTTTAACTGATTGAAATTATGTTAAAATTTTCATAATTATGAAAGAAGATAGATAAATTATGGTCAGCTACACTTCACTGTTGGGTACTTTATTTGAATGGTTGATCCCTATATCTACTAATAGGTTGAAACCTGAATTTTAAAAAAATGTTCTCCTTTTCTTCTGACTTTGCTCCAGATATACTTGTTTTGTTCTTCCTAAAAAAATGCATCCCTTTCACCAATGCATGTTCCTCTCTAGTGACAGTTCTTTCTCCTTCTTTTATTTCATGTGAAGTCTCCTTAAAAGACTGGGCTACCCTTTTTTTGGTTCTCTCTTCTACCTTCTCACTGATTCCTCACCTCAAAATCTGCCCATCGCCTCACAGGAACCCCTGTCATCTTGCTTATCTTTTTGTTGCTAAACTAAATAACGCTCTGCAGTCCTGTTTTGCATTCCAGTAACCAGCAATACTGAGTCCCTCTGAGCTTCAGACCTTGCATGCTTGCGAGGCTGTGCAAACCCTCTGTGCATACCTACTTCTTTGGTCAGTTGTTCTTTCTCTTCCTTGATTCCAACCTACAGACCGGTTGATCTGTAGCCTACGTCCTCTCCGTCATCTTGGATCCCATGTTTTCCAGTCCTTACCTTTGGTTCTTTGGTCATCTTCTCAAAAATGGTTTCTTTCAGGACAGTATACTCTTTGTGATTTCCTTCTATTTCTTGATTATTCTTTCTCATGTTCCTTAGAAGTCCTTTCTCTTTTGCCTGTCCAATAAATAACTGTAATCTCTAGTGTTCAGCATTGGTCCTCTTCTTTTTCTGCATGATGTCATAATGTCTAGGTCTTTGATTCCCATTTGTGCAGTAGTTGTAAGTTAGTGTGGGATCCTTTTTGTAGAATGTTTACTGAATGTCTTCCTCACCTGGGGAATGAAAAGCAGGCCAGGGAAGCCTTTTCTTAGGTGTTGATGGAAATCTCTGAAGTTTTCTCTCTGGGGTCCAGATCCAGGCTGCTGCTTCTAGATATCCACCACCACTTCAGAACCAACATGTCCAGCGGACCCCTTCATCGCACTCTTCCCAGACTCCCTGCCTTAGAGGAAGAGTACAACCATTGGCTCCTTCCTGCCTCTGCACAGCCTGCGTTTCCTGTGATCTTCTCCCTCTGCTTTGGTCTCTGTTATTAACCAATTAACCCCTGGCCATGCTCCAAAACACATGGAGTTCTTAATCTCTCTTGCTCTTGCTCACAAGTCTTTGCTCTCCTGGGGTCCCCAGTTCTCTGCTTCCTTGGAGAAACCCTCCATGCGTCTCCCTTGTGGTACGTGCCCATACCTTATGCCCAGGAGCCTGTGCTCTGTACCATCCTAGGCATACCTCCATCATAGTGCCCAGGTGTCTTTTATTTTTGCCTCTGAGCATAATTGTCTCTTCCTTTCTCCCATCTCGTTATAAATTGCTTTGAGGCAATGCCCACACTTCTTTCTAGATGCTTCACTTCTCTATAACTCACTTTATTCATCTATAAAATAGGCAAAATAATGCCTTCTTGATTACGTGTCTGTGAGGATGGATGAATCCATAAAAAAGTATTTTTATCAGTTCCTGGATCATAGTAAATGCTCAATTACTGTAAGCTATTATGATTAGCAATATTATATTACCTAAATATCTTATATGTTGTCTCTCACATAGAGGGCTTTATTTTTATGATTTGCTGAAACAATGACAGAAAAACACTAGGATTTCTTTTTTTTTACTGCAAAATAAAAATGTAATTCCCTATTCTGACTGAGATTTTTCTTTAGTGGGAAAAAAGAAAAGAAAAGAAAAGGAAGAAGAGGGAGAAAAGAATAAACATTTTTCAGAGAGGAAAGTGGTTTCTTTTCTCTGATACCCAGTTCTGATTTCCTTCCTGGTATCTTTGCTGGTCTTTTCCAAACTTGGCAACTTTGTGGTTGTGAAAGACTGTTGAAAGACTGGTGAGAGGGTTGGGCGGTAACACCTCCAGTCACCCCCTGGTTGTACCTGGCAGCGTCAGCTCCTGGGAGCCGTCTGGGGGTGGTAGTAGGTGAACTCAGGTATCTTTTCTTCAGATGTTCTGCAATGAATTTTTTTTTTTTTTCCTGGAAGGTTGAACAAGGGAGTGAGTCCAAACCACACCACTCCTGGTCTTAGTTATCAGTATCATATCTATTCTTTGAGATCCAAACTTTGGGGAATGAATAAATTTGAGGTTTATCATGTTGTTGCTCAGTGTTTTATTTTTTTTTATTCCACATGTACTCAAAATATGCTTGACACAGAATTTAAATATAAAATGGTAGGAAAATTTATGTCTTATGTGATATACTTAAACCATGTCCATGTTTTTACTTATAGGAAGAGAAATTCTCACAGCTAACAGAGTGGAAAATGTTGAAAGTTTGACTTTTGACTGGATTTCAAAGAATCTCTACTGGACAGACCCTTCTCACAGGAGTGTCAGTGTCATGAGACTTGCTGATAAATCCAGACGGGCAATAGTTGAGAATTTAAATAACCCCCGGTCAGTTGTGGTTCATCCTATTGGTGGGTGAGTATATGCATGTTTTTCTAAGGACTTGAAACTGTACATCTTTTAGTCATGGAAAAGGGATTTGGCAAGTTTAGCAAATATAAGATTGAACTATGTAATTTGAAATCACCTTAAATTTTGCTGTAGTAACATAAGCTTAAATAATCACTTTATCTCCTTCAAAAAATTCTCTTCTTAGTTTCAGCTTCCCCAGTTTGTACTGGTGTGGTTTTGTTCATGGTTGCAGAGGACTAAACTATGTGGTATGGATTTGGTGGGGAAGGAACAAGATACACAGCAGGAAAGGCTCAAATTCTTGCCCTGTTTTAATGTATTGCTATGAAACTTAACAAAACTTGCTTAATCCTTCAGAAGTTTTCAGAGTAAAAAGTTTTCCAGATCACAGGCAATTTCATGTCTGGCCATTCTGTTGTTGGTGGGGTTAGACAAGAAAAGACAGAACTGTCCACAGTATTCCTTTTCGGATCTTACCTTTTTAAAAGAATGTGTTTAATACAAATGGTCCTGGGAAACTACATATCCATATGTAGAAGAATGAAACTTGGCCTCTATCTCTTGCTCTGCACAAAAGTCAACTCAAAGTGGATGAGAGACCTAGGAATTAAGATAGGAACTCTGCAATTGCCAGAAGAAAATGTAGGCTCAATACTCCAAAATGTTGACTCAGGACCTGACCTTCTTAACAGACTTCTAAAGTGTAAGAAATAAAACCAAAAATCAGTAAGTAGGATGGCATCAAATTAAAAAGCTTTGGTACAGCAAAGGAAACAATTAAGAGTATAAAGAGAGAGCCTGTAGAATGGGAGAAGATCTTTGCTCTTCAGTCAGGGTATTTATATCCATAATATATAAAGAATTTAAAAAGTTTGGCACCAGAAAATCAAATAATTCAACTAATAAATTGATAAAATAACTAAACAGATGCTTCTCAAAGGAAGAAATATGATTGGCCAACAAATATATGAAGAAATGTTCAATATCTCTGCAATCAGGCAAATATAAATCAAAATTACATTGAGATTTCATTTCATTCCAGTCAGAATGGCAATTACCAAGTATACAAATAATAATAAGTGTTGGTGAGGATGTGTGGGAAAAGGTACACTCATACATTTTTGGTGGGAATATAAATTAGTGCAACCACTCTAAAAAGCAATATGGAGATTCCTCAAAAAACTGGGGATGGAACCACCATGTGACCTAGCTATCCTGCTCCTTGGTATATATCCAAAAGATCTTGAATCAGCATACCATAGGGATACAGCCACATCAATGTTTATAGCAGCACAATTCACAATAGCCAAGCTAGGGAACCAATCACGGTGCCCTTTAACAGATGAATGGATAAGGAAAATGTGTATATATACACAATGGAGTATTACTCAGCAATAAATAAGAATGAAATTATGATATTTGCCAGCAAATGGATGGAATGGGAAACTATCATACTAAGTGAAATAAGTCAGACTCAGGAAAACAAAGTTTGAATGTTTTCTCTGATATGCTGAAGCTAGTCCAAAATAAGGGAAGAGAAAGAAAGAAAGATAAAGTGGGGGACATTCCATCATAATAGAAGAAAAATTAGTAGCTTAGATGAAGAGAACTGTTTTAGTCAGCCTTTTTTGTTGTTGTGACTAAAAGACCTGACAAGAATTTTAGAGGAGGAAAGTTTATTTGGGAACTCATGGCTTCAGAGGTCTCAGTCCATGCACAATTAGCTCCATTCCTTGGGACTTCAGGTGAGTCTGAGAATCATGACAGAAGAGCATGATGGAAAGAAGTAACTGACATAAGTATCAGGAAGCAGAGAGACTAAGCTCAGCCCACAAAATATATACCACAAATGCATGTGCCCATTGACCCACCTCTTCCAGCCACACCCTACCCAGCTTCGGAAACCACTCAGTTAATCCCTAACAGAGGATCAATTCACTGATTGGGTTAAGGCTCTCATATCCCAATCATTTCTCCTGTGAATGTTCTTGCATTGTTTCACACATGAGCTTTTGGGGAACACCTCACATCCAAACCTTATCAGGGACTGATGGGGAGGGAGAAGGATTGCTGTAAGGGAAGAACAGTGAAATGAATCTGACTTAACTTTCCTATGTACATTATGAATATCCCACTGAATCTCACCATCATGCACATCCAGAAGACACTATATTAAAAAAAAAAAAAAACCTAAAAGTAAATAGCAGAAGGGTTAGTAGAGAAGAGGGAAGGGAACCAGGGGGTGGGAGGAGAAGAGGGATGGGAAAGTCCTGGGGACTGAATCAGAGCAAATTATATTCCATACTTTCATAATTACATCAGAATGAATCCTATGTTATGTATAACTAAAAAGAACCAATGAAAAAGGGGATCTTAAAATTATGGCATTTACAGGCAAATGGATGAAATTGGAGAATATCTTGCTAAGTGAGATAAGCCAATCTCAAAAAACCAAAGGACGAATGATCTCGCTGATAAGCGGATGAGGACATATAATGGGGAGTGGGAGGAGTTAGCGTTAGGGGTAGGGTTAGGTTTAGGGTTAGGGTTAAGGAGGGTGGTAAGAATGGAGGAAGGAAGGACTGTATAGAGGGAAAAGAGGGGTGGGAAGGGTGGGGGGAAGGGAAAAATAACAAAATGAATCAAACAACATTACCCTATGTAAATTTATGATTACACAAATGGTATGCCTTGACTCCATGTACAGAGAAACAACATGTATCCCATTTGTTTACAAAAAAAAAAAATCTTAAAAAAAAAAAAAGAAAAAGAAAAAGGGGATCTTGTTAAAATCGAAGGGAGAGCAATAGAGTAGAAGTGGGGACCAAGGAGGGGAGGGCAGGAACAACTGGTGAGTGAAACTGATCTAATCATGCTGTGTGCATGTATGAAGATGTCACGATGCATTCCAATTTTATGCATAATTATAACACACTGATTAAAAACAAATAGGAGGAATAACAGGAGAGTAGAGGAAGGGAATCAAGGGATGGGAGGGGAAGGTGGGAAGGGAATGGGGAAGTACTGGAGATCAGATGCATTTTTGAGTATGTCAAAGTGAACCCCCTATCATGTGGAACTATAAAGTAAAAATAAAAACATTAAAAAACATGTTTAATAGCTGACATGATTGTTTAGAGCAAGTCTGAGGTATGCCGCTGTATTTAAATGGGTTAATAAAAAAGAGCGCTGGTAGTTCACTAAAGCCCAATTCATTCACGCAGTGAGCACTTGGCATACATACTCTCATCTAATCCCAAATCCAGTTTGTGAAAAAAGTATGTGTAATGTCCATTTTAGAGCCTTGTGAAGGCGTCACAGTTATTGCCAAGAGCCTGTTCAGACTCCAGGACCATCCTAGTGTAAGGCTGTGCCTAACAGGTCCATTGGCCACCTCTGCAGTGTGGACTTTATGTTTTTATTTTCTCTTTGTAAAATAACATAAGAAACATATTTTAAAATGGATATCATTGGTAAGAAATCCTATAGAGAGTTAAACTATTGATTTTTCTAATGAATTTATCTCAACTAACTCTTTGGCATATGGTTTCGAAAAGTGGTTAAATTCTTAATGACTTTTTCATTTAAAATGATATGGAGTCACATTTCAGAAAGTCATACTTTGGAAGTGACTAATTTTGATTCCTAGGGATTATATGAAAGAGAAAAGGATATTTTCCCTCATAGATTTAGTTTTTGCCAGTGCTCATAATAAAAAAAAAAAGATGCTTTGAGTAAGACATTGTTTGAGAGTTACATTGTTTTGGGTGCTTTTCCTTATCTGGGATGGAATGTTTTGACTGCAAATTTATCAATTCCTTATAGAAGAATAGCAGAAAATAATCTAGTGGATCTAGAGGGCTCTGGATGTTTAATCCAAAAAGAAAGAGAGAATACAGTCTACTTTATTGCCCATAGTGGTTTATTATTTTATTTTAATAACATGGAGAATTGGGTGACAATTGTTTTAGGTTTTAAAACCTAGGACAGTGGTTTTCTTTTTTGGAGTTCGTTTTGATGCCATGTGTGTTTCTTACTTTGATGACACACGGATAACTGTACTTTTAACTAAGAGTTAAGATCAATTATACACTAATCTGTTAAGCCTAATAGCATATACAGAAAATGAAATTAATTGCAGCAAGTCTTCAGAAAATTTGTGCTAAATCTGAGTCATGTAATTTGTCCCTCGGTTAACTTCCTTGATTTATTCTATTCCTGTTTTTCTAGGTATATATTTTTCACAGATTGGTTTCGTCCTGCTAAAATTATGAGAGCGTGGAGTGATGGATCTCACCTTATGCCCATAGTAAATACCACTCTGGGATGGCCCAATGGATTGGCCATTGATTGGGGGTGAGTAGGAGAGTTCCACTTAGTACAGAGCACATATGAGGCAAAGTGGGTGTGGTGATGGAGGAAGGAAGAGCGTACTGCATGTCCTCAGAAACTTTTAAATCATTAACTGATGATGGGAGATGGATGTTGAATGATGGATGTTGAATGACATAAGAGCACAAAGATAGTGGTCAGTTACTGGTGGGATGAAAACCAATGCATTCATAAATTTGCTGAGGAAGTGTCTAGAAGCAGCAGAATAACAGGGCTTAGTGAAGGGTCAAGATGGAGGAGGTGAGTCTCCAATCCCATCAGAAGCAGAATAAGGATTTGATAAAGTGCCGGTTGTGACTAATTTCCTTTGAGGGCGTGTTGAGGATAGGAAAATTTTGAAGTCAGTCAACAAATGTACATTTTTTATATGCATTTTGGGAAGATTTTTAAGTATAAGATACAGTTCTCAAGAATTGATGATCCATCTAGGAATATAGAAAATGGAAAAATAAATAAGAATATGAAATGCCAAAGTAGTTATGCAAGAACAAAAGGGAAGAAATGTATTTAGCCTTTTAAACATAGGTGATGCTACCAATATTTTTCTTAACTTTTTGATTTTACAAGGAGAAAAATAAAATTCCCAACTCAAAGATAGCAACATTTCAAGGTTTCAGAGACAATTAATTGAAAGTCATTTGATGAAAGTAGCTGTACCTTTCTTTGGGGCATAAAACTGTAAAATTTTTAATGAATATAATTTGAGTTTTAAGAACTTTGATAAAGGTGTTGACTGAGCATGCTGATTTTTTTGAGAGGGGGTACCAGGAATTGAACTGAGTGACACTCAGCCACTAGGCCATATCCCCAGCCCAATTTTGTATTTTATTTAGAGACAGGATCTCACTGAGTTGCTTAGCACCTTGCCGTTGCTGAGGTTGGCTTTGGACTTGCGATCCTCCTGCCTTAGACTCCAGAGTCACTGGGATTACAGGCGTGCACCACCATGACTGACTGAGCATGCTGATTTGTATGCCCTTAGTGTAAAGGGTGCTCTGCTGGTTTTTGGATAACAGATAACTTAAATATTTTATTGTTTTAGTGCTTCACGATTATACTGGGTAGATGCCTTTTTTGATAAAATTGAGCACAGCACCTTCGATGGCTTAGATAGAAGAAGACTGGGCCATATTGAGCAGATGACACATCCATTTGGACTTACTGTCTTTAAAGGTATATTTTGAATAATAAAAAAAGTGTATGTTGTTTTATACTTTGTAAATAATAACAGTAAACCCATTCTCATTGGGCTCTTTCATAATTCCAGAAAAGCGTCACTTTAAAATACAAAAAATTAAAATGGTTCTATTATATATAGACAAAACATTTGGTTTGTTGATGGAAAATATGACTTTTAGAGTGTGTTGTTTTGGATATATATAAATAAGAATGTCGATAACTTATATAGGCATAGCACTTTGTAGTTTACACTTACACAATTCCTGAGTATGTACTTAGTTATGTAAGTTTCACATGAGGAAATAGTAAATCACGGCATCATTGATTTCATTGTTCTGCTGGGTAAGAACCTCATCAGAATCCTTGTGGAAAAATGATTACATATATTTATCAATTGTATAACCATTGAATAACTCTGAAGACTTTTCATCAAAATGTTAGATAACTATCTTTGTCGTATGGAAATGTTAGGATACTACTTATGAAAAACAGAAAGACATGATTATTTCTTCAACAATCTTTCCAAATAATTTTCATGTTACTAGTAAAGATTGCTGGGAAGTGTGGGGTTCTGGGAAACCACAGCCAGCATGATCACAGCCAAAGCTTTGACCTTCCTTCTCTGAGCCTGCTTCTTCAGTGTAGGCAAGCTTCTCTGAGTTGAGCTGCTGGGGACAAGAATGTAACCTGGCACCATGAAATGGGTAGTTTGTTTAGTTTTGAAAACGAAGCTCTGTGGATGACTGTAGAGCTTGTGCACTGCATACAGTGTTAGGCCAAGAGTGAGGGGAGACTGACATCTGCTCTGGTTGTGCATGAAGAATCATACTTAGCCTAGTTTGAGGGATGACACTGTGTATAGTGCTATTAAAGGCCCTAAGTATATGCTAGTTGTATCTCTGGTTGAAACTTCTTACTTTGAATGATCAGCATAATCCTTTTTAAAAACTAGACATTGGCTATAAATCAAAGAATTTCTCATGTGCATAGAGTGCAGAATGAATAGTAAATATATTGCATATTCCAACCTGCTGTTTGTTTTATCTGTGGAGTGTGTGGTATTTAAAAATATTTAAGACATGCTCTTGTGAGATTTTTGGTGAGATGAGTCAATTATAAATAGTCACCCTCCCAAGCATTTACTCCCTTTTCTCTAATGAAGTCAGATACGCACTATTTTCTGCTATACAGGAATATTATAAGAATGTTGTATTTTATCTGCTCTGTGCTGAAATGTTTGGGGACTGAATAAAAATGCATTTTCAGTACCTTTTGGTTTCATCAGAATGAAAAACAACTTGAGTGCATCCCCATGAGAACAGCACAACATTCCCAAAATAAAGAGATGAGTTAGTTTTTAACAACCCTGGCCCTCAGGGTGAATTTCTTCTGGGAAGTTCTTTTGTTGTGTCATACCATGGATGTTGTTTATCAACAGACTAGATCTTCTTGACTATTCATTGCACAGGACTGAGTTTGATTGAACTCCTTATCTCCCCTCCTAAATGGTGGGACTGACACTGCCAGTCAGTGGAGAAAAGATTTAGTGAGTCCAATGACTGATTAGTCATTGATTAGACCACAGATAAGGAAAATTGGTCTAATTATAAAGTTTGTGGCATCTTAAGCATTTTCTAGTTAGTTGGGATTTCCAGTTAGTTAAATGATTGCCTAAGAGAAAATCCATGTTAATTAAGTCCTTTCTTTTGAACGTTGTTGAAATCCATGTGTTTATTTCCTTGCTTCAGTAGTTAGTGTAAAGTGAACATGCTTAAATTTTTGTCATGTAGAATCTTATGTTGCCTGATTTACCATTCTGAGCATCATGGAATATTGATGAGGTTGCAGGCGTATGAACCCTTGTGTTGATATTTTTACTGATCCCAAATATATAAAGTTCCTCTTTGGACTAGATTTGTACTTTTCCTTCTCAATAACTTCTTATTAAAGTTGAGTATTAAAAAATTAAGTATTCTCATGAACATATGGGTTACAGATTTTTGGACTTGGAAGGAATCTTTGATGTCATCTGTTGCCTTCATGCAGTTAAGCACTTCTTAACCACTTAGCAACTTAGTGTTGGGATAAGAGTTCAGTCTGAGGGGGCCTCATTGAGTGCTCTGTAGAAGAACACTGAGATAAAAATTTTTTTTTCCTATCAAAGTTTAAACTTGATTGCTACTAAATGCCATTGTAAAATTGCACGCATACTTACCCTGAACCTGAACCATGATGTTAATAAAATGTAAGCTTCCAAAGAGCATTTCTAGAGACCAACTGGTCATGGAAAATGGTTACAGAAACAAATTAGAGATATTTATGGGAGAAGAGTCTTGGGATTGCAAGAAGCATTACAAGCCTTTTGCTTTCCACCAAGTAATGTATTTATAAGTAGGTTAATTCCCTCAGTCATTTATTTATAAGTAAGCTGTGACTGAAAATGTGAATCCTCTGTATTCCTTCTTAGATCACGTGTTTTTTACTGACTGGAGACTGGGTGCGATTGTTCAAGTCAGGAAAACGGATGGGGGAGACGTGAGGGTCATTCGAAGCGGCATCACCAACATAATGCATGTGAAGTCGTATGACATCAGCATCCAGACGGGTGAGTGAGCTTGTTGAGTTCGTTCTCTTCTTATGGATGTCATATTTGATAGGGAGGCTCCTTTTTGCTTTAAGTACTTATTAATAGTTATATATTTGGATAGTTCTCTATTCCTGTCACTCTCCAAGTCTCTTCAACCCTGAAAGCATTGTTAGGAAATACATATTTGGCACTTTTCTGTTTTTAAATGGAATGCTGTTCTTAGCAGGTCACCTTCCAGGAAGATGCTTGCTATGTCTTAATACTGGGTATGAAAAATGTTCTTTCCTGTTTGTGTCCCTTCACAAATCAACCTGTGATCCATGTAATGGGCATGTGCATAACTTGCTTCCTCAGGGCTTTGCATTTTCATTTTCAGGGTCTAACTACTGCAATCAACCCACCCACCCCAATGGTGATTGCAGCCACTTCTGCTTCCCGGTGCCAAATTTCCAGCGGGTGTGTGGGTGCCCCTATGGAATGAGGCTGACTTCCAATCACTTGGCCTGTGAGGGAGACCCAGCTCATGAACCACCCACTGAGCAGTGTGGCTCTTTTTCCTTCTCCTGCAACAATGGCCGATGTGTGCCCAGTTACTACCGCTGCGATGGAGTTGACGACTGTCATGATAACAGTGATGAGCATCTGTGTGGTGCATCTAGTAAGTAGCTGTGCTCAGGAGATATTTCCTGGGGTAAACAGAACAGAGAGAGGTGGGCTTAAAAAATAATAAAAAGCTAGGTAATTTATATAGGAAAAATATCTTTTAGAATTTCAGATTCTTAACCTGTACTCTTTGACCTTTAGGAAGCTCAGCAATAATGCCATTCATATAATGAAAATAGTTTCTAGCATTGATTTAGATCATCTTCAATTAAATTTGTTTTGACATTAGCTATTTGGACCAATTCAGAGTCATTACATCTTGATAAGCTCTCAAAAAGTTGAGTCAGGATGTAGCTTAGTGATAGAGCACTTGCCTAGTGTGTATGAGGCCCTGGATTCCATCTACAGCTCCCACCCCCCAGCACAGTTGAATCAAAATGGATATAACCTTTAGTATCTGAGAATATACTATCACAACAGGTACTTGCCACCATAGTCTTTGAAAAACTCATGTTATATTTCTTTTTCCCATATTTTGGAGTAACATGAACTAAGGGTGAAATGACAGTCTTAACCTTTACCACCTTATTTGGTGGTTGTCTAGTCTATGAAGTTTGAGATTTAATAAATGCTATTGCAGAAGGCATAAGTATCCCATTGAAGTCTTAAACAATAAAGACAGAGGACAATTGAAATCTCAGAAATCTCTATCAAGGTGAGACCTATGGTAATAGTAACCTGTCTTTTGGAGAAAAAGAAGAGTGCCAGAGTTGAAAAATAGAAGTGTTCACTTGTACATTTTTTCTGGAATTTCTGAAAGTTTCATCCTTTTATATGTTATTTTCCTGCTTCTAAGAGTGTTCATTGATAACTGAATTTTTTATCTGTTTCAAGGTTACTGAGTTTGAAATTATGATTGGAGGAAGTGAAGTTTAGAAGTTAAAGGTGCACCTATTGATCACATCAATTAGAGCTTAGATCTTAGGCAGATTCCTAAATCTCTCAGAGCTTCAGTTTCCTATATTTGCAAAATGCAGATAATTATATGTACTTCATAGTATTATTGTGAGAATTAAAAGAGAATGCATAGATCCTTACAGTCGTACATATGCATATGTATATTGTGCATATGTAGTACTTAATGATTTCAGTGATTAGATGGTATCATTGGATACACATCTCTCCTTATTTTGTGTAATGCTCCCACTGAAAAAGGAGAGTTTTTGACCCACAAGGCAAGCACTCATGTAAAATGCTGCAAAAGCAAATGTCTTCATGGCCAGTTCACTGCTCTTGTAGATAATACCTGTTCACCTTCGGCATTCACCTGCACTCACGGAGGAGAGTGCATTCCTGCACACTGGCGCTGTGACAAGCACAATGACTGTGTGGATGGCAGTGATGAGCAAAACTGCCCCACTCGAGCACCTGCTACCTGCCCTGGGTCCTACTTTACCTGTGATAATAACCTGTGTATCCCAAGGGACTGGATCTGTGACACAGACAACGACTGTGGTGATGGATCTGATGAGAAGAACTGTCGTAAGTTATGCACCGTTTTCTCTTGGTTGGTCAGCTGGTGAATGAGTTTGAATAGTCAGCTGTCCTTGCACTCTTTCCTCTAAGAGGCAAACAATTTCCTAGTTCTTTAGGCACTATTATTCTGTCTGTCCGTCTTTGTATCAATGGGCTGTAAGAATCAAGGCATGTACCTGCCCATGGGAAGCTTAGAGTCCTACAAGTTTTAAATTCTATGGAAGAAAACAAAGGCTGTCTCTCATGCCAAACATTCGGATAGGACCTAAAAAAACAGAACTGAGCAGTGGCACATGCCTATACTCCCAGTTTCTTAGGAGGCTGAGGCAGGATGATCTCCTGAGTCCAGAAGTTGATTATAACCTGGATGAAGTAGTAAAACCCCACTGAAAAAAGGAATCCTTTAACTAACTATTCAGATATTTAAAGCAAATTTAAAAAATCATATAAACATATCCAGACATTTGACAATTAATTTTTCTTTTTGTCTTTTCATTTGATGTGAGGCAAAAAGACAGAATAATAGAGACGTACAGAAAATTAAAATTTCTGTTTATCTTAACCACCTGTTTTTCCTCTTTCCAGTTCTTATCCTTTAAGTTATTGTTCATTTTCTTGTCTGCGATGATAATTTAAGGTGAAGCAAAGTTCTCCAGAGTAAATTCTAGTCCTGGTTGTGAGATTAGGCAAGTCACTTTCCTCTTGGAGTAGATGAGCTTTAAAGTTCCTTTTAGTTTTTGCATTCTGTGGTCTGCATTTTGTAATACTTCAAGGTGCCTTGACAGCAAGGTAGGACCCTGGTTTTTGTTTGTTTAGACTTTATATTAAACCCAGACATTGTGATCTGTCTACATACTGAGACTACTGTCACGAGGGTTGTGGTGCCTATGCTGCCTCATTGGGCTTCGTTGCTTAGCTCTTGTCAAGAGTCATGGACTTAACAATGTTCATGAGATCCAGTGGCAATCCAAGCACCTGTGCTTACTTGCTAAATGTGGTC
This sequence comes from Sciurus vulgaris, assembly GCF_902686455.1. NCBI lineage: Eukaryota > Metazoa > Chordata > Mammalia > Rodentia > Sciuridae > Sciurus > Sciurus vulgaris. Next base: position 123,661,252 of record NC_136463.1, on the reverse strand, counting down.
CATTGTTCAAGGTATAATCATATTTTCTGACTCTGCTCTGTAACATTTTAATTTTTGATTCCAAAAATTGTTTATTTTTCACGTTCTCTTGACTTTGACCATGGGACTGATTTGAAAGAATTTCAAACCCATGTATAATTGAGAAAACTTGTGTAGCTACTTATTATTTTTCAGTTTGGCTCTGGTACATGTTGAACATTAAATAAACTTACTTGGCTTTGTTTTTGGATGACATTAGAAACTTCAGAGGCATGCCAACCTAGTCAGTTTCATTGCCCCAACCATCGGTGTATCGATCCATCTTTTGTCTGTGATGGGGACAAGGACTGTATTGATGGGTCCGATGAGGCTGACTGTGGTAAGTGGATTGCTTTATTTCTTTTCTTCAGTGTTTACAGAAATCTCAATGTTCACTCATTTTCTCTGTGAGCTAATTTCTCATGTTTTTCTCTTCCATTGTTAGTATTAAACTGTACTGCTTCTCAATTCAAATGTGCTGATGGGAGTAAATGTATTGGCAACAGATACCGATGCGATGGTGTTTTTGACTGCAGTGATAACTCTGACGAGGCAGGCTGTCGTAAGTACTGCACACCTGGCGTGTTTCAGACAGGGGTCATTGTTACTCCTATTGATGTTGCTGCATATAGTTTCTGTTCTGACAAACTGGGGGTCAGAAATCCTGAACTGAAAAGCATTCTTAAAAGAATCAGTATTGAACATAGGATAAAATCGCCTAGGCCTTACCAAATAATGATTTGTCATTAGCAAGTCCAGTGGTTGTACAAATGGGCACTTCAGATAGTTTCCCAGGTGGGTTCAACATTTCTTAAATATTTTTGTTCTCAGTTTTAATTTTTCCTTGGACCCCGCAAATTAGTGTTTCAAACTTTTGAGGCTTTTCTTTATAAAAAGATATTTAACTGGTTTTTTTTAAATCTCAATTGGGAGGTCAAATGGTACAGAACTGTATGTGATATTGACTCATACAAATTTATCCTTTCAGCTATTTGTTAAATAACTGCTAATGTTATATATAGCATTTGTCCTTGGAGTGTGGTAAGGAGAGTTATAGAAGGCAAGAGACACTTAAAACCAGGTAGACAGTTATGAGGGCCTTTAAAGTGGTAGATGAAATTCCAAGGTAATTTATGGAAAAGAAATTCCTTCTAGTCAGAAGATTCAATGAGAATGTTATACAATATGAAATATATAGTATTCATAGACTGGAGAATAAAATGACATGAATTTAAAAAAAATTTAGTTTTAGATAGACATATCTAAATTTATTTATCTTTAATTTATTTATTTATACGTGGTGCTGAGGGTCGAACCCAGTGCCCCACGTGTGCTAGTCAAGCAGTCTACCACTGAGCCACAACCTCAGCCCAAAATGACATGATTTTTAAAGTTTCCTACTGGTTGTGTTTAATGGATTTTAGGCTTGTAAAAAAAATCATCAGAGAGTTGGTTATATGTATGAACAGTGGTGTTTTTGACAATAGAGTAGATTTTTATTAATTTTTCTAAATTAGGAAGGAAGTATATAAATCCATGGATAAAAAGGAAAGTTAACTAAAAATATTTACATACTTTATTCTTTGGCAACTCAAAATTCCTTAATCTCTAATTATCCTGTTTCATATAGAAAACATGGAACTCTGTGATGGTCTGTGATGAACTGCTAATTCCAAGGAACCTTCTGTTGCCTCAGGAAACTCCTGGGAGGAAGCTTGGATTTAGCTTTATCAAATAGGGAAGCCATTCTTACTGTCCCTCAAAGATTGACTGATAAATTGTGGCAAGTTTGCAAAGAATTAAGTATTTTCTTTTAAGGTGACTTACTGTATGCTGGTTTCACTGGATATAGAGTTCATTTCAAATGAGAACATTCAAACATATATTAAGCATGTGAAGTTCAATGTAACCTTAGCTATTTAAACTATTGAACTGCTATGGTGATTTTTTTAAGATTTAAAAAATCTTAAACAATTTGTCCCCTTTAGATATACATGACAGTAGATATGGTGATTTTTTTGATAGCGAGATGGCTAAATTATATGATTGAATCTACCACTGAATAAATATTATAAGTACAGGAAACAGAATGTTCTTTTGATTCAGCTACTTCTATTTAAGAACTGTGCATCCTGTACTTTGTTGTCAGATCACTCATCTGACACATACAAATGTTTTATGTACCACAGTGTGGGAGAAGATCCTTGAGCATTTCAGGCTTAATACTAACTTTGTCATAGCTGTTATTCTACCCACTATTGACTCAGCTTCTGAATCTTGACTATTGAAGGGGTTATAACTTTCATTCACAAGCTTCTTTTCCCCATGTGTTTCTCCCAGCAACCAGGCCTCCTGGTATGTGCCACTCAGATGAATTTCAGTGCCAAGGAGATGGTACCTGCATCCCAGACACCTGGGAGTGTGATGGGCATCCAGACTGCATCCACGGATCTGATGAGCACCATGGCTGTGTCCCCAAGACCTGCTCTCCATCTCATTTCCTCTGTGACAATGGAAACTGCATCTACAAAGAATGGATCTGCGATGGGGACAATGACTGCAGGGATATGAGTGATGAGAGGGACTGCCCTACTCAGCCCTTTCACTGTCCCAGCTGGCAGTGGCAGTGTCCCGGCTATAGCATCTGTGTGAATCTGAGTGCACTGTGTGATGACATCTTTGACTGCCCCAATGGGACAGATGAGTCCCCACTTTGCAGTAAGTTTCCTGACCACAGTTTACTGGCTGTAAATTCATTCTGAGCAGTAGCCTTGCCATTGTCACAGCCCCCATATAGCTTTTAGGAAGGGATTTTAGTTCCTCTGTGACTTCAACTCTGTGTAGGGATAATCGTAATTGAATTTAAATAAATCATCCCTGGATAATATTTCTCATTAAAACCTTTGCACTTGGCTATGTGTTTTTCCTTATTTTCATGTCATCATTTAGAAAAATGAGACTAAATGAGGCCATCAGATTGTCAGATTAAATTTGGTTCTGTTGGTAATGTGCTCATGAATTTTTCTAACTTCAGTATTTTCTAATTTCAATCAGAACTTGCCACAAAACAAATGAAGTCTGGGGATTTGTGTTTGCTGTGATTAAAGTGCTGTGATTGGCATGTAATCCTAATTACTGTCCTTTCTTTCTTTCCTCTTTAATCAATGCTCATTCTCAGATGAACCACAGCCAGGTATGATTGTGAAGTATCTTAGATTTTTGTGATGTCATATGTATTGTGTTTGTGCTGAAAATGTCCTAATTACTGTGATTTACCCTGCTAGTGCATGTTCTGTGTCATGATTCTTGTAAATAAGTTAGAGGGGATTTATATCCCTAGGCATGTGAATTGTCTTTGGGTGGCTTCTGGTGTTGCCACTTTGACCCTGAGAGTAAGGAATGATGGTGTATTAGTTGATGTGTGTCCTCTAACATTGTCACCTTTACCCTTCCATTTGTTCACTTTCATAGATGTTCTAGTCCTGTGTTGCATTTCTATATAGATAGAAGAAGTTCAGAGGCAGCAAGTGTGAAGTTATGTTTCTTTGCATGCGTTATCAACGACAACCATATTTCCTGAAGATTCTCTGATTGCACTAAATGGAGTTATGCTGGTGGCAGAGAAATGGGTCCAAGTCCAATGGATAGCAAATCCTCAGGCAAATCAGGGCAGACACTGAATAGCCTGTGGAGCTCATCAGAGCCAATATTGTCCTTAGCTCTGACCTGGGCATCACATTGAAGGTGGTGTGGGACTCCATGACAAATATTACATCAGAGAGTATTAAGGAAGCAAAGATTTCTGACTTTTTCCCTTTGTGATTTTCTTTCTTTATTCCAGACCAGGACAGCTGTTCACATTTCAATGGTGGTTGTACTCATGAGTGTATTCAAGGACCATTTGGGGCTAAATGTGTCTGCCCATTGGGATACCAACTTGCCAATGATACTAAGACCTGTGAGGACATAAATGAATGTGACATTCCAGGCTTTTGTAGCCAGCACTGTTACAATATGAGAGGTTCTTTCCGATGCTCTTGTGATAATGACTACATGTTAGAAGAGGATGGGAGGACTTGCAAAGTAACAGGTAATTATTGAATTTATAAGCAAGCTAACTCCGGCTTATTTAACTGTATATAGCTTAAGATCTAGTGCTGTGCATAAACATTTGATAATGTTAATTCAGAGTCAGACCAACTTGCATCCTAGAAAGGGTACATGATGTCTTTCTACCTCAAAATCTTAATGTATTTTGGGAAATAGAGGTTAAAACATTTACAGGTAGAAGATTACATTTTTTATTACTTAAATATTATTTAAAACATTTTATTTTATTTATAAAATATAATATATATTTTAAAACATTTAAAACAAATTATATTTAAACATATTTTTAAAAATTTGTTCTTTTTAGATATATAGAACAGTAGAGTGTATTTTGACATATTATACATGGAGTATAACTTATTCTAATAAAGAGCCCATTCTTGTGGCTGCATGATGTGGAGTTTCACTGGTCGTGTATTCATATACGAACATAGGAAAGTTATGTCCAGTTCGTTCTACTCTTTCCTCCCATCGCCCCTCCCTGCCCTTCATTCTCCTTTGTCTAGTCCAATGATATTTAAACATCTTTACATAAGACTTAGTAATTTCAACCAGTACAAATTCAGTTTCTATTGTATTAGAGTAGCTATACTGTATATTAGAGTATTGGTTTAGTTGCTTTCAAAGTTACCAAATACAGGATGATAAAACAAAATTAAAGTTTTCTTTTTTAAATAAGTAGGAGTCTAGTAGGCAGTCCAGGGAATAGAGCTCGCCTGTTATCTTCATCATGTGACTTATTTTTAATAATTTATTTTAATAAATCATGTGATTTATTTTTAATTTTTGGTACTGGGGATTTAACCCAGAGGTACTTTATCACTGAGTTACATCCCCAGCCCTTTTAAATTTTTATTCTAAGTTGCTGAGCCTGCTTTGAACTTGTGATCCTCCTGCCTCAGCCTTCTGAGTCACTGGGATTATAGGTGTGTGCCACCACACCTGGCATGGATTCCATGTAGGATCCAGTGCTTTTGCTCCAGTCTTTTCTTTCTCTTAGAAAGTAGGAAAGGGAAAAAGAAAGTGGAGGGCAAGCAACTTCCTTTAAGGCTGTGACCTGGAACTGAGCATCTTTCTATTCATATCCTATTGGCCAGAACTTAGTCTTGGGGTCACTTCAAGTTTCAGTGGAGGAAGACACTGTCTAGCTGGGTGGCCACATGCCAAGCTAAAACTTGTCATGTCTTATTACTAAAGAGAAAAATTGGGGAGGGGATAATGACAAACAACTAGAACTTTCTGCTGTAGCAAAATGCCTCAGGACAAACAAAAATGTTTAAGAGGGGACACCTTCTGTGAAAAAGCCGATAGCCTAGTAAGCAGAGAAGCAAAGTACAAAAATAAACACAGTGCAAAGAAGACTAAGTAAAGTCACTTCACTTCAGATTGGTATTTAGACACTTATTGAAATACAATTCAAGGAAGAAAGATGTTTTAGAGTCTAAAATATTCATGAAATTTGGCTAACTATTAAGATTAAGAATGAAGTGATTGAAATAATTCTTTTGGGGCTTTTCTCCCCTGATCACTATAGTTCAGAATCACAATTTCCTCCTGTTACCAAAAGTATTACATTAAATGTTTGAGACCCTTTAATTATGTTTTCTCCCAGAATCATTGACATTTTTGCCTTTTCCCCTTCTCTTGGACAGCATCTGAAAGTCTACTGTTGCTGGTGGCAAGTCAGAACAAAATTATTGCTGACAACATCACCTCTCAGGTCCACAATATCTATGCATTGGTCCAGGATGGTTCTCACATTGTAGCTCTTGATTTCGATTCAGTCAGTGGTCGTATCTTTTGGTCTGACTCAAGTCAGGGCAAAACCTGGAGTGCATTTCAAAATGGAACAGACAAGAGAGTAGTAAGTACATTTGTGGCAACCTTCTGCCCGACTAGTCCCTCCATATTGCTTCTATTTGCTGCTGTTCACCAGTGAGAGGAAGCCCTACCTCTCCCATCCTGGGCTGTTCTCACAGTTCCTCTGAAGCATCACACTCAGAGGCCAGAAGGTTCCTTCCTAGTTCCTACTCTGTGGGTATTTTAGTAAGAGCATGGCCTCTGGGGACCTTGCCATGATTCTGAATTCCACATCCAGCAATGCAAAGATGCCACCATATCTCTGGGGTCACTTTTGCAGTCTTTTGTGGATGAGAGGAGAGGAAAGGACAGGACAGTCAAAGGGTTGCTTTTCCTGGCTTTATTTTAGTTCCATTTCTTAATCCATCTCCTGAAGCTTCAGTTTTTGACCCTTGATTGCTGTTTCCTCTGCCTTTTAGAATTTTATTTTGTAAATGTTGGCACTTAATTAATAAAGATAATCCTCTTGGCATATGAACATTACAAGGTTTTCATAACTTTTATTTTTAGTTGTAGATGGACACGATGCCTTTATTTTATGTATTTTATTTTCATGTGGTGCTGAGGATCAAACCCAGTGCCTCCCATGTGCAAGTGTTCCACCACTGAACCACAATTCCAGCCTGAACATTATAAAGTTTAATAAAGTTGCCAGTTTAGCAGATGGGTAGATTTCTTGTGTAAATACAAAAACATTTTGAAATCAAAATGAAATTACCCACTAAGTCAATCATAGAATTATCTTAGAATATTCAGAGTTATGAAATCTTGTATATTTTTGCAATATTGATTTCCTGGTTAGTTACACGGGAAGACAAATTTTTCTAAGCCCATCAAGCTATCATAGCACAAGTTAGATGCATTATTCTAGATGTTCATATCTATGTTTGTATTCATTCTCTTTAACGGTCACCTTTACTCACTTGTCTTTAGGTGCATGACAGTGGAGTCAGCATGACTGAGACTGTTGCAGTAGATTGGATAGGTCGGAATCTGTACTGGACAGACTATGCTCTGGAAACCATTGAAGTCTCTAAAATTGATGGGAGTCACAGGATGGTATTGATCAGCAAAAATGTAACAAATCCAAGGGGACTAGCATTAGACCCCAGGATGAAGTAAGACTTAAAAATCTATTGTCTTGACATGGTTATAATGACAGTAAAACAATAACAGCATGATGTAGCTGATAGGCATATCACAAAATTAAGTTCTCCTTGTTTTAGCAAGATAGGCATCAACTGGTTGTTATCAACTCTCCTTCATTTGAATAGTCATCCTCATAAAGTGCATATGAGCAATTGGTTTTTCTCTTTAAGATGGCATTGACTTGAGCTGGACAGTGCAATGATTGATATGATTGTTGTATAAATATGTAAATTAAGTTTCTAACAAATACATGCTATAATATTGCATAGATGGGTCACTTAACTGTGACTTTGATACCTTGTGGTCACACAAGAAGAAAGTCAATTTTTTCTACTTTAGTTTCATGTTATTTACTAGAACAACCTTTTAAGTTGCATAAGGAAGAAAAAATTTGCCTGCTGGTCATAAAAGGAAGAATTGAATTTTTGAGGCTTCTTTCCTTGAATTTACTTAGATTCTATAGATTCCTATCTGCAGGATGGTGAGGCAATTTGTGTTCAATGTGATGCTGCCTTCCTATATAGTATAAAGTATTACACACCAGCAAAATTTATGATGCATCTCTGAAGAGGAATAAATTGATTCTCTTATCTAAAGCATGTCAGCATAGATAAACAAGGACAGATGGATTTTTCTAGATCAACTATTTATGGATTGTACACAAACATGATTTGATATTGAGACATTTCGGTGTCATGATGTATGGCATGGTTTATGAACATTATAAAAACACCCAGATGGCTGTGATTGCATTATGATTACAGTTTTACTTTGTGACACTCAGAGGAAATAATAAACTCTGTGCATACATTCTTAACTAGAGATGATTTATTTTAAGCAGAGCATGAACAGGATGCTGTGTACTTTTAATGAGTAATTTTTCATGTTGAAATATGTGCCCTCTAATAGATAACTAGTTTCTTTTCACAGTGATCATCTAATGTTCTGGTCTGACTGGGGCCATCACCCTCGCATCGAGCGAGCCAGCATGGATGGCAGCTTGCGCACGGTCATTGTCCAGGACAAGATCTACTGGCCCTGTGGCTTAACTATTGACTACCCCAATAGACTGCTCTACTTCATGGATGCTTATCTTGATTACATAGACTTTTGTGATTACAATGGACAGCATCGGAGGCAGGTGGTAGCCAGTGATTTGGTAAGTTGGTAGTGAGGAAAACCAGATTAAAACTATAATGGTGGCTAGGTAGAAAACAGTTTCAAGAGAACTAAAATTAATTTTTGAGTTATAGGCATTTGGTAATTTGGTCAATGCAGGGAATATTAACAGTAAGGGACAATCCATTCTCTATTACTAACATAAAAATAAAATACTTTTTATGGCAGTTCATTGTTAGATTGTGTCATGTCCAGGGAGGATTAATAGCTCATGTGATTTAGTTGACCTATAGATGCTGATCTGTTGCTTCTGTAGTTTAAAAATTATGTTTAACAAAAGCCAATACCTTAACTAAATTTATATTAAATATTATTTAATTTTTTATTCAGCAAATTGCTCTGAATTAATTTTCACAATTTAAATGGGGAAATTCAGAAAGGGAGTATTTTACCAAAGAGCTGATATTGAGTTTCATGTAAGATTCCCATTGTTTCTAGTTCCTGTGACTTGAAGAGGCCCTGGGAAAGCCTCCCTACTATGACAGGTTGATGTGAATCAGTGAGTGGCAGAAGGAACACTGGACAGGGAGTGGTGAGAGTGGAGTGGGGGCTGAGAACCTTCAGCTGGTCACTAGTTGACCAGCTCTAACTTGCTGGTGATCCAAACAGGGCCCCTTACTTTCCGTGCTTCAGTTTTGTTTTTTTTTTTAAATGGGTGCCCAGTGTCATTATCAGAATAGACACATATATCTGGAAATAGTTCGAGTGGTTTAGTAGGATTTGGGACAAGTGGTGTATTTTTTGCCTGTCTCTTGTGCCATTACTTTCCTGTGTCTTTATTGAACACTTAAGCTAAGGGAAATGTCTTCTTGAGCAGACATCCTCTATTGCTTAGTCCACTTTGGCCTTCGTTGCTGGGTGGGGTCTCATGGTCCGTTTCTGCTTCTCAGGTGCTGCGGCATCCCTATGCCCTGACTCTCTTTGAAGAATCCGTGTACTGGACTGACCGTGCTACTCATAATGTCATTCGGGTCAACAAGTGGAATGGGGGGAACCAGTCAGTTGTAATGTATAATATCTACCGGCCTCTGGGGATCGTTGCCATTCATCCTGCAAAGCAACCAGATTGTAAGTGACAGCACAGAAACTTCCATGCTGGGAGGAGCATGGCAGCTGCTTCTTCTGGGAATACTGAATGTGCAGACTATGTATTTGGGCAATACATTTTCCTTTTCTTTTCATGCTTTCCCCGCTCCTTACATTGCTATTACTTGTATTTACCCTGGGAAACTCAAACCTTGACAGGAACCACAGCACATCTGGATTGTGCCATTTTCTTCAGCAGCAGGCTACTGCCTCTGTGGCCTTTCTCTGTGTCCTCATCAGATAATTATAAGCAGAGGCCAGACAGCACCTCAGTCCTCTTGTCCCCAGTACTCAGTGTTTTAAAGCAGCTTATTGTGAGGACTCGCTTCTTCTGGCCCCATTGCCTCCCAGATGCTCTGCTGCCCCTACCCCACACCACTCTCAAGCATGTGGTGATGCTTTTGACCTTGGCAGGGTTCTTTCTGGAGGGCAGGGGCAGTAAGTCAATCTTCACATAATCTATCCTCAAAGCCCTGCTGTGGTTTCTCATTGCACTTCAGAATCCAGCCCCTTCTTGCCCCACTGTGTCCCCTACTTCCTCTCTCCACTCTGGACTGCAGTGTGTCCAGAAACACACCAGGCCAGTTCTTGCTTCTGAACTTCTGCACTAACTCTTCACTCTGCCCAGAATCTCTATCTTCGAGGTCTCTGCAAGAGTTGCTTCTATATGTTACTTAGGATTCTGCTCAAACATCACTTTCTCAGAATGACCTTCCTTGATCACCTTATGTAAAATAGCCACTCCTCTTAAAGTTCTTTTGCTCTTTACCTTCACATTCTAATCCTCCAACCCAAGCAATTTGTGGGTTTAGTTCTGTTTCTTTTTGCTAGAATATATACTCTATGTGTATAGTAGTTTATAGTAGTTTATGTAGGTCCCGGTGCTTAGGATAGTGTTTGGTACGTAGTGAATGCTTAGCATTCTTTGGGGGCAAGAATGAATTAGATTAATAATCTAATTCTAACATAACAGATAGCAATCTAGGAAACAGCTTTTGAGCTTGGGATGCACACAGGGTTCCTTTTTTCAAGGAGCAGAGACAGACAAACATGTCATCAGTAGAAAAATAAAAGATTATTATCTAACCCAATCTTGGACAATCCTGAGTAAATGCCAAGGTCACATAGTAAATGGAGCTGGTCACAGTTCGTGCCAGACCTTGGAAGCTCCAAGCCCACTTGGTTTCATTTGCTGCAGAAGGATCTCCTGTAGGTCCGGCAAGGACACATTGTTTAGCATCCTATTTCTATTCCCAAGTTCGGACGACTTAGTGACTGTTGGTTCATAATCCTGTTATAGACTGGATCCATCTGTGACCTTGGGTAAATCCTTCCTCCCTCTTGTACTTCTGAATTTTATATTGTAAACAAGGTGTTAGGGAAGGATAAAGTCATTTAGAGAAAACAAAACAAGGCAAGACAGCAGAGGTAACTTAAAGTACTCATGTTTCCACAAACGGGGAGCCTCTGGGAGCACAGTGACAGCATGACCCCGTGCACTGATACAGGAGCCACTCCGTTTTCTGATGCCTTCTTCTCTTTCTCCTACAGCCGTGAATCCATGTGCCTCTGCCCCCTGCAGCCACCTGTGCCTGCTTTCCTCACAGTCGCCTAAGTTTTACTCCTGTGCTTGTCCTTCCGGGTGGAATCTCTCCCAGGATTCTGTGAATTGCTTGAGAGGTACGGTATGCCCTTTATTAGACTGTGAAGATGGAGCTGGTCACAGTTTGTGCCAGACCTTGGAAGCTCCAAGCCCATTTGGGACTGAGCATGTGCTGTGTTCCCTTTGATACAGCAGGTATCTGTGGCGTATGTGCTGTGTGGGGGATTTCATGGAGCACCTCAGTGGTAATACAGTTTCTGTATATGGAGCTCATGTTATGTATGCATGTGACTGAACAAGTTTTAGCCTCATAATTTTCTCACACTTGGCTGTAGTTAGACTTCTCTAACAAAGTATGGTAACCAGAAGTTCCAATTTTGCTCTTAGGAAGGAAGAGTTCTTGACATTTGTATACAGCTTCATTTTTCAGGTCCATTGTCTCGATTTTATTTTATATCTAATAGTCCATGATGAGTGTTGTGTTCTGGGTCTTCTGATCCCAATTTCAGTACCTTCACTACTTTCTGAATCTTCAAAAATGGCATCTGTCTCTGTGTGAAATATTATAAGTGACTATTGGAACAATTTAATCTTCATTTCGTCCTGGGGTTATTTTACTTGGTTGATTGAAGAGTATGTGGAGGGTTATTTAAGTCCTTTAGGGAGTACAAAAGAAAAGAGATTTCTTCAGGAGTGTTTATCTTGTGTATAATAAATGTTTTAAAGATCATTCTCTATTGCTTAAAAATCTGAAAAGTTACTCTAAACTTGTTTCTTTTCATTTCTTGGTGAAGAGGAATAAATGGGTTTTGATATTGATAAAAATTGCTAAGACAAATATAAATAAAATGGTTAATGATAACGTACTCCTAAATGAAGAGAGAATATTCAGATTTCAAATGGAGAATATATATTGTGTCTAGGAAGTTTATCATGTTTATAGCCTATGCAGGTGTGAGCTTACTGAAAATCAAATCCCATCAGTATGTGATATTGTACAATGATACTGTCATGATGAAAGATTTTTAATTATTGGTAATGCTTATAAAAGGGACTGGCATTTGCCATTTTTCTTCAGAGACTTATGCTCCTAATCCTTGTTGACATTGTTTAATTTAGTGTGTCCTTAGAATCTTTCAGGAGAAGATTAATCTGGGCTATAGACATTTTGGATACAAAGCATTCTTTCACCACAAAGGTTTTTAACTATGCATTGGGGATTGGTGTAATCGATATTATGATCTGACGATGATTGATAAATGTTAATTCTAAATAGTGCCTCTTGTTGTTTCACAAATGGTTCCACTGGTGGTGTTCCCATGGGTAGACCTTGCTGAGGTGGGCCTTTCTCAATATTTCCCAGTTGGTTTCTGAGTACTAGTTGGGGAACTTGACCACCAACATGTGTTAATAAGTAAGATGTTCAGAAGATTTAACATATGTAGGTGAAAACATTTTACTCGATTTAATTACTCTGTAGTCTTTGGTGTTTACTAAGTGTCTGCAATAGCCGTGGAAGTGCTTGAGTGCTACTCTTACATGAAAACATGGATATTGTCTAATATCTCCTTGTAAAAACATGCATTAAGAACATCTGGAGGAAAATATATACAGGCACCAATAGTGGTTACAGTTAGATGGGGGATTATGGGAGATTTCTATTTTTTTTTTCCAAATTTTGTATTAAATTTTAAAATGAGGGGCTTCAGAAATTTTTTTGTTTTTATTCTTTTTATTTAGAAAAAATGTTCCCCACAATACCCAAACTAAATAAAATATAACTCAATCCAAAGCCCCTTAATATCCTCAAATCCACTCAGTCTGAGGAGCATGGGGCACTTGCTTCAGTATTCTGTGCTTAAGAAGAAAACACTCTTACATACTCCAGGCGAGGCTGCGGGGACCATCAGTTTGTGACTAAAGGAGGACTTCTATCTGGGGGTCACAGATGTCACTATTTAATGTCAACATTAACTTCCATTCCATTCCAGGACTGTGGTTCCTTCACTTCTCTGCTCTGCTATCACTAACCTTAATGGAATCATGACATGAAGAATAGACAGGAGGAGGTGATCTTTAATTTCAGATGACTGAGACCTCTGACTGAGCACAACTTAGTTCTCACCTCTCCTGAGCCCCCTTCTGTCCATCCTTCTGTGCCTGCTCCTTCCATATCACAGGGAGCTGTAAGGGCCCATGTGCCTAGTCTTGAACTCTAGGTGCTAAGTTCCTTGGGGGTCAAGCCTCCAGCTGATTTTGTGCATGTACGCTCATTGTTGATGGTACTTTGTGGCCTATGGTGGCTCTCAGTAAATGTTGAGTGAATGACAAGCTTTCCAATATTCTTTTTTTGCTCCTTCCCAGGCCTTTCACCCCTTTGCCCTTAGATAGTTGGGTAGTGTCACTTCTTTTTTCTTCCCCATTGACCCCTTCTCATGCGCCCCCTCCCGTTCATGCCATCTGTGCCTCACTGGTGGCTTCTTTTCAGGTGCTCCTCTGGCATCATCCCTCGCCTTGGCTCTCGTACTTTCCTCCAGTGCAGGTTAACTAATATCCCAGTGGTTTGTTGCTCACAAGTGTTCAATGGTGGTAAACCTCAGGTATACCAGAAGCAATCACATAAAGAGCGTGGGGAGATCCCCAGGAAGAAGTAATGAATGTGGAAGGACTAGAACTGGAGGGGGCTGCAGGGAAGAGCCAGGAAGGGCTCTTTGATGTTTGATGGATGAGAAATTCAGTATTCCAGGCCTTGAATCAGGCTTTGGTTGAGGAGTAGTCCAATTAAGCAAGAGGAAGATCACCCATCAAAAAAAGCAGGATCAGGTTTTGAATGAGTGAAGTTTTAAATTTCCCTATCACATTGAGAAATAGTTTTTTTTTTAAACAGAACAAATGAGTATTTATAACATGTAATTGATAAATCATTAAATAGTATCATAATATCAAGGTATGTCTGAAACTTATAACCTTCATTTTTCATTATTGCAGTTAAACTAAATGAAATGAGTGGTCATTTGATATTCAATATTTAGTACCTGGTCTATGTTTTCTTCAGCATAGTGGTAGAGAAGATAGATTTTGGAGCCCAGGAGACCTGGTGTGTGACCTTGGTTAAATTGTTAATTTTTTTGATCTTCATTTGCAAGCTGGGGTGATAACTCTGTAACAAACAGGATTATGAGGCTTCAGGGAGATAAATTAAATGAAATAATATTTATTTGATGCATGCCATGTGGCACATATAATGTGCCCCATCTCAATAAATGGGAGGGGTATTGTGGTAATTGCAATTCTTTAGAAGCAATGACTGATGTGGAATATGGAGCAGTTGGGACAAGGGTTTGAGCGTTAATGGTCCATCTTTTATTACATTGTTCCCTGAAGAAGTGACATAGTTCCTGCAAATCTCATTTGCCCCAGTTGAACACAAGTTTGGGAGTTTGTTGTGAACGATGTTGTGCTTCATAAAAGTGACGCATTAACGGTTGTATGATTTACATTAAAATCAAATTTAAATTTGTACTAGGTTAGTAAATGAAGAGTTATTTTTGTGTAATAAAAATGGTAAAAACAAGGAAAAGTTAATGAACTGTCAAAATAAATAAAGAAAAGTGTCAAGAAAATCCTGCTGAACTTGAAAAACTTCTTGGATGATCAAAGTAACAAAAACATAATTTTTAGCTCTTGAGAGTTATGCAGTGATTAATCATTTTATACTTTATCTTAATATGTGAAACATCTTATGCATGTATCTTAACAAAAAACTTATATTCAAACGTTTTTCTTTTCTGAGGGAGGAATTCTTGAATTTTATTAATATAAATTGTTCGATGATGGGGCAATGGCCAGGATAAAGATTAAATTAGTTTTGATAAATTTTTGCTGTCTGTGTTCACAAGCCTAAGTGACTAATAGTTTAATTCAAATATTATAGAGATATTTGCATTTTTGAGAACTTTCAAAGACACTATTTACATATTCAGTCACACATTTATTCAGTTATGTGGTTGTTTCTTACCATAAATGTTTACTGCAGATATTTATTGGGCAACTATTGTATGCCAGGCTCTGGGTACACAAGAGTGAAAAAAATCAAACACTATCACTGCTCTTTGGCAGTGAGAATTTAGTGAGGAAGGCAGATACTAGTCCACACTGATGAGATTATAAATTTGATGTTTTTTTATTACAGTAATGAGTACTAGGTGACATTTCGTAATATTTTATTTTCTGAATAAGCTTAAAGCTGATAAGTCGCCATTTACCAAGAATAGCCTAAATGTTCACTTGCACATTTTTTCTTTTCCTTTTTCAAAATCCAATTCCCCTTTTCCTGAGTTCTGAAACTAGTGAGGCTTGTCTGTGTGTAGAATGGGAAGAACTTTCTAACTGTGACGTTTATCCAACACTGATGGCTCACCAGTGCAAGTGAGGAATTGACAGAGTATGGTGAAGGTCTGGGAATCATACAATATAATTTTGACAGTATTCTGTTGTTTTTGCAGATGATCAACCTTTCTTGATTACTGTAAGAAACCATATAATTTTTGGAATTTCCCTTAATCCTGAGGTGAAAAGCAACGATGCTATGGTTCCCATAGCGGGCATACAGAATGGTTTTGATGTTGAATTTGATGACTCAGAACAATTCATCTATTGGGTTGAGAATCCAGTAAGTTTTGAATAACATTCAAAGTGTGTAACTTCATCTGGATGATGCCTTTCTACAGACTGACTTCTGTGGGGTAGATAAAAAGGAAATGGTCCAGAAATTAATTTGTCACTAAGTTTTTTGATTTAGGGAGAAATGTAAATGTGAACTTGGTTTAGAGTAAAGATTAAAAAAAATTCTTTAGCTTTAATGTACTAAACAAATATAAACTTTGGGGTATTATTTATTGATTCAGCAAACATTATATTAAGTGCCTATAACTTGTCTGACACCGTACGACCTAACTAGATCACCTCCCGGGAAGCCGTAGTCACAAAGCTTGCCCTCGAGGGCTTTGAAGTCGTAAATTAGATTAATGTAAAAATGATCATAACTCAAGACAAAAGTAGTAGTTTCCTAAGGGAATCCAGGGAAAGCACTTGATGGGACTGCCAGGGCCTTCCATCAGGATCTTTGCCCCAGGGTAAGAATGCCCCTCTAGTGCCCTTCTGCTTGGTTCCCTTTCCTCATAGAAGTAACCTGCAAGATGGGGACAGGACAAGGAGAATAGAAAGGAAGAAGAGAGGAAAGATTGCTGTGTTTGATGTTTATCCCTGTGTCACATATTCTCCTGGCTCTGATCCACATCTGTGACTTATTTTATGACTCTTGTTTCTATGATTATTAGAATATATCTCTATAGCCCATATCAGGGGTAACCTGAATGGTAAGCCTGTGCATTCCTGTGACACACTTAAAAACTGGGTTGCTGGCATTAGCTTTACCCACAGTGAGCCCTGACACCCTCTCAAATCCCCTACCCCCACCCATGGTGTGAGGAAAGTTAAAGAAACCTGGCAGCCAGCCTGGTCGCTGTGGGAGAGGGCTCCTGTGTGGGGCTGTGGCCCTACCTTCTTATAGCTCACCTCCCTGTCTTTCTTCCCAGGGTGAAATTCACAGAGTGAAGACAGATGGCACCAACAGGACAGTGTTTGCTCCTCTGTCTCTGCTGGGGTACTCTATGAGCCTGGCCTTGGACTGGGTATCAAGAAACATTTATTACACAACTCCTGGAAGCCAGTCCATTGAGGTAACGATTTTATAAGAATATTCACACAAACACAGGTTTTGGATTCATGTCAAATTGATTCTCAGAAATGGTCTCATATGAATTTTGAAATTATTTTAAAATAAGAAGCAAACAGGAGAAATATTATTCTTAACTCTCAAACTATCTGAAGCCAAGGAGGAAAAACTACCTTAAAAATAAGTTATTAGAACTTTCTTCTGTTCTGTTTTTGTTTCCTCCTAATTATTGATACTACCATGTTCCTCTGAAAGGATATTAGGTAATTTGTAAAATAATGTGTAAGAAGATAAAAGAAAATTGCATAAGAAATTCAGCAAAAAGGGGAGATTAGGGCAGGAAGGAAAATTTCACTCTTTTTTTTTTGTCATCTAATCTTCAATGCTATTTGAATTCTCAACCAAATTTATAAGTTACCTCTATTCTTAGATGGGAATCTCTCCATGGCTCCAATACAGTTTTCCTAACAGTGAAACAGAAAGTAGAAACTTGATTCTAATTCCTTTGATACTCTCCTCTTTGAAATAAGTGTTCTTTTTACTTCAACTCCCAGAAGAAATTCCAGATGGGTTGCAAGTTTGAAATCACATGAAGTAGATCGAAGGTAACTTGATTGGTATTAAGTTTCTCCACTCTGGGACAAGGACACACATGTACAGGATTATTAATTCATTATAATTTTGAAAGTGAAACTTCCTAAGGCAGAGGGAGGTTTTCTGAGAGGGACAGTTAGCAGGACCCTGGCAGAGTGACAGTCCACTTCTCTGGGTGGGCACCTGCTGGAAAGGGGGCTTCTCTTCAGAGCATTTGGAAAGATAGGTGCTGGAGATGAGGAAGGTGCATAGCAGCCTGGTAACAAAATAGAATAGACTGGACAGGTGGGGCTCACACTGGGACAGTGCTTCCAAATTTACAAAGTCTTTCCCAAACGTCATCTCATTCATTCCTCATGGCATTCCCAAGGGCTGGTAGACTTCGTAGCCGTTCACAAGAGGGAAATCTGCAATATACACAAATGTTAACCCATGGAATATTCCAAACCAGGCAAACTCACATCTCCCTGGAGGCTACTCAGTGCAAAGCTGTCTTAATCCCAAGTGACAGTTATTATGCTCTAATTCTGTCTCTTGGTCCTCTACTTGGTAAATGGAGTACTTGTCTTTACCTTGGAAGTTTTTTAAAAAGCAGGGAATAGGTCTTCTCCATAAGTTAGGTACAATGAAAATGTTGCACACTGGAGAATAACTGAGTGTATTGTGTGTGTCTTGGTAAGGCCACCTCAGCCACATAAACCTAAAGTTTGTAATTGTGCCCCAGTGCAGTATGGCCTGGGGAAAGACAATTTGGTTTGGAGTCCGAGACCTCACTATGAGTTGGTCCTGCCAGCTCATTTTATTCACCCCTTCAGCAAGCACTTGCAAATGTTTTCTGTGGGTCAGTCCATGGTTGGTCCTGAATATTCAAAAATGAATACAATATTTTTTTCTCCTTTTATGTAGCTAACACATTTGAGAGATAGACACATAAACAAATAATTTTGCTTCAGTGTGATAACAGCAGTGAATGTAAAGTGCTAGGTTGCAGGTCAGAGATAAAAGTGAGGGAAGGAGAAGTCAGCTTTCTATTGGTGGTGACTTGTGAGATGAACCTTGAAGAACAACCAGTATTTATTTCTTCCAAATGAAGAAGTAGGGAAGAGGCATCCAGTCAGAGATAAACATTTAAATAAAAACCCTAAAATATGAAAATGCTTGTATTTCTTCAACTTGTGAGCTCTTTGGCCTCAGACAAATTACTTCTCTGTGTCTCCATTTCTTTATCTGTGAAATGGAGTAATAGCTCAATGAGTAAAAGTGTATTATAACACTAAACTATTTTGTGAATGTAGAACACTGTTTCCCTCAAATTCTCAATGTATTTAGAAGATCCAAAAGAGATATGAGAATAATGATTTGAGGGCAAACAGCCCTTTTAATGCTTTTACTGTATTTTTCTTAGGTGATATAAATTTAAACAATTCTTCCAGGTGAATGTTAGATTAATTAAGAAAATGGGACTAGTGTTCACTTGTTATTTGTACGTTATTCCAGCATTACTAATTGCTATTTAAAATCCAGCTTGACAATAGAAGAGAAATGTTGAAGAGATTGTTCTCCACTAGGGGTAGCTGTGTGACTGTGCACTGAAAGATTGAGAAAGTCTTTTTTAGTTGAAAAGTAAGTTCACAGAATGGCTGTGAGAGATGCAGTCTGGAAAATAGGGAGAGGAGCTTAATTTTGAACCAAAGAGATCCTTAGGACTAGGAAAAGGAGAGAGGCAGACTGGAAAGAGGAAAGTGATCTTAGTTCAAGCAGGAACAAAAGATACCAGATTGGAGAGAGAATAACCGAGAGAGAACCAGGGAGAGAGAAGTGTGTGTGTGGGGTGGAGTGGGGGTGTTGTGGGGGAGTGGAGGGAGGGAGAGATGCAGACATATAAATAGTCCATTTGTTCTGAAAGGGAATTTTTTAGAAAACCCTGATGCAAGTCAACAGGTATTTTCTAATTCCTTACTAGATGTCTCTCTGACTGCCTCAGATGCATGTTAAAATAGCCACATTTCCATAAGAAACGTGCTGCTAGTCTGATAATCCATGTTTGTAGCATGTCTTGTTAACATTGTGATTACAATAATAATAACTAAAAATGGAAACATTGGAAAAGACACTGAACCTCCCTAGGCCTCTTTTTAACAAATGTTTTTATTAGTGCATTATAATTATACATAATAGTGGGGTTCATTCTGACATACTCATACATGCATGGAATGTAATTTGTTCCATTTCAGTTCCCAGTGCTTCCTCTTTCCTTCCCCTCCTCCCTCTTCTTACTCCCCTTCCTCTACTCTACTGGTCTTTTTCTATTTATTTATTGATTTTTAATTGGTGCTTTATAGATATTCATAAAGGTGGAATTAATTTTGATCTGTTCATACATGCACATAGCACAACTGGTCAATTTTATTCTGTAGTTCTCTTTCTCATCATTCATAATGTGAGCATAATGGTATTTCCCTCACAAAATTATTTGTGAGGATGGGAATATGATAATGAATCATTTAATGCCTAGTACATAGTAAGTAACCCATAAATGGACCCAATTAAAAAAAATAGGAGACCTGTATTAAACACAGTCATGCCATGTGCTGGTCTAAGTGCTTTCCCTATATTGTCTTTCAGTCCTGTGAGCTCTAGCCAGAAGGGGCTGCTAAAATCCACATTTTACTGGTGAAGAAACTACATTCCGAGGTGAATTTCTTGCCTCAGATCATTTGGTCAGAACCTGGCAAGGCAAAGATTTGAACTCGTGTGTTTTAACTCAGGCTATTGACCTGAAACAGGATTCGCTGAACTCTGAGTGCATTTGGACTGCTTTGATGAGCTGTTTGCAGTGATGGGCCACTGAGTGCCACGGCCCTGTCACTGGGGCACAGGGGAGCTGAGGCTCCTGTGTCTTCTAGGGGATTCTCTCAGCTGCTTCTGAAGGCATTCTGCAGTCTCTCTGGGCAGTGGTTCTGTATGTTCATCCATTTGAATCTCTCTCATCCATGTCAGTTCCTTCTAAAATTTTAGGTGCACTGGAAATAGGAATTTGGAAGGTGATTTTGCCTTTCTTGAAACTGATTTCCTATTGAACCTTCTTGAAGCCCTCAAATGTGATTAGAGATCCCCCACATCTCTAGCAACTGTCCCTTATTCATCCCTAATCATGTTTTAGCATTTGCCGTGTAAGTTCTTCATTTCAGCCGTGTTTGTTTCCCAGAATGAAATTCAGTTCTAATAAGTGACTTTGTGCTGTAGGTGTTGACACTCCGGGGAGATACCAGATACAGAAAAACGCTGATCACCAACGACGGCACAGCTCTCGGAGTAGGTTTTCCAATAGGCATAGCTGTTGATCCTGTGCGTGGGTGAGTGGCACACGCCTTCATAACAGCACCATTCCTGCTAATGTCATTGTCTGGTAGAATTTTAAACTTCGGCATTTTCTGATTTCCTATGTCAACATTTGAAAACTATAGACCTCAGTAAGGAAGAGAAACAGCTTTGAGTTATATTTAATGTGGAGGATATAATTCGTACTTTGTTCTGTGTTTTTCAATAACACTGGACTGAAAATTAATTCCAAATCAAGAACTTTAGGAATTGAAAAATAGAATTATGAGACTTAAAATGCATTCCGATCTTGAACACTGAAAGCTTTAAGGGAACTAAGGTCATTGACAGCAGACCTTGAAGGATGAGAAGTTTCCTGTAAGTGGAGAGTGGGTTGCATCTGGGGAGTAATAGGTGAGGCGTGGGGTGGGCTAGGCACAGGAGCATGATGGGATTTAACTTGATTGTGAGAGGGACTTAGAGTAGGGAGCAGTTGACCACATGGGAGATGCCGCTGCTAAGGTCATTTGGAGACAAATTGTGGAGGGCCTTTAATGTCATGTTGTGGATTGGACTTTATTCTTTTGAGTAATAAGGAGCCAGTAGAGAATTTTGAGGAAGAGAATGAAAGAACTGAATCTGTATTACAGAAAAATTGGTCGGATTGGGTTGGAGGGAGGCTAGTCACAGGGTCACCAGGAGAACATGGTCTTATTGGATGTAGACTAGAGTCTTCCAGTCAGTTTAATCAGTTATTAATTTTATTGCTCTACTGTTTCATATTATAAACCAAAAATAACAAGTAAAATATGAGTGTTCATTTTTTTAAAAGAAACGGTCATTTCATTCCAAGTGGATTTTGACTTTCTGTTTAGAAGTCATCACATTCCTAGGCCTGGATGGGAACTGAAGAAGTAATTTGTATTAGTGCTCAAATAAGGATGACATACTAACTAAATTCAATCTATCAGAGACTCCAAAACAAAAATTCCACTCTATGCTTGCTGGCTTGTCCTAGTTTTCTGTTATCCTTTTTAGAAGAAGGACCTCCTTGATTTGAAGTTCCATTCTTGAAACCCGAATCCATTCATTCATTTTTTATTCATATGGCATTTATGTGTTGTACACCTATTGCTGGGTGGTGTATTGGTTAAGACAGGTTAACTGTGGAAGCATATAAATGCCAAATATATAATGGTTCAAAGGAAATAATTTGGTTTTCTATGTGGGCAGCAGAGCTTGGGCAGAGGATGGAGGAAGTTATTTCATATAGTCACAGGGACCTAGGCTGATGGCAGTTTTGCTGTCTTCAGGAGGAGGCTTCCAAGGTCATTGTGAGTGTCAATATCTTTGGAGTAGTAAAGAAAAGAACATTCAGGAATGTGCTGGGAGGTTCTTACGGGCCTGACCTACAAGCAGGGAACATCACTGAGCTCACATTCCTTCAACTGGAATTCAGTCACTTACCCATAGCTGACCTAGGAAGGAAATGAGTCCAGCTTTTTACCCAGGAAAAAGAGGAAGACATTGATTTTAACAAGTAGAAGCAGTCTCTGACAGGGGGCTGAAGAGGGGTATTCGGGAGAAGACACAAGGATAATTACAGTCATAATCTGTAACCTCAAGAATTTATAGCTTAGTAAGAAGGATAAAGGCTGTGTATAAATATCAGTAACCCAGGTCATTTGGCCTGAATCTTAAAGCAGCCATAGTATATAATAGGCAGAGTTGACTTTGGAGGAATCACCTATGATGTGAGGGATTAAGCCCAAGAGCAAAGTGGTAGAAAAGCAAGATCATGTTCATGTAGCTTAGAGCCGCCCAGTTGGGTTGGGAAGCAATTAGAAAGGTTTAGATTTGTCAGGATAAGTGGGAAGAGAAACAGGACAAAGACTTTTGTGTGTTTTGAGTGCTTGTTAAAGAGACAGCTTTGAGAACATTGTGTTCAATGTCATTGAATCTTTTGCTACAGAAAAATATCTCTGTGGATGATCACTAATAAAGGGTTGAGGCAATCATGGAGTCCCTGGTGACATTTGAAGGATGTTCAATCAAGATAGAAAGGAGTGGAAGAGTGAAAAATGTTAGGGTTAGGCTACTCTCATGAATTTTGTATCAAAGAATTAGGGAAAGATCACCTTGTAGGTCACATGTAACAGAAAAACTATACTAGGGGAGCCTGAGCATATTTGTGGGAGTAGATAAAAGTCCAATAATGAAGACATAATTAATTGAGAATGAAAGTTACAGGGAAGGAAACAGGAATTTATGAAGAATAGTAATGAATTGCAAAAGACAGTATGGGAAACTTGATATAAAGTCAACCAAGGATGAGAATCTTCACTCTACTACTCTCTTGAGTAGCTTAAGTTTTGTGCTATGTTCAGCAAACTTTTGGTAGCCTGGAATGGGAGAGGAGAGGGAAAAACATACAGGAAGTAGGAGTTAGAAATTAGCAAGGTAGAAACAATGGGAGTTTAAGAGGAGAAATAAGAATATTGTTGAAATGGCTACAGTGAGGTCTGGGTGCAGAGGGACAGAGGTTTGGGAGTTCAGGCAGGGTTAAGGTCAAAGAACAATTTTAATAGGAAAAACAAAATTGGAGCACAGAAGGGGTGGCAGAGTTTGGTCAAAGCAGAGAATTTCAGTTTGTGAACTTAGAGGCAGAGAAATTTAGAGTTGAAGTCAATGAGATGAGTGTATTGATTTGGCGGTGGATATGTGAAGGAAGACTTTTTGCCTTGAGTACTTTGGGAAAAGATGTAGAAAGATTACCTATTGAGGCTGTAGTGGGGGATGAGATAAAAAAGGATTGAAACTTGGATTCAACAAAGTATGTTGTCAGTGGAAATGGAAAGTAGCCCTTCGAATATTGTAATGAATTTTCATATATCCTGGACTTGGTAGTGCTGTGTGTGACCATATTGAATATAGTTCCTTGGTTTAATTGTGAAATATGAAGGAAAAAAGGTCAGAAATACTCCCCGATGTGAGCATGCTAATTGAATTTCAAAACTTTTCTTTTTTGGGGGGAGTGGGGCTGGAAATTGAATCTAGGGGCACTTAACCATTGAGCCACATCCCCAGCCCTTTTTCATGTTTTACTTAGAGATAGGATCTCACTGAGTTGTACTAAGTTGCTGAGGTTGGCTTTGAACTCATGATCCTCCTGCCTCAGTCTCCCGAGCTGTTCGATTACAGGCATGCACCACTGTGCCTGGAAAAACTTTTCATTTTTCATAATAGAAATCAGATCAAGAAAGTATCTGGTCTTGTGGTAGAAGTGTTTTGGAAGAGAATTGAATAAGAGGTCTGATCAGTGAGCAGGGATATGTAGTTGGCAACTTTTTATACTGACTTTGACCTTCCCAGTGTACTGGGTTTTATGTGATTCTCTGAAGAGGGATTGACAATTGATGTATGCTGCTTCTTTGTCATCAGCTTTCCATCTGTCATACAAGCTAGAGCTTTAGCCATCAATGGAAGATCTTAGCCTCCTGTTTTAGACACCAATTTAAATGGCCTCTGCCCCAAAATTCACTAGGGAATTATGTAGACATCGATAGAACACTGGTTAAATGCTCATGACACATTGTATACAAGACACTGATATTGTAGAATCCTCCATTGGACCGTAAGCACCTTAAGGACAAAAAACACATTTTCATCAAATATTTCAGTTATATATGCCATTCACCCTCATAGCCACCTGTTTTGTTAAATGCTGGTGTTTTTCATGGTTGTAGGAAACTATATTGGTCAGATCAAGGAACGGACAGTGGGGTTCCTGCCAAGATTGCAAGTGCTAACATGGATGGTACATCTTTAAAAATTCTCTTCACTGGGAACCTTGAACACCTGGAGAATATTGCCCTTGACCTCAAGGAGCAGAAACTCTACTGGGCAGTCACCAGCAGAGGAGTGGTACGAGCTCCCTTGGTTCTTCCCTGCTGAGCTGGAGTGCTGATTCTGAGTGTGCTGAGTTGTCTGGCAACTTGACCAGTGTTTACTGCCCTTTCTCCCAATGACTCCCCCCCCCGCCCTGCTTACTCAAATCTTGCCCTAGTTGAAGTCTGGCTCTTTGTAGTATGGATATAATAGTTCCTTACAGAATGCTATTCATTAATTCTATCCTCTCCCCAACTTCCCCCCACCTCAGGATAAATTAACTCCATTTGTCCATTCATACTTGTCCTTTAGAGACATATATTTCATGTTTTAGTGATTTTAATGCTTTTCTTTGAAAATACTCTAGATTCTCCAATTGCAGATGGGGGATAGGGGAAGAGACTGAACAAGGTTCTGAGCTCAGCATCCTCTCTTAGCTACATGTTCTTCTCTAATGTCCAATTGTGGTTGATGCACATGTGAAATTTCCTTTACTGGTAATTTTAAACTTCAAGATAAGAGTTCATTATATTCTTTAAAGAGGAACCAGAATAATGAAGTTTCATTGAAATAGTACCTGACCTTTACTGCTATGCGCATGCAGCTGAGCTGATGGGAGGCATATAGGAAGTGCTTGATAATAATAATTGATCAACTAATCATGCTTTGGATGATGACTTGAATATGTGCTAGACCATTCCTTACTTTTTAAACAGTGGTCATTTCTGATCTTTGACACTGACGATCTCCATAATACTGTACAGTAGGTTTTCTTCTCAGTTCATTTTCTGTTCAGCAAGTGCCAACTTTATTCTTAATATGGACTTATAATGATGACAGACTTTGAGGATTAAAAAGAACTAGAGGCATGTGTGAAAGACTTTGCAGATTTGGATGCATGTGTACAATGATGAGGAAGCTCTGTCACTTGGCATAGTTTCTGCACACAGGTTAGCACCTGCCAGGCATGCTCAGCAGCTCCTTCCCTCCCCTTTCAGTTCCACACCTGCTCTGCCCTCCTGAATCTGTGATCTTGTGACTCTCCATCCTTTCTCCTGGGCAACTTCCCTCACAGTACTCCCCTCGCTAAGTCATCCTCAGCCTCTTCCCTTATATCCAGCCTATTTCTGCCACCTCTACATCCTGACTGTACTGTGGCCCCCTTTACTGAACCCTGTTTGTGTGTTGGAGTCATGCTGCCTTCATAAGCCCACAGTCCACAAGTTTGATCTCTGTTCACTTGAGAACCCTGGGCTGGAGGGACAGCATTCGATACTCCAGCTGCGCTCCTCTAGCTAATCTGGTATGGTCACCAGCAACTCTCAGGTTCCCTGTGCTCTGGCCTCTGGAATGTTCAATAGTTTCTGGGGCATAGCCCCCCGCCTCCCCTTGAAACTGCTAAGTTCCCCTGTCCAGTGAGGCAGTGAGTCAGACCTTATTTCTCTCATACCCAGCTCAGGTCCTGGCACAGAGAAAGCACTTGGAAGGTTTTGGGGATGAAGTGAAAACAGTGGCATGTACATTTTATTTTTCTCCAAGAAGCACGCTACTTGTCATTTCCCCCGAGGACTCCACTCTAATGAGTTCTTTTCCAGTTACCAAAGCCATTATGGCTAAGGCATATTGACAGTTCTAACATAATAGCACCATCTGGCTCCCATTCACTCTTGCTGCCCTGTGATTTTGGGGAGGGGCACTTTTCCTATCCCTATTACCGAAATTGTTGGTGAACGTGTTAAAGCCAGGGTCAGTCAGCTCCTGTGTGATGGCTGATGTTAGACATTTCAGTGTATCCTTGACCAGAATATCACACTCAGGGGCTAGAGGTTTAGCCCCCTTTTCTTCACCATGCTAGCTGAGAAAGCTAACTGACTTTGTTATCAATGAAATACTCAAAGTGCTATTTGCCTGACCTCCTGCTCAGTCTAGCTTATGATGCTCCACTCAGACAACAGATAAGAAAAAGCACTACAAACCATAGAGGCCGTTTAAGTTTGAGGTATTACTGTTAGGAGAATATTAGCTTCAAAATGTTCTTTGATTTCACTATGAATCAGTGAAACTAATGAGAATTCTGATTCTGTAGATTGAAAGAGGAAACGTGGATGGTACAGAGCGAATGATCCTGGTGCACCATCTTTCCCACCCGTGGGGAATTGCTGTCTATGATTCCTTTCTGTATTACACTGATGAGGAGTATGAGGTCATCGAAAGAGTTGACAAGGCCTCTGGGGCCAACAAAGTAGTCTTGAGAGATAATGTTCCAAATCTGAGGGGCCTTCAAGTTTATCACAGACGCAGTAAGTATTTGTCACTGACAGGCCTTCATGGATGTGTGATGCAGATTCACACATCTATGCACTGGCATCTATAAGCATCTGTCCACACATACATTGTCTGTGTGTGTAACATGCTTGTGAATGGAAATTACCCAGAACGTCTTTTAAAATGCTAACCATGCCTGAAAACATCATCTGGAAGACCAGACTGACTTCAGAGTAAATTTATTCCCATCCTTTTCCCATCACTTTTGGCTATTTGCTTTTGCTTTACAGCCCTCCCTGACACATTATGTATTTATTTGTTTTATTGTCTGTGTTCCTTATTGGAATCTAACCTCTGTAAGGAGAGGTGTCTTGTCTGTTTTGTTTAGTGCTCTAGGCCCAGTAGCAAAAATAGAGAATATTTGTTGGATGACTGCTGGGAAAATGTTAATGCGGTAGAATCGTGAAGGGATTATTCTTAGATGTTGTCTATTTCAATGTGTTTTTTTTTTCAGACGTAATTTAGCTTTGGATTTGCCCCTTTAAATTGGTGTTATAATAGAGATTTTAAAAATAGTTGGGGCATTTTATAGCTTTTAGTTTCTAACCAAAGATTGTGAATTTCTTTTCTGTCCTATAACCTAGTTTTGTCACTTGGTGTTTATTTTTCTTGCATGTGGAAAAATATGTTTTAAATATTCTTATTTAATATGTTTAAAACAAACATCCATCATATAGTTTATCATGCAATTAAACTAATATAATTTTAAGTGCTAGTACATAGGTCAAGAGGGCAAAAGTGAATAGATTTGTATATTGACTTCTCTAATTCTTGCATGCTTTGCAATAGTTGTAGTACTCTTTTAATATTTGTAGGTGTTATTGTATCAGCTGAAGTATCTCAATATTGTTTTTAGGCTTTTAACCCAACAATATGTGTGTTATTAATTTTTATAATTAATCATTTGGTGACTGAGTTTTAAAAATTTGAGTTGGAGTGACAAGTAGGTAGGATCAAAAGTTACAACCTGATTTTGATTTCATTTAGACATTGCTGGATCCTCAAATGGCTGTAGCAACAATGTGAATGCTTGTCAGCAGATTTGTCTGCCTGTACCAGGAGGGCTGTTCTCCTGTGCCTGTGCCACTGGATTTAAACTCAATCCTGATAATCGGACCTGTTCTCCATATAAGTCTTTCATTGTTGTTTCGATGCTGTCTGCAATCAGAGGCTTTAGCTTGGAATTGTCAGATCATTCGGAGGCCATGGTGCCAGTGGCCGGCCAAGGTATGCCAACTCAGACATAAGACTTGACTATATCTGAGGCCAAGCTAAAATCTTGGTACCATAAAAGCATCTCTTCAGGTTTATGTTCAGCACATGATGAAGCTTGTCTTTTGCTTTAAATAACCTGACTGAGCCTAGAGTGGTTTATAAACTTTAATGTGTATCAGCATCATCTGGAGAGGACTGTCAAACATAGATCAGAACCTATTCCTAGATTTTTCTGAGTTAGTAGTCTGGGGTGTGGATATTAATATGTATTCCTAATTGGTTCTCAGTGCATGCAGAGGTTGCTGGTTGCTGAGGACCATGACCTAGAGCAATGAGAATGTAGCATGAGTGCAAGAAGTGTTTCAGGGTTGGTTTTCAGCACAGTGCTCTATTTCTGACTGTTAATGGAGATTTAGGGTAGAGGGCACACAACTATTTAATATAGTATTGAAATAGTCTGAGATCTGATTGATTAGTATATATTTGGTGAATTGAAGTAAGAGTTCACAGTACAATTCTCTCCTTAATAACCATATTTTTGTTGCTCTTTAAACAGCAAAGATTCAGAGTTTGCTTGTAAACTCTGAATGTATAAAATGATAATGTGACTCCTAGATGAACCAAGTTTTGCAGGTGTACATTACCACAAGAGGAATTAAGAGTTTAGGACAGTCACAAGGCACAAGTAGGAATAGAGGAATTGAGGGTAGGAAGGAAAGAGAAAGGACGAAGGGCACAGAGGGGTAGGAGACATGGTCAGTGCAGATAGAAAGGTGAAGGACTCAGACACACCTGGCACCTGCTTCATGCTCATGTTTACCTGCTATCATGACTCATCTTTGTCTTTTTGTTTCTAAAAAGTTGTGGATCTAATTTATCATCTTGTAAAGATACTAAAACATCAATTGTTTTTGTCTTCCCACTTTGCATTTTGGAAAATCTCAAACAGAGAAATTGAAAGACAGGTAGAGTAGACTTTCTGATACCTGACATCAAAATTTAATAGTTGTTAATGTTTCATCACACCTGAGTTTTCGGTATCTCTGTGTATGCATGTGTGTGCACACATACTTAGACACACATTTTTATGAATCTTTTGGAAGTGAATTTCAGATATCAGGTCTCATGACAATTTTTCCCAGTCTACTTCAGCTTACAGCTCCAACGGGCATTATTATCTGATACTTACATTCTTTATTTGTCCAGGTGACCTCAGAATGTTGTATATAGGTGTTGTTTTATTCTAGCTAAGATCTAACCCAGAGTTATGCATTGCGTTTAGAATGTCTCTTTATTTGCCTTTAATCTGGAATAATTCCTCCTAGTTTTTTTTTTAAGTGATATTAATTTTTTTTTTAAAAAGCGGTAGATCTATTATTGTTTTTAGAATTCTGCATGAAGAATTTGTCTGTTTTCTTAGGTCATGTAATCTGTCACTCAATTCGTACCCTGCATTTCCCATCAAATGGAAGTTAGCTCTAGTTGCTTGACTACATTGAGGTTAAAAACATTTGGCAGTACTTGATAGGGGGTACTGTGTACTTGACTTGGAATCTTATTAGGAAGACCACAATGTCAACTTGTCCTGCTTGTAACTCCACTTAAGTTTAATTGCTTGGTTAAGTTGGTCACCCAAAATCCCTCCTTTATAAGGGTATATTCCCCCTTT
This sequence comes from Sciurus vulgaris, assembly GCF_902686455.1. Classification (NCBI taxonomy): domain Eukaryota; kingdom Metazoa; phylum Chordata; class Mammalia; order Rodentia; family Sciuridae; genus Sciurus; species Sciurus vulgaris. The sequence continues at coordinate 123,631,498 of NC_136463.1, read as the reverse complement.
TTAATTTCTATGAAATCTATGGCGTTATGTTTTTGTCCTGTGAATATCTTGGTCCCCAGCTCCTTTACCCATCGTTTTCAGCAGCCATTGATGATTTGTAGCTGCAATGATAATTTCAACGGGGATTACAAATGGTGATTTTCTCATTCTATCATTCCTTTACATTCCTAGATAATATTCTATAAAGGGAAGTTCCCATCCTAGTTTATCTTTTATTTTACTATTTTTTTTAGTTGTGGACAGACACAATAGCTTTATTTTATTTATTTTTATGTGGAACTGAGAATCGAACCCAGTGCCTCACACGTGTGAGGCAAGTGCTCTATCACTAAGCTACAAATCCAGCTCCCCAGTTTGTCTTTTAACAAAAAAACCATATTATCCCTGTGGACTCAAGTTTCAGTTTTTAAAAATTAGTGTGTTATAGTCAATTGCATAATTGATCTTTGGTTGCTCTGATCCATCCATTTTGGCTCCTTGTTTTTGACACAATCCCATTAGTGTTTGAGTGATTCCTTGCTTCTTGGTACAGTAAGATATTCCAGGCTCATGTCTGTCCCAAACCTGCAATCATGTCCCAAACCTATAATCAGTCCTTTTTCTCAGGAGCTGGAGCTCCTTGCTATAGGAAATATTATTCAGAAGCCAAGATTTGGGTGGTAAGTATACTTGTTATAGCTGGTAAACAAATAGTTTTGTCTCCTAACAAGGGGGCTGGTTAGGGCAGGGAGTTGGGAATGGGGGGTTGAGAGGAAGGGCGGGTGTTTAAAAGCACTATTTCCAGCTAGAGCATTGTCTGAAGATCTTTTCCTAAATGTTCTAGGGCGAAATGCGCTACATGTGGATGTTGATGTGGCCTCTGGCTTTATTTACTGGTGTGATTTTAGCAGCTCTGTGGCATCTTATAATGCAATCCGTAGAATCAAACCAGATGGGTCTTCTTTTACAAACATCATTACATACGGGATAGGAGGAAATGGAGTTCGTGGCATTGCTGTGGATTGGGTGGCAGGTACGTAAGCTATAGAGTGATTTTATTGAAAAATTTTTTGTGTTTGCCTCTCTGTCATCTAATGCTGAGGAGTTTAACCTAACTACAAGTGATACTGATTTATTTTTCTAGATAATCATTGAGGTCATTTGAGATAAATTGTATGTTTAGACTAATCTGTATATTTATTAAATAAATGATAAGGTGTTTTAGTTGACAGACCCATTAGGTTAACCATCTAATTTTCTATTATTCTATTATTAGCACAATCAAAACTGCAGGCAAAAATGACTAGAAATGTTAAATTATGTGAATCTGTGTTTTTCACACTTAGGTTTTATACTTATTCCTGAATTAGAAATGTCTAAATTTTCAAAGAAAAAGGGATATTAACTATAACGTAAATCATAAAATGAAGTTCATATTTTAAAGCCAAGCAATTTTAGTTGAAAATTATTAATTGCTCTTCTCGTTAATGTATAAAACTCTTTTTGGTCCTTAGGTACTTCTGTTAGCAGTTTGTTGGTATGCCTGGTGCAGGATACATTAACTTAATTGTATTGATTTATACACTTATATTTGAATTACCACACCTTTTACTGATACTCTGGGAAATGGATGTGTTACAATTTTTTGGAGTATAATCCAATTCTAGTCAAAATAGGTATCAATATGTATTATCAAGCTTGGTAAGTAGGCAACCCTTAGAAATATTAACATCTATTATGAAAATCTAGTTCTATAAGAAGCTTATTGCAAATAGTAAATACGGTAGTATAGTTAAGTAAGGCTTTAACTGAGTTCCTAACTACTATTTCTATTTCTGAGACTACAGATAAAGCAGGATCAGCAAACTATGGATGGTAGAATAAATATAGCCTATTGCGTCTTTTTGCAAATTAAGTATTGTTGTAACAGAACTATGCCCATTCATTTATGTATTGTCCATGACTGCTTTCATGTTTCAATGGCAGAGTTGAGTACTTGTGAAAGAAACCAAATACATTGCAGAGCCTAAGATATTTATTATCTGGCCCTGTTGAAAAAAACTTTGGGAATTCTGGATTAAAGGATTGGAGATCTCTCTTTTCTCTCTCTCTCTCTCTCTCTCTCTCTCTCTCTCTCTCACACACACACACACACACACACACACACACACACACACACACCCCAAAAGTAAAGCTAGGTAATTAAAAAAAAGATACCAGTAACATATTTAATATTGGCTTGATTTCTTGAGAGTGTTTTGGGTCAGATATGGGAACAAAATATGTATGCCTTGGTAAGCAGTATTGATGATTCAACAACAGATTTTCAACTACATGGAATCAATAATTTGGTATCTCTCCCTACTCATGGTACTATCTTCATGTGTTTATTGTTTATTCTAGTGTTTATATTGTGCTGTAATACTCAAAGGGAAGTGGACCATGATTTGGTGGCTTTTAGAAGGTCCATGGAATAAGGACAACTACATTCATTAGAAAGGCTAGAAAAATACTTCATGCTACTCATAAACACAGAGAGACTTCCATAATATTGATAGCAACAGGAGGTGCTGACAACTGTCCCTCTATGCTTCTTTTGTCGTGTCAAAGTAGAATTAACTGCCATGATAATGTGTATTTAAGTGTATTGAACTGGGTATTAAAAATTCAGTGCTTCAGGTAGAAGAGGAAGGGAATTCTGGAAAATATACCTTTTGGTAGAAAGTGAGTTATGACGTTTGCTATGAATTCTAGTCTGCTGTAGAAGCTGAAGATGGGTAACTTCTCTCTAAATTTGAAGATCTTTTAATTTGTAAGAGTAAGTGCTTATTTTTCTAAGCCTACCCTGAGATATGTATTTATTATCTTAGAAATGATAGCATTTACTGACTCTAACTTTAACTTTATATATTTTGTCCTGAATTTAAAAAGGTCTTCCCTTCCCTTTTTCTTCTCAGTTTTCCATTCATCAGCATCCTCTTCTATTTTCCTTTAGGAAATCTTTACTTCACCAATGCCTTTGTGTTTGAAACACTGATAGAAGTGCTGCGGATCAATACCACCTACCGTCGTGTTCTCCTGAAGGTCACAGTAGACATGCCTAGGCATATCGTTGTAGACCCCAAGAACAGATACCTCTTTTGGGCTGACTATGGGCAGAAACCAAAGATTGAACGATCTTTTCTTGACTGTACCAATAGAACTGTACTTGTCTCAGAGGGCATCGTCACACCACGGGGCTTGGCAGTGGACCACAGCAATGGCTTTATTTATTGGGTTGATGATTCTTTAGATATAATTGCAAGGATCCATCTTGATGGAGGGGAATCCGAAGTGGTTCGTTACGGTAGTCGTTACCCTACTCCTTATGGTATCACTGTTTTTGGAAATTCTATCATATGGGTAGATAGGAATTTGAAAAAAATCTTCCAAGCTAGCAAGGAACCAGAGAACACTGAGCCACCAACAGTGATAAGAGACAATATCAACTGGCTAAGAGATGTAACCATCTTTGATGAGCATGTCCAGCCCCTGACACCAGTGGAGGTTAACAACAACCCTTGCTTGGAAAATAATGGTGGGTGCTCTCATTTCTGCTTTGCTATACCTGATTTGCCTACTCCAAAATGTGGCTGTGCCTTTGGGACCTTGGAACATGATGGAAAGAGCTGTGCCATTTCAACAGAAAATTTCCTCATCTTTGCCTTGGATGATTCTTTGAGAAGTCTACACTTTGACCCTGAAGACCATAGTCCACCCTTCCAAGCAATAAATGTGGAAAAAACTGCCATTGCTCTGGACTATGACAGCGTAAATAATAGAATCTACTTCACACAAAAGTTAGACTCTGAACATGGCCAGATTTCCTTTGTCAGCCTGTACTCAGGGATCCATTCTCCAACTGTCATTGCTTCGGGTAAGTGCACTGTAACTGGAGTTTATCTCAGATGTAGATAAAACAGGGTCAACACATGAATGAATTTTTTCTTTTTTTTTTTAAATTTCTTTGGTGATGCTGGGGATCAAAGTCAGGGCCTCAACATATTGAACTATAGCTCCAGACTGTTTCTATTTTTTTAAATTTTGAGACAGGGCTTTGTTAAATTTCCAAGGCTGGTCTTGAGTTTGTAATCCTCCTGTCTCAGTCTCTGTAGTAGCTGAGATTACAGGTATGCACCTCTGCACCTGGCCCTAGTGTTTTTAGTTCATATTAAGATTCTGACATCTTCCTGTGTGTTTGTGTCTCTCTGCTGGTGTGTGTCCAGATGTAGGGACTGCTGATGGCATTGCCTTTGACTGGATCAATAGAAGAATTTATTACAGTGACTACCACAACCAGACTATTAGTTCCATGGCTGAAGATGGATCTAAGCGCACCGTGATAGCCCGCGTTTCAAAACCAAGAGCCATTGTATTAGATCCTTGCCGAGGGTATGTCATGGTCTTCTTCGCTGTATTTTTGCTGCTGTTTTCTGGAGGAAGTGGGGCCAGAAATTATTTTATGTGCATAGAGAGTCAATATCTTAAGGGTTTATAATCCTGTGACTATGGATAGAAAGGTAGAAGAGCATTAAGTGGTTCTTAACCTGGAAAGGGGAGTTCCGAGCTTCATCCCTGTGGGAGGAAAGTTGGCAGCATCCTAGGAGATCAATGCTCATCCCTTTTGGGCAAGTCGTGTGGCTAGCAATGAAGCAGGTCCCTTCCCTCACCCCATATTAATGGCAATTTGCAATTAAAGATTACTACTATTTTGAAAAGGATTGTGAGATTCCTGGAACTAATCATGACTTCTTCTTTTGGATGACTAGGTACATGTACTGGACTGACTGGGGCACTAATGCCAAAATCGAGAGAGCCACCCTGGGAGGAAACTTCCGGGTCCCTATTGTGAACACCAGCCTGGTTTGGCCCAATGGACTTACTCTGGACTATGAGACAGACCTTCTGTATTGGGCGGACGCTAGTCTGTATGTGTCTCTCGTTATTCATGTGTTGAGAAGAGGGACTCTTCCTCCTACTTCCAAAGCAGAGAGATTTGCTTAATGTGATGAAAATGTAATTTGATAGAAAGTTATTTCCAAAACATAGAATCATAGTTTTTGGAACTATATGATATTCTAACTTGATGAATATATTCTATATTATGTTTTATCTGTGAAAATTTATCTTTATTGTAAGATTGAATAATTATGAGCTAAAAGACATCTAAAGATATATCACTAAATTATGTATAATTTCAACTATAATTGCAAATGTAACTACTCAATTTATGATCAAAAGATTCTAGGTAACTATCAGAAAATATTTTTTTACTTTTTATTTTTGGTACTGGGGATTGAACCTGGGGGTGTTTAACACAGCCTCATCTGCAGCCCTTTTTGGTTTTTGTTTTTGTCTTGCTAGGTTGTTAGGGCCTCTCTGCGTTACTAAGACTGACTTTGAATTACAGTCCTCTTTCTTCAGCCTCCTGAGCCTCTGGGATTACTGGCATGCACCAACATGCCTGACATGAATGACTTTTACGTCTACATTGATGTTAAATTTTTCCCTGGGCTTTATCATTCAGTGTCTTTGAAAACATGATCTTCTTTGGTTTTTGACTTTTGGCCATCTTCTCAAGTTCTCCTTTTCCTCTGGCATGCTTTTTCTCAGCAAATTTCATAATGTTTTCCTTATATATTTTGTCAAGTCTAATTTTGTATGTAGTTTGTCCAAATAACCCCAAATGTCTCACATTCCAGTCATCCTAATAGTTGAAGGATGAAATGATTTTTTTTTTTTTCTTTCTGTGAATGTTGTTCACCTGTCAGGAATTTTTAACTTCTCTTGAGTATTTCCTCATGAATTTGGTCTTGTCATGTCCAGAACTCAAAATCTAAATCTTTTCTTCATTTTCTTATTTAAAACAAAACTGCTAATTTTCTCATTTGAATGGTTTTGTTATGATTTAGATCATAAGTACCTCAAAGTACTCAATAAATGTCAAGTTGAGAAAGTCACCAAGGGACTGGGCAGGACAAAGAGTGAACCTTACTTTGGGAGTCTACAGAGTGCTCCAGACCAAGTTCCGTGCATGACTTGAATCTTCTCGTATTGCTCTCTTGTTTTTAATGCCAGCCTGGTTCCTTTTGTAGTCTCTTGTAGTTTATATTCATCTCTGGAGTCAATAATATGGGTAGGCCATTGTTTGGTAAGCGAATAAGGCCTCCCATCATCAAAAGAAGTATTTCCAGCTGCCATATACCCCACTTGAAAAGACAGTTGGGGGTGTGTGTAAATGAATGCCTGGGCCTAACCATTATGTTTCCACATTTCAGCAATTTCTTCCTTTTTTCCGCCTCCACTTCAGGCAGAAGATTGAGCGCAGCACTCTCACTGGCATGGACCGTGAAGTCATTGTTAGCACAGCCTTTCATTCTTTTGGCTTGACCCTCTACGGCCAGTATATTTACTGGACCGACTTCTACACAAAAAAAATTTACCGAGCTAACAAATATGATGGGTCAGGTCTGATGGCAATGACCCCAAGTCTGCCTGTCCGGCCTAAGGGTATTTCCACTGTGAGGAAAAACGAACAGCAGCAGTGCAGCAATCCTTGTGATCAGTTTAACGGAGGCTGCAGCCACATCTGTGTGCCAGGTAAGGTGCTGCCCGTGAAGATGAAAACATGGAGAGTAATCATAGTAAACTCAGCTGGCAAGGGAGGCCGCAGGAATGTTCATCTCTAAGAAGAAGAGAAAAGATCCTTGATTTCAAGGTGATTTGTGAAATAGATGGGGTTATATTTTGAGAGAAAGACTTCGTGAGGTTTCTTTTCTACACGGAGACATCTGATGAGTGTGTTTTAAATGCAAGCTCAGTGGAGGTAGAAAATGCGGGCTTTGGCTATCCCACTTCATGGCTTGCAGAGGAAACTCCATAAATAAGCTTATTTTTCTTATAAAAAGATACAATTTTTCTGTGTAGGAAGTATTGTTTATAGTGTGAAGTATTTCTGATGATATTTTAGGGTGAGATATGTGTTTCATGGTGTTTTTTAAAGAACAAAAGGCACACAAATATGTGTCTTTTGATACCATTGCCTTGTAAATCTTGCTGAGAAAAGAGAATCATTATTATTGCAGATGTGAGGTAGTTGTTTGAAGGTTAAAGTGAATTAGCACATTTATTAGAAATTGGTGGTTGTCATTCTTAATGGAAGAGTGACTTGAAATATGGTTGAAAGGCTAAGGGGTAGTATTTCGTGTTGGAGCTGTTGCAGATGCTGTTCTGGAGGATACCCTGAATGTTTGCTGCACTAATCCTGTGCTTCTTCTGGGAACCAGGTCCCAATGGAGCTGAGTGCCAGTGTCCACATGAGGGTCAATGGTATCTAGCCAATGATAATAAACACTGCATCGTGGACACGGGGGCCCGGTGTGATGAATCCCATTTCACCTGCTTTAATGGGCACTGCATCTCCGAGCAGTGGAAATGTGATAATGACAATGACTGTGGTGATGGCAGTGATGAGCTGGAAATGGTCTGTGGTGAGTTGGACTCCCGGTGCTTTTCTTAGGCACTAAGGACATCTTTATGACAGGTGCTTGGAGTAGAATCCTGCCGTGTGTGAATGAGATTGAAATTAGTGCCTGTGAATTCTGTCAGAGCTGAAAACATCTACTCCGATAACCCAGAGTGCATTCTGTTAAATTGTCTCTGGAGTGGTTACTAGCAAAAGCACTGGATTAAAATCCCGGCTGTGCCATTTATAACCTGTATAGCCCTGGAAAAGTTATTTGCTTCAGACAACTCATCTGTAAAATGCAGCAATTACTAGAGTTCTTGTGAAGGACAAGAGAGCCATGTTAAGAATGCTTAGCATAAGGTGTGATGCTTGCCAAGCATGACAGCATGAGACCAAGAGATCTGATAGGTGATTGTTATTTTATTAATTATAATAGTCCAAAATTCATTAATGCAATACTTGTACTGAAGTCACTCCCAGTCCTCAGCTGTCATTTGAATGAAATGAGTAAGACAGTGGAACTCTCTCAGGGAGTTCAAAAGTTGGGTACCTTTTCATAACAGACCATGTAGGGGCTTGGAGTTTTTTTTTTTCTTCCCCAAATAAACTGCACTTGAATGCTTTTCTGTGATTGACATAAACTTTTAAATTGAGATCATAGAAAAATGGAGTGATTTTGATTTTTGCTTGCAATACTTTGTGAAAAAAGAGCATTCACCATATTTTTGCTTAATCTGACGAAAGTGTTATCTCGCTTTGCATGCAGTCCGATTTGCAGCCATTTTTGCCTGGGAAGGTAAACTCAGAGTCCATTTTATTTAATTGTACTGTTTAAGAAATTAGAATGATGCTTTCATCCAAAGGTTTTCTTTTGATGCTCCCCCACCCCCAGCATTTCACACCTGCCAGCCAACGGCCTTCACCTGTACCAACGGGCGATGTGTCCAATATCGTTATCGCTGTGATTACTATGACGACTGTGGGGACAACAGTGATGAGGCCGGGTGCCTGTTCAGGAACTGCAACGACACCACGGAGTTTACCTGTACTAACGGGAGGTGCATACCTCTTGAGTTTGTCTGCAATGGCATAAATAACTGCCATGATAATGGCACTTCAGATGAGAGAAATTGCCGTAAGTCTATCTTCAGTACTTCCTGTGTTTCTGAATGTCAAGTCTTAGATCACGGGAGTTAAAATTTTTACATAAAAACAAAGACTTTTTAAAACACAGTTTCCCTTTCATACAGTCACTAAATGCTGTAAACCACAGCTATACCTCTTTTTCATTCACTTAAATTGGTGGATCCATACAATCGTTGCATATTTTAATCTTGAATATTTTGTCCATGATTTACAGATCTGTGAGATTACAAATCCTCTTGATAAAATTTTTGTTGGTTTTAAAACATTTTTCCAAGAGTTACTGACAAAAATTATTGCCTAAGTGTATTGTGGTTAATGTTTGTTATGGTTTGGTTATGAGTTGTCCCCCAAAGCTCACAGACATTGCCTTGGGACAATGCAATAAGGTTCAAAGGAGAAATGATTGGATTGTGAGAGTCCTAACCCAATCAGTGATTTAATCCTCTGATGGGGATTAATTGAGTGGTAACTGAAGTGGTAGTGTGTGACTAGAGGAGGTGGGAATTGGGACGTGGTTTTGGGGTATATATTTTGTATCTGGAGAGTGGAGTCTCTTGCTCTCTCTCTCTCTGCTTCCTGATCTCATGGGAGCTGCTCCCTTCTGCCATGTTGTTCTGCCTCACCTCAAACCCCAAGGAATGGAACCAGCCTTCTATGGACTAAGACCTCTGAAACCATGAGCCCTCAAATAAACTTTACCTCCTCTATAATTGTACTGGGCAGATCATTTAGTCACAGCAGGGAAAAAGCTGACTAAGACAATGTTTGTTGTGCAAAAAGTTATATTGTATCATGTTGACTAAAATAGTTTTCCTCTTTAGTTTTTCTAGGAAATAGCTTTTATATTGAATTGAATTGATTTTTGAATTGAACCTTAGCATATTAGGAAGACAAAAGATCCAGAATTATTTTTAGTTTGGCTTTTATAAACTAGTTTTGTGACTTTATAGATAAGAGCTACACTACACACCAGTGTATTTATTTTGTCTGCATTCTGCTCAAATTAAGATTCAAGCAAGGGCTGAGGTTGTGGCTCAGTAGTAGAGCACTTGCCTAGCACATGTGAGGCACTGGGTTCAATCCTCAGCACCACATAAAAATAAGTAAATACAATAAAGGTATTGTGTTCATCTACAACTAAAAAATATTAAAAAAAAAGATTCAAGCAAGATCTGCCCATTGATTTTGATTGTTGAAAAAGTGACATAATCACTTTTATGTCACAACAGTCTCATCCTTTTTGTCCCTGATTTGTTAGAAAAATTGGGGGATTTTTCCTGAGAAATAGCCCATATTCTGGATTTGTCTACTCCTATAATCGATCCATTGAATTAGTTTTAATCCTCTTATTTCCTGTGAATGGGGTTTAGATGTAGAGGTTTATTTGTGTTGAGTTCCACTCTGGTCAGGAGTGCTTGCTGGGGAAGCTGTGCATTTCTTGTTACATCACATCAGGAGGCAGAGGACCTTTGTCCCACTCCACACGGCAGTAACGTCAGTGGACTCTGGTGTCATCCTTAGTCTGCCCTTAACAAATTCCCGTCAAATTCTCACCCAGTGCTTTTAGCACCCACGAGTGGTTGTTGCATAAATCAATTATGTTACAAAGTGGACGTTTTAAAATTCTATTATACCCTCCATATTTATTCACTGAAGTTCTTTAAAAATAAATTTCCTTTATCAACCATTTAATGGTAATTTTAATCTGCAGAGGAAATAATTCTTTCCATTTGTCGGTTTTCAGAGTAAGGAGTTGGTGATCAGTGAGCACTAAGATTATGTTTGTTTATTATTATTGAATTCATGGATATTTACATATTTGATGAGTTTAAATAACAATGTCCACATTTATTCTTTTTGGTGTCTGATTGTCCTACTTAGGTCAGTAGAAGTCCTATGAAGTTGGTCCTCTGTCCTTTGATGTGACTCCATTTGGTCTCATGTGGTGTAGTCTTGTTTTGTTCTGTACACTTCCTTTCCCAGACCTTCAATTAGCCTCTTATCCAAGGAGATGTCACCCTTTTTTTGGTATTTAGACATTATCGCAGTGTTGAGTGTCCATTCCTACTGAATTCTCATTTTCTGTAGGCCTATTCAGTGGACAGAACTAGAAAATGCAGTTTTTAAGAGAAAACATTATATTGGTATTTATCATTTAAATTTAAGATTATAGGTTGTTCACTTAATAGATTTATAAATACATCCTTTCTCTTGTGCTTAAAATCTTGGTTCCTAATGACATTAACATAAGTTATTGTTTCCTTTATTCTACAATAATTTTGAAATGTCTAATAATTTCAAGATTATTACAAACACAGAAATAATTCTATAACAATAAATATATGCAAGGTCTTTCTTGTTCTTAGATTATGCCCCACCATGACATTTGGTCAATATACTGCTTTTAAACACATTTGAATTATTTTCTTTGTAAGGTTCTAGTATCAACTTCTTTTACAATTAGCCTCCTTAGTATTTTTGTCAGATTTTAAGAATCACTTTTCTTTTTTCACCTTGATTACATTGCTTTTGTCTGTACAAAATAATGTACATAGCTCCAAAGTTAAAACTATGACAAGCTACATTTACAAAAGTTTTCTATTTTGTCATATCTACCCTTCTTAATCTTTCCATAGGGGTGACAATGTTCATTAGTTTATTTTTTATTATAATTGTTTTTTTAATAGAAACATCTCTCCCTCTCTTTCTCTCTTTCTCTCTGTGTGTGTCTACACACACACACACATACACATACATGCTGAGCACCCCAATCCAAATATCTCAAATTTGAAAAGCTCCAAAATTAGAAATTTTTGAGTGCTGATATGAACTGCAAGTAGAAAATTCCACATCATGAATTGTATGAAGCTGCCTCAGGCTATCATTTGAAAACATAAATGATTTTATTGTTTAGATGTTGGGTCCCATCCCCAATATCTCTCATTATATATATGCAGATATTCCAAAATCCAAAAAATGTCTGAAACACTTGTTGTCACAAGCATTTCTGAAAAGGGACACTCAACCTGTATCATCACCTTTCGCCCCCCCCCCCCCAAAAGGTAGCCTTCTATTTTGAATCATGCTTTCTTACTGTTAACAGTATATCCTGGAGATCATACTGCCATTGTATATCCACATATAAATCATTATTTTTACAACTATGTATTGCTTCATTGTGTGGATATGCCATAGTCTGAGTTGGGCCTTTTGTTGATATGATTAAATAAAGAAAACAATTTAAATTATAAATTCACCTGTCCTCCTCAGCTCTCTATTCGGCATCAGCTGGAAGTATCTCTTCCCTAGAGAATCTGTAGGTTAACGTCAGTGTCAGGGACCATACTTCTCTAATAGCTTTGAAATTACCTTCCAGTGATGTGAGGTCTGCATTAGGTCTGCTAGCATAGACAGTGTTGATACTATATATTTGGTGGATATGTTCCAAATGTTTATCTGGTTGTTTTTTTCAAGCTGATCGCACTTGTCAGTCTGGATACACAAAATGTCAGAGTACGAACATTTGTATTCCTCGAATTTACTTGTGTGATGGTGACAATGACTGTGGAGATATGAGTGATGAGAACCCTACTTATTGCAGTGAGTATGATAAAGCTGCTTCTCTTCCTGATTCCAGAGGTGCACATCTTGAGCTGAAGCAAAGATAGAACCTGGGCATCTGTGCTAGTTTCAGTTATCATCTCAAGTTCAGTTTGTAAGCAGATGCAGAAGGCAGCTGCTGTGGGATGTGAGTGGAGGAGCACGAGAAGCCCCTACCCTTGATGCCCTATCTGAATGCCCAGACCCCAAATATTTCCAGAGACCTCTACAACTGGAGAGTCATTTCTCCTAGTGTTGAAGTCCTTTTGTCTTCAAGAGCTCCAGGCAGGATTTGCATATTAAACTCCGACTATTTAGTCATAATATGATGATAGTGGCCATTAGTAACTGAAAATATATTTATATCCTTTTAATATTTGAATTTCAGAAACCTTTATTTAGCAACTTGGTTCATTAAGAAAATTTCACATATATATATGTATATATATATATATCAAATTAGAAGGTCTTTCTTATGCTTGATAGTATCACTTTGAGACTGTTCATGTAAACAAATATATACTCTAAGAATTTAGTAATTGCCCTTCCCTGCAATGGGTACATGTAGTTAAACTCTGGCCACTGATCTTTCCCAAGCAAATAACAGGGCAAGACAATGATTTTTCAGTAGGCCCAGATAGAAATCAATTGTAAAATTCAGGGTGCAGCCACCAGAGAGGGCTCGGCAGATTGGTGTTATTGCTCACCTTTTGGGGACCTTGTTTCCCTAACAATATTTCCCTGGCAAATCATCAAACATCTTGGGCTAAAGCAAGGGAGCCTTGTAGAGAAGAATTACAAGACTTGATTCAGGTTTGTGCCTCTGTATTAAAGAATACCTCTGATAGGGCCACCTAAGTTAACTTGAGAAGAGAACCAGTGTTCAAACATAGGCAGACTCTTCTACTTTCTTAGATAAAAGTTCTGAATTACAAAAATGAAGATGATAAATTTACTAATGGAATCATGGTCTAACATGGTTAAGAAGTATGTGGAGTGAACTCAGATAATGTCACATTACTTTTATTTATTTCAATATAATTTGTTTAATTTTATACTCCAGCAGAAAAATACAACTAGTGTATTTTACATGATTTTTTATTTCATATATCACAAAGATAGTTCTTTGGTATTTTTATCAAATAGAATTTCTATTTTGGATTTCGGGAACCTGGAACAGAAATTCTTGGAAACTGGGGCATATTGCCTTCTATCATCTCCAGTACTCCTCCCTCCCCATGCAAAGCTCATACAAAAGCCCATTTCCCAGGCCCCAGCCTCCATTTCTCTGCAGCTGTTACATGATTCAGACGTATAGGCAGATTGCTAAGGCTGATGGGTCCCCATTGTGCTGGCTCACACCTGCTGTCTTCTTTCCCTCCCCCAGCCACTCATACATGCAGCAGCAGTGAGTTCCAGTGCACGTCTCCTCGGCGCTGTATTCCTCACCACTGGTACTGTGATGAAGAAGCAGATTGTCTCGATGGCTCTGATGAACCTGCCTCTTGTGGTAAGAGAGTAAGCAAGCTTGAAAGCATGATGATGTAGCTAGAGAGCTCCTGTCTCTTGCAACCACTTCACATGCAGAGTAGGGTCGTTGTAGGTTGTGAGTTCTCCACACTACTGCTCCCAGTTGGGATGCCAAAACAGCTCTGTAGATATTCATTAAAGACCTGTGTAGGTTGCTGACCAGAATATGGAATTTGCTGGTAGATGCTGATAAAATGAGATTAAGGCTCCTAATACAGTACCTGTTGTAGTTGTTGGATTTTTGTTGACTCTCAATTGGAACTTCTGAATTTGGCTGAGTTCTGGCTCATAAGACTGTGGGAGGAGGCAAAAATGATTGGACTCTTCACATGTGCACACACACACACACACACACACACACACATGCACACACACACTCAGAAGGGGCACGCCATAGGCACACAGACTCTTTCTGTTTTGTGTCTGTGCAGCTTTTGGGGTGAAGTTTCCTGGTCACCTGAGCTTCCCAATAACTTTGAGGGACCCTCTTGTATTCCTGGAAGCAGTTGTGCCTTGTTTGCGTTTGGAGATAGTTGTTTACCTTTGCAAATTCTAATCTACATCCATGCACATTGTTTTACATAATTGTAGACATCTAAAGATACAAGTTCTACATTGCTCTTCTAATCTGTTGATAAATCATATTGTTATATAAGTGATCAAACTATGACTGTGGGTCAGTTGTCTGTCTTTATAGACACAGTTTTATTAGACTGCAGCCACATATTGCCCACGGTTGCTTTCCTGCACAGTGGCAATGTCAAATAGTTTTGACAGAGACCATGTAGCCTGCAAGCCTGAAATATTTACTGTTTGGTTGAGAGAACATTTACTCACCCTTCTATGGTTTCATACTCCCTTTTTATGACATTGGTTATATTATCATTGGGTTAACTGCCCCTGTTATTAAGCATTGAGTTTACTTTTTTCCCTATTATTAATATTATTATGGTGAAACCCATCACATATAGAACTTTTTATTTGGGGGATATTTTCTTTGGGCTGCTAGCACAGTTTTACAGTTAAATGCAGGTTGTCTTCTATCTATCTTTACTCTGAGGTGTGATTTCTGTGGTTGATGGTTGAATAGTATCCAGAGCTCCTTGCCAGGTTTCCCCACCCCAACACAGAAAACAAAGGGCACATAGTGTTTTGAGGATCTGTAAAGGAAATGATATTTGTTAGGTGTGTACAGTAGCCACTCTTTTTACTAGGACTGTTTCTTACCTCTTTTTAGCACACCACGAGCGAACATGCTCAGGTAATGAGTTCAAATGTGATGGTGGCAGATGTATCCCGAGAGAATGGATCTGTGATGGCGACAACGACTGTGGGGACATGAGTGACGAGGATGAGAGGCACCACTGTGGTAAGTGAGGCCAGTCACTTCCTCTGCAGAGTGGCATTCCAGGGACCAGTATAGTTGTTCCTTTGGGGTTTGGAGGATCTGATTGTCAGGCACATTGTTGCCTAAGTGACTGCACACTCAGAGAATACTGCAATTACTTGTTTTCAGTGGATCGTGGAACACCATTTCTTTTATCAAGAAAGCTGGAAGTTCTTATCCGAGGTGTCGTAGCAGGGTGTCTTTCCATAAGAACAGTGTCTTCCTGATGCTTGTGTTTGACGGTGGCCCCATACATAATGACTCTGGGGGTGGTCCACAGCTCTGGGAATGCACTTTCTACTGAGGTGGGTGGCGACAGTTGCTCAGGGACTGTAGCAACCACTCTATCCCTTCCTTCTTTCTATGCATCAGCAATGGGTTTGGGTAACATTCTTTTATTCTGCAGACACTAACAATTCTGTATCTGCACCTCTTTCCTCCCAGTGTCCTGGTTTCTGATAACTCTTATTGACACATCTTTCCTGTTCACACTTCTTCTATTTGAGGTAGCTGCTATAATGTATTAGAGAAGCATTTTGGAGAAAAACGATCTGAGTTTGAAGCCCTAGCTTACTCTTCTAGTTCTCAGACTTGAGCCATCTAGTTAACCATTTTAAGCTTAAATTTTCTCATCTGTATAATTGTCATAAAAATACCTATCTCACTAGTGGGGTCTGGTGGTGCACACCTGTAATCCCTTGGGAGGCTATTGCAGGAGGATGGAAAGCAACTTATTGAGACCTTTTCTCAAAAAATAGAAAGAACGGGGATGTGACTCAGTGGTAGAGCACTACTGGGTTCAATCCCCAGTACCAAAAACAACAAAAACGAAACAAAACAAAACAAAAACCTCTCTCACTTTGTATTTATAATACTGTTTACAAACTAAAAAATATTACAAAAACATAAAGGCATTTGGATCCAATTAATACAAGGGGAGAGAATTTTTGAAGCCTAAGGGAAAAAATAAGATCTCGTGTTAATTTTAGGGAAAACCAGGTGAGGTGTTTTACTTTGTTGATTTCTTTTGAAATATTCAGAGTCTAAAGCAATTAAAATGGAACTTTTGGAGGTACTTATATGATCTATTATTACTGTAGCAATGTGACCTGTCTTCCTGTTTTCCTCCCATTTTCTTTCATCCATCAGAGTGTTAAGTACCATAAGCAAGAGAATCGACTATTCATAGTGAGTTGTCATCTGATTCTTGTGTGCTTTGGTTTCAGAGATTCAGAACTGCTCCAGTTCTGAGTTTTTCTGTGTAAATAACAAACCTCCAGCCAGGAAGTGCATCCCCCAGTCCTGGGTCTGTGATGGCGATGCGGATTGTGCTGATGCCTTTGATGAACATCAGAACTGCACCAGGAGATCTTGCTCTGGAGATGAATTCACCTGCAGTAATGGACTGTGCATCCCACAAACATTCAGGTGAACTGGGAATTAAAAATATATCCTAGAAACCTCAAATACCTGAGTGTCAGGGCTGACTTATCCATGAAACACAGCAGCCTAGGGTCCACAGCACTTTTCAGTTGTCCAAGAAGATGTTTGAATTCCTTTGAAATGAAAAAAAAAAAATGTTGTTTAAAGAGAGCATTTTAACATATAATATTAACATATCTACCCTTATATCAATGTGGTCATCTAACATCATTTTTAATAATTTTATGGATAAAGGGGCCCACGAAGGCAAAAGTGTGTAGTACCCTTGAAGGTCATAATGTAGACTTGCACAGAGGTAGGGAGATGAATGCAGTGGGCTTGATGTAAGAAAGTTCTTTCAAAACCAATGACCCTCTTCATTTTCTACTTGGAGTAAAGGCATGGGAGCAAGAAATATTTCACTTTCCTGTCTCAGCTATAAGAAAAATAACAGTGCAGGCATGATGATAAATGGAGCTCGGCACTTAGCTCAGGGTCAAGGAGACAACAGGGAGAGGTAGGTGGGGGGAACTGAGACGTGTGTTCTAGCTGAAGATGCAAACATGGTTCAGCATGCAGGAGTGCCCAGAGGGCCAGACCTTCTGATGTTCTTTTTAAAGGAAAAGTTGGAAATCTGGATTTCCATGCAAAATATTCTGACTTTGAATGCCTCCCCCAAATTTTTAAATTCTTAAAACACTGCGGGTCAAACTGATTCAGCTCATAGCTTGTCAGTTTTGGGGACCACTCCTGTAATGTTCTTTTGTGTTTCTTAGCACTTTTTTCAAATGCACCACTTCAAATGATTTATATTTTCTTAATGCCCTAACTCTTGTCTCCCCCACTTAGCAAATCTTTGGATATAAAGGGAAGGGTAATCCTGATGGACAAGAAAAGTAGTAAGAGCATTAATAAAAATAGGGGAGCCCATGCAGGAGTTTATTCAAGGGCAGGGGTGGTGAATTTGATGTTGTGAGTTTGATAAAGTAAAAATATGTCCTAGGCATTTGGTCACATGGAATGGGAGCTAAGAAAGCTATTGCATGTGCCAAGGATGGTTAAAGGCCACACAGGCATATTGAGAGCTTCAGAACTGTCAGCTCACATCCTTCTGGGGAAGGAGATGGCAAGTTAGAGGAAGCAGGCACAGGATTGGAGCAACAGAATTTCTGGGGCTATTTACTTTAGTGGCAGATGTCCATCAACAGGTGCCGAGGTGCATCTGGGATACAGTGTGGTGTAAATCGCATGTTTATGATGGGGTCCTGGAGAAGAAGAGAAGATTAAGTCATGTTCTGTGAGGGCTGCAAATGACACAGGGGCTTAGGATGATGAGCAAAGATTAGAAATGATTAAAGTAGATGAATAGTAGATAGAAAATGTACTGTATGGGGTGACTGACTCATCCCCTGATGAGGTCCAAGTGGACATTGCCAAATGGCATAGTTTCTGCATTGACAATTGGGAGATATTCAAGAGTGGAGAACTGTTTCATTTTGTAGTGAAAGTACAATTAATAAGCTTTGTTTGTATTTAACTGATGTAGATAAAATCTGTGGATTTTTAAAAATAGTGAAATGAATCTTCTTTTATCCATATTTTCTCTCTACTTGCTCAAGCGTTCTATTGTTATACTTCTCTTTGGTTCTGAATTCAGTAAATAGTTCATCTTAGGTTCATCTTAGTTTTAGGTTTAAGGATATTCTGAAAATCGAGGCATAAGATCTAAAGAATAGAATTCTAGCAGAGCTTAATTTTGGTCAGACTCTGGGTGTTTTCCCTCCCTTTCTGAGTGTTTTGAACTCTGCCTTTGTTCTTTGATCTTCTAGCTGACTTATCCTGCCTGAAAGACTTCTGCTTCATTCATCTTTCCTTTCCTTCTCCCCATTCCTTCTTCCCTCCTGCCCTCATTCCCTTCCCTTCTCTTCTCTCTCCCTTCCTGTTATTTTTTTCTCCCCTGAAATTTCTGAATTGCTTTTGCCCAGGATGTGGCAAAACAGAACAGGAAAAATGACAATAGTAATAACAACAACCAAAAAAAACCAAAACCAAACCCCAAAATCCCATATGCCTGGAAACCTGTGTTATAGGGTTTAAAATAACTTCATGTTCTGTGTGTCTGGAGCACCATTAGCCTCCAAGTGTCCTGTTAATGTGCATCCTCTCGCTTGCTTGACAGAATGTGGCTCTCCTGTTTGGTGCACTGGATGGGATTATTTTTCCTATTGACTTTTCCCCCTTGGCTTGTTACTGATGCTGCTGGAGAACCTGCCTAAGCCTGCCTTTTGAGCAGCTTGCATTAATGCAAGATTAATAACATGCAATTAATAACATGCAAGATTAATGACATGCAATTGTGCCTAAAATTCTGGTGATTTGCTCACTTTGCTAACTTTTGCCCCCTCAGCTGGAAATAAACCAGAGAGAGAAAGGCATTGGTGCATCAAAGCACTCAGAAGTGAGTTGAATAGCTCCCAGAAGACCAAGTGAGGCTGAGCCAGTGTGCTGTGGTCATGGCTTTCTTCATAGGTCCACATATACATTGTGGTGTTAATCATATTGGCAGTGCCCTGAGTCTGTGAATTGCAACTGTGATTAACAGAGCTGATTGTAGGATATTTGTAAAATTGATCACATTCACCTTTGGTGCCTTTTAAGGTCTTACAATATTGTGCCTCCAGCTTCTGGGCCTTCCATAGTAAATAATTGTGAACATTGTCAAAGTTAGCTTTGTCTGTCCTTAGCCCAAATTCCTTGTGAGTTTGCTATTGTCAGCAGAACTTCCTTTAGTAATCATGACTTTTATGGGATCTAGGAATAGTGTGGAGATGAAAGAGCAGTTTGATTCACAGAACTTGAGGAAACTATATGGACCTCAGTCTGGGAATGTGAGGTCCCCAAATAGCTTCTAGGACTACAACATGTCTTCTTCCTTTGTTAGTATTTACATTAATCTACTAATTTTACCTCTTTTCTAGCACCAAAAACAACCCATATCTCATAATAGATGACTGTGAAATTACGGGAGGATAGAAGGGACAGAACTGCCAGTGCAAATATGATTCCAGTTGGAGGATAACGTGTTCTTAGAGGACACACCCAGTGGTCTTAACCTTTATAGTACACAGTACTCACCCTATGAGTTTCCGCTTGGTATGGGTGCTTCTGTCATGGGGATGTTGTCAGTGCAATTAAGCTATCTTATTAGCTAAGGAATATTCATTAGTCTGTCAACCAGGGGAAAACATGAATGTGGTTATTTTTAAAAGCTCTAGATCCACATTTCTCATGTTGTGCAAATACCAAGTGTTTTTGGTGAGGAAGATGAAGATTCCTGGTGGGGAGAGGACCAAGGCATTGGCTGTCAGTTATTGAAGTGGTGAAGCGGGAGCGGGCTTTCAGGTGGATAGAGGAAGAAGCCCTTGGATGAGAGTTGAGACTGGTCAGCCACTCTGGGTCCTCTCACACAGGTGTGATCGGCGCAACGACTGTGGTGACTATAGTGACGAGAGGGACTGCTCCTACCCCACCTGCCAGGAGAGTCAGTTTACCTGTCAGAACGGGCGCTGCATCAGAAACGCCTTTGTCTGTGATGAGGAGAATGACTGTGGGGACGAATCTGATGAGCTGGAGCACCTGTGCCACACCCCAGAAGCCACATGCCCACCTCATCAGTTCAAATGTGACAACGGGCACTGCATCGAGATGGTGAAGGTCTGCAACCACCTTGATGACTGTTCCGACAACAGCGACGAGAAAGGCTGTGGTGAGTACAGCAGAAGACTCGGCAGAAGGAAAGGGGCTGATGTCTTAATGTGGATTCTCAGTCCTTCGAGACTGGCCAGGACTTTACCATCTGTCTTCTGTGTACACATTTCCAAAAGGTCACTCTTGCTTCTGTATCAGAAGACCAAGATTTCTTGGCATTCAAGGCAGACACACAAACATTTTTGGGGAGCTAATTCTTTAGTTAAGCAACCATTAGAGAGAAGAGAAGATGAACAAATATTCAGGCCATTTTTTTAAGAGCACTGCTGAATAAGGTCCCCAATAATGGACAGTGTTGATTGTCTTTGGACCCTTGGAATGACTTGTTGCCTGAAGTGTCCCTCTGCTAGGACTGCATAGTTGGCTCTTCGATTTTGTCCTCAGGTGGATGAATGGGAGAGTTTTAATCTCCTCCTCACCCTTCCACCCTAAGTAAACCAGTCGAGAATTTATAAAGTGGGTACTGTTTGCTTAGCAGCATCTTGAATTCCTGTCTGTGGTGTTTAATCATGGTAGCGTTGTTTTGTGTATGCAAGCATCATCTCTGTGATTAAAAAAAAATGCTTTGAAGGAAAGGTCATATCTTTTCTTTGATTTTGTTTTTTTCTGCTGATTCACTATTCAGTGCTCATAAAATGCATCACCTAGTTGACCCAGAAGTATATAATATGGTAGAAACCATATTCTACCATATTATATACTTTCTACCATATTATATACTTAACACAAAAGTTAAGCACTAGACAGAGAAACTCAGAAAATGCTATAGAAATTTAGAGAAGGGAATGTCTACTACATATGATATTAAAAAATGCAAAAACTATCATTTGCTCTAATACAAGAAAAACTGCCATTAGTTTCTACCAAAGTTTCAAAAACCATTAAATAAATAAAAATAACGTGTATTACTTATATTAGATATTTATACCAAAAGTCTTAGGGAATTTTCTTTTACTTAGTCCTAATTCAGATAGATTCCCCATTAAGTTTTAATTAATTTTGCTGTGCCTAAATGATAGAAACCAAATTCTCAATTGCACCTAATTCAAATGTAAAATTTTAGTTTGATCTCATCAGGTCTCTTCCTAAGCTACTAAACATCCACTTTTATAACCAGAATAAATGGTAGAAATGTTGACTTTGGACTATGATAGTCCATTACTGATATTTTTGATATCAAAATAATAATAACTGTCTTTTACTTACAGGCATTAATGAGTGCCAGGACCCTTCAATCAGTGGCTGTGACCACAACTGCACAGATACCCTAACCAGTTTCTATTGCTCTTGTCATCCTGGCTACAAGCTTATGTCTGACAAACGCACTTGTGTTGATGTTGATGAATGCAAGGAGACTCCATATGTCTGCAGTCAGAAGTGTGAGAATGTGATAGGCTCCTACATCTGCAAGTGTGCCCCAGGCTACATCCGGGAGCCAGATGGGAAGACCTGCCGGCAGAACAGTAACATCGAGCCCTATCTCATTTTTAGCAATCGTTACTATTTGAGAAATTTAACTACAGATGGCTATTCTTACTCACTCATTTTGCAAGGACTGGGCAATGTTGTGGCACTGGATTTTGACAGAGTAGAAAAGAGATTGTACTGGATTGATACAGAGAGGAGAGTCATTGAGAGGATGTTTCTGAACAAGACAAACAGGGAAACAATCATAAGCCACAGACTACCAGCTGCAGAAAGTCTGGCTGTTGACTGGGTTGCCAGGTGAGGAAACACTGATGAACTTTTTCCACTTGGGGTAATATGGATGCATTTAATTCTTCTGCATGTTTTTTTTTTTTTTCCTGCTTTGTATTTAATACTCAAATGGGATACCATAGAACCTAAAGTCTAGTGATTGTAAGAATTTCTGGTATTATTTTTACAGAGAAGGGTATCACAAGAGAGGAAAGAACCCCACTATCCTTACGCCTTCAGTTAACTGGAGATGATATTAAGGACTGATCTTCACATTCATTGGGGCATTCATTCATTTGAAGATGCTGACTGAGTGATGGCAGGCACTGGGGACCTGGAGGTGAACAGGCAGGCACAGCCCCTTCTGTCCTGGAGTGCACAGGCTTGCTTACAATGCTAGTCATTACCAAACCCAGGATGGTCATGAGGCAGAGGATGGCTAATCTGAAATGCTTTTCTTTTTGGATAGTTCTTCCAGAGACTGAGGGTCTTCAAAGTAGGCTGATGCTGTTATAATTAAAACTTTACCTGATCAGGCACACTGCTTAACATCTCTATTGCATATCAAAACTGTCAGACACTTGGCAGCAGAGGCCAGTTGACATTGTGATTAATAGACATGAATCTGTAGGCACTAATGTAAATATTGGAGTTGCAGTCAGCCCAGACCTCTGGGTAGCTTCTTGCCTTGTGACCATCTTCAGGGTAAAGGTCCTAAAACCAGAGGGAGAGTTAGCTGCCTAGTTCTCCCTGAGCAGCTGGCCTGCCATATGCACTCCTAAGTTCTTGGTGAATAATGAATGAAACATTGATGGAATGAATAAGAATATGGCTCTACTCCACATCCAAAAGCACAGTGATCAGTGATTTACAGGAACATAACTAACCATAGTCCTGTTCCTGTCCTCATCATTTGCTGCATTGCAGGGGAAAATAATACTTTAATTCAAAGACACTATCATTTAACCCTCTCTCCCCAAAACTGGTAGAATGATATTTTCCCCTGGGTTTCAGCTCCTTTTCTCTCTACTGTGACATGTTCTTTACCAGAAGGGAGAATTATGTATATGTAAGGTAGTGAGGAAGATGGAGCAAGAAAGTCTGAGTGAGGCTGGGGAAAAATGGCCTAGGCCTAAGAAATCTCAGAAGTCCAGGTGGCTAAATACTCTTTAAAATATGAAAGCTAGAACTCAGTCACATCTTCATTGGTAGGAGACATTTCTAAGATAGAAACTATATTGAAATTAGAAACATTTTTCCCCAACATTAATACAAAAGTCTACTGCCAAAATGAGATTGTTTAATGTCCAAAGCTTTTAAGCTTGACCTACTGATTTTTAAAAGATACCTCCATGCACTTTGGAAGATAGTGTTGGCTCTCAGTCCTCTTAATATTTCCAGTTGTGCAGATGGAGAAGGTCTATATGTTCTTTCCAAGAGTCTGATCACAGGATCACTCTTCAACTGTGGAATGAAGAGAAATCAATGGAAATGCTGGAAACTCAACAGAGTAGAAGTGCCATGGGGTGGATTGTAGCCAATCTACAGGCTACTTCCTGCTCTGCTACCTACAAATTATGCAGCATTGGGGCCTCTACAGTCTCTTCAGGAAAATGGGAATAATAATAGCACCTCCTTCCAGGGTTGCTGTGATCTTAAATAATATAATGTCTTAAAAATTCCTTAGTCTAGGGCCTAGCATTTAGTAAGTGTTCAGTATGTAGCTACCACTATTATTGTTATTCTTGGCAATAACAATACAATGATGGAATCCAGGATATGGATTGTGGTCATCTCACTCATTGGGACTTATTTAAGCAACTTATTTGGTGGGGCATGTCCATTTATTCATTCTCATTTCCTTCTCATCAGGCTTGAAAGAATGGATGCTACTGTCCTAACAATGAAAAGTTCTGACTTCTAGTGTGGTTGGATCAGGGTTTACATCATGCAAAGAGGCCCTTAAGCCTTTTAGAAGGAAACAATTCTCTGTCCAGTTGGTATGAGTGTCAGATCCTAAATGATTCTCCCATTCTAGGGGTATTGATCCTTTGGGAGAGTTATGGATATTTTTAGACTCTGGTAAAAACCACAGACCCTTGATGGACAACACTGAAACACTTGAGCTTACACAGTTTACATCAGTTTTGGATGGTTTTCTAACCCCTAAAGTCCAGGCTTCCATGATTAAGAACACCTACTCTACAGAAAATAAATAGGTTTTATTGAATAGCAATACACTTAGGCCTGAAATATACCTGGGGTAGAAGTTTCTAATAGATTCTAATACATTTCTAAGGCTTCTTAAGTTTGATTGAGTAAAATACATCATAGGGTAAGAAACTCATTTTGCCAGGCTAGTCTGGCTGGGCCATGGTGAGTGAGTCATATCAAGGATGTCAGAATTCAGAGTTCCTTTTGCATACTAGATAAGTCTGTTTCCTTGATTCCACCATTCAAACTATAGTTCATAGCACTCACTTCTGCTTCCCCACCCTCTAAGCCTTGGTACTGCCTGAGAAGGATGCCTTCTGCCAGCCGAAGAAGGTCAAACCAGACTCCTGCTGTGAGGTGTGGCCTCAGAATTCCCTATGTGATATCACCTGAAAGTGGAAGCTATAGCAAACACTCTGGCATCTTCCATTACCTCACTGCAGCAAAGTCAACTCCTGCCCCCGCTCACTTTCCTTTGACTGGGGACATGTGCCTTCTAATAGCGGCCTGTGTGATTCTCAAGAAGCTTGAACAGGAAGTTGGGTGGCTAACCCAAGTGACTCTATCAGTAACTCCTACTTCTCTATTTCAGAAAGCTCTACTGGGTGGATGCCCACCTGGATTCCCTATTCGTCTCTGACCTGGAAGGTCGATACCGCCGTACTCTGGCCCAGCACTGTGTGGATGTCAACAACACTTTCTGCTTTGATAATCCCAGAGGAATTGTCCTTCACCCTCAATATGGGTATTGTCTCCCTGTAATCTCGGGCTCTTCTTTCATGCCCTTATTCCGCCTCTGTTACCAAAAAGGCTGTTCATGTGGCTCTCTCAAGGCCAGTGTCTTGCTGGGATTTATCTTCTGCTTTTCCTGCCTGGTAAATGGTTTAGTATAATGGTAGAAGCGTGGCTTGTTCAAATGCTCCTCATCTGCTGTTCTGTTGTCTTTGCCATGGCTCACCTTTTAACTTTTTTCAAGTTACACATTTTGGCTGCATGCAAAGAGTATTGTGGTAAAAGAAACGCTTCTTTCCTGGATTCTCCATAACAAAGCCACTGAAGCTCACAATTAATCATATTCTTCCTTGAGCATTTCCTGTACCTCATCCCCTTTTACCTCTTCTGGATTATTTTCTGTTAGCTCTCTTTCATTTCTAAGAGGCTCTGTGGGATATAAACTCCTTTTCTCTAAAGGGAGAAAAGCTATGTCATTTGGCTACTGACTTCCTTCAGCTTCCGGGACTGACCCTCTGTGTTTGCTCCCACAGGCACATCTACTGGACAGACTGGACTTACCAGGCATACATTGGGAGAGTAGGCATGGATGGAGCCAATAAGTCCGTGATTATCTCTACCAAGTTAGAGTGGCCCAATGCCATCACCATCGATTACACCAACGATCTCCTGTACTGGGCAGATGCTCACCTGGGTTATATTGAGTACGTAGTAGAAAAGAATGAAACTATTGGGTCACTGTTTAGTGCAGACTCCAAGGCTTGTACTTCCGGTGTATTTGTTCTATGCATCTTTCCACTGGCCCGTGTATTAGAAATCACTTTTGAGTCTGCGTCTATGAAACTTCTCTAGGTAGTTCACTGAGTCCTATGGTATGGTGTGGTAAAAAGAGTGAATTTTTTTTTTTTTTTTTTTTTAATCATCTTTATTCTTTGCAGGAACAGACGGCTCTTTTATTCTTTTTTTTTTTGTGTGTGTGTGTGTGTGTGTGTAATCATAAATTTACATAGAGTAATGTTGTTTGATTCATTCTGTTATTTTTTGACCGGGAAAAAAGAGTGAACTTTGAAATCATACAATCAGGGTTTATAACCTGGTACTTTCACTTTTTTTTTTCTATCTAGAAAATAAGGCTAGTAATCTCTCACCTCAATACCCAACACCCACCTTGATTTCCTTTTCTCTTTACTTTGTTCTCTCCTCCCAATTATATGTTTAATTTCATGGCTTCCATATAGTCCTTGAAAAAAGTAAGAGAACAAAAGTGTTGGAAAGACTTTCCTTAAAATACTTTGGTGCATTTATTGATAAGTTAAATGAAATATTTTGTGTAGTAGCAGGGTCTGTTATCATTTATTCAATATGATAATGCATTGAAATCTTTCTGACACTAGGATAATTTTTAAAATTGTGTGAAGTATTACAATAGTCAGTGAAAATTCTTATTTTAAAAAGGATAACATACATTATTAATCAGCTAGGACATGTTTATTTTGGGGCATGGCTATTTATGGCCCTGATTGGAACATAGTAATGTCTTTAGGTACAGCCTGTTGCATTCAAAAACTTAGAAGTACTATTAATTAAGTACAGCTACGTCAAAGGCCCTTGGAAGTTCCGTCACCTGGCAGCTGTATTCTGGTCATTTGTCTGCATTCTTATCAACACAGGCCAAGCAGGTCTTCGGGTTTTCCTGTGGCTTCTGGGGAAATAGTTTTAACACTGCATGGCTAACATGATCATATTTTTTTAGTTAGTAGCTTATTCTAGTTCTTGTTTGATTTTAGGAGCTGTTCGAAAATTTCAAACTATTAAAATATCAGTATTTTAGAAATGACTTTTGGCATAGACTCATCTTAATGACTGAGACATTGGAACTAAGATGACTTGGAAATTTGGCTGTGACTGTGGATGATCTGTGTTACCTCAAAATGAGAGACTCGCTTCAGAAGTTTTATTCATGCCCCATGGCATGATTAGTACTAAATGTTCTGCAGGCCCATGAGGCATGTTCTTGGGGTTATACTGAGACCCTGTCTCCTACAACAGCTTCACTACTAGAATGTTCTCAAGAGGGTGGGGTTCCAGCTTTATATTGCCATTTCTGGTTTCTTCCAATGATTTCTTTCAATGACTTTAGGAAACGAGAAAAATATCTATCCCAGGAAATCCAAAGGATGCTTAATGGAAAACGTCAGCATAAGAGGTGACCAACCTCCCAAGCCATGCCAGCTGCAGCTACAGGACAGCAGCTGGGGTTAGGAGTCAGTGCTTGTTTCAACTCTGTGGCTATTCCTATTTTTGAAGCATAGCTTTTCTAACTTTCCCATCTTCTGGTCAGTTGAAATACATCCTTTAAGTTTAGCTTCAGTTTGCGTTAAAGACCAGCAGGGTAGTTTATTAAGTGGTTGGTTTGTTTGCTCCTTCATCTTGAGAGGCATTTGAAGAGGGGGTTATCTTCCTCACTGAGGGAGTGTTTCTTCCCACTGTCCCAGGTACTCGGATTTGGAGGGCCGCCACCGGCACACGGTGTATGACGGGACACTGCCTCACCCCTTTGCTATTACTGTTTTTGAAGACACTATTTACTGGACAGACTGGAATACAAGGACAGTTGAAAAGGGAAACAAATACGATGGATCAGCTAGGATGGTGCTGGTGAACACCACACACAGACCCTTCGACATCCATGTGTACCATCCATACCGGCAGCCTATCGGTGAGTGGGTGATGCAGGAATTTGGCTGTAGATTATGTAGTGTCATGATTCCTTCTTGAGGCACAAATTTCATGATTTACAAATATCATGATTTACTCGTGTTTCCTTCAAAAACATGCTGAATATTGGGAGTATGCAGATACCTTTATAATTTATTCTCTAACCCTGGAAAGGCTACTTTTGAATATTGGGGTTTTTTTGTTTTTTTTTTTTGTGGTGCTGGAGATTGAACCAAGGGCCTCACACGTGCCAGGCAAGTGTTCTACCACTGAGCTTCATCTCCAGCTCCAGGAAGGATGCTAATAACTTCTTCTTTTTTTAACCTTTACTTTTTTATTTTTGATAGACTTCATTTTTAAAATTTATTTATTTATTTATTTCAGAATGGCTATTATCAAAAACACAACCAATAACTTCTTTATCATAAAACTTTTCCTATTCTTAAAGAATAATTTGGGGGTTTTCATTTCTTTTTGATAATATTTAATATTTGTTATGTTGCCATAGTTACTTCTTCTAGTTTGATAGGAGGACTGAAGTATTTTAAAGTGAGTTAAAAATATTGTTACCTTTCAACCCTAAATACTTAAGAAAGCACCTTTGTACAATAAGGTGAGGGTGTTATCTGAATAAAGCGGAAGCTGCTTCATGAACTTCTGAAGGGTACATGTCGTTTGTCCCGCTGGTCAGTGGCAAGCGGCAGGAACAAAATAAAAGCATTCAGGTATTTCCTTATGGAAGTTGATATTCTTCATATTATTTTATTAGAAGTTCAGGTCAGTCTTCACCTCCAACAGATGACCCAAAACGTAGTATGGACACTGCTCAGTGTATCCACCCATGTCATTCATGGCCAGACTTTGGCTGCCTGTGTCTTTAGGAAAAGGGAGGCATCTGCTGCACATTAAAACTCTTACTCAGGTTCTGGCACATGAACATAAGCTCCCCAAGGACTTTTAGAAACATGTCTTTTCTAGCCAACATCAGTGAGCATCCCTCACTTCTGATAGCACGTAAGTGCATTTTCTCAAAGCACAGAGTTGATGCTTATATAACTCCACCATCTGTTCTATTTATGAACTTTGGGAAAAGGATAAAACTAGGAAAATGATTTTTCTTAACTCTCTAAGAGGTGATGAGTTGAATGTCAAGGTGGTAACCAGCTAATCCGTACTAGACACTCTCTTTAAGCAAATGGACATTTGTTTTCTTCCTTTTTCCCTAGTGAACAATCCCTGTGGTACCAACAATGGTGGCTGCTCCCATCTCTGCCTCATCAAAGCAGGAGGAGGAGGATTCACCTGCCAGTGTCCAGATGACTTCCAGACCCTTCAGCTGAGTGACAGAACCATCTGCCTACCCACGTGCTCCAGCACCCAGTTCCTGTGTGCTAATGGTGAAAAGTAAGGTGTCCTCTGCCCACTACCTGTGGGTTCCTCAGACACATGTTGAACTAGGAGACTCTAGGGGATGTGAGTTTTCCAGTGAACCAAGGTTTTAGCTAATTACTTTGGTTTATGAGGAACATATCAAGACTTTCAGTCTTCAACTTCAGATAGTTCCTCCCATGAACAGAAGGCGTTTGCTGACCAAAATGATAATACTTATGTAGATAAGTTTTTGTACAGAGGAAGGAACCTATTTCTTAATTCTAATAAATTATCCTGAGTCTTAGGGCCAGAGTATACCTGTTTAAGTAAAATAGCATAGCCTTTGAGAGGGACAGAAGTTCACTGTTTTTGCCACACCTATACTGTGCTTCCTCCTTAGTTACCTATATCCGTGGATCCAGGATTACAGTTTAAGTCCATTTTGATCATCTGTGTTTGGTGTGAGACATGGCTGTAGATTATTTCCGTAACAATGGCTTCAAACCATTGATAATTATGGAGACTGAGTCGGAGAGTGGGGTAGAGAGAGATGTTAATGCAAATCGTAGCATCTAAGATGCAACGGCAGACTATTTTGGTGACTAGATAAAATATCTGAGATTACACATCTAGCATACTCTTCATGACATGTTCACTTGGCAGTTGTTGGGGTCCTCCAGCTTACCAGCCAATTCCCGAATGTCTTATATCTCCTTGGCAGACAATCTCAATCACCACTTCCAGAACCACAGCTCAAAACACACACTTTATTGTTCATTATGGGAGGAATTTAATGATCATTTCCAAAGCATATTTTCAGGGTTCTCAGGTCTTAACAAACCTGTTCTATCTCTTTGAGTTATCTTTTTTTCTGAAAATAAACCATAGTAACTGAGATTTAATGGATCCTCTTGGGAGCCATGGAGAACATGCATGTCATTGCTTGGGATCCAGGGTTGAGTTCTTCTCTCCAGACAACTGTGGTTCACAGCCACCCCTGTGCTTTTCTAGTAAAGTGCTGTGTTTTCTTGTGCAGATGCATTCCCATTTGGTGGAAATGTGATGGACAGAAAGACTGCTCTGATGGCTCTGATGAACCTGCCCTGTGCCCGCATCGCTACTGCCGGCTCGGACAGTTCCAGTGCAAGGACGGCAACTGCACCAGCCCCCAGTCCTTGTGCAATGCTCACCAGGATTGCTCGGATGGGTCTGACGAAGACAATGCTCTTTGTGGTGCGCTCCATTGCTTTATGCCTCTTTTTTCCACTCTACATTTGGTTGTGTACTATCCTGATTTTGTAGAGGTTTCCTGAATGCAATAGATAAAAACTAGTTTAAAGTCTTAGGAGGAAGGTCAGGGCCCACCCTAGGTCTATTTTTACTGGGTTTTAAAAATAAAACTTCTAAGATCTTTAAAGGGCAAATGTTTGAGGTGGATAGTAATTTTCTTTTTTATTATTATTTTTATTTAGCTTTTAAGTTTTTATAGACTGCATTTTGATTCATTGTACACAAATGGGGTACATAATTTCATTTCCATGGTTATACACAATGTAGAGTCATACCATTCGTGTAATCATTCATGTACATAGGGTAATGATGTCTGTCTCATTCCACCATTTTTCATACCCGTCTCCCTCTCATTTTCTTCTACATATTCTAAAGTTCCCCCATTATTCTCTCATTCCCCACCCCCACCCCCATTATATATCATCCTCCACTTATCAGGGAAAACATTTGGCCTTTGGTTTTTCCCACTCCTTGTTTTATACCCAAAGGACCTAAAATCAGCAAACTACAGTAACACAGCCACATCAATGTTTATAGCAGCTCAGTTCACACAAGATAGATTGTGGAACCAACCTAGATGCCTTTCGACAGATGAATGGATAAAGAAACTCTAGTATATATACACAATGGAATACTATTCAGCCATAGAGAAGAATAATATCATGGCATTTGTAAATAAATGGATGGAATTGGAAAATATCATGCTAAGTGAAATAAGCTAAGCCCAAACAACCAAAGACCAAATGTTTTCCCTGATAAGTAATTTTCTATATTGGTGTTTCTTCACCATGTGCTGGGGCATAGAACCCTCCTTGAGAGCAATTTTTTACTTCCATTTTAAACAAGAACTCTCAATTGTAATATTTATTTCCAATTTCACTTAAAAATGCAAAACAAAACAAGACAAATCCCCCAACCCAATACCACAAAGTAAAAATAACACATCAGCATTAGTAATACACAGGAAACTTGAAGACCATTATTCATAGGGGAACAGAGATAGGAGAGATTAGCAGGTTAGGTGATTCAGTCCATGTCTCTCAATTCTGTATACAAGAAAAAGATATTTAAGAACTTGGAAGACAGTAATAGACAAAGGACAACTAGCCCTGACATAGTAGTACTGGTTGATCATAGGCATGTTAGGATACAAGTCCTATGAAAAGAAATTATGATTGAGTTCTCCAAGATCTATTAGAGTAAATTAGGAGCTTTCTTTCTTGATGCCATCTAAGATGATAACCAAATGGCCCCCTTGCAGAGAACCACCGGTGTGAGACCAATGAATGGCAGTGTGCCAACAAGCGTTGCATCCCAGAGGCCTGGCAGTGTGACACAATAAAGGACTGCCAGGACAACTCAGACGAAGACAGTTCTCACTGTGCCAGCAGGACCTGCAAGCCAGGCCAGTTTAGGTGTGACAACGGCCGCTGTATCCCTCAGACCTGGAAGTGTGATGTCGATAATGACTGTGGAGACTATTCCGATGAGCCCATCCATGAATGCAGTATGTTTCTTGGAGAAAACTCCCTGCATGACCAGCGCAGGAAGAACCTTTCTGTGCATCGAGAGGGGACATGGAACCCCCTCACTCAGTCCTGTGGGAGGCTCCCTCTGGGTCCCCCCTGCAAACTCTGGCACTGGGAGGTGAAATCTAGTCGAATGTCTTTCAATTTGCTTCAGAAAACTGTAAGACATTCTGTTCCTGAAGTTGCTGCTGCTGCCTCTTCATGCAATGAGTGTCTCACCATCCAGAATATAGTAATAAGGGCTTACCTTTTGTATATCTAGCACTTCTCACTTGAGAAACATGAGACAGGGAAGGTTAGGGTTAACCAGGCCCCATTCTACAGATGAAGAAAGTGAGGCTTATATTAAGTGGACAGTCAGTGGCAGTAGTTCAACTCAGTTCAAATCTTTTATTCCCCCACAAAGTTACATTATGGAATAAATGAGGGGTACTGAGATAATGAGAAGTCTGAGGACTCTGTTTTTCTGCTGTGGGAAGCAGATCGCACTTAAAACAGACGCGTGTTGACAGAGTCAGTCTGGTTGGTAACATGGTCGTTATGGCTTATCAGCACTGCGTGTCCTCAGTATGACAAAGGAAAGGTGTTTGGGGTGGCATTTCCTAGCAGGACTGACACTTGGACCTGACTCTGCTGTCTCCTCTCTTTTCAGTGGGCTCTGCCTACAGCTGTGACAACCACACAGAGTTCAGCTGTAAGACGAACTACCGCTGCATCCCACAGTGGGCTGTGTGCAACGGCGTAGATGACTGCAGGGACAACAGTGACGAGCAGGGCTGTGGTAGGAGCGCTGCAGGGAAGGGGGAGGGGACAGGAGCACTGAGTGTCCAGTGCCGTTGTTCCATAAGAGATGAGAGTGTTTTCCCCACATCATGTTTCCTTTGTTTCCTTGAGAAAGGATTGCTCGTTGATTCTTCTAAATGGCAGGTCGCATTCTTTAGAGTTATTAGAGAAATTTAATTTATAGCATCTGAAATGACATCCAATCCCAAAGGATGCTATAATTGAGAAAGACATTATTAAGATGTTATGAATTCGTGTGATTTCTCCAAATGTAGAATCCTTATTCAGACTTCACAAATTTAAATGATTTCTCTAATCTTATAGATTGATTTAACTTTGTGGAAAGGGGTGGGGAAAAGACTTGGTAACTGTCTCCCAAGAGTAGACTTCCAAAGTAGAATATTTCTTATTTAATAATTTTCATATTCTGAGTGTTCTTTCTGACTTTCCATATCATCTATTGGACAGCTGTAATCACTTAGGCAATACGAAAAGAATTTATGGGCAAAAGATCAAATAAATTAATAAAAGTTGTCAAAAATCAGGCAAGTGTTCTAAGTTGGAACCAGTGTCTGTGAGTACATGTATGGTTTAGTTGGAAGAGAGGTCAGGAAGGTAATGGGTTATTTTCATAACACTGAGTCTGAAACACTAAAAGCAATGTGATTAAGGTATTCTGTTGACTACCAGTATCATTTTAACCTCCCTTACCAGTTCTTTGTTGCAAATTACAAACTAGATGCCAATTTATTTTTTGGACAGTTTCAACAAAAGGGACTGAATCTAGCTTCAAGCAGTAGGATGAGTTCAGGTTAGCTGAGAGGGATTTGGACAATAAATGGTGCCTAAAGAATGTGGTAACATAATTCTCAGACTGTCTCACAAGCAAGCCAGGAAGGACTACTTTGTGCATTTCTTGACTGGTGGTTTATGGAGTCTTTGCGATGCTGTGCTTTTTAGAGGCAATGACATGCAATCCTTTGGGGGATTTCCGCTGTAAGAATCACCACTGCATCCCTCTTCGCTGGAAATGTGATGGGCACAATGACTGTGGAGACAATTCAGATGAAGAGAACTGTGGTGAGTGTACTTAAGTGTCACCAGGACAGAGGGGTGCTCTTTGTCCACATTCAACCTTGAAGGGTGGCCCAGCAGCTCTTTGTGCTGGTTGGTGCATTTCTACTTGCTCTGATTATAGACAGAAGCATCTCTTCCTAAGATGCTTATAATTAAGCTATGGGGGGAGGGTATTTATTGAAATCCATCTTTTGACTGCTGAATTTCTTATCTTCTTTTCTAGAAAGAACTTGAAGTCATTTATGATAAATGACTAATGTAGTAAGAAATAGAAAATCAGGACCAAGAGAAGTAGAGGAAGGAAAGGTGCTGGCCCTAGAACCCACTTCCCCAGCTCTTTCCCCAAAATGGCCCCATAGCAGAGAAGAGAAAACTCATGTTTGGATGGCATCCTTCCTGGGGTAGCTGACTCTTTTAGGGGGGATCATGGTTAAATATCAGGCCAGGCTTTAGTTCCCCTTTACTAAGTGGAAGTGTGACTGCAAGGAATTGGACAGGGAAGTTGAGGAAAGAAAGCCCAAGGGTTGGATCTCACCAAACTAGGTGGTTAGACCAGAATAATTGGGTGTGTTTTGAAAATTTAATGAAGACCCATTCTGAGCATTTGTTATTGACTCATAATATATATTCAATTTCAAATTTTCTAATAGGAAATACATTTTATCTTTGGTTACCTTTTGGAAGTAACAAGTGATCACCATTTGCCATTTGCAGTTGAGAAAATTAGGATGTTGATTACACCTGCAAATTCCAGTCAGCTCGAATCTTCTTATGCAACAGGGTGATCCCATTGCATAATTATTTGTTTTAAAAAATTCATGTTGAATCTTATTAGAGATTACCTAGGTTTGACCCCCAGCACCAGAGAAAGAAAAAGACAGAGAGAAAGAGAGATTATCTAAAGCTTCATGAATTAAAAAACTATTTTAAGATCCAATCATATTTGGATAAACCTCTTAAAGGCCATTGTTTACAGACTTGAATTGAGGCAGAAGGTCTAGTTTTGGAAGAGGAAGGACCTGCCCTCGCAGACCTCTGGGACCTGGGATGCAGATGTGCAATGGGCACTAGGGGAAGGTCAGGGAGGGGTGACTAGCTCCCAATCCAT
Organism: Sciurus vulgaris; assembly: GCF_902686455.1. NCBI lineage: Eukaryota > Metazoa > Chordata > Mammalia > Rodentia > Sciuridae > Sciurus > Sciurus vulgaris. Next base: position 123,596,639 of record NC_136463.1, on the reverse strand, counting down.
CTCCTTTGTGTGACTCCCTGAGCACACAGATGGCTATGTAGCTTTCTCTTTCAGTTCCCAGGGAGTGCACAGAGAGCGAGTTTCGATGCGCTGATCAGCAATGCATTTCTTCTCGATGGGTTTGTGACCAAGACAATGACTGTGGGGACAACTCCGATGAGCGGGACTGTGGTAACTGTCAAGGGTTTTTGAGAAGCATGTGATAGACTCTCACACTGTGATAGCAGGGACTGCGAACTAGTGTTGATAATGCTTTTTAGAGTAAAATGACTTTTATGTAATTTATGTAATATATAAATCTTAGCATAACATGGTATATTGTGCTCTGCATTTTCTATGCTTTTTTTAAACTTATAAGTGTTTAGATCATAAGAGGAGAAAATATGAAACCATTTCTAAAATTTTTTATTTCTTCTTTGTAGTTGTATATGACAGTAGTGTGTATTTTGACATATCATACATACATGGAATATAACTTCCCATTTTTGTGGTTGCACATGCTGTGTTATTACACTGGTTATGTATTCACATATGAACATAGAAAAGTTCTGTCCACTTCATTCTACTGTCTTTCTGATTCCCACTTCCCTACTCACCTCTGTCCAATCCAGTGAACTTCCACTCTTCACTCCCCTTTGCCTATTGTGAGTCAGCATCTACATATCAGACAGAATATGTGGCCTTTGCTTTTGGGGATTGGCTTATTCACTTAGCATGGGAGTCTTCAGTTCCGTCCCTTAGCAGAAAATGCCATAATTTCATTCTTCTTTATGACTAGAAAATATTCCATTGTGTTTATATACCACATTTCCTTTATCCAATCATATGTTGAAGGGCATCTAGGTTTTTTCCATAGCTTAGCTATTGTAAATTGAGCTGCTATAAACATTGATGAGGCTGCATCACTGTAGTGTGCTGATTTTAAGTCCTTTGGGTACATGCTGAAGGGTGGGATAACTAGGTCATATGGTGGTTCCATTCCAAGGTTTCTAAGGAATCTCCATACTGCTTTCCAGAGTGGTTGCACCAATTTGCAGTCCCACCAGCAATGAACAGTTGTACCATTTCCCCCACATCCTCATCAACATTTATTGTTACTTATATTCTTCTTGATAATTACCATTCTGACTGGAGTGAGATGAAATCTCAGCATAGTTTTAATTTGCACTTCTCTAATCACTAGAGATGTTGAAGTTTTTTTCATTTATTTGGTGATTGTATTTCTTCTGTAAAGTGTCTATTCAGTTCCTTTGCCCATTAATTGATTGGGTTATTTGGCTTTTTGATGTTAAGTTTTTTGAGTTCTTTATATATGTTGGAGATTAATGCTCCATCTGAGGTGCAGGTGGCAAAGATTTTCTCCCATTCTGTAGGCTCTCTGTTCACATTCTTGATTGTTTCCTTTGCTGTGAAGAAGCTTTTTAGTTTGATACGTATTGATTCTTGATTTTACTTCTTGGACTTTAGGAGACTTGTTGAGAAAGTTGGTTCCTAAGCCAACATGATGGAGATTTAGACCTACTTCTAGTAGGTGTGGGGTCTCTGGTTTATGCCTATGTCTTCGATCCACTTTGAGTTTTGTGCACAGTGAGAGATAGGGATCTAATTTCATTTTGTTACATGTAGATTTCCAGTTTTCCCAACACCATTTGTTGAAGGGACTGTATTTTCTCCAATGTATGTTTATGGCACCTTTGTCTAGTATAACTAATTATGTGGGTTTGTCTCTGTGTCTTCTATTTTGTACCATTAGTCTTCATGTCTGTTTTGGTGCCAATACCATGTGGTGTTTGTTACTATAGCTCTGTAGTATAATTTAAGGTCTGGTATTGTGATGCCTACTACTTTGATTTTCTCACAAGAGGATTGCTTTGTCTATTCTGGGCCTTTTATTTTTCCCAAATGAATTTCATGACTGCGTTTTCTATTTCTCTGAAGAACATCACTGGAAACTTTAATAGGAATTGCATTAAATCTGTGTAGCACTTTTGGAGGTATGGCCATTTTGACAATATTAATTCTGCCTATCCAAGAACGTGTGAGATCTTTCCACATTTTAAGGTTTTCTTCAATTTCTTTCTTTAGAGTTGTGTAGTTTTATTGTCAAGGTCTTTCACCTCTTTTGTTAGATTGTTTCCCCCAAAATTTTTCTGAGGCTGAAAATTTTTCTGTGAATGAAATAGTTTTCCTAATTTCTCTTCTGGTTGTTTCATCACTGATGTACAGGAATGCAATTGAATTATGACTGTTAGTTTTATATCCTGCTACTTTGCTGAATTCATTTTTGAGTTCTAGAAGTTTTCTAGTGAAGTTTTTGGGTCTTATAAATATAGATTCATGTTTTTGGCAAATAGGGATAGTCTGGGTTCTTCTTTTCCTATTTATATCACTTTAATTTGCTCTAGCTAGTTTCCAGGACTGCGTTGAATAGAAGTGGTAAAAGAGGACATCCCTGTCTTGTTCCAGTTCTTAGAGGAAATGCTTTCAAATTTTCTCCATTTAGAATGATGTTGACCTTGGGTTTAGCATATATAGTTTTTACAATGTTGAGGTATGTTCTTGCTATCCCTAGTTTTTCTAGTGTTTTGAACATGAATGGATGCTGTGTTTTATCGAATGCTTTTTCTGCATCTATTGAGATAGCATGTGATTCTTGTCTTTAAGTCTATTGATGTGAAAAATTACTTTTCTTTTTTTCTTTTTTTAATTTTATTTTTACAGATTGCATTTTGATTCATTGTACACGAATGGGGTACAACTTTTCGTTTCTGTGATTGCACAGAAATGTAGATTCACACCATTCATGTAATTGTACATGTATATAGGATAATGATGTCTGTCTCATTCCACTATCTTTCCTTCCCCCATCCCTCTCTGCCTCATTTCCCTCTACACAATCCATAGTTCCCCCCTTCTTCTCTTACTCACCCTCCGCTTATGTATCATCATCCACTTATCAGAGAAAATATTTAACCTTTGTTTTTTTGGGATTGGCTTATTATTTTCATATGTTGAACGAACCTTGCATCCCTGGGATGAACCCCACTTGATCATGGAGCCCTATATGAGGCCATATTTAAGTCTCATTTTAGTTTAGACGTTCCTTAGAGCAATCTTAAATCTACTTTGGCCTTGTAAACACACACACACACACACACACACACACACACACACACACACACACAGGTCTTCCTACTGTTGCACAGAAGGTCACCCTGTGTAGAGTTTAGAATACTGAGAGGGGAATCCTAAACACCAGGTGATTGCTACAGCTTTTTACTGATTACATGTTGGGTGTGAGGAAAATCAGGGAACATTGAACATTGGAGAATTCTGCTGTCTGAAGAAAAGCTGAAGATCTGGAGATGAGTTAATTGTGGTAAGATAGGTACATCCATCTCCCTGTTGAGCTGGGCAAGTGTGAGTTTGAGAGTTTATTCACCTGCCAGCCACAGCTGAGTGTTTGCTGTGCACCACTCTCAAGGGTTTGGGTAGGAATGTGATGAAGCACTTGCCACTCTCCAAGTACCTAATACTTGTCTGAAAATGACAAGGCCTCCAGGAATGACAGTCTTTTCTCCTCAGAGCTGAGGACCTGCCATCCTGAACATTTTCAGTGTGCCAGTGGACACTGTGTGCCCAGCGAATTGAAATGTGACGGAAGAGCTGACTGTTTGGACGCCTCTGATGAGTCCACTTGCCGTAAGTCCCTGACACTTGTGGTCCTGCTTACCTGAGCATGTGCATCAGGTGATGAGACACCTGTTAGCTATTACTCCTTAGATTAAAAGACTCCGCATCCACTGGTAATTATCAATTCACCTGGAGCCTGGATCCTTATATCCCTATATTTCACAGTGGTATTCAAGAGCATCTCATTGACAATATCTTTTATATATATTGGCAATATTTTATATATATATAAATATATATATTTATATATATAGACACACACACACACACACACACACACATTCTTTTAGGTGTAGGGGGACCCAATACCTTCATTTTTATGTGGTGCTGAGGATCGAACCCAGTGCCTCACATGTGCTAGGTGAGTGCTCTACCACTGAATCCCAACCCCAGCCCTGACAATATCTTGAATAGAGAATATGTTAAATCATCTGTGCTACCAAAGTGTCTCTCTTTTATTAACTACTATACTAATCATTAATCAGACTAAAAGCATTTCAGATAAAAAAGATTCAGGCAATGAGTAGACTAGTATAAAGAACTTGAGTTGGATGTTCCAGGATGAATTAGGAAGAGCAGGCTGTAATGGAGAACTGAGGGGGAAACAGCAGGGGAAAGCCTTCCTGAGTGAGTTCCTTTGTCTTATGTTTTGATTGTGTCTCCCCACACCCCCCACCCCCCATCTATAGCCACTCGCTTTCCCAACGGTACATACTGCCCAGCTGCTATGTTCGAGTGTAAAAACCATGTTTGTATCCAGTCCTTCTGGACGTGTGACGGCGGTGACGACTGTGGCGATGGTTCCGATGAAGAACTTCACTTGTGCTGTAAGAGGGAGGAGAGCTGGCTGAGAGGAAGTGGTGGTGTCTGGCGGAATCCACTGTTTCTTACATGCAGTGTGTGATTCTGGGGGACAGTTTTGCAATTTTTGAGGACAAGACATATGATCAGTATTGGTGCAATATCACGTGGTCTTCCTGCTTCAGTTCTCTAACCTGAGAACACTGGGCCAGCATCAATGGTTTTAAATGTTTCGTGGCCTTAGAAAACAATGTCTTCAGAAGAAGAAACTCAATGTGCATAAGTAGAGGCAGGTCTGCTGTGCTCGAAGGCGAGGAGGGGCAGGGGATAGATTGTGACCATTCTGCTCCATTCCACTTTTAGCGCCCCTTGAAATACCCTCTCCACATTCCTAGAACTTCCTGGAGCACTTTAGAAACTTTTGAGACTTTGTCCTTAAAGTTACTTCCCTTTAATGTCATAATTCAAGGCCATCAATTTCCCTGTTGTTATGTGATGCACATTTAAGTTTCCAACCAATGAATTACAGGTATGGGGCAGAATCAATGGGGGAAGACTGTCCTGGCCTCACATGTCCTGGCTTTAGCCTTGGTTCAGCTCTAATGAGGTGGAATCTCCAAGGATGGGGCCTGACGTGTATTTTTAAAAGCTCCTTACCTTTTTAATTTAGTACTTTGGTTGAACACTATTGATTTTAACAAAATGAATGAAAATAGAAATTACTTCAGTCAACTGGCCACATGCTGTGAGTCATTGTAGAAAAGCTAGGATGTTAGTTCTCGAAGTGTCCTTCCTGGACTAAGAATGTCATTGTCACTTGGGAACATCTGAGAAATGAAAATTCATAGATCCTACCAGCAGTGGGGCTGATAGTCTATGCATGAACAAGACTTCCAAGTGATTATGATGCAAGCTAAAATTTAAGGACATCGTGTAAGTAAAATTCCCGATACAGGAGAAGGGTCCCCTAGAAACCTTCCCACTGGAATGCTTATGAGCTAGCTCCCAGCCTGACTTAGCTACAGGTGGCTTCTGAAGTTCACTTCGCCTCTTCCACTCTTTCTTACACTCATGATTCATTTTTAGCCAAACCTTTGATTCTTTAAAATGATAAATCAAAGTATTTCCTTCCCTCCCAGAAAATTTCGAGTGTATACATTGTTTTGTCACAGTGGCATTTCGACACTTTTTTGCCATCTCTTTCATTGTTGAGAACTAGCTGTTTCTTATTTTGTTTTTAGCTTGGTGATTCTTGGAAAATATATTAAGCCATGTGAAGTTTTCAAAGAAGTCCTTAGCAAGTAACTTTTCACAAGCCAAAATTCCACAGCTGGTAAAATGATGTTTTGGATAGGCAGCGACACACCTTTTTAAAAAGATGATCAACACTGCTTCCAATGTTGCACCAACCGTTCACAGCAAGTAATTCTTGGCAAAAATTGGTGCCAGTGCCTTGGTGTGTGCTGGATACTCACAATGTATTTGCTTATTGATTTAATCAAATGAGCAAATGTCTGAGTGAACGAAACAAGCCTATGCTGGACCGATGTGACAGTTTTAGATATTGACTTTCATCTTCTCTTCACTTGTGATTTAATTTTTTTTTTCAGTCAGTGTTCCCTGTGAAACGCCTCATCGTTTCCGGTGTGACAATAATCGCTGCATTTATGCTCACCAGCTGTGCAATGGCATGGATGATTGTGGAGATGGAACCGATGAAAGAGAAGAGAACTGTAAGAAAAGGGAGAGGGAAACACGAAGGGTCCCCATCCCAGAAGGGACTCTGTGTCAGGGAGCATTTTGACAACATTCAACTTTATAGCATATAATCAATTCCCAGAGTGGGATAAAAGTAGCAGTAAACTAATTCTTCCCAAAGAGCAGAGTTTTAGGAGTTTTAGTACTTTTAGCTGCTATCCATCACAGATATGTGTCCATCCTAAGTTATACCACCAGGAGCACATGATCTTCCTCAGTGCTAAGACAAAGAGAGAAATGGTGAGGACATACAGCTTTTTAACTTCCCAGGTCTAGAAGTGACACATATCACTTGAGCTTGCAGTCCATTGTTCAGAACTAGTCACATGGCCCCAATCTACCTGCAAAGTGCGTTGGGAAATGCAGGGAAGTGTCTGGATATTTAGTGAGCACCAATTGTTTTCATCACTATTTACCCCTGTGCCACAAAATATCCCTTTATGCTTTTTTTTTCTTCCCCTCACACACACTCTTAATCCCTCCCTATGGGACAAATCTCATAGTCTCATTTAATAACTGAAACCTAGGAACTCTGGGTAATGAACCTTAGTGACTCCATCAATTTCAGATGGGGTTCCTCTTGGTGTGGAGACCCATAAACTAATAGCCTTATTTTATCTACCACCGCAGATAGTGGTAGAACAGAGGAATCATAGTGGAAATAAATGCTTCCATTGGAATGAATGAATTCATGGCTGCTTGCAATCACAGTCTTTATCAGTTCTGAAACACCACAACTCTGAAATGATGTGTGCGTGTGTCATGGTGGCACCTGTTGGCATAGGTCTGATCTGTCTGTTGTCCTGGAGGAATTAGTAATAACACTGCTTTCACTCTCAAAACTACATTGGCATGGAGAGTACATGACAGGGCCACCCTCTGCAGATACTGGGAGAGGCCCCTACAGGTGGCGGAGCTGCTCTGGGAGAGGAAGTCCTATACCATTGTTCCTTATTGATCTTGTTCTACCTTTTATCAGTTTTTCCTAGTCCATTTTCCTCTTCAAATGAAGAAGGAAGGGGGAATATCCCCTCCTTAGGGATGGTACAGTTTTCTAAACTTGCTTTTTATTTGTAGAAGGCTGGGGACTCAAGAGTGTTTTTAAAGTCTGTCAGTCATAGTATTTTGGTTTATTTGGTCATCAGTATCTCTCAGGAACTAGCAGGCATTTGACCTTCTTGCTTCCAGTCAGTTCTAAAATTTAATGACCTCACTCAGTGTTCCTTTTGAGACCTAGCCCTTAAATTTGCCTTATTTCTTTGCCTGCCTTCTGTTACACACCTTTGTATCAACCAATAGTCACTTATATTCAGGCCATCTAAAAAAATAGTCATTTTATCCATCTAAGATGTTTTACTGGGACTGTGTGTTTTAAAACCTTTTAAACATCAGACTTTTAGTTAAATTTCCAACACTTCAAATTTTTGGACTTTTTTTCTTTCATTACTAATCAACAAATTTCCCCCTGAGCTTCTCTCTTTCTTATACTAGCTGGCCAAATTCAGGTAATGGCAACTAGTGTACATTGCTACCATTCTGTCTTCTCACCTCTTTCCTTAGATTGTCAAGTTCAGTAAGCATACAAGCTACCTTCTAGATTTTCTGTGGTATAGCTTTACTGAATGCTTCTCCATTGCAGAACACACATCTCCATCTTTTCTGCCTCCAATATCAGTTTCCTCTTTGTTTGCCTTCTGACTGTTAAGCCAATATCAGATATTTTAGGTTCTTGCTTTGAAAATACCCTTCTTCTCTCATCACTCTGCTGCAACCAACACATTTCAAAGTCTCAGTGATGAAACATAACAGAAGATTCATGAGAAGGCAATTTGTACAGCTCTTCACCCTTGGCTCTGCCACCTGCCACACATGGTTTCCAAGGTTGCTGTAGGAGCATAGAGACAGGAGGTACATGGGCTTTTAATTCCTTCTGCTCAAAGGTGACACATGTCACTTCCAACTCACCACTGGCTAGAACTAGTCCCATGGACATGGTTCCAAACTGGATGAGAGGAAGACCTGAAACTGTAGGGAAGTGTACATTTATTTGGTGAGCAATAACTGTCTTTGCTACAGAGAGAAACATCTTTTTTCACAGAAGACATTTTAACTTTAACTTATTTAACTTGTTCTTAAATCACAGGTAGAAAACCAACCCCTAAACCTTGTACAGAAAATGAATTTAAGTGCAGCAATGGAAATTGCATTTCTCAACAGTATGTATGTGATGATGTTGATGACTGTGGTGACCGTTCAGACGAAACAGGCTGCAGTAAGTTAACCTTATTTTTGTACTTCATTGTGGTAACTTAGTTTCATCTAATTACAGCATACACTAACTTAAAGTGGGTGATAACCACATACTTCTCTTGAATTTACTTTGTGCTTCAACCTGCAGTCAAGCTCATAGCTCCTTGTTACTGAGTATTTATCCTGTACCAAGACTTTATGCTAAATATCCTACAAAGGTTATCTCATTTCATTCTTGTAACACTCTTAGGAGTTGGATATTATCCGCCCCCCATTTTTTTTTCCAGTACTGGGGATTAAACTCAGGGCCTCACTCATGGTAGGTACACACTGCACCACCAAGCTACATTCCCAGCTCTATTTTCCTTTTTAAAAATATGCAAATGAAGAAACCAGCTTAGACATTAAATAAATTGGTCATGTCTCACTGTTATTAAGAGATCGTATCAAGATTTGAACTCAGGTCAAACTGCAAGTCACATTTAGAATGAAGTTATAGGAAAATCCTCAAATTTGAGGAGGAAACCCACAATTCCATGTGATTTCTGATCTTGTTGAGAACTCTAGGTAAACAATAGACCCAGAACTTTTGCATCCTAGATATCCTAATCACATATAGATATTGGGGCTGGGAGAAGATTACAAAGCCTAATTATACACATGAGACCCAGAGAGGATATCCAATAATAATTGTCATGCATTTAGTAATATGAATGGGACATGACTACTAGTCCTACAGACATTGGAAAGATCATAAGAGAATAATGCTATGAACAACCATGGCAACCAGCTATACAGCTTATGTGAAGTGGACAAATTCTTAGACACAAAACACTGAGAGTGGCTCAAGAAGAATAGAAAGTATGAATTGATATATTTAGCAATGTGGAGTTGTTATGAGATCAGAATGGATCTTTACTGTAAAGCTTTTGTACATAGGGTGTGAAGTATGTACTTCAGGGGCAACATTCCATCAAATGCCATTGTGCTTTTTCTTTGGGAGGGGTACTGGGGAGTCACTGTGCTTTATTTTGTGGTTATTTTTCTTTTCTTGAAATTCAGTGGTTTTAGTCTATTCATATTATATTACATAAACTATTATAGTCATTGCACCCTAAGGGACCCTGAGATGTGGCTAAGATCCTCTTTTTGCATACTGTGGAGGACAGAAAGATAAATCTATTGTGATTTGAAGGAACTGAACCAGGAGATTCCACAGTTCCTTTGGCTAAAATATTCAGAAGCCTGTGACCCACAGGCCTTTCCTTTGACAGGTAGAGGCAGCTTGACTCCTTTATGGAGATAAATACCATGCCCCACTCCTTTATCTATGTTCATCCTTGCCAGCTTCTCTGTAAGACTGAGGTTTGTGGGTAGATGGAGACTGAGGATGAAAGAGGCACACTGATAAGAATGACAAGGATGAAAGCCAGATGCCAGGAACAGATATTGGCAGAGACAGCACCGTGGCAACAATGAGCAATGAAGTACTTGGGTAGAGTCTGAACTGTGAAAAGTCCATCTGGGATCATCTGGGCCCTGGAATAGCAGGGACAACATGAGCCATTCACATAGGCTCTATGAAAATAAAGTATTGGTTGATTTAACTATGAAAGTTGTAAAATCTAGGAAACACATGCATAATTAAGAGTAGGGTTTGGGGTGTGGCTCAGTGGTAGAGCATGTCCTTAGCATGTGCAAGGCCTTGGATTTAGTACCAAAAAGAAAATATAGAAATAATTTGAATCCCATTACTAAGAGATCATACTCTTAAAGTTTGGTAAACTTTTGCTATCTTTTTTTGCTCATATATGTGCACATATATATTTTCATATTTAACAAATTTAAAGAATATTCTATATTAGTTTTACGATCTTTTTCTCCATTTTATTATGGATATTTCCTATGTCAGAGTATCATTTGAAGCCTTGAATTTTAATGACTACATAAAAATCAATCATGTAAATAATCATAACTCATTGCTTCTAAGATGTACGCTTATTTTTACTTTTTAACATCTCTGAAATCAAGGTGCATCTTACAGTTGACAACATGCTGTGGTGTAAGTTCCAGACTTCTTCTATTTTAATGTTACATAAAACAATGGTGCATCTGGGATATCTTAGATTTGATACAATACACTATAATATAATATATTCCCTACTGTTGAATAGATATTCAAGTTGTTTTCAACATATTTTTTTACTGTAATGTTATGATCCTTAAACATAAATCATGTTTTATTCCTTCCTGGGGGAAATTCATTAATGTGAACTAACTGGGTAAAAGAGTGAACTATCTTTACTTTTATTTATTTATTTTATGTGGTAGTGCTGAAGTATAGGCCTTGCACATGCTAGGCAAGTACTCTACTACTAAGCTGCATCCCCAGTCCAGTATGGATATTTTTTAAAACCTTGATATGTACATCCATATTGTAAAGTTCCCTTCCATGTACTAATTATGGTTTAAATATCATGTATGACATGACTATGCATTTTATTGTACCCTGGTCAACACCTGATGTGTGTGTAATGAATTGGTCAATATTTGGCAAATTGTAATCTTATAACTTTATTATATCCCTCTATTTGCAGTTTTGTTCTAACCTGAATCAGTGTCCCCTATCTATCTATCTAGATATAAGATGCTGTGTAGAATAGAATGAGAGGTAGCAGAGGAGGTGGCAGTAGTTGCAGAGTCCCTGGCTTCATAGTTTTGGGGTCCAGGATTGGGCTGAGGGTGAGCCTGGCAAGGCCTTGTGAAAGGGGAAAATCACCTCCAGGTGCTAACATTACATACATGTGTGTGAATGGCATTCAGGCTGTTCCCAGAAATTAGAATAAAGATGCACCCTGTCTTCTGGAGGCTTCTGGAAAGGGGTCCTCTCAAGATGCTGTACAGCTGTTTCCTCTGATACAACACTTGACTGTTCATTTGGGGCTGGTTTGGCTTGTGCCTTCCATTTGTAATGCTGGATTTCATTTTTTAGATATGGGAAGAGAAAGAACATGTGCCGAAAATCTGTGTGAACAGAATTGTACCCAGTTAAGTGAAGGAGGATTTATCTGTTCCTGTAGAACTGGGTTCAAAGCTGGTATTTTGGACAGAAACTCCTGTCAAGGTAGAGTATATTTCCTTCAATCCTTGTAAAGAGACTCTCATACTTTTTTGGCTTTCTGGCCATTTCCTTTTATTAAACCACTATTTTATTTCCTTAATGGGGCTAAACTCATGGTTTTTGGTCATTAAAATACCCAAGAATGCCAATTGCTTTTCTTTCCTGCATGCCTAGCAAAGTGTCTTGAAGCTCGTGTGTGTTCAAAATATCTGTGAGATCAAGGTGAATGGTATAGACCTTGTTGATGATGGTTGCTTATTGTCTTAGTGTGTGAAATCAACTAAAGACGAACACCAGGCTAACTGTCTTCATCTTAAGTCCAACACACCTATGTAGGTGAGGCATGAATGAGTTTTAAGGTGTGGAGTTGAAAGAAGCTTATCAAAAATATCAGTGATGAGTATGATTCTAGGTGTCTTTTATTATGTGAATTTGCTGTGTTTAATTCGTATGTCATACTTAAATGATGGTAAGAGTTCTTTTGCACACTGATGCCTAAGAACTCAATTGAAAAACCAAATTGATGACTCTTGTTCCTGAAGCAAGTTGGCAGAAGGGAAGTGATACCAACAACAACACTTCAGGTGCTTTCTGGGTGAAGATTTGCTCTGCTGTGTTATGAAGCCACACTGCTTCGATTAAATCCTATCTTCCTTGGTGACCAGCTTTGGGACTTTGTGCTTAATGGTAGTAGTCCATACTTCATAGAGTTTTTAAAAATATATTAAGTTAGTAAAAAAAAAAAAAAAAAAAAAAAAAAACCATGAAAAACATGTGAAACAGCATCTGAAACTTAGTAAGTGGCTCTCAAATGTATCATTGCTTAATTTTCATCTGTACTTTTCTTGGTTCTTGTTACCTGTGAATATGAATTTAAACAAAAACAGAGTCTCTAAGGAATGGATGGGAACAGATGTTGCACACTTGGTTTTATTTTGCCTGCAGACATCAACGAATGTGAGCAATTTGGGGTCTGTCCCCAGAACTGTCAAAACACCAAGGGAAGTTATGAATGTTTCTGTGCGGATGGCTTCAGGTCGATGAGTGCCCGCTATGGAGAACGGTGTGCAGCTGACGGTATGCTGAGCTCACATCACATCTGTCATTGTTGGGGGAAGTCGATGCCAATGACTGTCTTGTACCAGGAGATGAACTTTTGACTCTCAGTCTTCCTGTTAACTGACCAGATACTTCTCTTCCAACAGCTTCCCAGTCTCTGTCCCCTACTCTCTCTTTTCCTGTCAGTTTTAAATGCTAACTATAATCTCCTACAAACACATAGGATTAAAACAAGAGTCAGGTGTTGTTTATAATTCTGGATTTAGCCTCTTGTCTACCTTAATATAAAAATTTCAAAAAGGGGACAAAATGTCTGAGGCCATGTAATCTAAGATGAGCACAAAAAACATTGAACCAAGGGCAAGTCCAGAGACACTCTGCTGCCCAACCCTTTGTTATTGTTCACGGACTATGGGTAACAGAGAGGAGGAGTCTGTTGCATTCATAACACAATCATTAGTTTATATTTTAGGTTAATGCCAGTATTAGAGAATCAGGCCAGGTGGAAAGCAGTAATAAGTACCAGACTGCAGTGACAAAAAAGAAGGAATATAAGTCAGAGGTTTTATACACCAAATTTCAGACATCTGATCTAAATCCCAGTCAAGGGGTCTATGCCTTTATTTTGGATTTAAAATGTTTAGTAGAGTTTAAGAAACTTGTCCTTTCATTTTGTTAATTCTGGGCAAATGGATATTTGATATATTCACATAAATTGGGCTTTTAAAGCATATGTTTAACTTAAATAGGACAAAATACGTAAGTATCTTATCCTCCAAACGTTTTTGACAGTGAATGAAAACCACAGTGATGGCATTTGAACAGTTGGTCTGGTAATTAAGCAGCAAACTTTAAGCTGTTTAAATCTTTTAACTAAGGAGATCACTGAAATAAGTTAGAATATTCATATAAAACATAATGTCAGGATGGAGGAAATATATAAAATGAACTTTTAGAAGTTACTTAAATTGCATTTGATTGACATTATGCAAGTAGATTAAATTTTTGAAATTCTAGACAAGCATCTTGGGATGAATCATCATTGAAAACTGCTGTAGGTGATTTTTTTTTTTTTTAAATCAAAAACAAGCTGCTTTTTTCCCTCACTAGCTGGAAGCTAAATTGGGTCACAGAGATGATTACCTGCTAAAAGAATCATAAAATCTGTCAGTAAAGAGTGAGGAACAAGAACTTCCTAGTAAACTTTTGGTGAGGCTGTGAATGTTATATCCCTTCTGTGAGGCTGAATGTCTATAATCTTGTCTGTCTTAATGTCAGCAAATAAAGAAAATAAATTCACTGAAAATGAGGGCTCTCTGTAGCAGTCACAGCCTCATCTTGCTCTAAACTGTCATGAGGACACAGAATGAAGAACTGATAATATGCCTAAACAGAGATGTTAGCTTTTCAACTGAAATGGGGATGAGAATGTCCACAGTCAAGAATTTTGGAACCCAGTTGTATAGTCAGCTTTATAGACATGGTCAGATTCCTATGAAAATTCATGTTTTTTTGTTTTCTTATGTTATTTGTTCTTTTTAGATATACGTGTCAGTAAAGTGTATTTTGATGTATTATACATACATGGAGTGTAACTTATTCTAAGTAGGATCACGTTCTTGCAGTTCTACGTCATGTTTTTTAAAGCAGGGAGGGAATGCCTGCTATGCATTTTATATCCTACTTTATAGTTTAACAGTTCAGGTTGAATTCAAACAAAGTAGCCTCTGTTTGCAGGTAACCCTCCATTGTTGCTGCTGCCTGAGAATGTTCGAATCCGAAAATACAATATGTCATCTGAGAAGTTCTCAGAGTATCTTGAAGAGGAGGAACATATCCAAGCTATCGATTATGACTGGGATCCCGAGGGCATAGGTCTCAGTGAGTATAAACTATGTCATCTGTCACTGATAATAATTGATTTTATTAAATATTTAGATGTTGAATTGGGGGGAATTTGTTTTTCAACAAGTGGATTTTGTTGCACAAGTGGAAGAAAGCTCTGGATGCCTTACTGTGGGCTTGAGTTCCTGCCAACTTTTCCCAACTTTGCTTCAAACCTTCCTCCCAAATCTCCTTATCTCTTACTTTGTCTTTCCTTGTGCAGCTCCCATTCTTTCTTAAAATTGTGCACTTGGGAAATTTCTACTAAGACCTCAAAGTTTCAATGCCATGTCCTCTGGGACATTGTAATTCCTCCTGGTGAAGTTGTGTGAGTGCACCCATGAGCCTGCAGCATTGTATATGTGCTTCGACCAAAGCACCTGTGACACTGAGCTACATAGCTAGTGGTGCACATATTTTTCTCCCTATGCCCTAACTATGTGCTTCTGGAGACAGAGATTTCATTCATCTATTTATGCCTAGCTCCCAACCTAACTAATATCTAGCACAGTGTATGTGATGGGTATTTGAAAAGCTTAGTTGGTGCAGGAGAAAAGAAACTATAAAGCCTACCATAGGGCCTCTCATGGCCTTGTATGGGAGGTGGTAATGGGTAAGAGTCAGAAAACTGGTCTTCTCTATACCTATGGCTCATCTTCTCTCCTTGTCTTCCTCATTTATAACTTTGAACAATTATAACCATTCTCTGGATCTCAATTTGGTATCTGTAAAATAAGAGTAGTCATCTTGTTCTTTCTACCTACCTCTGATATTTATTTTGAAGGTTGAATTAGATAGTTGATATGAAATGCTTTGAAAAATATCAGTATCTACATCAATGTAAGATTTATTATTGTTGTATTTCCACATGTAATATTGTTGTATTTCATGCAAACAAACAATAAGTTTTTCAAGAAAGGTATGTATCCAGAAAGCAGTAGATCCCCAATATATGCTTTAAAAGTCAGTCTTCCTATGCTTTTAAAATACTTGCTGTATATTGTCCTTTCATCTATACATAAAGAAGGACTTCTCATCTTCATTGCTCTTATATTGTCACTGATACTGCATATGACTTTAAATTCTCAACAACCCAACCTGGTTTTTTAATAATTCTGTTTTGGAAACTAGACCTGAGAACAGATAGGCTCTAGATCAATATTTTAATGAGTTACCCTCGAATAGAGATAACTAGGAAAATATTAATAAGTTGTCTCAAGATATTTGTAGCAAATGGCTCAAATATGATAGGTTTTTGAGGTTGAATCATATTGATGTAATTGAATTATTAGTATTATAAAAACAAAGGGAAGTAGAGATGCTGATAGGTGAATAGCAGTTCACTTGATTAGACCCCATTTCTTCTCTTACTTGATGTTCTTCATGTGAGACTGGCATGTGTCTTCCTTCTAGGTGTTGTGTATTACACTATACTGGCGCAGGGCTCTGAGTTTGGTGCTATCAGACGTGCCTACATCCCCAACTTTGAATCTGGCAGCAATAATATCATTGAGGAAGTTGACCTGGGCCTGAAATACATAATGCAGCCAGATGGACTAGCAGTGGACTGGGTTGGAAGGTAAATTTGCCACACATCTCCTTCTTGCATGTTCTGTCTTCCTGGCTAGAGCTCTCTGCTGCTCATGTTGGCATATGACTCAGCTTGGGGCCAGGAATGGGTGTGCTCAGGTGCTGGTGTCACTTGGCAGTGCCTGGGCTTGTCCTAGCCCCAGAAACCTCCTCTGCTTACCCCAGTGTGTCATGTAAACATTATCATTTCCTGTTTTCTATGTGCACCATGAGGAGGTTTGGGAAAGCACCCAGGTCCTGTATCATATGGAGTAGAGCTTTCTTGCTGACAGAGTTCTGGATTCCAAAATTCTTTCAGTTATGGCAGCACTGTTCATATAGTGAAGCAAGGGAATAGCCTCACAATTCTCCAAGCAAAGCAGTTGAGATTAAGCTGTTTTCTCTCTGGTAATTATTTTGGGGAGGAACAAACCACATCTTGAGTTTTAGCAGGCTAGCTCTCTAGAACTGATTGAGAATTTGAATTTCCTGCTTCATCTTTGGGTTTGAGTTAAAGGAGGCATCAGTTCTGTTATTTTCTTTTAGACCTTATCATACCATCTGGCTCTAGTATTCCTTTTAGGGACCAGAATCACCCATTTTGGATGATCCCTAAGTCAGAACCCTCAGGAAGATGCATGGGATGCAAACCAGGGTGGGAAAGTTATTCAACTCCTTCTTCAAGGAGGATGCTGGCACTAGCGTGACGGTGGGGGAAAGTAATAACATGCAAAGGAGCTCGAGCATTCATAGCACCCCTCACCTGACCCGTGTCCTTGAAAATGAACTAATAATGGAAAGATGTTTGAGAGGAAAGCCTCAGCAGCTCACTGCCCTCCTGGAGAATGGAGACTCATGTGCAGTGTAAATTCATTCTCACCTTTTTACAAACCCTTCTGGTACTCTTGGAAGACTTGAGCTTCTCTGAAGAAGTTAATTGGGTCCCCACTGCTCCCGGAGGCTAACAGGAGACTCACTTCAGCATTTTCTGTGAGGAAATGGGGCCTCAGAGAACTGTTAGTGAGTCTGAAGCTTGAAACTCTAGACATTTAACACTTCCTTTGGAAAACCAACCAGGCAATAGCAGATCCTCTTGTTTGAAGTGTTACCTGTTTCTCAGCCTTAATCAATGAGGGAATTAAGAAACTGTGGCAGCTCTTTTTGCCTGTAAGCTACTGAGACCCACAGCCTTAAAAGTGGAAATAAGGTCAGGGTGGCCTTGCTGACTTGGTTAGTTTGAAATGCTATTTCCACTCATCTTTGGAGCTGATGCCAGATTCCTATTGATTCCAACGGGGGCTCTTTGCTGAGGAGGAAATAGACTAATGGGCAGCCAGACTTATGCCTTATGACTTCTACCTGAAGCACATGTCTTAGAAAAATGCCCGATGTGAGATCAGCCTGACCGCTGGCATCTGCTGCAATTACTGATCCTTGCTGATTCAGCTGCTTTGGCCAATCATTCTTCCATGTGTAACTTTCCAAAGATGCCCCCTTGTCTGAAAAGATTAGGGCATTCCTGAGAGAGGGGCTCTATGCTCTGAACACAGTTTCAGTATCTCAGGAGCTATCTTGTTGGCCAGAGCTGCCAAACTAAATTTTCTCATCTTCAAACCTCTTCCCCAGAAATAATCAGTCTAGATTTTTCCCTTGTTTTTCTTTGTCCTTCTGAATTTAGGCACATTTACTGGTCTGATGCCAAGAACCAACGAATTGAGGTGGCAAAGCTTGATGGAAGGTACAGAAAGTGGCTGATTACCACCCAGCTGGATCAACCAGCTGCGATTGTTGTGAATCCAAAACTAGGGTGAGTACTTGAAGGAATCTTTTATGTTCGGGATATTCTCTACTGGGTTTTCATAAAATTACATATCTTTAAAGATTTTTTTCCCAATTGCACTGAAACTGTCCTCTGATATTTTAGAATGGAATTTATGACTGTTTAAAGAATTATAATATGCCCTGGGATCAGATAGGACCAATAATTTCTGAGGGAGAGATTCCTTTGAGAATATACCTAAGAACCTTTTTGGTTATATGAACTCCTTGTCTGAACTTTAAAATTCTTTGCAGTTTGGGTTCTTTACTTCCTTAATCAAAGGTTTAGTAGGAGTTGTTTTTCCTTTCATTTGACTGTTTTGAAAAATAACTCATTCTTTGACTTTCATCTGGGGATTTGGTTGTATTTCACTGAACATAATTAAACACTTATTTCTCCAAATATGCAAGTGCATAAAACAACACATGTATAAATATGTATTATTGATTTATAGAAATGTTCCAATTTATGGTTTATATGAGCATCATCTCAGTATGAGAACCAGTTTTGTCATTTTTCTTTGCATTTCAAGATGTTTATTTGGGAATAGATCAGTTGATGTTTACTTATTTAATTTAGCCTCAGAGTAGTAACTTTAAAAAAATTTTTTTTTTTTGAATAGCCCCAAACACTTCCCATGTTCGGACAAGACCAGTATGACCCCTCATAGATATGCCAATAACTGTATATGAAACACTACAAGCTATCATGACTTTCATTTTGTTACATTCAGTGTTAAATCATGCCCATAGAAACTTAGCAGTGACACTTGAAAAATACTTGCCTGATAAGATAAACCTGTGATGTGGACTTGTCCTCAACATTAGTCTTTCCTTCTTGTGTCTTGCATATGTAATACCTTAAGAGCAAAGAGAAGTTCCTTATCTACTGAAGACTTTACTGAAAAGTATAAAAATATTTTCACTTAGCACCTAGGTCTCTGTGAAAAACTGTTGATTGCCCTCTTGGTAATGCTTCATGCTCTGTGCTAGCAGGGAAACCACTAGGGAAGATGCTACAATGAAGAAAACTTCTGTTACAGGCTCATGTACTGGACTGACCAGGGGAAAGAATCTAAAATCGAGTCTGCCTGGATGAACGGGGAGCATCGCAGCATCTTGGTTTCCGAGGACCTTGGCTGGCCAACTGGCCTTTCTATTGACTATTTGAACAATGACCGAATTTATTGGAGTGACTCCAAGGAGGATGTCATTGAAACCATAAAATATGATGGGACTGATAGGAGAATCATTACAAATAGAGGTTAGAAATGAGTTGGATTTAAGATATAAAATAATTAACATGTTTCTAGTCTCTTTGCCCATTTTCTCAAGAAGGAACCCTGATCTTAGGAAATGGTTTATATAATTTCTTAGCTACGTGCCCATCAACTCCCAGCTGCTAAATTAAATGCAAATGAATCAACTAGCAGTAATTTAATTCTTCTTTGCTCCTTTTACATAATTTTAAGAAATGCTTCTCAGGTGCAGATATTGGAATACCTGAGATTTCTGTGAGCTTGCCCTGAGGCAGTGTTCATGAGCACCCATATCAATCCATGTCTGATCACTTCTAGACTTATTCATATTTGTCATGTGAGATTGTTCATTGTTCATTACTGGAAACATCTAGAAGAAAAGGAGCATTTGTTTTCTTATCCAGACTCTGCAGAGCTGCAGTGGTATAGGACAGATCACATTTTCCCTATCTGACCCGTGGTGTTCTTATGTTCAAAGGAAAAAATGAAATCTCTGCTCTATAAATTATTTTCCAAAGATGAAATCAAATCAGCAACTTGAAAGTGAGCTAGTGCCCTGTGATTGGTGTCAGGCAGCATGCATTAATCTCATTTAATTTCTGTCACCTTGATCTCCCAGTGCAGCACTTTCAGGGTTACCTATGCAGAAAATCTGCCTGAATGTTCCAGGAGTTTCCAGGCATTGTATTTGGTACTAATTCAATCTGAGTATCATCAGGCTTGGAAGTTGTGCTTGGAAGTTGTCTTTTTAATCACCTGTTTTGTTTTCTGCCATTGCTGTCATAAGCAGCAATGAAGCCTTTCAGTCTGGACATCTTTGAAGACCAGTTATACTGGGTATCTAAGGAGAAAGGAGAGGTGTGGAAACAAAATAAATTTGGGCAAGGACAGAAAGAGAAAATGCTGGTTGTGAACCCTTGGCTCACTCAAGTTCGGATCTTTCATCAACTCAGATACAATCGGTCAGGTAATCACCAACCTTGGAATAAAATGCTCCTTGTTATCTGGAAACCTCATTTGAAAAGAATGGCCACAGTATTGGCAAGGGGCAGTGGGTAAGAATAGGCTGCTCTCTTTAATAGGTGCATTAAAGACGTATATAGGGGTGTGGTGGGTGAATGAACCATTTTGACCAAAGAAAAAATATTGGAAGTCAAAGGAAATTGTACAAACCCCCAGCAGTAGAAAATAATCAGTGTAAAAATATTTCAGTCCTCCTTGTTTGGCATTATGGATATGTACTTCTGGGCTACAGATCCAGTAGACATCAGAAGTTAAGAAGTTAAGAAGTCACAAAATGGATTTTGTGGAATATCAGTTTGATTCACTTTTAAAAAAAATTTATATCAGTTTTTTTGTTCTGTTTAGTTACACATGACAGAAGAATGCATTTTGATTCATTGTACACAAGTGGAGTACAACTTTTCATTCTCTGGTTGTACGTGATGTAGAGTCACACCATTCGTGTAATCATGCATTCCACCATCTTTCCCCACCTCTGCCCCCTCCCCTCCCCTCATTCCCCTCTGCTCAATCCAAAGTTCCTCCATTCTTCCCTTACCCACCCCCATTATGTATCAGCATCCACTTAATCAGAGAAAACATTTGGCCTTTGTTTTTTTGGGTTGTCCACTCTTAAAGTGACTGGACCACACTGCTCAGATTATCCCGAGATACATGAACCTTAATTTAAAACTGTTGGTCACATGCATTTCTACCTCCTCCCCTCTTTCTTGGCTCCTTGGCCGTGGGTCCTGCCTTCCCCGGTTATCTGTGTTTTAGTTCATTTTTCAGCATTGTACAGAGCAAGATAAAGGGGAGAGGAAAGTTTTGAGATGAGAAAAGGATAATAAATAGCTTTTACTAGGTTCTGCACTTCAGGTTCTCTTCTCAGGAACAGAAATGATAAGTTTAGTTTTATCCAACTCAAAGCTCGGTGTCTGTCTGATCTGGGCCTGCGGTCACTATGCCTAGTTCCAGGTGGAATTCTGACAGGGGACTTCCTTTGATCCTTGTATGTGAATCAGTGGTGGAACTCAAGATCTTTTTGCCTCTATTCAGTAAAATGAAGCCCAGAAGAAAGTTCTTCTTGGAGGTTTGGGGTGGGAATCTCATCTAGTATATGCTTTGGATATAATATATATTATGACCTGCCCAGATCTGGGTAAAGACAAATCTGGTATAATACTAGTGTCTTGTTGGTCTTCGGAACCATCTCAAGTTGCTTAGCACTGATTATATTTGGAGGTTAGACCATGAATCAGACAGATACTCACTTTCCAAACCTGCCAGGGCAATAGAGGATATGAGTGGTGCCAATAGACAGTGCAAGTGGTACGGAGATGGGATGGAGGGCCCGGTGGGGGTGGGGTGTCTGTGCCACGTTGGTGGGGTGCTAGTGTGAATGGAGGTGTGTATCCAGGTAACTCTTAGTGCTAGAGATGCTGGGATGCTGTAGAACCACACCCAGCTGTTGGGCATAGCCTGGGTTGGAGTATTCATTCTCTTGTCGTGACCTAACTGTTCTTCTCATCTGCTTTCCAGTCTCCAACCCTTGCAAGCAGATCTGTAGCCACCTCTGTCTGCTGAGACCTGGAGGATACAGCTGTGCCTGTCCCCAAGGCTCCAACTTTGTAACAGGGAGCAACACTGTGTGTGATGCAGGTAGGGGCCCAGCCTGGGCAGTCATGGGGCCTTCAGGGGCCTGAAGAATCCCTGTGTGCGGGGTCCTTTGCAGAACAGATGGGGATAGCTAGAAGGAGGGATGAGAGATGTGGGAAACATGAACATAACTGAGTGGAACTTCAGGGACCAAACAATTTGTGTTCCAAGGATTTCTGAGATTTGCTAAGATCCGCAGAGGTGTAGATCCTATATCTACGGTTGTGTTACCTTGTAAAGACCTTTTGGAGCATGAGTTGTTTTCCTCTTTCCTTCACCAAGAGCTGGATTTCTGTTGCCCCTGAATTCAATCAGCCTTACCTGAGTTCAAGGTGAAGAACCCTGTTCCTGAGGTGGGAGGGGTTTATGTAGTGCAGAGGGGAGGGCTAAACGATGTTCACCCGTTTTTCTCACATGCTTGTTTTACAATTTTGACAACTGAAAAGCAGCCATATTTTTTTATTGTTAACAAATGGGGTACAACTTGTTCTCTGCTTGATCATGAAGTAGAGGTGTACCATTTGTGTAATCAAACATTTACATAGGTAATGGTGTTTGATTCATTCTGTTATTTTTTCCTTTTCCCCCACCCTCCCACCCCTCTTTTCCCTCTATACAGTCCCTCCTTCCACCATTCTGCTTCCCTCCCCCCCCCCCCCCCCCATTATGTATCATCATCCACTTATCAGTGAGATCATTCATCCTTTGGTTTTTTTGAGATTGGCTTATCTCACCTAGCATGATATCCTCCAATATCATCCATTTGCCTGCAAATGCCATAATTTTATTATTCTTTATGGCTGAGTAATATTCCATTGTACATACCAGTTTCTTTATCCACTCATCAATTGAAGGGCATCTAGGTTGGTTCCACAATCTGGCTATTGTGAATTGAGCAGCTATGAACATTGATGTGGCTGCATCACTGTAGTATGCTGATTTTAAGTCCTTCGGGTATAGGCCAAGGAGTGGGGTAGCTGGGTCAAATGGTGGTTCCATTCCAAGTTTGCTAAGGAATTTCCACACTATTTTCCAGAGTGGCTGGCTGCACTAATATGAAACCCCACCAGCAATGTATGAGTGTACCTTTTTCCCCACATCCTCACCAACACCTATTGTTGCTTGTGTTCTTGATGATCGCCATTCTAATTAGGGTGAGATGGAATCTTAGGGTAGTTTTGATTTGCATTTCTCTTATTACTAGAGATGTTGAACATTTTTTCATATATCTGTTGACTGCTTGTAGATCTTCTTCTGTGAAGTGTCTGTACATTTCCTTAGCCCATTTGTTGATTGGATTATTTGTATTCTTGGTGTAGAGTTTTTTGAGTTCTTTATAGATTCTGGAAATTAGTGCTCTACCTGAAGTATGAGTGGCAAAGATATTCTCCCACTCTGTAGGCTCTCTCTTCACATTACTGATAGTTTCCTTTGCTGAGAAAAAACTTTTTAGTTTGAATCTATCCCAGTTACTGACTCTTTTTTTATTTCTTGTTTTATGAGAGTCATGTTAAGGAAGTCTGATCCTAAACCGACATGTTGAAGATTTGGACCTACTTTTCTTCTATAAGATGCAGGGTCTCTGGTCTGATTCCAAGGTCCTTGATCCATTTTGAGTTGAGTTTTGTGCAGGGTGAGAGATAGGGGTTTAGTTTCATTCCGTTGCATATGGATTTCCAGTTTTCCCAGCACCATTTGTTGAAGAGGCTATCTTTTCTCCATTGAATATTTTTGGCCCCTTTGTCTAGTATGAGAAAACTGTATTTATTTGGGTTTGTGTCTGTGTCTTCTATTCTGTACCATTGATCTACCTGTCTATTTTGGTGCCAATACCATGCCATTTTTGTTACTATTGCTTTGTAGTATAGTTGAAGTTCTGGTATTGCAATACCCCCTGCTTCACTCTTCCTGCTAAGGATTGCTTTAGCTATTCTGGGTTTCTTATTCTTCCAGATGAATTTCATGATTGCTTGCTCTATTTCTGTAAGGTACATCATTGGGATTTTAATTGGAATTGCATTGAATCTGTATAGCACTTTTGTAGAATGGCCATTTTGACAATATTAATTCTGCCTACCCAAGAACATGGGAGATCTTTGCATCTTCTGAGGTTTTCTTCAGTTTCTTTCTTTAGTGTTCTGTAGTTCTCATTGTAAAGGTCTTTCACCTCTTTTGTGAGATCGATTCCCAAATATTTTATTTTTTTCGAGGCTATTGTGAATGGGGTAGTTTTCCTAAATTCTCTTTCTGAAGATTCATCACTTATGTATAAAAATGCATTAGATTTATGAGCATTGATCTTATATCCTGCTACTTTACTGAATTTTGAAAGATACCTTATGTCATTGGGAAATGAGGGCCAGAATAAGGAAGCAATTTAATTCTTATCCCAAATGCGGTGGATAATCTCTGGACAAGACTCTTTTTCCAATGTCTCTTTTAAGTCATGGGCAACAACTAGTATCTCTAACTAGTTTCCTGTGCCTTTAAAAAAAATCATCCTGCTGTTCAGCATTGATGGCTAGCATCCTTGGGGGCTGCCTTCCAGTTTAGGTTGATGGGGAAATGAAGAGGCTTAATCGCCTTTGACCACCTGGGGGAGCAAGTGGTTAAAGCAGGGAACTACCCCAGACTGAAAAGTTTTGGGCCATTTTGGAGAATGAACTCAGAGAGGAAAACCCACTTCCCTTTTCCTCCCATGCTCATCCCAGCACTGTTGGGGAAATGTTGGCAAGATTCCAATATCTTGAGCAATATTTTGAACAAAATTTGTTCTCTGCTGCAGATGGATCCTTCTGACATTTATTGTGGTTTCATGTTGTAGAGGAGGTGTTGTATAAGTTGTCACCTCATCTGCTACCTTTCTCACATAAACTTTTTGCTAAGTGAATTATGTCGAGATTCTCATCGAAAACAACTTACACCAAAGTGAACACATTAATGATGGTATTCATTCCATGTGGTCTTGGTGTGGTATATTATTAATCAGTTCTGTAAGTATTTATTGAGTGCACTCTATGTGCTAGGCACTGTTCTGAGTACTGGAGAGAACAGAAGTGAACACAACAGACAAATCCCCTGCCATCATTAAGTATTTTCTAATAGGATGATAAAAAGATAAACCCATAAACATATATCGTCAGGGAGGGCAAGTACCATGGAGACAAGAAAACAGGGTAAAGGATGAGCTGAGGTGGGTGGACTTGCTCTTGCAGACAGAATGTTCAGGAAGGCCTCTCTGGTAAAGGTAACTGAGTAGAGACTCAAATTGAAGGGCTGAGCCAGGAATGTATCAAACTCCTTAAATAAAATGCACAAAAATATCTTTGAAACATTGGATCATTACTGACCCATCGAGCACATCCTGGAAATATGTGACTGAGCCAGACTCAGGACCTAGAGTAAGAAGGACTCATTCCTTACTTTGGGAGGACTTAAAAAATGAAATCTCCTGCTCACTATCCATCAAGTGTCTGTATCATTGTGTCTCTGTGTTGATCAATTGATCACTGATGCTTTGGAACCTTTGCTATAGTTTGAGGTGTGTCTAAATTAAACTCAGTTTTAATGGTCATAGAGGAGAATTTAAAAAAAACCTCAAATGAGAATGTAAATGTCTTAAGAGATTCTTGTATCACGAGGTTCTTTCAACTATTAATACAAGTTCTGGACTTTAGCATCTCTCTACTATCAACTACCTGTTTTCTTTCCACAAAATGTATATTGCTCTGAAGAATTTATTATTGATAAGAACTTATTATTGATAAGGAAATTCATTTAACTTAGGGGGCAGGTGACAGCTTGACAGGAAGACTGTTAGCTGGCCCACCTCAGGCCCAGCCCTGGACAGGTTTGCATAGTGCGGGTGCCCTGCTGAGTAGCCAACTAACACATTCATGGCTTTCCCTTTCCGCAGCCATCGAACTTCCTATCGCCATGCCCACCCCATGCAGGTGTATGTTCGGGAGGAACTTGCTATTTTGATGAGAATGACTTCCCCCAATGCAAGTAGTCTGGATGCTGAGGTCCCAGCCTCAGGCCTTTTGTCAGCTGGGGGAATTTGAGACCCTAAAGCAGCCTGGAAAACAAGCCTGGGTGCCTTGTGGTTCACTAATTTTCACACTTTAACCAGCTCGCCCTCCTTTGGAGTGGCCTCGGAGGACGAAAGCAGTGCTTCTCAAACTATAATAGGCCAAAGAATCATCTGGGGATCTGGTAAAAATGCTCATTCTCATTCACATTCTGCATTCCTAACAAGCTCTGGGGTGAGGATGCCACAAGCTAGGAGCCACCCTTGGGTAGCAAGGAGTTAGAGAAATGGCAACTGCCTCTTTCTTGCTCGCCTGGGATGATGACATTACAGTAGGGGTGTGGGAGAACAGCTGTCAGCAGAGCTGCTGGGGTGCAAAGCACCCTGACATGCAGAAAGACAGGGCCAAGATTTGGAAAGAAAAACGCTGTTGAGAAAGCTCAAACACAGAGCAGGAGAAATAGATGTGTTTAAAAAGTATTTAATGAAAACATGTCAATGGAAAGGAAAAAACTATGGTTTCATTATCACTTTCGAGAGAAAAATTCCATAGAGTAGAGAAGACACAGTAGGTTTATTTGGTGGGACTGAGCCTGTAGGGTCACAGCTACTCCATTGAGAGTAAACTTCTAAAGTCAGACCCACTATTCCTTCTGCTCATCATCTCATGGCAGGATAAACAGAAGTTATGCAGGCAACATTGTGTGTTCATGTAATTTACTCAGCCAAAGCTCTCTCTTCCTCTGAGTGCTTATAAAATTGCAGTGGGGTCTAAGAGGTAACAGGCTAGTGAAGAAGTCTCCTTTTACTTCCAGGTGTTCTAGTGGCTACACCGGAACATATTGTCAAATTGGGCTCTCAAAAGGCATCCCTCCAGGAACAAGTAAGTTTCGAGACTATGAGCAGCCTGGAAATACTCATAGCTCCTAAAATGATGCTGTCATTTATTCTTTTGAACCCAGTCTTTGAAGAATTCATGGTCCTAGCCTCCAGCTTCTACTGCTAAGCTTGTTGGTTCTTTTCCTTGTCTGTGTGTTGATATGTTCTCTGCTTCTGCTTCTTTGACAGCAGCAATGGCTGTGCTGTTGACAATCCTCCTGATCGTCATAGTTGGAGCTCTGGCAATGGTCGGATTTTTCCACTATAGGAAAACTGGCTCCCTTTTGCCCGCTCTGCCCAAGCTGCCGAGGTCAGTTTCATAATGTAAAATAGAAGTCTGTATGAATATGACCATGTGAATAAATAGGTTTTAAAAGTCCTTCTATTATGCAGAAAGAAAAAGTAGTAAGTAGGGATTTAAAGCAGTTACCTCCAATTACAACTTCTTCATCGAGTGTCTCTGAAGCTTGATTGACAGATAGTTGTGTCTACTGGTGGGTCTCATGGTGGTCAGGCTAAGATAGGTGGCTGTGCCACTATATGTCCTGGGCTTTATTCCCGGAAGTGCCCCATGGGTCTCAGATCTCAGCATTGGCGAATGTGTTTTTAATGTTTCCAGGTAAACAAGGGGACTCACTACCATATTTGATGTTTATACATTCAGGGTGAGAATTGCACATTTATTTAAGTAAGATTTAGCCATGTGAAGGAAGAAAGGGAACTGTTACATAAGTTTTTTGTTTTGTTTTGTTTTTAAATAATAAGACACTGTTTGTGATTCCTTCCAGTTTAAGCAGTCTTGTCAACCTTCTGAAAATGGAAATGGGGTGACCTTCAGATCAGGGGCAGATGTGAACATGGATATTGGAGTATCTGATTTTGGCCCTGAGTCCATTATTGACAGATCAATGGCATTGGTGAGTAGAGTTTCCAAGGGATTATTTTAAGGTTTTTTTTTTTTTTTTTTTTTTTTTAATGATTTTATAAAAGAATCTTTTATAAAGAATAAAATTACCTTGAGAATGTTGAAGTGAAGAATAAAGTCCACATCGTAGAGACCAGTTAGGAACATGGAGTATGTTGCACAAATTCATGTAAAAACATTAGTAACAGTAATAATAAAGTTGAAATTTACCCACACTCTAAGTTACAAGTTCTATTGGAACCATAAACAGTCTTAAATTTCATCTGAATCATAAAGAGTTGTATGGGCGTTTTTTTCTTTCTTTTTTTTTCCCCGAGGGGGAGAGAATATGATATTTTGGTTTTATTTGATGACATTTATGTGTATAGAAGGAAAAGGAATTACATTTTTCCAAGTCTTCATTTATTTTTGCACTAATGTATAGCGAGGAAATAGATAGTCATTTTAGAGTCAAAATCAATTCAAACTGTGGCCCTGCCCCCCTTTCTAGTATGTGATTATAGGTATGGTGCTTGCTCCAACTCTCACTGTTCCCATCTGTGGAATGGGTACAGGAAGGAGGAGATTAGCACAGTCTTGGAACAGAGGGGGCTCCCTATAATCCCTTGGGAACCCACTTTTACTATTTTATTCTTCCCCTAAATTCCACTTTTGCCCTGCTTGAAAGTGCAGTATTAACCCTTTCTATCCTCTTAATCTCTCTTCTTCTATCACCCACTCTTTCCAGTTATCCAGACCCATCCCTCAGTGAGTTTTTGGTGTTAAGGGACTGTAGAGAATTCAGATGTAGGAAGAGTGTTTTGTTTTCTTGAGCTGATATCTTAGTGCGTTTATGTGACCTTAACATAATGATTTGCCATCTGGGGGCCTTGATCTCTGTTGCTCTGTTTGTTTTGTTTTGTTTTTGCAGTGCTGGGGATCAACCCAGGGCTTTGTGCATGCTAAGCAAGCCCTCTGCCTCTGAGCTGCACCCCAGCTTTTGTCATGCTCCTAACCCTTCATCTTTTGGTTAAGTTTGGCAAGGCACCTTAGTGTGCCTCCGGGTGGGAGGAGGGCCCCTTTTTCTGGGTCCCAGATCAGTAAGGTGTGATTTTTTCTGGGAATCAGATCAGTAAGGTGTGATCTCTTTCTTCCTCTTTCCATCAGAGTGAACACTTCGCCATGGAGATGGGGAAGCAGCCTGTAATCTTTGAAAACCCAATGTATGCAGCCAGAGATGGTGCTGTCCAGGTGGTCCTGGCCAGCGCAGGTGGGACATCACACCACCCCTCTTTTCAACTGCTGCTGCTGCTGGATCTTGTTGTATTGAGTAGTGTCCCAGGGACAGTCTCCTAACCCTCCTCCTAAGGGAAGGAAGCACAGGAGCCCATGCCTCAGCTTCGCCCTGCAGCAGCTGACTGGCCCCTGGACACCGCCCTGTGGACCCACACAACCCTGAGCTGCTCCAGGGTCGTTCATCATTCCCACTCAGCTGCTCATTCCGAGGGGAGTCAGTGAGAGCTGAGTCTGTTCAGAGGCCTGGTAAACAAGTACCTGATGTGTCACAGGCTCTTTCTAAATGTGAGGAAATGAGTGAGTCAATGATTGGTATCGCAAGGGTGTGATTTGGGTAGGTCAAAGGCACAGGGACCTCCTCCTAGTTGCCTTCGCTGTACTTTTCTGACAAGTGGGATGGTCTCCAAAGTCGACAGGCAGATGTCTAAATTTCCTTTGGTGCAGCTTATTACTCAGTGTCTTTAAGAGGAGCTGGAAGAAGAGATGGGTGTATGGGTGAAGAAAAGAACTTTTCTTTAGGTCTGAAACAGTAGCCCTGGGACCTGTCACCTGTACCTCCTTTATCCAAACAACCGTCACCTCAGTGACAAGAATAACTTTCAATATTAACATCTAAGCTGCTTTCAAATTCAGCATATTTTAATATAAGATGGAAATATTTTACAAATAGCTTTCCTAAGAGCAGAAATATTTAAATCTTGAAAGTCATTGCCTGATCCTTTTAATAACCAGGTAGGCAAAACTTGAATGCATGGTGAAAAAAGATATGACATTTCATTAGCATTTTTTTCACTTGAAACAAAATGAGACCACATATACAAACAAAATCTGAGTTTGAGAGAACAAAGTGTAAATGTGAAATTAGGGGACAAGGAGTGAATTTTCTTCTTGCAATTTGTATATTCATAGTAATTTGGGTTTAAGAAGGAAACTTGGAAATATATGAGTGTTATAAAAAGTGTGTAGAGGAGTTTTAGTTTCCTTATGTTTTAAAAAAGTTCAACCTCTTTTAAGTAGTCTCTGAAATTATTAATTTTATTCTTAATATTCAGAGGTGAGATTCTTAGTTCACCAGTGAGTATGGGGAATTATTCATGCTGTTCTTCTAGGATCTGGTTGCCCATATGCACCAAGTGTATTTAATTAAAAAATATGGTCAAGTGGGAGAGGGAGTTATAGAGAAAACACAGGAATGTTGCTGCGAATAACTAGGAGTTGGCCAGTGAGGAGTACAATTTGCCTCCCAGGATAGAGGCCTGAGAGGACACAGCATGGGTGCTTTTGACTGGGGAGGTGAGGTGGAGTGGTGTTTATTTCTGGGCCACCTGGTCCACCCATACAACAAAAGTTGTTTCTGAGCACATCTGTGGGAGGTAAGTGGTAAACAGGATTAAAAAGTTGATAAGAACCTTTGTGGTGATCTATTTATTACTGAATTCTTTGAAAACTGGAAAAGGAATTTCAATATGTTTACAGGTGACAATATCTGAAAATGTGGATAACAAGAATTATGGAAGTCCCATAAACCCTTCTGAGATAGTTCCAGATCCAAAACCAACTTCCCCGGATGCTGATGGAACTCAGGTAACAGTGGCTAGTTCCTGGAATGATGTGGAATTTGCAAAGACTTTAGGAATTGTTGGGTTGATACTAATCTGTGGGAGATCATTTTACAAAGAAGGGAATACAGACTTTTAGGTCCAGTATCTTCAGAACAGGGACATCTAATTGAGGTATTCCCTTACCTTGAATAACGATATTACTGTGTTGAGGATGCATATAAATGACCCTTCCCTGCAATGCATTTTCTCCTTAATAATGTAGGCTGTTTTTTTTTTTTTTTTTTAAAGCTCTACTGATATTACCAATATTTACCACTAGGTGGCACTAATTTATACCCTCTTAATCTCTTGGTCCATCCGTCAACCAGTGAACCGATGTTATAACAATGCACCAGGCATAGTGTTTAGTGAGATTAAAAGAAAAAGACCATCTGATGGAATTTCTCTACCATGACTGTTAGAACTGCAATTTGTGGATTATTGGAATGCAGAGAAAATTCGATAAATACGTTAGATGTAAAATGTTGTAGTGGATAATGTATCTTTAGTTTTAATGGATACATATAGCTATCCCAGATCTAGCTATTTAATTCTGGACAAGCCATTATCTCTGGACCCTAAAGTCCTCAGTAATGTACTTCGCTATGGACACTATCAGCATATTGGGTAGGATAGTTCTTTGGGCTCTAAAACTTGTCCTGTGCATTGTGGGGCATTTCAATATTCTTGGTCCCTGTCCAATAAATTCCAGTAGTGTCTCTCCTAACTCATTGTGACCCTAGAAGTCACCCATTATAATTACACACACACACACACACCACAACAAGAAACAAGACAATTTTATTCAATCCTCATATCTCAAATTTCATAATCTGTAAACAAAATGGTAGCTGCAAAGTTAACTTGGAAGTCTCATGAGAAGTTTAGCTATGAACCACTTAAGACATTGATTCTGCTCATTTGGGTCAAAACAAAAGTTTATTGGTTAAATCGATGCTAATGGAAAGAGCTTTTATCTAAGGTCTCTCTGTACCTTTTCCTTATTTCTTCTCTTGTCACACACACACTTACATACATATATACACTCACACACACTCATATGGATGTTGTCTTAGAAAGGAATTTCAGTTTTATATTTTCAAGAGACTGAACTTTTTTCCCCCTTTAAAACTACATTTAAAAATGGATGTTGCCAGTGAGCTAGCAGAATTAGATCTTCCAGACTTTTCTCTGCTGTCTCCTTATCTGATATCCTGTGTATATTGTCTATGTGAGAAGGTTATCTATATTACATGACTTAAAAGATTCCAAATGCCTTAAATCACCTGAATATTGACTTTCTTATAGTCAGTATTGTCCTCTCCCAGTGGTCTTAAAAAGGCAAAAATACCCAAGTGTACCATATTAATCCCCAACTTTAAAAAAGGTAAATTCCTTGAGGAAAAAGGAGGAAAAGGAAAGAAAGAAGAAACACCCTGGAAAAGGTTCAACTTCAGAGATCAGGTAAAGGAAGAGAAGAGTTGTAGCATAGAGGAAAGGATGCTAAGAGAAGAGAGAAATTCAGACAGGTAAGGCAGGGACAGAGGAGATGGGAAACCACTTTATGGCTTCATCTCTGAGCCGCCCCCTGCATAGAATCTGGAGTTGTGTGTTGTTTCAAGAGCCAGATCTGCCACATATATATCAGAATAGCTCTGTGCCTGTGGTCAATGTGACTTCTCATATTCTCTGATTGCCCTGTCATCAAGAGAGCTGGAAGTAACAGTCTGGACACTTGGTGGCCAAGTCTACTCTAAGGACATTATTGAGGACATATTTCTCATGGTTTTAGCACAAGGAATGACTACATTTCTCAGAGCAGCTGTTTTTTACTTTGTGGACTCTGAACCATGATACTGAGCAAGATTCTCATAGTAGATGCTGTAATGGTCCTCCGGGTCATCTGTACCAAGCCCAGAGTCACCCACTGGTTGCTATGACTATTGCCTGCTGGCGGTTCCCAGCTGGTCCCCTCTCCCAGGATGATGTACCCTCTGCTGAATGTTTTGCACTGGGGGCCACAACCCTTCCAAAGGCAGCCCATGGTTAGTGACTGATTTGGAGGGTAGGGTCCATAAAACCCCCATTACCTAAATGGAGAAACCATGATGGAACTCAGGCCTTCAGAGCCCCTTCTATGAGTTTTGTTTGCTAGAGGCACATCTTGAACTAAGACCTTGCTTGACTCTTTGTCTTTCTTTCTCCCGGTTCAGACCCTGTTACAGGCTTTTTCAGAAGGTCACACCTTGTATTAACTTACGATGGTTTAGACATGGTTTGAATGTGACCCACAGAGGTTCATGTGTTGGGAGGTTGGTCCTCAGTGTGGCAATGTGAAGAGGTGGCGGGGGGGGGGGTGGTGCAGCTAGAGAGAGGTCACAAGACCGGCCCCTTCCCAATTAAGGGGCTCTTTCTTCTTATCTCTCCTTGTGCTCTCTCCTCTCCCATGCACTCTGGCCACTGTGACGACATCTACATTGAGACCTTCACCAGAGCTAAGCAGAAGCTGGCATCACATCCTGGAACCTCCAGAACTGTGACCTCTTAGAAGTTAAAAAAAAAAAAAATGTTGCAAATTAGTTTTCCATAGACACCAGAATACTTGAATGTCTGCTATTTGGTCCCCAGTTCTGACTCAACCTCAGGGCTGTGCCAGATTTACTTTATATTCTTAACATCTTTTCTCAGTCCATTTCAAGTTTAGTGATCTTGTTGGACGAGATCTCCCCTAGACTGCACAGGAAGGGATTGTGGGAGGGAGGCAGTCACCTCTGGCCTGAACCCCGGTGCTCAGAGAGAGAAGGAAACACAGAAAGCTGTTTCAGATGAGACTCTTCCTTTCTCATCTCCATCTTGCAGCACATTGGTTTTTCCTCTTACTTTTTTAAGTCAGTTGAGACTGAAACCCTCCAAGGTTTGTCCTCCACAGTATGTTCAGGTATCTTTCTGTTCCTGTTGACCCTTGATCACTGAGTACTCAGTGTGGCTTAAAAGCAGTTGAGGTGCTTGGATGAGATTACCTGAGATTGGCTCAAATATGCCAGAGTCTCAGGTTTATCTTTTCAGTATATAGGCTGAAAGACTCACAGTCAGGAACAGGAATTTCCAGGATTTGGTTCAACCATTCTCCACTGACAAGCAGGGCTTTGACCTGTGGTGATGCCATGTACAGAGTAGGTGCTCATTTAAATTTGGGTTAAGTGAATGGCCTTTTCTGCGTCTCATGCTGGTCTTAACTTTCACAGAGTAGGAGACATCCCTTAAAATGTATGGGCCACCTCAGCACCCTGTCAGAGTAGGTCATCTCCTGCCAGGCAGTGCTTCAGTAAAGTGGGAGCCACCCACCATTGGCTAAGATGGTTTCCTTTTGAGTCCTTCAACATATGGGCCTCCCCAAGCCCTTGAGTATTCACTGCCTGCTCATCACAACCATTTAGCTGTTCAGTCTTGCTGGGACTCAGAACCTGTCACACAGGGATAATAGAGGACCTACCTCAGAGGGTTGCTGAGAAGATTAAATCAGAAACTTGTAAAAATCTTAGTGTAGTTCCTGACAGAGAGTAAACACTCAATAAATGTTAGTTGTTTCTGTATTGATGATAGCAAGAGGAATGATGTAGAGGGCACGCACTTGAACCAACGAATCAGGACCTGTTTTAGGAAATGAGAGCTACAATTTGGCTTCATCCTCCAGTTTCTGGGCAGCCCCAGAAACCTCTTGTATGTCTTAGTTTTACCTGGTTCTCTCTATTCCAGTAGCTAGAGCCGTCGCATGGCAAAGCGTCTTGATGCTATGGGTACAGATTTGTAAATTGTACACTTCAAAGAAAAGAACTGTTTTGAAATTATTGGCTGAGAAGAGCCCAGAAAGTTTCAGTTATTGTTTTGGAACAATAGAAGAACTGAACAATTTACCACATGAACCAGGTCCCAAATTGCTTTGTCCTTCTGCAAGAAGA
Source organism: Sciurus vulgaris (assembly GCF_902686455.1). Classification (NCBI taxonomy): domain Eukaryota; kingdom Metazoa; phylum Chordata; class Mammalia; order Rodentia; family Sciuridae; genus Sciurus; species Sciurus vulgaris. The sequence goes on along the minus strand of NC_136463.1, from coordinate 123,562,097 downwards.
ATTTTAAAAGCTGCACCAATGAAAAGAAACCCCAAAGAAACTCCATGGCTAAAAGTTTTGTTTTTCCCTTTCATTTAGGCTACAAAATGGAATATCTTCAAACGAAAACCAAACAAACTACCAACTTTGAAAATCCGATCTACGCAGAGGTAATTTTTTTTGTTGTTGTTTGTTCTATTAGTTATACATGACAGAATGCATTTTGATTCATTGTACACAAATGGGGTACAACTTTCCATTTCTCTGGTTGTACACGATGTAGAGTCTCACCATTCATGTAATCATACATGTACACAGGGGAATGATGTTTGTCTCATTCCACCATCTTTCCTTCCCCCTGCCCTCTCTCGTCCCCTCATTTCCTTCTACACAATCCACAGTTCCTCCATTCTTCCCTTAGAGGTAATCTTTAATAATTGTTCTTAGTGCATTTTTTTTAAAAAGAAATACATTAGCATAAGCTCAGATTTTTCTAAGTAAATTGGCAAAGATTAGTCTTAACTAAAAACCCTTTCCGATCATGTTGGGGGAATAAATGTTTCCTTGTGGTTTTAGATGGACAGGGAGCAGAAGGAAAGCGTGGCCGTGGCCCCACCTCCATCTCCTTCTCTGCCTGACAAGACTTCCCTGAAAAGAGATCCAAGTCCAGGCTACACTGCAACAGAAGACACTTTTAAAGACACAGCAAATCTCGTTAAAGAGGATTCGGAGGTATAGCTATGCCAGCGATGTAGGGAATAATTAGAAACACATTTTTTGCACGTATATTTTTTACAAACAAATGAAAAAAATTGTTAATGTTCAGTCCTTTACAAAAAAAGTATATTTTTCTCTGTTTGCCTGTATTTGGAAGTGTTTTGTGTATTTTTCTTTCTTTCTTTTTTTTTTACTTATACAGTTTCATATTTTTACAAATAATTATCACAATGTACTATATGTATATCTTTGCACTAAAGCTGTCTGAAGGTAATGCTATAAATATACTGTACATTTGTAAATTTTGGAAAGATTGTCACATCACTGAATTTGCTAATAAAGGTATCTGTTGAATAGGTTGGTAATCTTAGTAAATGATCCAGTGAGGAAAGGAATTCACTTGGGGCTTTTAGTCAAGTTTAAAGAAGGGACACCACTCATATGTCCTTTAAAATTACCCAGGAAAGGAGTCCAGGCTGTACTCTTGGGTCCATTTTAGCATAGCAGCACTTAATTAATGTTCATATTACATATAAACTTGATTAATATATTTATCGCCAGAGGCCACTAAGTGTTGTCTAAACCCTGGATCTGACTGTCGATGCCTCAGGCATTACAGAAGGTAGAAGAGATTTGATGTCACCCTTCTGAGTGTTTTCTGCTGTCCAACCAGAATCCTTCCTATCCCATGTGTTCCCTTGCTAGCTGCCAAGTCACCAGTTTATTTTGTAATGTCTTCGAGAAAATCCCATGTCAGTAAGCACAAGTGTCCTGCGCTGCCTTTGTATCTAATTGAATGAGCTCTTTCCCTCCATGGATCCTAGAGCAACTTCCGCCCTTGCCTGGCATCTCAGGTGGTCCCTACCCTAGTGACTGGAGCTCGGTAACTGAATTACTAAAACCAAAACTGTGTCTTCATAAAGTAAGGTGCAAAACAATATCAGTTAAGTGAAGCCTCAACTAGGTTTTTGTCTCTGTGTGTGAAAATATCATTAAAATGACTATTTATTTACTGAGTTGAGCATGAATAGAAAGGGAAATTGTTCTTATTGAGCCTTTTTCAGGTCCTTTGCCTAAATCCATACATTCGTATCAGAATGTACTGTACAGCCTGGCTCTCCTCTGAGCTGCCGGGATGGTTTCCAAGACTGGAACCACCACGGCAGGAACACAATCACCACGGCAAGTAGCAATCCTGGTTCTCGTGCTGATATTGCACATTTGTTGAACAATGAATGGACGAATGGATGGATGAATGAAATGTACTACTGATTATTTTATTCCTCAGTTCTCAAAATCTTTGTTGTTTTTTGAGGGCTGATTATAATTACTTTGAAATGTACTTTGATTAGAAAAGCAACTGGAAATGATGCTGCTGAAAATTTTCTAATAAATATGTATTTTATCAGATATGTTCTGGGTGTTTCTTAAAGCCAGGGCTCAGTTGTGTTTTTCTGTGCAAAAACTTTGAGTGTTTCTACCACAGGACTTCTACACCACTTCTTCCTGGACATGAACCTAGAGCAATTTGTTTGAAAATCAACAAATCTCTTCATTCATTTTGTTTGTGTCTATGATATTTTGAAATAGGTTATAGGAAACAAGCAAACAGGTCTTCAGAAACCAAGAGAAGTCAGCGTCCTGCTTAGCCAACAATATTGTCAGTTATTTCCTGAATCCTGTGCGTGGTTGGTGCAGGCCAGAGAGGAGGACACATGTTCCTGTTCCCTAGGGATAGTCATTTATCAAGGGGATAGTTTCCCAGTCATTGCTTTCCTCACAGGGCCATCCTCCTGTTATGAATATCTCTGAGCCTCAGCTGCTGCTTCTGTCAAATGGTTGTGCATGTCCAATGTGAAAATATGTGTAAGGAATGTAGCCCAGTGCCTGGTGTAGTCAGCCCCCCATCAATAGTGGCCATGATGATCATCATTGATGATGAGGAGGAAAAACTGAAGAGGTATCTATGTCCTTTTAAAACCTCCTCAGGTGATTTTCATGCACACCTGGGTTGAGACCTCCTATTTTACCTATAGTAGCTACTCTCCTTTATTTTTTAATGGAGGATGTTGTGCAGATAATCCAGTATTTATCTGGGCCTTCAAAAGGATGCATAGATCTTGTCTGTAATGAAGCTGGAGTGGAGATGATAAAAAGTTTGGTCATGTTTTATTGTCTTTTGAAAGAGACAAAAAAAAAAAAAAAAAAAAAAAAAGGATGATTAAAGATGAAAAGTGGAAGAACCAAGGCTAAAAATGCTGAAGTGCACATTTAGGTCACAGCCTGGGGAACAGAGGCCTTCCCTAATCACATCCTACCAAGGGGTCTAGTCTCACCAATACTTCTTGCTCCAATGAAAGGGGTATAGGGCCCCTGTGAATAGAATAGGTCTAGCACCTAGCACCTTTGTGGAATGAAACAACAAATTGATGTATGAATTTATTTTCCCATTGTTTACCATGTTTTTGGGCCTAATTACAAGGGACTTTTCTTTCATTAGGTACTTATTTGTTCATTTCCCCGAGTCTGATTACAGCTATAATTTCCTTGGGAGAATTTTTAAGGGCCAAGGGAATTGGAGACCTTGGGAAGTCCTGAGCCTTCCCTGACAGTGAAGAGACTTTTACTACAAGGATGGATAGGATGTCTCTGTTTCCAAGAGTGCAATGACACAGATATTGGAAGCATTCTTGTTTGCTGCACTTTTGTGCTCTGGCCATTCCTAAGAGTAAAGTCTTTGAGAGCGATCCGTCAGTTTTAGGAGATAAGGAACCTTGAGCTGCTCTTGGCATAGTTCTTTGTGCCATTTTCCCAAATCCTAAAGGAAGCAGATTTATTCTGTGAAGGGTGATGGAGACTATGTGCAGCACAAAAAAATGGTCACACACATTGTGGGGTGGTACTTAGGCTTTGGGCAGGAGAATCCATTTTTCTGTCTTTGACCTTGGTTAAGAGCCTTGCTTAACGTGGTGGGTGCAAACTCAAGTCACATTGACAAGTAGTATTTCTCGTGGAGCGAATGAACTTTGACTAACCAGCCGTGTGACCTTGAGTAAGTTTCATCTCCTTGCAGATTAGTAACTTCATAAGGAAATGAAGGGGTTGGACAAGGTTATTGCTAAATTCTCTTCTAGCTTTCAGATGCAATGGCTCAATAATTTATCTCTATTCCGGTCTTTATTTGGAATTTAGTTGATTTCAAACTTACTGCAGCTGTTTCAGTAAGTTCTAAGCTTGTTATAGCAATGTCTAAGAAAGCAGATTCAATGATAGCTTTTTAATTTTTATCCTGAAATGCTGTCTCTCTTTAGGTGAGCTGTCAGAAGAGATGCAGAGATGCTTTTTAGAAAATCCTTTTTTTTTTTTTTTTTTTTTTTTTTAAGTATCTGAAGCCCTCTTTGTCAGTTTCGGGGCTGAAAATTGCTGTGCTTGGTTCCTTTCTGCCAGATACTCCTGTAAACATCCTTAACAGATTGAGGGCTGCAGGATTCCTGGGCTCACAATGAGTTTCTTAAGGTAAAAAGAGGCTCCTACTCAGGGAATAAAGCTAGCTGGAAGAGCAGGCAGCCATCTGAGAAGGAACAGCCAACGGCACTCTGACTTCTGATGGAACGTGAGCCTCATCAATGGGCTTTAGATTAAAGTAGCCTAAGTTCAGAAGTAAAATAAATCATCAAATTTTCCATTCTTTGGAAGTTCACTTGATTTTTTTGTCTTTCATTTGACATGAAATTTTAAACTTGAATGTCTAATCATCCGTTCGGTTTCTGGGGTCTGTTTTTGTTTTTGTTTCTTCCAGATGGCCTTGGAAAGCTGCCCATGATGGTTCTGAAAATCACTGAGTCATGTTATTTCCTTCTAAAATTCTGACTGTATCCGAGCCCGCGAAAAGATAGAAGGAAACACAGCTCAGCCTGGCCCCGTCGTTAGTCAGCTATGATGTCTATGCCAGTTGCTTCCCAGAATAGGTCGCAACTGTGGTGGTGAGAGTGAAACCTACCACATGAATGACCCAAGCAAATGACCACCAAATGGATTTAGGGGTCCATTTTGATATCTTGGCAAGTGGAACTAAAGTTAGAACTCATAGTATGCGTTGGAACCATGGCTCTCTAGTTATCTGACCTTCAACTTTTCATCTTAAAAAAAATAAAAATGGAGGTGGCCTGAGGGAGTCGATCAGCGGCAGAACTCCTGCTGTAGCACGCATGCTTAGCATGTGCAAGACTCTGGGTTCCATCTCCAGCAACACTACCACCACCCCAAAAAAATCACCAAAAAAGCAGAAATGACCTTCACAAGGTTTTCTTGAGGATAATATTTATTTATTCACTCAACAAATATTGAGTAAGCATCGACCAAATAGCAACAGCTTCCATTTACTGAAGACTTCATGTGAAGTATCTCATTCAATCCTGCTGGCAGCCTTATAAGGGAAGTATTATATTTATCATTTTACCTACCAGAAAGCTAAGATGACAAGCCAGGTGTGGTGGTGCATGCCTTTTATTCCAGCAACTTGGGAGGCTGAGGCAGAAGCATGGCAAGTTCAAGGCTAGCCTCGTCCACTTAGTGATACCCTGCTCAAAATAAAATCAAAAATGTCTAGTGATGTAACTTGCTGGTAGAATACCCTGGGTTTAATCCCTAGTACCCAAACTAAGATAACATATGGGGAAATGTTTTTAAATTATAAAGCACAATACAACATGTTGGATCACAAGATGGTGACCTAGGAAAATTTGCCTTTACCACCTCCATTTGGACTGGATTCTGAGTGACCCTAACTGTTTAGTAACACCAATAACAATATCTATTTGTTGAATATTTCTTTTGTGTTAACACCTCTTCTAAGCACTTTCCTAGTATTTTCCCATTTAATCCTCCCCAAAGCCCTGTGATGTAGATTAGTATTATCATTCCCATTTTAGAGATGAGGAAACAGAGGCAAGAGTGGTTAAAGAGATTGCACGGGTCTAAGCATTGGATCCAGGACCCTAAGTGGGTCAGTCTGGTCCTTGAGTCTGCACCATTATGTTTCAGAGTTTATCATAAACTGGCAAGGAAATATAACCTACACTAACCCCCTACTCCTCCAACTTCTGCTCATCCCTATTCCACTCTGACCCAACTACACAACAGCTCTCTAGTCTTAAAACCTTTCTAAACACCTATCAAAACTTCCTGCCCCAAAGGAAGCCTTATTGGCTTATGTTCTACTCGGGGGAGAAATCAGTTCTGGCCCATGTGTGTCACTCCCTTGCCTTCAGTTAGCACTTCAGTTACAAACTTCTCCAGGGAGGAGAAGGCTTGGGTCCCCTGAGGGACCTCCTTGGGTGGACTGAACTCTTGGGGTGCTCCTTCCCCAGTTAGTGCTAACTTTTCTCCCATGTGAAACACCAAGCAACCCTGACTGTGCCAAGACTATCAAAACAAAAGACTGTGTGTCTTTAGGAAACTCATTAGCACTTAAATGCATAATGCACCAATGTCTTGACTTAGTCTGTGAAGAATTAAATGTGCTGGGACAAGCTGGATATTGGTGTGCATTATGACCCTGCATCTGACTCATTCTTGGAAAATAAAGAGGCAGGAATTTTGTGAAAGAAAATTCAAGGGATTTTTCTAAGGTTGGCCTCAAATAGAGGGTGACATTAAACAGCTTGGACAGCTAAACCCATCTTAATTTTTTTGTAATTTCCTGAGTAGGTGTTTGTTCAGTCAAATGGAAAACATGCCCCTCTCAGCACTCCCAGAACCTTCCAAGCCGACCTCCATTCCAGTGTGTGTTACAGCTGCCCTTTCTCTTGTATCCCTCTGCTGCCCTGCATGTCTTGTGGGCAATGCCAGCTTTCTTAGCTCTACCCAAAGCCTCTTTTGAACCTGGCACACACCGTATGCTGAATAAATGTTAACTAAATAAATAGGAAAAAAGATAAAGGCAAAGGAAAGAAAGAGATCCTTCCATTAAATCCTAAGTCTCCAGGGATAACACATGATCCCAAGGTGCAGCTGTATCCTGCCTGCCCCACTCAGAGATTCTGAGGAGTTAATGCAGATGATGTTGTCATGGGACAAGCATCTGAGGAGTTCCCTGGGGGAGGGGATTCAAGGACCAGTGATGTTCTTGGCATATTTCATAGAAAAGAATATCAGCAGGAACCAGACAAAGGCACATACAGGTTTGTGTAGGAAGTAGATACACATTCAGGGGAGAATGTGGGCCGTCTCCAGAGTGAGAAGCCCCTCTCAGGTTGGGAGCCCAATATTTATGGAAGGACTATAGTTAACAATATAGATGGATCCAGGGTGGAGCCACATAGGTACTTGCGTATTTCCCTCATTTTACAAGGGCACAGGTCAAGGGCGCATCCTGGAGACGTACAGCTGTGTTCCTGCATCTCAATGACTGTGGGCATTTCCTTTAAGACAGTGTATACCACTTTGTATCCTAAATTCCTGTCTCAATGTTACTCTGGTCCCTAGAAAGTGCCTTTTAAATCTTGACTTTTTTCTCCTAGGATCCTGACTTAGGCTTTTAATTGATCAGAATAGCCACACTGTTGTGTAAGTGACATATGAGGAATGCTAAAAGATTCCTGAGAGGTGATGAGATAATGAGCCATTGCTAAAAGTTCACTGGGATGCAGGTAGCAAACTATGACTGATTCCTAAAATGTACCAGGGTTTCTACCCAGAACAGGACTGAGAGAATCGCCCAGGAATCTACTCTGGGGCTTTCACCATCTGAGACCAGGTAAGGGAGGAACCCAAGAGTGTAATGGCTGGCATTTATCAAGCAGTTGCCACATTCTATTCTGCTCCAAGGGACCTGTACATGGTATCCTATTTACCATGAATAATAATGTGAGCAAGTTACTGATATTAGCATCCCCATTTTGTGGAGGACGAAACTGAGACAGATTTAAACAGCATATAGCTAATAAGCAACAGAGCCAGGCTTTGAACCTAGGAAACTTCAGTTCATACTACATTGTAACCTAGTCCATAGCTTCTGAGCCATCTCTGTGGTTTGAGGTATGACGTAATGGGGAAATCTCCATTCTAGGCTTTGGAAATCCAGGTTTTTGTTCCAAGTTGACCAAGCATTGTCAATAGGATCCCAACAAGTTGCTTGTATTTTTAAATGGGGGATTGAATCAGATCAGTGGTTTTGATTCTTTCCTAAAAGAAGAACCTCCCTATTATTAATTCCATGGAGCTTTTAGCAATATTTTTCAAAAGAATTGTATTTACTGAATAACATTACTTTGTTTTTCACTTTCTACTAATTAAGTCAAATCCGAGTTATCAGTTTTAGGAGGTCCTGCCTGTCTGCTTTATTGAAAATAGTTTGCACCCTCCATTTTTCTGTCACATCATTCATTATTTTTCTTTGTCTTAGAAAGACATTGCCATTTGCCATGAGGACATCTCCAGAACTGGGTCAATGTGGGCATTTAATATATTTCAAAACCCTGAGTCAAATAACCTTTTTCTCTAAGGTTAACTGCCTCATGTATTTTGTTATAGTGATTCAAAGCTGACTGATATAGTCACCATTTTTATTGAATAAGTCCCTCTGTTCACCTAATATTGTCTAGTTCTCCCTCCAGAAAGGAAGCTTATACATGGGCTCATCTGTTTTATTCACCTCTATGTTTCCAAGGTCTATTTGGTACTCAGTGGATTTGTTAAACTGAAGAATCTGATTTACTGGTGTTCATGAACCTATTAGCTCCTGCTATTAAATGGCAGACATCATTTTCAGTTTGGTTTTTGAAAATGTTGAAGATATACGAAGAGCTTCATTTCTGTTCTTTAACAGTCTGGGGACTCTGGGTTGGAAATTGCTGGATGGAATATCCTTGAAGCTCTCATTTGCTTCTTAATTTCATAATTCGATTGTTTTCTTTGTGAAGCTGACTTGAAAGATACAGAGAAGTTTAGGCACAAGACAATGTCCTTTCCCAGTGAAGTAATTGTTAAAGAATAGAGGGTAGTCTGGTGCCCCTTGCTAATTCCCCTCTAATCCTGGGCAAGGTAACCCCCAAGACCAGGTGACAGAGCATAGCCATTCATGGTGGGGAGCTTTTTCAAAGAATAGTTCTCAAAATCCTGGTTGATGGCAGACAGCCAACTTACCGTTAGCCTAAACCCTTTCTATTGAAGGAGTGGAACAAAAGACTCTCTGCATCATCCTTCATCATCATATATATGAAAGATGCTTGGATCTTTCCTTTTATGACAGTACATGTTAACTTTGCAGGACCTCAGGAATGTTCTGGAATGCCATGGATATAGCTGTAGTGATGGGAGGAAGCATGGGAAGGATAGGGCTGCAATTGCCATGTAGGCTTCAGCCAGTCCTTTAGGATTCACTGGAATTGGCAATGGTCCTACTGACTTGTCCCAGACTGAGGTAGTCCCACGCCTTTGCATCTCCACATCAGCCTGGCACAGGACTCTGACCAACTCCATAGATACATCCTTTGGTGAGGCAGCATCCTGGCAAGTCTAGTGAGAGGCACAGCTCTTAGCCCTTAGCACCTGAGGAATGGGTACACAGGTCTTGAAGAAAGACCCAAAAGGGGTGTCATGGTGTCTTCAATCTCCATCTGATGCTGTCACCATATCCTAGCACTTGATTTGCCAGACTGGAATGCAACATAATGCTTGCCTAAATTGGACGTGGTGGCACACACCTGTATTCTCAGTGGCTCAGGAGGCTGAGGCAGGAGGATCGAGAGTTCAACCTTAGCAACTCAGTGAGGCCCTGTCTCAAAATTAAAAAACAAAACAAAACAAAAAAACTGCCTAACCAAGACTGTCACATTTAGCAAAGAATAAATTAACCTGCAAATAAAGATGACCTTGTGCTGGGTGCAGTGGCGCCTGCCTGTAATCCCAGTGGCACAGGGAACTGAGGCAGGAGGATCATGAGTTCAAAGGCAGCTTCTGCAAAAGCGAGTGCTAAGGAACTCAGTGAGACCCTGTCTCTAAATAAAATACAAAATAGGGCTGGGGATGTGGCTCAGTCCCTGAGGGCCCCTGAGTTCAATCCCCAGTACCTGCCCCCTCACCACCACCCCCCAAAAAAAAGACTTTGTTCTCCATTTGCCAGATTTGTCAGATTTCTAATAAGACTAAGCATTAAGGAAGATTCCCTAACCCTCCTCTCTCCCTTCACGTCTCCATCTCTTCTGCCTTCTCTGTTAGTTAGGTTCTTGAGCTAAGCTGTGGATGGCAGCCTTTGAGGACTGTGAGCTTGGTCCTTTCAGGCTTGCCCTGGATGAGAGGACTGAGGGGTAGGGAGGAACGGTGCTTGGGTCTCTAAGTGAGGGAAGGAGAGCCCTGGAGGGCTGGAGTGATAGGAGGGAACAGGGGAATCCTCTTTTGAGTCAGAACTGTTTTGCTGACCAGAAACTGAACATGCAATAGTTTTCTAAGTGGAAGGGTGATAGCCAACCATCCTCCAGGAGTACTAAACCAAACGAGGTGGCACTCAAAGTTCCTTAGTTCAGAATGGAGGCGTTCTGTTCTTACAGGTGAAAAGGGGATTTCTCTGAGATCAAATATTTGCAAGGAAGCATGTTCTGGGTGCTTCTATTTGCCTTTGCAGAACAATGAGTTGACTAGAGAACTGATCCAATACTCAAAGACAGAAAGGTCAGAGCTGGTCCAGGCTGTGTTGGCCCAAATTTAAGATGTCTCCACCTGCTGCTTTAGCTCATTGACTAATGAGGTGAGCATAGAATGTCTCTCATTGGATTGCAACAGGAAATTTGCTTGTAATTTTTATTTTTTTGTGTGTAAAATACCAATCATTTAGATCCCAGATAATAGCCATTGAAGAAATCTATTGTCACATTTTATTTTAAGATGAAGTTATCTGTACAATGACTCACCTCTTTGATATTCACCCTTTCTTGAGGCTTTAAGGAAGCTTACGAAGAACGCTCATTAGATCCATGGGCTGCCTCACAAAGGCGTCACTTATGGTCCATGGCTCCCAGCCTTCCTGCCCCCACCTCAGCTTGGGGGAAATGTGGTGTCTCTTGAGAATTTATAGATTCAGAAGGCAAGAAAGCTCCAGAAGAAGCTGAGAAATCAAGAACAACTTGGTCCCATCAAGCCCACGTTTTTGACTCCACTTGTGGTGGGCAGCTAGGAATGAAGATGCTCTGGCTCCCAGGAGACTAGGCCCAGGGCTCAGGCATCACCAATTCTGGCTTGGAGTTCTGGTCTCATGACTTAACCAGCTATGTTCTTGGGACACGTTAATTAATCTCTCAGCTCCTCTGGTATTTTATGAGGCAAAACTGGGATATTATAGTGTCAGTCTCTTAGGTTATTATGAGAACTAAATGAGTTAATGCATTAGAATTAAGCTCCATTTCTTTTGGTCTATAAGCCTGGTGACCACACCACTGTTCCTGGTGCTCAGATATTTGCTGAATAACTAATGTAAGGAAACTACTCAGGAGGGCTGGAGCACAGGGGTGCTCAGAGCAACAGCTGCTTAGGCTTCTCACTCCATCTGCACATCTACCGGGAGCTCTTGCATTTGGCCCTCTAGTAAGGATCTTGCAGGGGGCTGTTGGGTTGGGGTGGCAGGTGGATTTAATAGTGCCTGGACTCTGCTAAGGGTGGACCAGATCTGGGTGAGTATGCTCTGTGAAATTTTACACAACAAACGTCCTGGAATGCATGAGAAGAGGTGCTAGCAAAGGGGTGCATGGGGGGAGTGGCAGGAAGCCAAAGAGGCAACGAGCTTGGCTTGTCTCAGGAACTTTCCCAGGACAAGTCCTGCACCCCGGAAAGGAGGAAATTCCCTCTTTTTATTTTTACTGTATTCTCTTTACTTCTGATTGCGTGACCTTGTTTTCAAATCACAGAACCAGGCCTAGTAGAGTGAATTCTACAACTGAGCCACATTTTGAATTCAGTAGGCTCTTGCCAGCTGAAAGGGACCTGAATCACCAGTTGATGCATTGTTGCTATGAGAAATTCATTGTCAATTCCCAACAGATGATTAATGGTGTGGGCTTCAGAATAAAGTTGGTTCTGTGCCCTGTCTTGGAATCCAGACAAATCAGGCCTGCCTACGTATGTGTATGTGTGTGTGTGTTGGGGAGGATGTTGGGGCTTTAGGGAGTTCCATTTGCATGAGAAGAGCTTGTGGGCCCCAGAAAGGGAGTGAAAGTGAACTTTGGACTGACAGGCCCAGTGCAGAAAATTCTTGAATAGAAGGGAGCGAGCAACTGGAGCCCAAGGATACTTTTGCTCCATAACATTCCAGACAGTGTTTCTGCAGGGGAAGAACTCAACTTGAAGAGAGATCTAGAGGATAGCTGAACTCCAGCATTCCTGTTGAAGTGTCTTGAGAGTGGCCCTCTTAGTGTTTTCCATGAACCCTCCCAGCCACGCTCCTGAGGGGCTTGTGGCCTAGTCCCAGGGAGGAAAGCATGTGAAATCTGCAGACACCCAAGGTCCAAAGAAACTCAGAGAGCAAAGTCCTTATTTAGGCTCCTATATTAGTCTTCTTTTCACCACTATCAGGAAATACCTGACATAGTCCATTCCTGAAGAAAAGAGGTTCATTTAGCTCACAGTTTTGGAGGCCCAATGTCCAAATAGCATGCACAGCATCTTCGGCAAGGAAGATGGTGGGACAGTGTGCAGGACAATGAGATTACAGCTCAATACGGGAAGCAGAGAGCCTTACTCCTTTTATACAACAACACCAACCACCAATTTCTCCTGAGAAATCAAGGATCACATGACTACTCTAAGGCTCACCCCCAAAGATGAAGGATCCTACAATCAGAAGACTTCACAGTAGGTCTGTGTTCTTAACAGGTTCCACTATTTCCCCCTAATGCCACCCTGGGGACCAGGCCTTTACCAAATGGGCCTTTGGGAAGGATGCAGTTAAACCCCATCCAAACCATAGCAGGACCTCATCAAGGTTTACAGTGCTGATGTAGGGCATCCTCTTGCCTCTCAGAGTGGTGACCGCTGTGTCAGGGTTGGGTAACAGAGAACAATGAGCAGATAGCCCTTCAGCAGCCGAGGACTGACCTGGTCACCCAGGAGAGGAGCCAGGAGCAGTGAGGGGGACTATGGGTGCCTACTGCCTCCTCACTGCCAGGAGTACCCAGTCCCCCAGCTCCCCCCTCCCAAATGTAACCCTCCTGGCCGGTATCACTTGGGGAAACTTGACCTTCTCTTATAAGGAGACTTTTTACAATATACCTTTGAATTGGGGTCTTGCCCTGTGGATTTCAGTTTTCAGTCTCCTCCCACCTTCCCTCTAATGAGGGAGAGGAGGAATATGAGGAGCTGGCCAGATGGGTGCAAATGTCAGTGGATCCAACAGATTACATAAGGTACGATTGTTCCTAGCAAGATCCTTGCCTCCCCTTGTTAGCTATGGGAAACTGATTTGACAAAATTTTACCCACAGGTTGCCAAATTGCTTTCCACTGCCTCCTTCCCTTCCCTCTGCCTACAATAAGATGCTGGGAATTATTTGCCAAGGATTAGAGAAAAAGAAATGTGATTTGGGGGTTGACCCAACACAGCAGGGCTTCTGACACTCTATCTCAGTGTTATGTTTCTCTAGAACATCACAGTTTCTTTCACAAGATAGAAAATATTGGATTATCTTAAAAAATATGTCACTTGTCTCCAATAATGAAAGCAGAGGGGACAATATTGTACAAGAGAAGCTAAGCCAGGCACAGTGGTACACACCTATTATCCTAGCAGCTCGGGAGCTGAGGCAGGAGGATAACAAGTTCAAAGCCAGTCTCAGCAACTTAGCAAGACCCTAAAGCAACTTAGTGAGACCGTTTCTAAATTAAATTAGAAAGGGGCTGAGGATGTGGCTCAGTGGTTAAGTGCTCCTGAGTTCAATCCCCGGTACAAAGAGAGAGAGAGAGAGAGAGAGAGAGAGAGAGGAGAGAGAGAGAGAGGAGAAGCTAAAAGGTAATTCTGAAATTTAAACTCACTCATCTCTTGCCTGCCCCATCTTTGAGTTGCCAGAAAGTGGCTGCTTGTTGTCCACTGTCCAGGGGAGGAGCTGAGGCACTGATGTGACTCAATGGATCTGCAGGGGAAGCCCCAGAACAGGGCAAGGATAGCAACACAGGAGCACAGGCACGGAGTGAGGAGACAGCTGTGACCCACAGGGCTGGGAGCAGGAGTTTGTGATGCTTCATGTTGCTTTGGTACTCTGTGTCCCTGGGAAGGTCACTTTTCCCATCTAAAAATATGAATCCTGTGGCACACACCTATAGTCCCAGCACCTTGGAGGCTGAGGCGGGAAGATCACTCGCCCAGGAGTTTGAGACCAGCCTATGGACAACATAGGGAGACCCTGTCTCAAAAATAAATAAATGCGTAAAAATAAAAAAACATGATTGCCAATATATGTCCCCATCTTAGCAAGAAGAATAACCACAGAACTGTGAAAGTCCATCTGGGATCATCTGGGCCCTGGATAGCAGGGACAACATGAGCCATTCACATAGGCTCTATGAAATAAAGTATTGGTTGATTTAACTATGAAAGTTGTAAATCAGGAAACACATGCATAATTAAGAGTAGGTTTGGGTTGGCTCAGTGGTAGAGCATGTCCTTAGCATGGTGCAGCTTGGTTTAGTAACCAAAAGAAATATAGAAATAATTTGAATCCCATTACTAAGAGATCTCTTAAAGTTTGTAACTTTTGCTATCTTTTTTTGCTCATATATGTGCACATATATATTTTCATATTTAACAAATTTAAAGAATATTCTATATTAGTTTTACGATCTTTTTCTCCATTTTATTATGGATATTTCCTATGTCAGAGTATCATTTGAAGCCTTGAATTTTAATGACTACATAAAAATCAATCATGTAAATAATCATAACTCATTGCTTCTAAGATGTACGCTTATTTTACTTTTTAACATCTCTGAAATCAAGGTGCATCTTACAGTTGACAACATGCTGTGGTGTAAGTTCCAGACTTCTTCTATTTTAATGTTACATAAAACAATGGTGCATCTGGGATATCTTAGATTTGATACAATACACTATAATATAATATTCCCTACTGTTGAATAGATATTCAAGTTGTTTTCAACATATTTTTTTACTGTAATGTTATGATCCTTAAACATAAATCATGTTTTATTCCTTCCTGGGGGAAATTCATTAATGTGAACTAACTGGGTAAAAGAGTAGTGAACTATCTTTACTTTTATTTATTTATTTTATGTGGTAGTGCTGAAGTATAGGCCTTGCACATGCTAGGCAAGTACTCTACTCCTAAGCTGCATCCCCAGTCCAGTATGGATATTTTTAAAACCTTGATATGTACATCCATATTGTAAAGTTCCCTTCCATGTACTAATTATGGTTTAAATATCATGTATGACATGACTATGCATTTATTGTACCTGGTCACACCCTGATGTGTGTGTAATGAATTGGTCAATATTTTGGCAAATTGTAATTTATAACTTTATTATATCCCTCTATTTGCAGTTTTGTTCTAACCTGAATCAGTGTCCCCTATCTAATCTATCTAGATAATAAGATGCTGTGTAGAATAGAATGAGAGGTAGCAGAGGATGGTGGCAGTAGTTGCAGAGTCCCTGGCTCATAGTTTTGGGGTCCAGGATTGGGCTGAGGGTGAGCCTGGCAAGGCCTTGTGAAAGGGGAAAATCACCTCCAGTGCTAACATTACATACATGTGTGTGAATGGCATTCAGGCTGTTCCCAGAAATTAGAATAAAGATGCACCCTGTCTTCTGCTGAGGCTTCTGGAAAGGGGTCCTCTCAAGATTGCTGTACAGCTGTTTCCTCTGATACAACATTGACTGTTCATTTGGGCTGGTTTGGCTTGTGCCTTCCATTTGTACTGCTGGAATTTCATTTTTTAGATATGGGAAGAGAAAGAACATGATGCCGAAAATCTGTGTGAACAGAATTGTACCCAGTTAAGTGAAGGAGGATTTATCTGTTCCTGTAGAACTGGGTTCAAAGCTGGTATTTTGGACAGAAACTCCTGTCAAGGTAGAGTATATTTCCTTCAATCCTTGTAAAGAGACTCTCATACTTTTTGGCTTTCTGGCCATTTCCTTTATTAAACCACTATTTATTTCCTTAATGGGGCCTAAACTCATGGTTTTGGTCATTAAAATACCCAAGAATGCCAATTGCTTTTCTTTCCTGCATGCCTAGCAAAGTGTCTTGAAGCTCAGATGTTGTGTTCAAAATATCTGTGAGATCAAGGTGAATGGTATAGACCTTGTTGATGATGGTTGCTTATTGTCTTAGTGTGTGAAATCAACTAAAGACGAACACCAGGCTAACTGTCTTCATCTTAAGTCCAACACACCTATGTAGGTGAGGCATGAATGAGTTTTAAGGTGTGGAGTTGAAAGAAGCTTATCAAAATATCAGTGATGAGTATGATTCTAGGTGTCTTTTATTATGTGAATTGCTGTGTTTAATTCGTATGTCATACTTAAATGATGGTAAGAGTTCTTTTGCACACTGATGCCTAAGAACTCAATTGAAAAACCAAATTGATGACTCTTGTTCCTGAAGCAAGTTGGCAGAAGGGAAGTGATACCAACAACAACACTTCAGGTGCTTTCTGGGTGAAGATTTGCTCTGCTGTGTTATGAAGCCACACTGCTTCGATTAAATCCTATCTTCCTTGGTGACCAGCTTTGGGACTTTGTGCTTAATGGTAGTAGTCCATACTTCATAGAGTTTTTAAAACTATATTAAGTTAGTAAAAAAAAAAAAAAAAAAAAAAAACCATGAAAAACATGTGAAACAGCATCTGAAACTTAGTAAGTGGCTCTCAAAATGTATCATTGCTTAATTTTCATCTGTACTTTTCTTGGTTCTTGTTACCTGTGAATATGAATTAAACAAAAACAGAGTCTCTAAGGAATGGATGGGAACAGATGTTGCACACTTGGTTTTATTTTGCCTGCAGACATCAACGAATGTGAGCAATTTGGGGTCTGTCCCCAGAACTGTCAAAACACCAAGGGAAGTTATGAATGTTTCTGTGCGGATGGCTTCAGGTCGATGAGTGCCCCGCTATGGAGAACGGTGTGCAGCTGACGGTATGCTGAGCTCACATCACATCTGTCATTGTTGGGGGAAGTCGATGCCAATGACTGTCTTGTACCAGGAGATGAACTTTTGACTCTCAGTCTTCCTGTTAACTGACCAGATACTTCTCTTCCAACAGCTTCCCAGTCTCTGTCCCCTACTCTCTCTTTTCCTGTCAGTTTTAAATGCTAACTATAATCTCCTACAAACACATAGGATTAAAACAAGAGTCAGGTGTTGTTTATAATTCTGGATTTAGCCTCTTGTCTACCTTAATATAAAATTTCAAAAAGGGGACAAAATGTCTGAGGCCATGTAATCTAAGATGAGCACAAAAAACATTGAACCAAGGGCAAGTCCAGAGACACTCTGCTGCCCAACCCTTTGTTATTGTTCACGGACTATGGGTAACAGAGAGGAGGAGTCTGTTGCATTCATAACACAATCATTAGTTTATATTTTAGGTTAATGCCAGTATTAGAGAATCAGGCCAGGTGGAAAGCAGTAATAAGTACCAGACTGCAGTGACAAAAAAGAAGGAATATAAGTCAGAGGTTTTATACACCAAATTTCAGACATCTGATCTAAATCCCAGTCAAGGGGTCTATGCCTTTATTTTGGATTTAAAATGTTTAGTAGAGTTTAAGAAACTTGTCCTTTTCATTTTGTTAATTCTGGGCAAATGGATATTTGATATATTCACATAAATTGGGCTTTTAAAGCATATGCTTTAACTTAAATAGGACAAAATACGTAAGTATCTTATCCTCCAAACGTTTTTGACAGTGAATGAAAACCACAGTGATGGCATTTGAACAGTTGGTCTGGTAATTAAGCAGCAAACTTTAAGCTGTTTAATCTTTTAACTAAGGAGATCACTGAAATAAGTTAGAATATTCATATAAAACATAATGTCAGGATGGAGGAAATATATAAAAATGAACTTTTAGAAGTTACTTAAATTGCATTTGATTGACATTATGCAAGTAGATTAAATTTTTGAAATTCTAGACAAGCATCTTGGGATGAATCATCATTGAAAACTGCTGTAGGTGATTTTTTTTTTTTTTAAATCAAAAACAAGCTGCTTTTTCCCTCACTAGCTGGAAGCTAAATTGGGTCACAGAGATGATTACTGCTAAAAGAATCATAAATCTGTCAGTAAAGAGTGAGGAACAAGAACTCCTAGTAAACTTTTGGTGAGGCTGTGAATGTTATATCCCTTCTGTGAGGCTGAATGTCTATAATCTTGTCTGTCTTAATGTCAGCAAATAAAGAAAATAAATTCACTGAAAATGAGGGCTCTCTGTAGCAGTCACAGCCTCATCTTGCTCTAAACTGTCATGAGGACACAGAATGAAGAACTGATAATATGCCTAAACAGAGATGTTAGCTTTTCAACTGAAATGGGGATGAGAATGTCCACAGTCAAGAATTTTGGAACCCAGTTGTATAGTCAGCTTTATAGACATGGTCAGATTCCTATGAAAATTCATGTTTTTGTGTTTTCTTATGTTATTTGTTCTTTTTAGATATACGTGTCAGTAAAGTGTATTTTGATGTATTATACATACATGGAGTGTAACTTATTCTAAGTAGGATCACGTTCTTGCAGTTCTACGTCATGTTTTTAAAGCAGGGAGGGAATGCCTGCTATGCATTTTATATCCTACTTTATAGTTTAACAGTTCAGGTTGAATTCAAACAAAGTAGCCTCTGTTTGCAGGTAACCCTCCATTGTTGCTGCTGCCTGAGAATGTTCGAATCCGAAAATACAATATGTCATCTGAGAAGTTCTCAGAGTATCTTGAAGAGGAGGAACATATCCAAGCTATCGATTATGACTGGGATCCCGAGGGCATAGGTCTCAGTGAGTATAAACTATGTCATCTGTCACGATAATAATTGATTTTATTAAATATTTAGATGTGAATTGGGGGAATTTGTTTTTCAAACAAGTGGATTTTTGTTGCACAAGTGGAAAGAAAGCTCTGGATGCCTTACTGTGGGCTTGAGTTCCTGCCAACTTTCCCAACTTTGCTTCAAACCTTCCTCCCAAATCTCCTTATCTCTTACTTTGTCCTTTCCTTGTGACAGCTCCCATTCTTTCTTAAAATGTGGCACTTGGGAAATTTCTACTAAGACCTCAAGTTTCAATGCCATGTCCTCTGGGACATTGTAATTCCTCCTGGTGAAGTTGTGTGAGTGCAACCCATGAGCCTGCAGCATTGTATATGTGCTTCGACCAAAGCACCTGTGACACTGAGCTACATAGCTAGTGGTGCACATATTTTTTCTCCCTATGCCCTAACTATGTGCTTCTGGAGACAGAGATTTCATTCATCTATTTATGCCTAGCTCCCAACCTAACTAATATCTAGCACAGTGTATGTGATGGGTATTTGAAAAGCTTAGTTGGTGCAGGAGAAAAAGAAACTATAAAGCCTACCATAGGGCCTCTCATGGCCTTGTATGGGAGGTGGTAATGGGTAAGAGTCAGAAAACTGGTCTTCTCTATACCTATGGCTCATCTTCTCTCCTTGTCTTCCTCATTTATAACTTTGAACAATTATAACCATTCTCTGGATCTCAATTTGGTATCTGTAAAATAAGAGTAGTCATCTTGTTCTTTCTACCTACCTCTGATATTTATTTTGAAGGTTGAATTAGATAGTTGATATGAAATGCTTTGAAAAATATCAGTATCTACATCAATGTAAGATTTATTATTGTTGTATTTCCACATGTAATATTGTTGTATTTCATGCAAACAAACAATAAGTTTTTCAAGAAAGGTATGTATCCAGAAAGCAGTAGATCCCCAATATATGCTTTAAAAGTCAGTCTTCCTATGCTTTTAAAATACTTGCTGTATATTGTCCTTTCATCTATACATAAAGAAGGACTTCTCATCTTCATTGCTCTTATATTGTCACTGATACTGCATATGACTTTAAATTCTCAACAACCCAACCTGGTTTTTTAATAATTCTGTTTTGGAAACTAGACCTGAGAACAGATAGGCTCTAGATCAATATTTTAATGAGTTACCCCTCGAATAGAGATAACTAGGAAAATATTAATAAGTTGTCTCAAGATATTTGTAGCAAATGGCTCAAATATGATAGGTTTTTGAGGTTGAATCATATTGATGTAATTGAATTATTAGTATTATAAAACAAAGGGAAGTAGAGATGCTGATAGGTGAATAGCAGTTCACTTGATTAGACCCCATTTCTTCTCTTACTTGATGTTCTTCATGTGAGACTGGCATGTGTCTTCCTTCTAGGTGTTGTGTATTACACTATACTGGCGCAGGGCTCTGAGTTTGGTGCTATCAGACGTGCCTACATCCCCAACTTTGAATCTGGCAGCAATAATATCATTGAGGAAGTTGACCTGGGCCTGAAATACATAATGCAGCCAGATGGACTAGCAGTGGACTGGGTTGGAAGGTAAATTTGCCACACATCTCCTTCTTGCATGTTCTGTCTTCCTGGCTAGAGCTCTCTGCTGCTCATGTTGGCATATGACTCAGCTTGGGGCCAGGAATGGGTGTGCTCAGGTGCTGGTGTCACTTGGCAGTGCCTGGGCTTGTCCTAGCCCCAGAAACCTCCTCTGCTTACCCCAGTGTGTCATGTAAACATTATCATTTCCTGTTTTCTATGTGCACCATGAGGAGGTTTGGAAAGCACCCAGGTCCTGTATCATATGGAGTAGAGCTTTCTTGCTGACAGAGTTCTGGATTCCAAAATTCTTTCAGTTATGGCAGCACTGTTCATATAGTGAAGCAAGGGAATAGCCTCACAATTCTCCAAGCAAAGCAGTTGAGATTAAGCTGTTTTCTCTCTGGTAATTATTTTGGGGAGGAACAAACCACATCTTGAGTTTTAGCAGGCTAGCTCTCTAGAACTGATTGAGAATTTGAATTTCCTGCTTCATCTTTGGGTTTGAGTTAAAGGAGGCATCAGTTCTGTTATTTTCTTTTAGACCTTATCATACCATCTGGCTCTAGTATTCCTTTTAGGGACCAGAATCACCCATTTTGGATGATCCCTAAGTCAGAACCCTCAGGAAGATGCATGGGATGCAAACCAGGGTGGGAAAGTTATTCAACTCCTTCTTCAAGGAGGATGCTGGCACTAGCGTGACGGTGGGGGAAAGTAATAACATGCAAAGGAGCTCGAGCATTCATAGCACCCCTCACCTGACCCGTGTCCTTGAAAATGAACTAATAATGGAAAGATGTTTGAGAGGAAAGCCTCAGCAGCTCACTGCCCTCCTGGAGAATGGAGACTCATGTGCAGTGTAAATTCATTCTCACCTTTTTACAAACCCTTCTGGTACTCTTGGAAGACTTGAGCTTCTCTGAAGAAGTTAATTGGGTCCCCACTGCTCCCGGAGGCTAACAGGAGACTCACTTCAGCATTTTCTGTGAGGAAATGGGGCCTCAGAGAACTGTTAGTGAGTCTGAAGCTTGAAACTCTAGACATTTAACACTTCCTTTGGAAAACCAACCAGGCAATAGCAGATCCTCTTGTTTGAAGTGTTACCTGTTTCTCAGCCTTAATCAATGAGGGAATTAAGAAACTGTGGCAGCTCTTTTTGCCTGTAAGCTACTGAGACCCACAGCCTTAAAAGTGGAAATAAGGTCAGGGTGGCCTTGCTGACTTGGTTAGTTTGAAATGCTATTTCCACTCATCTTTGGAGCTGATGCCAGATTCCTATTGATTCCAACGGGGGCTCTTTGCTGAGGAGGAAATAGACTAATGGGCAGCCAGACTTATGCCTTATGACTTCTACCTGAAGCACATGTCTTAGAAAAATGCCCGATGTGAGATCAGCCTGACCGCTGGCATCTGCTGCAATTACTGATCCTTGCTGATTCAGCTGCTTTGGCCAATCATTCTTCCATGTGTAACTTTCCAAAGATGCCCCCTTGTCTGAAAAGATTAGGGCATTCCTGAGAGAGGGGCTCTATGCTCTGAACACAGTTTCAGTATCTCAGGAGCTATCTTGTTGGCCAGAGCTGCCAAACTAAATTTTCTCATCTTCAAACCTCTTCCCCAGAAATAATCAGTCTAGATTTTTCCCTTGTTTTTCTTTGTCCTTCTGAATTTAGGCACATTTACTGGTCTGATGCCAAGAACCAACGAATTGAGGTGGCAAAGCTTGATGGAAGGTACAGAAAGTGGCTGATTACCACCCAGCTGGATCAACCAGCTGCGATTGTTGTGAATCCAAAACTAGGGTGAGTACTTGAAGGAATCTTTTATGTTCGGGATA
The DNA here is from genome assembly GCF_902686455.1 of Sciurus vulgaris. NCBI lineage: Eukaryota > Metazoa > Chordata > Mammalia > Rodentia > Sciuridae > Sciurus > Sciurus vulgaris. The sequence goes on along the minus strand of NC_136463.1, from coordinate 123,539,984 downwards.
TTCTCTACTGGGTTTTCATAAAATTACATATCTTTAAAGATTTTTTTCCCAATTGCACTGAAACTGTCCTCTGATATTTTAGAATGGAATTTATGACTGTTTAAAGAATTATAATATGCCCTGGGATCAGATAGGACCAATAATTTCTGAGGGAGAGATTCCTTTGAGAATATACCTAAGAACCTTTTTGGTTATATGAACTCCTTGTCTGAACTTTAAAATTCTTTGCAGTTTGGGTTCTTTACTTCCTTAATCAAAGGTTTAGTAGGAGTTGTTTTTTCCTTTCATTTGACTGTTTTGAAAAATAACTCATTCTTTGACTTTCATCTGGGGATTTGGTTGTATTTCACTGAACATAATTAAACACTTATTTCTCCAAATATGCAAGTGCATAAAACAACACATGTATAAATATGTATTATTGATTTATAGAAATGTTCCAATTTATGGTTTATATGAGCATCATCTCAGTATGAGAACCAGTTTTGTCATTTTTCTTTGCATTTCAAGATGTTTATTTGGGAATAGATCAGTTGATGTTTACTTATTTAATTTAGCCTCAGAGTAGTAACTTTAAAAAAATTTTTTTTTTTTTGAATAGCCCCAAACACTTCCCATGTTCGGACAAGACCAGTATGACCCCTCATAGATATGCCAATAACTGTATATGAAACACTACAAGCTATCATGACTTTCATTTTGTTACATTCAGTGTTAAATCATGCCCATAGAAACTTAGCAGTGACACTTGAAAAATACTTGCCTGATAAGATAAACCTGTGATGTGGACTTGTCCTCAACATTAGTCTTTCCTTCTTGTGTCTTGCATATGTAATACCTTAAGAGCAAAGAGAAGTTCCTTATCTACTGAAGACTTTACTGAAAAGTATAAAAATATTTTCACTTAGCACCTAGGTCTCTGTGAAAAACTGTTGATTGCCCTCTTGGTAATGCTTCATGCTCTGTGCTAGCAGGGAAACCACTAGGGAAGATGCTACAATGAAGAAAACTTCTGTTACAGGCTCATGTACTGGACTGACCAGGGGAAAGAATCTAAAATCGAGTCTGCCTGGATGAACGGGGAGCATCGCAGCATCTTGGTTTCCGAGGACCTTGGCTGGCCAACTGGCCTTTCTATTGACTATTTGAACAATGACCGAATTTATTGGAGTGACTCCAAGGAGGATGTCATTGAAACCATAAAATATGATGGGACTGATAGGAGAATCATTACAAATAGAGGTTAGAAATGAGTTGGATTTAAGATATAAAATAATTAACATGTTTCTAGTCTCTTTGCCCATTTTCTCAAGAAGGAACCCTGATCTTAGGAAATGGTTTATATAATTTCTTAGCTACGTGCCCATCAACTCCCAGCTGCTAAATTAAATGCAAATGAATCAACTAGCAGTAATTTAATTCTTCTTTGCTCCTTTTACATAATTTTAAGAAATGCTTCTCAGGTGCAGATATTGGAATACCTGAGATTTCTGTGAGCTTGCCCTGAGGCAGTGTTCATGAGCACCCATATCAATCCATGTCTGATCACTTCTAGACTTATTCATATTTGTCATGTGAGATTGTTCATTGTTCATTACTGGAAACATCTAGAAGAAAAGGAGCATTTGTTTTCTTATCCAGACTCTGCAGAGCTGCAGTGGTATAGGACAGATCACATTTTCCCTATCTGACCCGTGGTGTTCTTATGTTCAAAGGAAAAAATGAAATCTCTGCTCTATAAATTATTTTCCAAAGATGAAATCAAATCAGCAACTTGAAAGTGAGCTAGTGCCCTGTGATTGGTGTCAGGCAGCATGCATTAATCTCATTTAATTTCTGTCACCTTGATCTCCCAGTGCAGCACTTTCAGGGTTACCTATGCAGAAAATCTGCCTGAATGTTCCAGGAGTTTCCAGGCATTGTATTTGGTACTAATTCAATCTGAGTATCATCAGGCTTGGAAGTTGTGCTTGGAAGTTGTCTTTTTAATCACCTGTTTTGTTTTCTGCCATTGCTGTCATAAGCAGCAATGAAGCCTTTCAGTCTGGACATCTTTGAAGACCAGTTATACTGGGTATCTAAGGAGAAAGGAGAGGTGTGGAAACAAAATAAATTTGGGCAAGGACAGAAAGAGAAAATGCTGGTTGTGAACCCTTGGCTCACTCAAGTTCGGATCTTTCATCAACTCAGATACAATCGGTCAGGTAATCACCAACCTTGGAATAAAATGCTCCTTGTTATCTGGAAACCTCATTTGAAAAGAATGGCCACAGTATTGGCAAGGGGCAGTGGGTAAGAATAGGCTGCTCTCTTTAATAGGTGCATTAAAGACGTATATAGGGGTGTGGTGGGTGAATGAACCATTTTGACCAAAGAAAAAATATTGGAAGTCAAAGGAAATTGTACAAACCCCCAGCAGTAGAAAATAATCAGTGTAAAAATATTTCAGTCCTCCTTGTTTGGCATTATGGATATGTACTTCTGGGCTACAGATCCAGTAGACATCAGAAGTTAAGAAGTTAAGAAGTCACAAAATGGATTTTGTGGAATATCAGTTTGATTCACTTTTAAAAAAAATTTATATCAGTTTTTTTGTTCTGTTTAGTTACACATGACAGAAGAATGCATTTTGATTCATTGTACACAAGTGGAGTACAACTTTTCATTCTCTGGTTGTACGTGATGTAGAGTCACACCATTCGTGTAATCATGCATTCCACCATCTTTCCCCACCTCTGCCCCCTCCCCTCCCCTCATTCCCCTCTGCTCAATCCAAAGTTCCTCCATTCTTCCCTTACCCACCCCCATTATGTATCAGCATCCACTTAATCAGAGAAAACATTTGGCCTTTGTTTTTTTGGGTTGTCCACTCTTAAAGTGACTGGACCACACTGCTCAGATTATCCCGAGATACATGAACCTTAATTTAAAACTGTTGGTCACATGCATTTCTACCTCCTCCCCTCTTTCTTGGCTCCTTGGCCGTGGGTCCTGCCTTCCCCGGTTATCTGTGTTTTAGTTCATTTTTCAGCATTGTACAGAGCAAGATAAAGGGGAGAGGAAAGTTTTGAGATGAGAAAAGGATAATAAATAGCTTTTACTAGGTTCTGCACTTCAGGTTCTCTTCTCAGGAACAGAAATGATAAGTTTAGTTTTATCCAACTCAAAGCTCGGTGTCTGTCTGATCTGGGCCTGCGGTCACTATGCCTAGTTCCAGGTGGAATTCTGACAGGGGACTTCCTTTGATCCTTGTATGTGAATCAGTGGTGGAACTCAAGATCTTTTTGCCTCTATTCAGTAAAATGAAGCCCAGAAGAAAGTTCTTCTTGGAGGTTTGGGGTGGGAATCTCATCTAGTATATGCTTTGGATATAATATATATTATGACCTGCCCAGATCTGGGTAAAGACAAATCTGGTATAATACTAGTGTCTTGTTGGTCTTCGGAACCATCTCAAGTTGCTTAGCACTGATTATATTTGGAGGTTAGACCATGAATCAGACAGATACTCACTTTCCAAACCTGCCAGGGCAATAGAGGATATGAGTGGTGCCAATAGACAGTGCAAGTGGTACGGAGATGGGATGGAGGGCCCGGTGGGGGTGGGGTGTCTGTGCCACGTTGGTGGGGTGCTAGTGTGAATGGAGGTGTGTATCCAGGTAACTCTTAGTGCTAGAGATGCTGGGATGCTGTAGAACCACACCCAGCTGTTGGGCATAGCCTGGGTTGGAGTATTCATTCTCTTGTCGTGACCTAACTGTTCTTCTCATCTGCTTTCCAGTCTCCAACCCTTGCAAGCAGATCTGTAGCCACCTCTGTCTGCTGAGACCTGGAGGATACAGCTGTGCCTGTCCCCAAGGCTCCAACTTTGTAACAGGGAGCAACACTGTGTGTGATGCAGGTAGGGGCCCAGCCTGGGCAGTCATGGGGCCTTCAGGGGCCTGAAGAATCCCTGTGTGCGGGGTCCTTTGCAGAACAGATGGGGATAGCTAGAAGGAGGGATGAGAGATGTGGGAAACATGAACATAACTGAGTGGAACTTCAGGGACCAAACAATTTGTGTTCCAAGGATTTCTGAGATTTGCTAAGATCCGCAGAGGTGTAGATCCTATATCTACGGTTGTGTTACCTTGTAAAGACCTTTTGGAGCATGAGTTGTTTTCCTCTTTCCTTCACCAAGAGCTGGATTTCTGTTGCCCCTGAATTCAATCAGCCTTACCTGAGTTCAAGGTGAAGAACCCTGTTCCTGAGGTGGGAGGGGTTTATGTAGTGCAGAGGGGAGGGCTAAACGATGTTCACCGTTTTTCTCACATGCTTGTTTTACAATTTTGACAACTGAAAAGCAGCCATATTTTTTTATTGTTAACAAATGGGGTACAACTTGTTTCTCTGCTTGATCATGAAGTAGAGGTGTACCATTTGTGTAATCAAACATTTACATAGGTAATGGTGTTTGATTCATTCTGTTATTTTTTCCTTTTCCCCCACCCTCCCACCCCTCTTTTCCCTCTATACAGTCCCTCCTTCCACCATTCTGCTTCCCTCCCACCCCCCCCCCCCCATTATGTATCATCATCCACTTATCAGTGAGATCATTCATCCTTTGGTTTTTTTGAGATTGGCTTATCTCACCTAGCATGATATCCTCCAATATCATCCATTTGCCTGCAAATGCCATAATTTTATTATTCTTTATGGCTGAGTAATATTCCATTGTACATACCAGTTTCTTTATCCACTCATCAATTGAAGGGCATCTAGGTTGGTTCCACAATCTGGCTATTGTGAATTGAGCAGCTATGAACATTGATGTGGCTGCATCACTGTAGTATGCTGATTTTAAGTCCTTCGGGTATAGGCCAAGGAGTGGGGTAGCTGGGTCAAATGGTGGTTCCATTCCAAGTTTTCTAAGGAATTTCCACACTATTTTCCAGAGTGGCTGGCTGCACTAATATGAAACCCCACCAGCAATGTATGAGTGTACCTTTTTCCCCACATCCTCACCAACACCTATTGTTGCTTGTGTTCTTGATGATCGCCATTCTAATTAGGGTGAGATGGAATCTTAGGGTAGTTTTGATTTGCATTTCTCTTATTACTAGAGATGTTGAACATTTTTTCATATATCTGTTGACTGCTTGTAGATCTTCTTCTGTGAAGTGTCTGTACATTTCCTTAGCCCATTTGTTGATTGGATTATTTGTATTCTTGGTGTAGAGTTTTTTGAGTTCTTTATAGATTCTGGAAATTAGTGCTCTACCTGAAGTATGAGTGGCAAAGATATTCTCCCACTCTGTAGGCTCTCTCTTCACATTACTGATAGTTTCCTTTGCTGAGAAAAAACTTTTTAGTTTGAATCTATCCCAGTTACTGACTCTTTTTTTTATTTCTTGTTTTATGAGAGTCATGTTAAGGAAGTCTGATCCTAAACCGACATGTTGAAGATTTGGACCTACTTTTTCTTCTATAAGATGCAGGGTCTCTGGTCTGATTCCAAGGTCCTTGATCCATTTTGAGTTGAGTTTTGTGCAGGGTGAGAGATAGGGGTTTAGTTTCATTCCGTTGCATATGGATTTCCAGTTTTCCCAGCACCATTTGTTGAAGAGGCTATCTTTTCTCCATTGAATATTTTTGGCCCCTTTGTCTAGTATGAGAAAACTGTATTTATTTGGGTTTGTGTCTGTGTCTTCTATTCTGTACCATTGATCTACCTGTCTATTTTGGTGCCAATACCATGCCATTTTTGTTACTATTGCTTTGTAGTATAGTTGAAGTTCTGGTATTGCAATACCCCCTGCTTCACTCTTCCTGCTAAGGATTGCTTTAGCTATTCTGGGTTTCTTATTCTTCCAGATGAATTTCATGATTGCTTGCTCTATTTCTGTAAGGTACATCATTGGGATTTTAATTGGAATTGCATTGAATCTGTATAGCACTTTTGGTAGAATGGCCATTTTGACAATATTAATTCTGCCTACCCAAGAACATGGGAGATCTTTGCATCTTCTGAGGTTTTCTTCAGTTTCTTTCTTTAGTGTTCTGTAGTTCTCATTGTAAAGGTCTTTCACCTCTTTTGTGAGATCGATTCCCAAATATTTTATTTTTTTCGAGGCTATTGTGAATGGGGTAGTTTTCCTAAATTCTCTTTCTGAAGATTCATCACTTATGTATAAAAATGCATTAGATTTATGAGCATTGATCTTATATCCTGCTACTTTACTGAATTTTGAAAGATACCTTATGTCATTGGGAAATGAGGGCCAGAATAAGGAAGCAATTTAATTCTTATCCCAAATGCGGTGGATAATCTCTGGACAAGACTCTTTTTCCAATGTCTCTTTTAAGTCATGGGCAACAACTAGTATCTCTAACTAGTTTCCTGTGCCTTTAAAAAAAATCATCCTGCTGTTCAGCATTGATGGCTAGCATCCTTGGGGGCTGCCTTCCAGTTTAGGTTGATGGGGAAATGAAGAGGCTTAATCGCCTTTGACCACCTGGGGGAGCAAGTGGTTAAAGCAGGGAACTACCCCAGACTGAAAAGTTTTGGGCCATTTTGGAGAATGAACTCAGAGAGGAAAACCCACTTCCCTTTTCCTCCCATGCTCATCCCAGCACTGTTGGGGAAATGTTGGCAAGATTCCAATATCTTGAGCAATATTTTGAACAAAATTTGTTCTCTGCTGCAGATGGATCCTTCTGACATTTATTGTGGTTTCATGTTGTAGAGGAGGTGTTGTATAAGTTGTCACCTCATCTGCTACCTTTCTCACATAAACTTTTTGCTAAGTGAATTATGTCGAGATTCTCATCGAAAACAACTTACACCAAAGTGAACACATTAATGATGGTATTCATTCCATGTGGTCTTGGTGTGGTATATTAATTAATCAGTTCTGTAAGTATTTATTGAGTGCACTCTATGTGCTAGGCACTGTTCTGAGTACTGGAGAGAACAGAAGTGAACACAACAGACAAATCCCCTGCCATCATTAAGTATTTTCTAATAGGATGATAAAAAGATAAACCCATAAACATATAATCGTCAGGGAGGGCAAGTACCATGGAGACAAGAAAACAGGGTAAAGGATGAGCTGAGGTGGGTGGACTTGCTCTTGCAGACAGAATGTTCAGGAAGGCCTCTCTGGTAAAGGTAACTGAGTAGAGACTCAAATTGAAGGGCTGAGCCAGGAATGTAATCAAACTCCTTAAATAAAATGCACAAAAATATCTTTGAAACATTGGATCATTACTGACCCATCGAGCACATCCTGGAAATATGTGACTGAGCCAGACTCAGGACCTAGAGTAAGAAGGACTCATTCCTTACTTTGGGAGGACTTAAAAAAATGAAATCTCCTGCTCACTATCCATCAAGTGTCTGTATCATTGTGTCTCTGTGTTGATCAATTGATCACTGATGCTTTGGAACCTTTGCTATAGTTTTGAGGTGTGTCTAAATTAAACTCAGTTTTAATGGTCATAGAGGAGAATTTAAAAAAACCTCAAATGAGAATGTAAATGTCTTAAGAGATTCTTGTATCACGAGGTTCTTTCAACTATTAATACAAGTTCTGGACTTTAGCATCTCTCTACTATCAACTACCTGTTTTCTTTCCACAAAATGTATATTGCTCTGAAGAATTTATTATTGATAAGAACTTATTATTGATAAGGAAATTCATTTAACTTAGGGGGCAGGTGACAGCTTGACAGGAAGACTGTTAGCTGGCCCACCTCAGGCCCAGCCCTGGACAGGTTTGCATAGTGCGGGTGCCCTGCTGAGTAGCCAACTAACACATTCATGGCTTTCCCTTTCCGCAGCCATCGAACTTCCTATCGCCATGCCCACCCCATGCAGGTGTATGTTCGGAGGAACTTGCTATTTTGATGAGAATGACTTCCCCCAATGCAAGTAAGTCTGGATGCTGAGGTCCCAGCCTCAGGCCTTTTGTCAGCTGGGGGAATTTGAGACCCTAAAGCAGCCTGGAAAACAAGCCTGGGTGCCTTGTGGTTCACTAATTTTCACACTTTAACCAGCTCGCCCTCCTTTGGAGTGGCCTCGGAGGACGAAAGCAGTGCTTCTCAAACTATAATAGGCCAAAGAATCATCTGGGGATCTGGTAAAAATGCTCATTCTCATTCACATTCTGCATTCCTAACAAGCTCTGGGGTGAGGATGCCACAAGCTAGGAGCCACCCTTGGGTAGCAAGGAGTTAGAGAAATGGCAACTGCCTCTTTCTTGCTCGCCTGGGATGATGACATTACAGTAGGGGTGTGGGAGAACAGCTGTCAGCAGAGCTGCTGGGGTGCAAAGCACCCTGACATGCAGAAAGACAGGGCCAAAGATTTGGAAAGAAAAACGCTGTTGAGAAAGCTCAAACACAGAGCAGGAGAAATAGATGTGTTTAAAAAGTATTTAATGAAAACATGTCAATGGAAAGGAAAAAACTATGGTTTTCATTATCACTTTCGAGAGAAAAATTCCATAGAGTAGAGAAGACACAGTAGGTTTATTTGGTGGGACTGAGCCTGTAGGGTCACAGCTACTCCATTGAGAGTAAACTTCTAAAGTCAGACCACTATTCCTTCTGCTCATCATCTCATGGCAGGATAAACAGAAGTTATGCAGGCAACATTGTGTGTTCATGTAATTTACTCAGCCAAAGCTCTCTCTTCCTCTGAGTGCTTATAAAATTGCAGTGGGGTCTAAGAGGTAACAGGCTAGTGAAGAAGTCTCCTTTTACTTCCAGGTGTTCTAGTGGCTACACCGGAACATATTGTCAAATTGGGCTCTCAAAAGGCATCCCTCCAGGAACAAGTAAGTTTCGAGACTATGAGCAGCCTGGAAATACTCATAGCTCCTAAAATGAATGCTGTCATTTATTCTTTTGAACCCAGTCTTTGAAGAATTCATGGTCCTAGCCTCCAGCTTCTACTGCTAAGCTTGTTGGTTCTTTTCCTTGTCTGTGTGTTGATATGTTCTCTGCTTCTGCTTCTTTGACAGCAGCAATGGCTGTGCTGTTGACAATCCTCCTGATCGTCATAGTTGGAGCTCTGGCAATGGTCGGATTTTTCCACTATAGGAAAACTGGCTCCCTTTTGCCCGCTCTGCCCAAGCTGCCGAGGTCAGTTTCATAATGTAAAATAGAAGTCTGTATGAATATGACCATGTGAATAAATAGGTTTTAAAAGTCCTTCTATTATGCAGAAAGAAAAAGTAGTAAGTAGGGATTTAAAGCAGTTACCTCCAATTACAACTTCTTCATCGAGTGTCTCTGAAGCTTGATTGACAGATAGTTGTGTCTACTGGTGGGTCTCATGGTGGTCAGGCTAAGATAGGTGGCTGTGCCACTATATGTCCTGGGCTTTATTCCCGGAAGTGCCCCATGGGTCTCAGATCTCAGCATTGGCGAATGTGTTTTAATGTTTCCAGGTAAACAAGGGGACTCACTACCATATTTGATGTTTATACATTCAGGGTGAGAATTGCACATTTTATTTAAGTAAGATTTAGCCATGTGAAGGAAGAAAGGGAACTGTTACATAAGTTTTTTGTTTTGTTTTGTTTTTAAATAATAAGACACTGTTGTGATTCCTTCCAGTTTAAGCAGTCTTGTCAAACCTTCTGAAAATGGAAATGGGGTGACCTTCAGATCAGGGGCAGATGTGAACATGGATATTGGAGTATCTGATTTTGGCCCTGAGTCCATTATTGACAGATCAATGGCATTGGTGAGTAGAGTTTCCAAGGGATTATTTTAAGGTTTTTTTTTTTTTTTTTTTTTTTTTTATTGATTTTATAAAAGAATCTTTTATAAAGAATAAAATTAACCTTGAGAATGTTGAAGTGAAGAATAAAGTCCACATCGTAGAGACCAAGTTAGGAACATGGAGTATGTTGCACAAATTCATGTAAAAACATTAGTAACAGTAATAATAAAGTTGAAATTTACCCACACTCTAAGTTACAAGTTCTATTGGAACCATAAACAGTCTTAAATTTCATCTGAATCATAAAGAGTTTTATGGGCGTTTTTTTCTTTCTTTTTTTTCCCCGAGGGGGAGAGAATATGATATTTTGGTTTTATTTGATGACATTTTATGTGTATAGAAGGAGAAAGGAATTACATTTTTCCAAGTCTTCATTTATTTTTGCACTAATGTATAGCGAGGAAATAGATAGTCATTTTAGAGTCAAAATCAATTCAAACTGTGGCCCTGCCCCTTTCTAAGTATGTGATTATAGGTATGGTGCTTGCTCCAACTCTCACTGTTCCCATCTGTGGAATGGGTACAGGAAGGAGGAGATTAGCACAGTCTTGGAACAGAGGGGGCTCCCTATAATCCATTTGGGAACCCACTTTTACTATTTTATTCTTCCCCTAAATTCCACTTTTTGCCCTGCTTGAAAGTGCAGTATTAACCCTTTCTATCCTCTTAATCTCTCTTCTTCTATCACCCACTCTTTCCAGTTATCCAGACCCATCCCTCAGTGAGTTTTTGGTGTTAAGGGACTGTAGAGAATTCAGATGTAGGAAGAGTGTTTGTTTTCTTGAGCTGATATCTTAGTGCGTTTATGTGACCTTAACATAATGATTTGCCATCTGGGGGCCTTGAGTCTCTGTTGCTCTGTTTTGTTTTGTTTTGTTTTTGCAGTGCTGGGGATCAACCCAGGGCTTTGTGCATGCTAAGCAAGCCCTCTGCCTCTGAGCTGCACCCCAGCTTTTGTCATGCTCCTAACCCTTCATCTTTTGGTTAAGTTTGGCAAGGCACCTTAGTGTGCCTCCGGGTGGGAGGAGGGCCCCTTTTTCTGGGTCCCAGATCAGTAAGGTGTGATTTTTCTGGGAATCAGATCAGTAAGGTGTGATCTCTTTCTTCCTCTTCCATCAGAGTGAACACTTCGCCATGGAGATGGGGAAGCAGCCTGTAATCTTTGAAAACCCAATGTATGCAGCCAGAGATGGTGCTGTCCAGGTGGTCCTGCCAGCGCAGGTGGGACATCACACCACCCCTCTTTTCAACTGCTGCTGCTGCTGGATCTTGTTGTATTGAGTAGTGTCCCAGGGACAGTCTCCTAACCCTCCTCCTAATGGAAGGAAGCACAGGAGCCCATGCCTCAGCTTCGCCCTGCAGCAGCTGACTGGCCCCTGGACACCGCCCTGTGGACCCACACAACCCTGAGCTGCTCCAGGGTCGTTCATCATTCCCACTCAGCTGCTCATTCCGAGGGGAGTCAGTGAGAGCTGAGTCTGTTCAGAGGCCTGGTAAACAAGTACCTGATGTGTCACAGGCTCTTTCTAAATGTGAGGAAATGAGTGAGTCAATGATTGGTATCGCAAGGGTGTGATTTGGGTAGGTCAAAGGCACAGGGACCTCCTCCTAGTTGCCTTCGCTGTACTTTTCTGACAAGTGGGATGGTCTCCAAAGTCGACAGGCAGATGTCTAAATTTCCTTTGGTGCAGCTTATTACTCAGTGTCTTTAAGAGGAGCTGGAAGAAGAGATAGGTGTATGGGTGAAGAAAAGAACTTTTCTTTAGGTCTGAAACAGTAGCCCTGGGACCTGTCACCTGTACCTCCTTTATCCAAACAACCGTCACCTCAGTGACAAGGAATAACTTTCAATATTAACATCTAAGCTGCTTTCAAATTCAGCATATTTTAATATAAGATGGAAATATTTTACAAATAGCTTTCCTAAGAGCAGAAATATTTAAATCTTGAAAGTCATTGCCTGATCCTTTTTAATAACCAGGTAGCAAAACTTGAATGCATGGTGAAAAAAGATATGACATTTCATTAGCATTTTTTCACTTGAAACAAAATGAGACCACATATACAAACAAAATCTGAGTTTGAGAGAAACAAAGTGGTAAATGTGAAATTAGGGGACAAGGAGTGAATTTTCTTCTTGCAATTTGTATATTCATAGTAATTTGGGTTTAAGAAGGAAACTTGGAAATATATGAGTGTTATAAAAAGTGTGTAGAGGAGTTTTAGTTTCCTTATGTTTTAAAAAGTTCAACCTCTTTTAAGTAGTTCTCTGAAATTATTAATTTTATTCTTAATATTCAGAGGTGAGATTCTTAGTTCACCAGTGAGTATGGGGAATTATTCATGCTGTTCTTCTAGGATCTGGTTGCCCATATGCAACCAAAGTGTATTTTATTAAAAAATATGGTCAAGTGGGAGAGGGAGTTATAGAGAAAACAACAGGAATTGCTGCGAATAACTAGGAGTGTGGCCAGTGAGGAGTACATTTGCCTCCCAGGATAGAGGCCTGAGAGGACACAGCATGGGTGCTTTTGACTGGGGAGGTGAGGTGGAGTGGTGTTTATTTCTGGGCCACCTGGTCCACCCATACAACAAAAGTTGTTTCTGAGCACATCTGTGGGAGGTAAGTGGTAAACAGGATTAAAAAGTTGATAAGAACCTTTGTGGTGATCTATTTATTACTGAATTCTTTGAAAACTGGAAAAGGAATTTCAATATGTTTACAGGTGACAATATCTGAAAATGTGGATAACAAGAATTATGGAAGTCCCATAAACCCTTCTGAGATAGTTCCAGATCCAAAACCAACTTCCCCGGATGCTGATGGAACTCAGGTAACAGTGGCTAGTTCCTGGAATGATGTGGAATTTGCAAAGACTTTAGGAATTGTTGGGTTGATACTAATCTGTGGGAGATCATTTTACAAAGAAGGGAATACAGACTTTTAGGTCCAGTATCTTCAGAACAGGGACATCTAATTGAGGTATTCCCTTACCTTGAATAACGATATTACTGTGTTGAGGATGCATATAAATGACCCTTCCCTGCAATGCATTTTCTCCTTAATAATGTAGGCTGTTTTTTTTTTTTTTTTTTTAAAGCTCTACTGATATTACCAATATTTACCACTAGGTGGCACTAATTTATACCCTCTTAATCTCTTGGTCCATCCGTCAACCAGTGAACCGATGTTATAACAATGCACCAGGCATAGTGTTTAGTGAGATTAAAAGAAAAAGACCATCTGATGGAATTTCTCTACCATGACTGTTAGAACTGCAATTTGTGGATTATTTGGAATGCAGAGAAAATTCGATAAATACGTTAGATGTAAAATGTTGTAGTGGATAATGTATCTTTAGTTTTAATGGATACATATGTAGCTATCCCAGATCTAGCTATTTAATTCTGGACAAGCCATTATCTCTGGACCCTAAAGTCCTCAGTAATGTACTTCGCTATGGACACTATCAGCATATTGGGTAGGATAGTTCTTTGGGCTCTAAAACTTGTCCTGTGCATTGTGGGGCATTTCAATATTCTTGGTCCCTGTCCAATAAATTCCAGTAGTGTCTCTCCTAACTCATTGTGACCCTAGAAGTCACCCATTATAATTACACACACACACACACACACACACGAAGAAACAAAATTTTAAGATAGTACCATTTTATTCAATCCTCATATCTCAAATTTCATAATCTGTAAACAAAATGGTAGCTGCAAAGTTAACTTGGAAGTCTCATGAGAAGTTTAGCTATGAACCACTTAAGACATTGATTCTGCTCATTTGGGTCAAAACAAAAGTTTATTGGTTAAATCGATGCTAATGGAAAGAGCTTTTATCTAAGGTCTCTCTGTACCTTTTCCTTATTTCTTCTCTTGTCACACACACACACTTACATACACATATATACACTCACACACACACTCATATGGATGTTGTCTTAGAAAGGAATTTCAGTTTTATATTTTTCAAGAGACTGAACTTTTTTCCCCCTTTAAAACTACATTTAAAAATGGATGTTGCCAGTGAGCTAGCAGAATTAGATCTTCCAGACTTTTCTCTGCTGTCTCCTTATCTGATATCCTGTGTATATTGTCTATGTGAGAAGGTTATCTATATTACATGACTTAAAAGATTCCAAATGCCTTAAATCACCTGAATATTGACTTTCTTATAGTCAGTATTGTCCTCTCCCAGTGGTCTTAAAAAGGCAAAAATACCCAAGTGTACCATATTAATCCCCAACTTTAAAAAAGGTAAATTCCTTGAGGAAAAAGGAGGAAAAGGAAAGAAAGAAGAAACACCCTGGAAAAGGTTCAACTTCAGAGATCAGGTAAAGGAAGAGAAGAGTTGTAGCATAGAGGAAAGGATGCTAAGAGAAGAGAGAAATTTACAGACAGGTAAGGCAGGGGACAGAGGAGATGGGAAACCACTTTATGGCTTCATCTCTGAGCCGCCCCCTGCATAGAATCTGGAGTTGTGTGTTGTTTCAAGAGCCAGATCTGCCACATATATATCAGAATAGCTCTGTGCCTGTGGTCAATGTGACTTCTCATATTCTCTGATTGCCCTGTCATCAAGAGAGCTGGAAGTAACAGTCTGATGACACTTGGTGGCCAAGTCTACTCTAAGGACATTATTGAGGACATATTTCTCATGGTTTTAGCACAAGGAATGACTACATTTCTCAGAGCAGCTGTTTTTTACTTTGTGGACTCTGAACCATGATACTGAGCAAGATTCTCATAGTAGATGCTGTAATGGTCCTCCGGGTCATCTGTACCAAGCCCAGAGTCACCCACTGGTTGCTATGACTATTGCCTGCTGGCGGTTCCCAGCTGGTCCCCTCTCCCAGGATGATGTACCCTCTGCTGAATGTTTTGCACTGGGGGCCACAACCCTTCCAAAGGCAGCCCATGGTTAGTGACTGATTTGGAGGGTAGGGTCCATAAAACCCCCATTACCTAAATGGAGAAACCATGATGGAACTCAGGCCTTCAGAGCCACCTTCTATGAGTTTTGTTTGCTAGAGGCACATCTTGAACTAAGACCTTGCTTGACTCTTTGTCTTTCTTTCTCCCGGTTCAGACCCTGTTACAGGCTTTTTCAGAAGGTCACACCTTGTATTAACTTACGATGGTTTAGACATGGTTTGAATGTGACCCACAGAGGTTCATGTGTTGGGAGGTTGGTCCTCAGTGTGGCAATGTGAAGAGGTGGCGGGGGGGGGGGGTGGTGCAGCTAGAGAGAGGTCACAAGACCGGCCCCTTCCCAATTAAGGGGCTCTTTCTTCTTATCTCTCCTTGTGCTCTCTCCTCTCCCATGCACTCTGGCCACTGTGACGACATCTACATTGAGACCTTCACCAGAGCTAAGCAGAAGCTGGCATCACATCCTGGAACCTCCAGAACTGTGACCTCTTAGAAGTTAAAAAAAAAAAAAAATGTTGCAAATTAGTTTTCCATAGACACCAGAATACTTGAATGTCTGCTATTTGGTCCCCAGTTCTGACTCAACCTCAGGGCTGTGCCAGATTTACTTTATATTCTTAACATCTTTTCTCAGTCCATTTCAAGTTTAGTGATCTTGTTGGACAGAGATCTCCCCTAGACTGCACAGGAAGGGGATTGTGGGAGGGAGGCAGTCACCTCTGGCCTGAACCCCGGTGCTCAGAGAGAGAAGGAACACAGAAAGCTGTTTCAGATGAGACTCTTCCTTTCTCATCTCCATCTTGCAGCACATTGGTTTTTCCTCTTACTTTTTTAAGTCAGTTGAGACTGAAACCCTCCAAGGTTTGTCCTCCACAGTATGTTCAGGTATCTTTCTGTTCCTGTTGACCCTTGATCACTGAGTACTCAGTGTGGCTTAAAAGCAGTTGAGGTGCTTGGATGAGATTACCTGAGATTGGCTCAAATATGCCAGAGTCTCAGGTTTATCTTTTATCAGTATATAGGCTGAAAGACTCACAGTCAGGAACAGGAATTTCCAGGATTTGGTTCAACCATTCTCCACTGACAAGCAGGGCTTTGACCTGTGGTGATGCCATGTACAGAGTAGGTGCTCATTTAAATTTGGGTTAAGTGAATGGCCTTTTCTGCGTCTCATGCTGGTCTTAACTTTCACAGAGTAGGAGACATCCCTTAAAATGTATGGGCCACCTCAGCACCCTGTCAGAGTAGGTCATCTCCTGCCAGGCAGTGCTTCAGTAAAGTGGGAGCCACCCACCATTGGCTAAGATGGTTTCCTTTTGAGTCCTTCAACATATGGGCCTCCCCAAGCCCTTGAGTATTCACTGCCTGCTCATCACAACCATTTAGCTGTTCAGTCTTGCTGGGACTCAGAACCTGTCACACAGGGATAATAAGAGGACCTACCTCAGAGGGTTGCTGAGAAGATTAAATCAGAAACTTGTAAAAATCTTAGTGTAGTTCCTGACAGAGAGTAAACACTCAATAAATGTTAGTTGTTTCTGTAGTTATGATGATAGCAAGAGGAAATGATGTGAGAGGGCACGCACTTGAACCAGACAAGAATCAGGACCTGTTTTAGGAAATGAGAGCTACAATTTGGCTTCATCCTCCAGTTTCTGGGCAGCCCCAGAAACCTCTTGTATGTCTTAGTTTTACCTGGTTCTCTCTATTCCAGTAGCTAGAGCCGTCGCATGGCAAAGCGTCTTGATGCTATGGGTACAGATTTGTAAATTGTACACTTCAAAGAAAAGAACTGTTTTGAAATTATTGGCTGAGAAGAGCCCAGAAAGTTTCAGTTATTGTTTTGGAACAATAGAAGAACTGAACAATTTACCACATGAACCAGGTCCCAAATTGCTTTGTCCTTCTGCAAGAAGAATTTTAAAAGCTGCACCAATGAAAAGAAACCCCAAAGAAACTCCATGGCTAAAAGTTTTGTTTTTCCCTTTCATTTAGGCTACAAAATGGAATATCTTCAAACGAAAACCAAAACAAACTACCAACTTTGAAAATCCGATCTACGCAGAGGTAATTTTTTTTGTTGTTGTTTGTTCTATTAGTTATACATGACAGAATGCATTTTGATTCATTGTACACAAATGGGGTACAACTTTCCATTTCTCTGGTTGTACACGATGTAGAGTCTCACCATTCATGTAATCATACATGTACACAGGGGAATGATGTTTGTCTCATTCCACCATCTTTCCTTCCCCCTGCCCTCTCTCGTCCCCTCATTTCCTTCTACACAATCCACAGTTCCTCCATTCTTCCCTTAGAGGTAATCTTTAATAATTGTTCTTAGTGCATTTTTTTTAAAAAGAAATACATTAGCATAAGCTCAGATTTTTCTAAGTAAATTGGCAAAGATTAGTCTTAACTAAAAACCCTTTCCGATCATGTTGGGGGAATAAATGTTTCCTTGTGGTTTTAGATGGACAGGGAGCAGAAGGAAAGCGTGGCCGTGGCCCCACCTCCATCTCCTTCTCTGCCTGACAAGACTTCCCTGAAAAGAGATCCAAGTCCAGGCTACACTGCAACAGAAGACACTTTTAAAGACACAGCAAATCTCGTTAAAGAGGATTCGGAGGTATAGCTATGCCAGCGATGTAGGGAATAATTAGAAACACATTTTTTGCACGTATATTTTTTACAAACAAATGAAAAAAATTGTTAATGTTCAGTCCTTTACAAAAAAAGTATATTTTTCTCTGTTTGCCTGTATTTGGAAGTGTTTTGTGTATTTTTCTTTCTTTCTTTTTTTTTTACTTATACAGTTTCATATTTTTACAAATAATTATCACAATGTACTATATGTATATCTTTGCACTAAAGCTGTCTGAAGGTAATGCTATAAATATACTGTACATTTGTAAATTTTGGAAAGATTGTCACATCACTGAATTTGCTAATAAAGGTATCTGTTGAATAGGTTGGTAATCTTAGTAAATGATCCAGTGAGGAAAGGAATTCACTTGGGGCTTTTAGTCAAGTTTAAAGAAGGGACACCACTCATATGTCCTTTAAAATTACCCAGGAAAGGAGTCCAGGCTGTACTCTTGGGTCCATTTTAGCATAGCAGCACTTAATTAATGTTCAATATTACATATAAACTTGATTAATATATTTATCGCCAGAGGCCACTAAGTGTTGTCTAAACCCTGGATCTGACTGTCGATGCCTCAGGCATTACAGAAGGTAGAAAGAGATTTGATGTCACCCTTCTGAGTGTTTTCTGCTGTCCAACCAGAATCCTTCCTATCCCATGTGTTCCCTTGCTAGCTGCCAAGTCACCAGTTTATTTTGTAATGTCTTCGAGAAAATCCCATGTCAGTAAGCACAAGTGTCCTGCGCTGCCTTTGTATCTAATTGAATGAGCTCTTTCCCTCCATGGATCCTAGAGCAACTTCCGCCCTTGCCTGGCATCTCAGGTGGTCCCTACCCTAGTGACTGGAGCTCGGTAACTGAATTACTAAAACCAAAACTGTGTCTTCATAAAGTAAGGTGCAAAACAAATATCAGTTAAGTGAAGCCTCAACTAGGTTTTTGTCTCTGTGTGTGAAAATATCATTAAAATGACTATTTATTTACTGAGTTGAGCATGAATAGAAAGGGAAATTGTTCTTATTGAGCCTTTTTCAGGTCCTTTGCCTAAATCCATACATTCGTATCAGAATGTACTGTACAGCCTGGCTCTCCTCTGAGCTGCCGGGATGGTTTCCAAGACTGGAACCACCACGGCAGGAACACAATCACCACGGCAAGTAGCAATCCTGGTTCTCGTGCTGATATTGCACATTTGTTGAACAATGAATGGACGAATGGATGGATGAATGAAATGTACTACTGATTATTTTATTCCTCAGTTCTCAAAATCTTTGTTGTTCATATTTTGAGGGCTGATTATAATTACTTTGAAATGTACTTTGATTAGAAAAGCAACTGGAAATGATGCTGCTGAAAATTTTCTAATAAATATGTATTTTATCAGATATGTTCTGGGTGTTTCTTAAAGCCAGGGCTCAGTTGTGTTTTTCTGTGCAAAAACTTTGAGTGTTTCTACCACAGGACTTCTACACCACTTCTTCCTGGACATGAACCTAGAGCAATTTGTTTGAAAATCAACAAATCTCTTCATTCATTTTGTTTGTGTCTATGATATTTTGAAATAGGTTATAGGAAACAAGCAAACAGGTCTTCAGAAACCAAGAGAAGTCAGCGTCCTGCTTAGCCAACAATATTGTCAGTTATTTCCTGAATCCTGTGCGTGGTTGGTGCAGGCCAGAGAGGAAGGACACATGTTCCTGTTCCCTAGGGATAGTCATTTATCAAGGGGATAGTTTCCCAGTCATTGCTTTCCTCACAGGGCCATCCTCCTGTTATGAATATCTCTGAGCCTCAGCTGCTGCTTCTGTCAAATGGGTTGTGCATGTCCAATGTGAAAATATGTGTAAGGAATGTAGCCCAGTGCCTGGTGTAGTCAGCCCCCCATCAATAGTGGCCATGATGATCATCATTGATGATGAGGAGGAAAAACTGAAGAGGTATCTATGTCCTTTTAAAACCTCCTCAGGTGATTTTCATGCACACCTGGGTTGAGACCTCCTATTTTACCTATAGTAGCTACTCTCCTTTATTTTTTAATGGAGGATGTTGTGCAGATAATCCAGTATTTATCTGGGCCTTCAAAAGGATGCATAGATCTTGTCTGTAATGAAGCTGGAGTGGAGATGATAAAAAGTTTGGTCATGTTTTATTGTCTTTTGAAAGAGACAAAAAAAAAAAAAAAAAAAAAAAAAGGATGATTAAAGATGAAAAGTGGAAGAACCAAGGCTAAAAATGCTGAAGTGCACATTTAGGTCACAGCCTGGGGAACAGAGGCCTTCCCTAATCACATCCTACCAAGGGGTCTAGTCTCACCAATACTTCTTGCTCCAATGAAAGGGGTATAGGGCCCCTGTGAATAGAATAGGTCTAGCACCTAGCACCTTTGTGGAATGAAACAACAAATTGATGTATGAATTTATTTTCCCATTGTTTACCATGTTTTTGGGCCTAATTACAAGGGACTTTTCTTTCATTAGGTACTTATTTGTTCATTTCCCCGAGTCTGATTACAGCTATAATTTCCTTGGGAGAATTTTTAAGGGCCAAGGGAATTGGAGACCTTGGGAAGTCCTGAGCCTTCCCTGACAGTGAAGAGACTTTTACTACAAGGATGGATAGGATGTCTCTGTTTCCAAGAGTGCAATGACACAGATATTGGAAGCATTCTTGTTTGCTGCACTTTTGTGCTCTGGCCATTCCTAAGAGTAAAGTCTTTGAGAGCGATCCGTCAGTTTTAGGAGATAAGGAACCTTGAGCTGCTCTTGGCATAGTTCTTTGTGCCATTTTCCCAAATCCTAAAGGAAGCAGATTTATTCTGTGAAGGGTGATGGAGACTATGTGCAGCACAAAAAAATGGTCACACACATTGTGGGGTGGTACTTAGGCTTTGGGCAGGAGAATCCATTTTTCTGTCTTTGACCTTGGTTAAGAGCCTTGCTTAACGTGGTGGGTGCAAACTCAAGTCACATTGACAAGTAGTATTTCTCGTGGAGCGAATGAACTTTGACTAACCAGCCGTGTGACCTTGAGTAAGTTTCATCTCCTTGCAGATTAGTAACTTCATAAGGAAAATGAAGGGGTTGGACAAGGTTATTGCTAAATTCTCTTCTAGCTTTCAGATGCAATGGCTCAATAATTTATCTCTATTCCGGTCTTTATTTGGAATTTAGTTGATTTCAAACTTACTGCAGCTGTTTCAGTAAGTTCTAAGCTTGTTATAGCAATGTCTAAGAAAGCAGATTCAATGATAGCTTTTTAATTTTTATCCTGAAATGCTGTCTCTCTTTAGGTGAGCTGTCAGAAGAGATGCAGAGATGCTTTTTAGAAAATCCTTTTTTTTTTTTTTTTTTTTTTTTTAAGTATCTGAAGCCCTCTTTGTCAGTTTCGGGGCTGAAAATTGCTGTG
Organism: Sciurus vulgaris; assembly: GCF_902686455.1. Taxonomy (NCBI): domain Eukaryota; kingdom Metazoa; phylum Chordata; class Mammalia; order Rodentia; family Sciuridae; genus Sciurus; species Sciurus vulgaris. Next base: position 123,519,223 of record NC_136463.1, on the reverse strand, counting down.
CTTGGTTCCTTTCTGCCAGATACTCCTGTAAACATCCTTAACAGATTGAGGGCTGCAGGATTCCTGGGCTCACAATGAGTTTCTTAAGGTAAAAAGAGGCTCCTACTCAGGGAATAAAGCTAGCTGGAAGAGCAGGCAGCCATCTGAGAAGGAACAGCCAACGGCACTCTGACTTCTGATGGAACGTGAGCCTCATCAATGGGCTTTAGATTAAAGTAGCCTAAGTTCAGAAGTAAAATAAATCAATCATAATTTTCCATTCTTTGGAAGTTCACTTGATTTTTTTGTCTTTCATTTGACATGAAATTTTAAACTTGAATGTCTAATCATCCGTTCGGTTTCTGGGGTCTGTTTTTGTTTTTGTTTCTTCCAGATGGCCTTGGAAAGCTGCCCATGATGGTTCTGAAAATCACTGAGTCATGTTATTTCCTTCTAAAATTCTGACTGTATCCGAGCCCGCGAAAAGATAGAAGGAAACACAGCTCAGCCTGGCCCCGTCGTTAGTCAGCTATGATGTCTATGCCAGTTGCTTCCCAGAATAGGTCGCAACTGTGGTGGTGAGAGTGAAAACCTACCACATGAATGACCCAAGCAAATGACCACCAAATGGATTTAGGGGTCCATTTTGATATCTTGGCAAGTGGAACTAAAGTTAGAACTCATAGTATGCGTTGGAACCATGGCTCTCTAGTTATCTGACCTTCAACTTTTCATCTTAAAAAAAATAAAAATGGAGGTGGCCTGAGGGAGTCGATCAGCGGCAGAACTCCTGCTGTAGCACGCATGCTTAGCATGTGCAAGACTCTGGGTTCCATCTCCAGCAACACTACCACCACCCCAAAAAAAATCACCAAAAAAGCAGAAATGACCTTCACAAGGTTTTCTTGAGGATAATATTTATTTATTCACTCAACAAATATTGAGTAAGCATCGACCAAATAGCAACAGCTTCCATTTACTGAAGACTTCATGTGAAGTATCTCATTCAATCCTGCTGGCAGCCTTATAAGGGAAGTATTATATTTATCATTTTACCTACCAGAAAGCTAAGATGACAAGCCAGGTGTGGTGGTGCATGCCTTTTATTCCAGCAACTTGGGAGGCTGAGGCAGAAGCATGGCAAGTTCAAGGCTAGCCTCGTCCACTTAGTGATACCCTGCTCAAAATAAAAATCAAAAATGTCTAGTGATGTAACTTGCTGGTAGAATACCCTGGGTTTAATCCCTAGTACCCAAACTAAGATAACATATGGGGAAATGTTTTTAAATTATAAAGCACAATACAACATGTTGGATCACAAGATGGTGACCTAGGAAAAATTTGCCTTTACCACCTCCATTTGGACTGGATTCTGAGTGACCCTAACTGTTTAGTAACACCAATAACAATATCTATTTGTTGAATATTTCTTTTGTGTTAACACCTCTTCTAAGCACTTTCCTAGTATTTTCCCATTTAATCCTCCCCAAAGCCCTGTGATGTAGATTAGTATTATCATTCCCATTTTAGAGATGAGGAAACAGAGGCAAGAGTGGTTAAAGAGATTGCACGGGTCTAAGCATTGGATCCAGGACCCTAAGTGGGTCAGTCTGGTCCTTGAGTCTGCACCATTATGTTTCAGAGTTTATCATAAACTGGCAAGGAAATATAACCTACACTAACCCCCTACTCCTCCAACTTCTGCTCATCCCTATTCCACTCTGACCCAACTACACAACAGCTCTCTAGTCTTAAAACCTTTCTAAACACCTATCAAAACTTCCTGCCCCAAAGGAAGCCTTATTGGCTTATGTTCTACTCGGGGGAGAAATCAGTTCTGGCCCATGTGTGTCACTCCCTTGCCTTCAGTTAGCACTTCAGTTACAAACTTCTCCAGGGAGGAGAAGGCTTGGGTCCCCTGAGGGACCTCCTTGGGTGGACTGAACTCTTGGGGTGCTCCTTCCCCAGTTAGTGCTAACTTTTCTCCCATGTGAAACACCAAGCAACCCTGACTGTGCCAAGACTATCAAAACAAAAGACTGTGTGTCTTTAGGAAACTCATTAGCACTTAAATGCATAATGCACCAATGTCTTGACTTAGTCTGTGAAGAATTAAATGTGCTGGGACAAGCTGGATATTGGTGGTGTGCATTATGACCCTGCATCTGACTCATTCTTGGAAAATAAAGAGGCAGGAATTTTGTGAAAGAAAATTCAAGGGATTTTTCTAAGGTTGGCCTCAAAATAGAGGGTGACATTAAACAGCTTGGACAGCTAAACCCATCTTAATTTTTATTTGTAATTTCCTGAGTAGGTGTTTGTTCAGTCAAATGGAAAACATGCCCCTCTCAGCACTCCCAGAACCTTCCAAGCCGACCTCCATTCCAGTGTGTGTTACAGCTGCCCTTTCTCTTGTATCCCTCTGCTGCCCTGCATGTCTTGTGGGCAATGCCAGCTTTCTTAGCTCTACCCAAAGCCTCTTTTGAACCTGGCACACACCGTATGCTGAATAAATGTTAACTAAATAAATAGGAAAAAAGATAAAGGCAAAGGAAAGAAAGAGATCCTTCCATTAAATCCTAAGTCTCCAGGGATAACACATGATCCCAAGGTGCAGCTGTATCCTGCCTGCCCCACTCAGAGATTCTGAGGAGTTAATGCAGATGATGTTGTCATGGGACAAGCATCTGAGGAGTTCCCTGGGGGAGGGGATTCAAGGACCAGTGATGTTCTTGGCATATTTCATAGAAAAGAATATCAGCAGGAACCAGACAAAGGCACATACAGGTTTGTGTAGGAAGTAGATACACATTCAGGGGAGAATGTGGGCCGTCTCCAGAGTGAGAAGCCCCTCTCAGGTTGGGAGCCCAATATTTATGGAAGGACTATAGTTAACAATATAGATGGATCCAGGGTGGAGCCACACTAGGTACTTGCGTATTTCCCTCATTTTACAAGGGCACAGGTCAAGGGCGCATCCTGGAGACGTACAGCTGTGTTCCTGCATCTCAATGACTGTGGGCATTTCCTTTAAGACAGTGTATACCACTTTGTATCCTAAATTCCTGTCTCAATGTTACTCTGGTCCCTAGAAAGTGCCTTTTAAATCTTGACTTTTTTCTCCTAGGATCCTGACTTAGGCTTTTAATTGATCAGAATAGCCACACTGTTGTGTAAGTGACATATGAGGAATGCTAAAAGATTCCTGAGAGGTGATGAGATAATGAGCCATTGCTAAAAGTTCACTGGGATGCAGGTAGCAAACTATGACTGATTCCTAAAATGTACCAGGGTTTCTACCCAGAACAGGACTGAGAGAATCGCCCAGGAATCTACTCTGGGGCTTTCACCATCTGAGACCAGGTAAGGGAGGAACCCAAGAGTGTAATGGCTGGCATTTATCAAGCAGTTGCCACATTCTATTCTGCTCCAAGGGACCTGTACATGGTATCCTATTTACCATGAATAATAATGTGAGCAAGTTACTGATATTAGCATCCCCATTTTGTGGAGGACGAAACTGAGACAGATTTAAACAGCATATAGCTAATAAGCAACAGAGCCAGGCTTTGAACCTAGGAAACTTCAGTTCATACTACATTGTAACCTAGTCCATAGCTTCTGAGCCATCTCTGTGGTTTGAGGTATGACGTAATGGGGAAATCTCCATTCTAGGCTTTGGAAATCCAGGTTTTTGTTCCAAGTTGACCAAGCATTGTCAATAGGATCCCAACAAGTTGCTTGTATTTTTAAATGGGGGATTGAATCAGATCAGTGGTTTTGATTCTTTCCTAAAAGAAGAACCTCCCTATTATTAATTCCATGGAGCTTTTAGCAATATTTTTCAAAAGAATTGTATTTACTGAATAACAATTACTTTGTTTTTCACTTTCTACTAATTAAGTCAAATCCGAGTTATCAGTTTTAGGAGGTCCTGCCTGTCTGCTTTATTGAAAATAGTTTGCACCCTCCATTTTTCTGTCACATCATTCATTATTTTTCTTTGTCTTAGAAAGACATTGCCATTTGCCATGAGGACATCTCCAGAACTGGGTCAATGTGGGCATTTAATATATTTCAAAACCCTGAGTCAAATAACCTTTTTCTCTAAGGTTAACTGCCTCATGTATTTTGTTATAGTGATTCAAAGCTGACTGATATAGTCACCATTTTTATTGAATAAGTCCCTCTGTTCACCTAATATTGTCTAGTTCTCCCTCCAGAAAGGAAGCTTATACATGGGCTCATCTGTTTTATTCACCTCTATGTTTCCAAGGTCTATTTGGTACTCAGTGGATTTGTTAAACTGAAGAATCTGATTTACTGGTGTTCATGAACCTATTAGCTCCTGCTATTAAATGGCAGACATATCATTTTCAGTTTGGTTTTTGAAAATGTTGAAGATATACGAAGAGCTTCATTTCTGTTCTTTAACAGTCTGGGGACTCTGGGTTGGAAATTGCTGGATGGAATATCCTTGAAGCTCTCATTTGCTTCTTAATTTCATAATTCGATTGTTTTCTTTGTGAAGCTGACTTGAAAGATACAGAGAAGTTTAGGCACAAGACAATGTCCTTTCCCAGTGAAGTAATTGTTAAAGAATAGAGGGTAGTCTGGTGCCCCTTGCTAATTCCCCTCTAATCCTGGGCAAGGTAACCCCCAAGACCAGGTGACAGAGCATAGCCATTCATGGTGGAGGGAGCTTTTTCAAAGAATAGTTCTCAAAATCCTGGTTGATGGCAGACAGCCAACTTACCGTTAGCCTAAACCCTTTCTATTGAAGGAGTGGAACAAAAGACTCTCTGCATCATCCTTCATCATCATATATATGAAAGATGCTTGGATCTTTCCTTTTATGACAGTACATGTTAACTTTGCAGGACCTCAGGAATGTTCTGGAATGCCATGGATATAGCTGTAGTGATGGGAGGAAGCATGGGAAGGATAGGGCTGCAATTGCCATGTAGGCTTCAGCCAGTCCTTTAGGATTCACTGGAATTGGCAATGGTCCTACTGACTTGTCCCAGACTGAGGTAGGTCCCACGCCTTTGCATCTCCACATCAGCCTGGCACAGGACTCTGACCAACTCCATAGATACATCCTTTGGTGAGGCAGCATCCTGGCAAGTCTAGTGAGAGGCACAGCTCTTAGCCCTTAGCACCTGAGGAATGGGTACACAGGTCTTGAAGAAAGACCCAAAAGGGGTGTCATGGTGTCTTCAATCTCCATCTGATGCTGTCACCATATCCTAGCACTTGATTTGCCAGACTGGAATGCAACATAATGCTTGCCTAAATTGGACGTGGTGGCACACACCTGTATTCTCAGTGGCTCAGGAGGCTGAGGCAGGAGGATCGAGAGTTCAACCTTAGCAACTCAGTGAGGCCCTGTCTCAAAATTAAAAAACAAAACAAAACAAAAAAACTGCCTAACCAAGACTGTCACATTTAGCAAAGAATAAATTAACCTGCAAATAAAGATGACCTTGTGCTGGGTGCAGTGGCGCCTGCCTGTAATCCCAGTGGCACAGGGAACTGAGGCAGGAGGATCATGAGTTCAAAGGCAGCTTCTGCAAAAGCGAGGTGCTAAGGAACTCAGTGAGACCCTGTCTCTAAATAAAATACAAAATAGGGCTGGGGATGTGGCTCAGTCCCTGAGGGCCCCTGAGTTCAATCCCCAGTACCTGCCCCCTCACCACCACCCCCCAAAAAAAAGACTTTGTTCTCCATTTGCCAGATTTGTCAGATTTCTAATAAGACTAAGCATTAAAGGAAGATTCCCTAACCCTCCTCTCTCCCTTCACGTCTCCATCTCTTCTGCCTTCTCTGTTAGTTAGGTTCTTGAGCTAAGCTGTGGATGGCAGCCTTTGAGGACTGTGAGCTTGGTCCTTTCAGGCTTGCCCTGGATGAGAGGACTGAGGGGTAGGGAGGAACGGTGCTTGGGTCTCTAAGTGAGGGAAGGAGAGCCCTGGAGGGCTGGAGTGATAGGAGGGAACAGGGGAATCCTCTTTTGAGTCAGAACTGTTTTGCTGACCAGAACTGAACATGCAATAGTTTTCTAAGTGGAAGGGTGATAGCCAACCATCCTCCAGGAGTACTAAAACCAAACGAGGTGGCACTCAAAGTTCCTTAGTTCAGAATGGAGGCGTTCTGTTCTTACAGGTGAAAAGGGGATTTCTCTGAGATCAAATATTTGCAAGGAAGCATGTTCTGGGTGCTTCTATTTGCCTTTGCAGAACAATGAGTTGACTAGAGAACTGATCCAATACTCAAAGACAGAAAGGTCAGAGCTGGTCCAGGCTGTGTTGGCCCAAATTTAAGATGTCTCCACCTGCTGCTTTAGCTCATTGACTAATGAGGTGAGCATAGAATGTCTCTCATTGGATTGCAACAGGAAATTTGCTTGTAATTTTTATTTTTTTGTGTGTAAAATATACCAATCATTTAGATCCCAGATAATAGCCATTGAAGAAATCTATTGTCACATTTTATTTTAAGATGAAGTTATCTGTACAATGACTCACCTCTTTGATATTCACCCTTTCTTGAGGCTTTAAGGAAGCTTACGAAGAACGCTCATTAGATCCATGGGGCTGCCTCACAAAGGCGTCACTTATGGTCCATGGCTCCCAGCCTTCCTGCCCCCACCTCAGCTTGGGGGAAATGTGGTGTCTCTTGAGAATTTATAGATTCAGAAGGCAAGAAAGCTCCAGAAGAAGCTGAGAAATCAAGAACAACTTGGTCCCATCAAGCCCACGTTTTTGACTCCACTTGTGGTGGGCAGCTAGGAATGAAGATGCTCTGGCTCCCAGGAGACTAGGCCCAGGGCTCAGGCATCACCAATTCTGGCTTGGAGTTCTGGTCTCATGACTTAACCAGCTATGTTCTTGGGACACGTTAATTAATCTCTCAGCTCCTCTGGTATTTTATGAGGCAAAACTGGGATATTATAGTGTCAGTCTCTTAGGTTATTATGAGAACTAAATGAGTTAATGCATTAGAATTAAGCTCCATTTCTTTTGGTCTATAAGCCTGGTGACCACACCACTGTTCCTGGTGCTCAGATATTTGCTGAATAACTAATGTAAGGAAACTACTCAGGAGGGCTGGAGCACAGGGGTGCTCAGAGCAACAGCTGCTTAGGCTTCTCACTCCATCTGCACATCTACCGGGAGCTCTTGCATTTGGCCCTCTAGTAAGGATCTTGCAGGGGGCTGTTGGGTTGGGGTGGCAGGTGGATTTAATAGTGCCTGGACTCTGCTAAGGGGTGGACCAGATCTGGGTGAGTATGCTCTGTGAAATTTTACACAACAAACGTCCTGGAATGCATGAGAAGAGGTGCTAGCAAAGGGGTGCATGGGGGGAGTGGCAGGAAGCCAAAGAGGCAACGAGCTTGGCTTGTCTCAGGAACTTTCCCAGGACAAGTCCTGCACCCCGGGAAAGGAGGAAATTCCCTCTTTTTATTTTTACTGTATTCTCTTTACTTCTGATTGCGTGACCTTGTTTTCAAATCACAGAACCAGGCCTAGTAGAGTGAATTCTACAACTGAGCCACATTTTGAATTCAGTAGGCTCTTGCCAGCTGAAAGGGACCTGAATCACCAGTTGATGCATTGTTGCTATGAGAAATTCATTGTCAATTCCCAACAGATGATTAATGGTGTGGGCTTCAGAATAAAGTTGGTTCTGTGCCCTGTCTTGGAATCCAGACAAATCAGGCCTGCCTACGTATGTGTATGTGTGTGTGTGTGTTGGGGAGGATGTTGGGGCTTTAGGGAGTTCCATTTGCATGAGAAGAGCTTGTGGGCCCCAGAAAGGGAGTGAAAGTGAACTTTGGACTGACAGGCCCAGTGCAGAAAATTCTTGAATAGAAGGGAGCGAGCAACTGGAGCCCAAGGATACTTTTGCTCCATAACATTCCAGACAGTGTTTCTGCAGGGGAAGAACTCAACTTGAAGAGAGATCTAGAGGATAGCTGAACTCCAGCATTCCTGTTGAAGTGTCTTGAGAGTGGCCCTCTTAGTGTTTTCCATGAACCCTCCCAGCCACGCTCCTGAGGGGCTTGTGGCCTAGTCCCAGGGAGGAAAGCATGTGAAATCTGCAGACACCCAAGGTCCAAAGAAACTCAGAGAGCAAAGTCCTTATTTAGGCTCCTATATTAGTCTTCTTTTCACCACTATCAGGAAATACCTGACATAGTCCATTCCTGAAGAAAAGAGGTTCATTTAGCTCACAGTTTTGGAGGCCCAATGTCCAAATAGCATGCACAGCATCTTCGGCAAGGAAGATGGTGGGACAGTGTGCAGGACAATGAGATTACAGCTCAATACGGGAAGCAGAGAGCCTTACTCCTTTTATACAACAACCAACCAACCAACCAATTTCTCCTGAGAAATCAAGGGATCACATGATAACTACTCTAAGGCTCACCCCCAAAGATGAAGGATCCTACAATCAGAAGACTTCACAGTAGGTCTGTGTTCTTAACAGGTTCCACTATTTCCCCCTAATGCCACCCTGGGGACCAGGCCTTTACCAAATGGGCCTTTGGGAAGGATGCAGTTAAACCCCATCCAAACCATAGCAGGACCTCATCAAAGGTTTACAGTGCTGATGTAGGGCATCCTCTTGCCTCTCAGAGTGGTGACCGGCTGTGTCAGGGTTGGGTAACAGGAGAACAATGAGCAGATAGCCCTTCAGCAGCCGAGGACTGACCTGGTCACCCAGGAGAGGAGCCAGGAGCAGTGAGGGGGACTATGGGTGCCTACTGCCTCCTCACTGCCAGGAGTACCCAGAGTCCCCCAGCTCCCCCCTCCCAAATGTAACCCTCCTGGCCGGTATCACTTGGGGAAACTTGACCTTCTCTTATAAGGAGACTTTTTACAATATATAACCTTTGAATTGGGGTCTTGCCCTGTGGATTTCAGTTTTCAGTCTCCTCCCACCTTCCCTCTAATGAGGGAGAGGAGGAATATGAGGAGCTGGCCAGATGGGTGCAAATGTCAGTGGATCCAACAGATTACATAAGGTACGATTGTTCCTAGCAAGATCCTTGCCTCCCCTTGTTAGCTATGGGAAACTGATTTGACAAAATTTTACCCACAGGGTTGCCAAATTGCTTTCCACTGCCTCCTTCCCTTCCCTCTGCCTACAATAAGAATGCTGGGAATTATTTGCCAAAGGATTAGAGAAAAAGAAATGTGATTTGGGGGTTGACCCAACACAGCAGGGCTTCTGACACTCTATCTCAGTGTTATGTTTCTCTAGAACATCACAGTTTCTTTCACAAGATAGAAAATATTGGATTATCTTAAAAAAATATGTCACTTGTCTCCAATAATGAAAGCAGAGGGGACAATATTGTACAAGAGAAGCTAAGCCAGGCACAGTGGTACACACCTATTATCCTAGCAGCTCGGGAGGCTGAGGCAGGAGGATAACAAGTTCAAAGCCAGTCTCAGCAACTTAGCAAGACCCTAAAGCAACTTAGTGAGACCGTTTCTAAATTAAATTAGAAAGAGGGCTGAGGATGTGGCTCAGTGGTTAAGTGCTCCTGAGTTCAATCCCCGGTACAAAGAGAGAGAGAGAGAGAGAGAGAGAGAGAGAGAGAGAGAGAGAGAGAGAGAGAAGCTAAAAGGTAATTCTGAAATTTAAACTCACTCATCTCTTGCCCTGCCCCATCTTTGAGTTGCCAGAAAGTGGCTGCTTGTTGTCCACTGTCCAGGGGAGGAGCTGAGGCACTGATGTGACTCAATGGATCTGCAGGGGAAGCCCCAGAACAGGGCAAGGATAGCAAACACAGGAGCACAGGCACGGAGTGAGGAGACAGCTGTGACCCACAGGGCTGGGAGCAGGAGTTTGTGATGCTTCATGTTGCTTTGGTACTCTGTGTCCCTGGGAAGGTCACTTTTCCCATCTAAAAAATATGAATCCTGTGGCACACACCTATAGTCCCAGCACCTTGGAGGCTGAGGCGGGAAGATCACTCGAGCCCAGGAGTTTGAGACCAGCCTATGGACAACATAGGGAGACCCTGTCTCAAAAATAAATAAATGCGTAAAAATAAAAAAACATGATTGCCAATATCTGTCCCCATCTTAGCAAGAAGATAAACCACCACCACCACCACTAAGAAATGCCAGGAGGTGCTATCACCTGGAAGAAGGATCTGTGCAGGGGTTGAGGAGGGAGGGTTTCTTTCCTCACCCATGCCTAGGTCCATGACTGATACCCCCGCAATCAAAGACAAGTTAACAAGAGAAAAGCACGCAAATTTATTTAATGTAAGTTTTATGTGACATGTGAGCCTTCAGAAATTGAGACACTGAAGAAACGGGGGAGCTGTATTTCATGTTTAGGTCTGATGCTGAGTGAACAGCTGTGGAGAGCTTGGAGAGCAGATGGGTGTGATCAATGGCAATAAACTGGAAACTCAGCAGATCCTGTTTGCTCAGATTCTTGTCTGTCTCTTGTCTTTGGCTCCTTTCCATCTTCTTGCATGGGAGTCTTATGGCCTGCTTCAGGGAGGAAGGATAAAGGAAAAATGGCAGAGATCCTCCTGCTTTTGCTATTTCCTCAAATGCCAAGGTGCCCCATATTTTGGGGTAGCATGTCCTGAACCCCATCAAAGGGCAGGGCCCATAAGCAGTAGGGACAACTGTGTTTCGCACACAGGGGAAGGTCCGTTATCAAAGCAGGAGAGCCAGGGGGACTTAATCGCGTTGGGAACCTGGCAGTTATCTTCTGCCAGTCTGCAGAAGTAGAAGCTGCAAGGTGCCTTTCCACACTTGTTGGGAGGGTGGTCAGGCTCCATTTGACAGCAGGGCTACCTCTTTCTGGCTGTATAGTCCTTGCCCTGTCTTCAGGCCTGTATCTCAACGCACCATCCTTGCACCAAAACCTCAAAATCCCGTGCTCACTGAGGATACTACCACAAAGAAATGTCCACATATTCTGATTCCTCTTAAAGGGCACTGGGATTTTTTTTTTTTTTTTTTTTTTTAATGGGTGCTGTTCATCAAACGACAATATGAGTTTTTGTTTCTTCAATATTTAGGTGTTTGGATTCGATTTGAGTTGACAGTTGACTGGGGCTTTACTGAACTTCTTCTCTTCCCCCACTGGCAGTGTGGAGTTTTCACTTGGTAGGTCAGTCAACACCTATCGTATGCTTTCCTGTGCCCTCGGCCCTAGAGTTGAGAGAGCTATACCACTCATGATCATGTCTCAGAAAAGCAACGGATGATGATGCAAAATTTCTTTTTCATAATTATGTTTAGTCAGTGAATTCCCCAAACTTGTTGTCACATCTTATTATAGAGATGTGTTTGCCTCTTAGGCCCCTCCCTGCAGGCCCATCTCTAGGGAGCAGGCAATCAAAGAAAGAAGTATGGAAGCCAAAGTGATTATTCAGACCAGAGTGACAGGATGGAGAGACTGGAAGGAAATGATATGCACAATTAGCAGCCTGGCAAGTTACAGACATGACCCCTGTGAAGTCTCCCCATGATTTCCCTGAATACATTGAGAGGGGCTTTGTAGCAAACTTTAGCTTTTCTACCTCTTAGTAGCAAGGAAAACAGCAACTGAAGTTGATTGACAGAGTTGAGTAGTGCTATTTATCCATCTCAAAGGTTTTCTTAGAGAAGGGAGGCGAATACGCCTTCAGCCTCTGCAGCCCCTGGTTCCTGGCTGGGCCCAGCCATCTCTCTCTCTGGTCTGAAAAGTGTCTTGGCTCCAGCACAAGGAGGTCAGTGGGAGAAACCAAGAGAAGGTCACATCATTTTTTCTTTCTCCTTTGTATATTGTTAGTCATGGTTAGTGACTGAGTATTTTAAATGATCCAGAAGCATGAAGTGGGAGACTTGTGTATTCTTATTAGCATATTAATGCCAAACCTGTGTGGCCAGCACCCAGTCATTTCAGAGGCTGTTGCCAAGAGCCCGGTTTTGAAAGGCCTCTGTGTCCAGGGGGGCACCTGGGACCCTGCAAGGCTTTCACGAAATGAAAACACCCTGCCGCCCCTGTACCTTCTTTCTGGTGCTGTCTGGGCTTCCTCAAGTGAAAGGACAGAGGGTTTCTCCAAGTGGCCAATTTCAGCTATGTGTTTCCCCTCCACAAAGGTGGGTGTGCACAGAGCTATGGGTACAGAAAGTGAGTGGGACTTTGGAGACACGGCTATTTTTCTTTAATGCCTTGGAGTATTTTGGAGTAATTTTTCACTTGGATTTTTTTTTTTTTTTTTTTTTTTTTTTTTTTTATATTTGTCATGGACTGATTGCTTTCTGTGTTACTCTGGATTACACTAAAGGGCTGGATTAGAGGCATTTGGTTTTCTATTTGACAGTGGGTAGTTGTTATTTTATTGTGTCCTTCTAATACTATGCTGGAGGCATGTTGAATTTGAAACGAGTTTGTAAAACATGGTAGATCTGGATCCATTTTGAAGTGATACTTGAGATCAGAGGAATAGAATATTTTCCCTTTCCAATTCCTAAGATCAAGCAGCAGCTGCCAGACCCTTGTTGGGATCCCAGGGATTTTATGAACATCAGGTGCCCCCTAGTGCCCACGAAGCAGCAGGGGCCTTGCAGTGCTGACAAAATTGATTTTCATTCATTCTTTGGGCTTGGGGCATTGGTGGGGGATGGGCAGAGGAGGGGCTGACCTCAGTAAGCGGCTTGTCCAATCCCCTAGAAGCTGCAGTATCTAGTGCTCAAACTTCAACCCTTAGATTAAGGACAGTTAGCATTTGAGACTTCCTTACCGAGTTTTAAGAGACCGTGCTTAGGCTGTGGAAACAAGTTAGATTTGGGAGTTAAAGAGACTAGAGTTCCACTCCTGCCATATCTACTAACAAACACAGTGTGCCCTTGGACTAAGCACTTAACCTTTCTTCAAAATGGTGGCGGGAATAGTATATTTTTAGGATTATTAGAAGAATCCTCTGAGAATGAGAGACGACTTAAACGAAGTGCTTGCTGCTTTTCAGTAAATTCTCGTCCCCTTTGCCTCTTCCCTGATCCTTACCCCAATATGAAACAGTCTCTAGGGGTTGTGTTCATGAATATGCTATTTCTGTCCTTAAAAATATGGTGAGGGTTTTTGTTATTGTTGTTTTGCTGTTTTAATTGATTTTAAAAAGTAACACTTAAACTTAATTCTTAAAATCACTCATGCAACTATGTCCAGTTTACATGTAGCCATTGGCTCTTTGGCAATTATGAGAAACTCAAACTATCCCTGTTCCCTGATGACATGATTATATATTTAGAGGAACCTGGAAATTCCACCAGAAAACTTTTAGAACTCATAAGTGAATTCAGTAAAGTAGCAGATTACAAGATCAATGCTCATAAATCTAATGCATTTTTATACATAAGTGATGAATCTTCAGAAAGAGAAATTAGGAAAACTACCCCATTAACAATAGCATCAAAAAAAAAAATAAAATACTTGGGAATCAATCTCACAAAAGAGGTGAAATACCTCTGCAATGAGAACTATAGAACACTAAAGAAAGAAGTTAAAGAAAACCTTAGAAGATGGAAAGATCTTCCATGTTCTTGGATAGGCAGAATTAATATTGTCAAAATGGCCAAACTACCTAAAGTGCTATACAGATTCAATGCAATTAAAATCCCTATGATGTACCTTACAGAAATAGAGCAAGCAATTGTGAAATTCATGTGGAAGAATAAAAAACCCAGAATAGCTAAAGCAATCCTCAATAGAAAGAGCAAAGCAGGGGGTATCGCAATACCAGATCTTTAACTCTATTACAAAGCAATAGTAACAGAAACAGCATGGTATTGGTACCAAAATAGACAGGTAGATCAATGGTACAGAATAGAGGACATGGACACAAACCCAAATAAATACAATTTTCTCATACTAGACAAAGGGGCCAAAAATATGCAATGGAGAAAAGATAGCCTCTTCAACAAATGGTGCTGGGAAAACTGGAAAACCATATGCAACAGAATGAAATTAAACCCCTATCTCTCACCCTGCACAAAACTCAACTCAAAATGGATCAAGGACCTCGGAATCAGACCAGAGACCCTGCATCTTATAGAAGAAAAAGTAGGTCCAAACCTTCAACTTGTTGGCTTAGGACCAGACTTCCTTGACAGGACTCCCATAGCACAAGAAATAAAAGCAAGAATCAACAACTGGGATAGATTCAAACTAAAAAGCTTTCTCTCAGCAAAGGAAACTATCAGTAATGTGAAGAGAGAGCCTACAGAGTGGGAGAATATTTTTGCCACTCATACTTCAGATAGAGCGCTGATTTCCAGAATCTATAAAGAACTCAAAAAACTCTACACCAAGAATACAAATAATCCAATCAACAAATGGGCTAAGGAAATGAACAGACACTTCACAGAAGAAGACGTACAAGCAATCAACAGATACATGAAAAAATGTTCAACATCTCTAGTAATAAGAGAAATGCAAATCAAAACTACCCTAAGATTTCATCTCACCCCAATTAAAATGGCGATTATCAAAAACACAAGCAACAATAGGTGTTGGCGAGGATGTGGGGAAAAAGGTACACTCATACATTGCTGGTGGGGTTGCAAATTAGTGCAGCCACTCTGGAAAGCAGTATGGAGATTCCTCAGAAAGCTTGGAATGGAACCACCATTTGACCCAGCTATCCCACTCCTCGGCCTATACCCGAAGGACTTAAAATCAGAATACTACAGAGATACAGCCACATCAATGTTCATTGCTGCTCAATTCACCATAGCCAGATTGTGGAACCAACCTAGATGCCCTTCAGTTGATGAATGGATAAAGAAACTGTGGCATATATATATATATATAATAGAATATTACTCCACCATAAAGAATGATAAAATTATGGCATTTGCAGGCAAATGGATGAAATTGGAGAATATCATGCTAAGTGAGATAAGCCAATCTCAAAAAACTAAAGGACGAATGATCTCACTAATAAGCGGATGAGGACATATAATGGGGGGTGGGAGGAGTTAGCGTTAGAGTTAGGGTTAGGGATAAGGAAAGTGGTAAGAATGGAGGAAGGAAGGACTGTATAGAGGGAAAAGAGGGGTGGGAGGGGTGGGGGGAAGGGAAAAAAATAACAGAATGAATCAAACAACATTATCCTATGTAAATTTATGATTATACAAATGGTATGCCTTGACTCCATGTACAAATAGAGAAACAACATGTATCCCATTTGTTTACAATAAAAATAAATAAATAAATAAATAAATAAATAAAAGAAAAAATAAATTATGCAAAACTACTGGGCCATACATAGTACTGGAGCCAGAGCTGCTGAGTTAGGTGACCCGCTGATGGGTTGCCCTGGAATTGCTGGCACAGAACCTGTGGAAATGACAACCCATGTCTTGCTGACAGCTCTCTGGCTTCACTGAAAGTCTCAAATCAATTGTCCTACTGACCCACTCTAACATATTATTAAAACTTTCCCCTATGTTATGACTTGATTATGAGGTGTTCCCCAAAACTCATCTGTGAGACAATGCAAGAGTTTTCAGAGGTGAAACGATCAGGTTATGAGACCCTTAACATAATCAGTGCATTAATCCACTTTGAATGGATTAACTGGGTGGTAAATGTAGGCAGGTAAGTTGTGGATGGAGGAGGTGGTTCCCTGGGGGTGTGCTGATGGGATTTATATTTTGTCCCTAGGGAGCTTAGTCTTTTTCTGCTTCCTGATTGTCCTGAGCTGCTTTCCTCCTCCACACACTCCTGCTGGGATTTTCTGCTTCATCTCAGGCCCCAAGGAATGGAGTTGGACTACAGACTGAGAGAGACCTCAGAAACCACGAGTCCCAAATAAACTGTCCCTCCTCTAAAATTGTCCTTCTCAGGACTTTTGGTCCCAGTAACAGAAAAACCGACTAAAACATCCTAACAAACACCAAACACCAAAACTGTATAGCTTCTAATTTTCTCTTATTTTCAATTTATTTAGGGGCAGGAGGAGTTTGGATTAATTAGAAAATACTTTTTACTTTCTGTTTTTACTATGGAGAGAAAAGAGGAATTTTGGTAGCTTAGGTGGCATAGGTAAATGTGGGCCTATGTAAAAATGCCAAATGTTTTATAGATCAGCTGCTTTTACTGTAGCCTTATCTAAAAGGAAGGGGAATAAATTTGAATACATGCACAGATCATTTTGAAAACTTGCCTGGTGTTTTAGTCAGATTTTTTTTATCACTGTGACCAAAAGACTCACAAGAACAACTCAAGAGGAGGCAGTTTATTTTGGCTTAAGGTTTCAGAGATTGAGTACTTTGTTGACAGAATCCATGGTTCTGGGTCAGAGGTGAGGCAGAACATTATGACGGAAGGGTGTAGAGGAGGAAGGCAGCTCAGGACATGGCAACCAGGAAGCAGAGAGAGCGCCACTTGCCAGGGACAAAAGATTAACTCCAAAGTTATGCCCCCAGTGACTTACTTTCTCCAGTTACACCGTACCTGCCTACAGTTACCACCCAGTTAATCAATATCAGTGGATTAATCTCACACATTCCCTTTTGTGGGACTCCTCATATCTACACCATAACACCTTATTCTGGGAATAAGGGCCAGTAGAGATGGAGACACCCACAAATGTCTGATGAACCAGGATGGAGTCCCCAGTTAGGTGTGTGTGTGTGTGTGTGTGTGTGTGTGTGTGAGAGACCTTGACATTCAACCTTTCCCAAATCTCTAGCTTTTGCATCTGTAAAATGCGACCTCATCATGGCACCTAACACATAAGGTGTTGAGAAGGCCGTATCAGATAATGCATCACCTAGAAAGTATTCAATACATGATATGTATCCTGTAACTCATTCACACTTTCTTTCTGAGCTGATGTATTTTGGGTCCATACTGTACATTTTGCAAGTTTCCTTGGCAATTTACAGAAGCACACGTGCTGTTACTTCACTTCCTGCTGAAATGGGAGAATAATCACTACTTTAACCAGTTAGAGATGGTGCAGAGGAACTCTTATGAAATCCTGTCAGAAATCATCTTTTTTAAAAAATATTTTTTTAGATGTTGATAGACTTTTATTTTTATTCATTTATTTATGTGTAGTGCTGAGAATTGAACCCAGTGCCTCACACATACTAGGCAAGTGCTCTACCACTGAGCCACGACCCTAGTCTCAGAAATCATCTTTTAGTTTAGGTTCAAACAAAGATATTTGCAATCAAGACCCATAAGTCAGATCCCTCATTTTCAAGGGATGCTTCTCTTGTTATCCACAGGCTGCTTTGTCACCTAAAGAAGGACAAAGACCTGCCCATTATGTCTTTCTTTTTTTTTTTTTTTTTTTTTAATTCCATAATTTCCTTGTCATGGTATTAGGCTGAGGGTGAGACCTTAAGTTCAAAACCTGACCACAGTATTTCCTGTGGTTTCCATTGTGTTTCATTAACTCTGTGCTAGAAAAGTACAAAGGGAAACACTGCTGTGTCATTACCCAGGAGCAAAGCAAGTTCATGGTAACACAAAAGCAATCAGCACCAGACCCACATTCACCAAGATTCTGTATGAGAACCTATTCTTTCACCAAGATGATCATGGTAGTTACTTTTGATAATTATTCATATTTCAAAACTCTATATGGAAAACCAAGTGAATCAACTTCAATGATAGAAGATAAAAATTCTCACTGGTTTGGTTTGAATGTTCTAGAAATATATAATCATAGTACAACAAGGGCTTTGAGCAGTCTTTAGGAGATTGTCTGGGGTGGAGACTAATGGTCCCAACTGCTACCCGTGGCTTTGAGATGCAGGGTAAGTTGCATAACCCATCTGAGTGCTGCTCTTCTTCATAACTATTTTGCAGAGTTGTGTGAAGATTAAATGAGGTCACCATGCATGCAATTAATGCAGTTCCATTAACAGCTATTGATTAATACATAACACTGTTACATAACATTGCTCAATATTAGGTGTGCTCGTCATTGTCATCTTTTTGCAACTATTCAAGGATGCTTTGTTGGGCTCTTAGTTCTCTATTTTGTCAGTGAGTCTTCCTGCTATGTAACAGAACTCTCTAATCTTTCTCAAACCAGGGGAAGCCCATTTCATCCTGTCCAGTTCTTGCTCTGTCCCGAATCTGTTAGATAATATGGTTCCAGTTCCCCTTCATTTTAGGGTTTCTGTTCCCTTTTCTTTGAAATTACCTGGTGGTAATTTCTTTGAAATTAGAAGGCGTGTCAGAGATCTGAATGATCTTGCAACTCTGCCACTCTGGATCCTAACATCCCTTTAGTAATGAAGATACTGCCAGGTCAGTCCTTCTTCAGACACCACTCTTCTGGCTCTACAGCACCATGAGTAGAACTCTTTACAGAGCAGGTGCAGAGAGTATGGTGACTGAAAGAAGTTTTGTATTTTATTCCACAAGTCTTGGTCCCTCTCTCTTACATCATTCTGTGTCCGTGGGAAGAACAGAAATTGGAATATTGCTCTTGTCCTTGTCAATTCATTCAAATAACAGATCAATATAAGGATTGACATACAGCTAGGCTTTGCCTTAAACCCAGCTTAATTTGAGCAACTGTCTACAAAATGAAGAACACATTATTCAGCACTATGCTTGGCTTTGACATGCACTCAGTCTTAATCCTCAAGCCTGAGGTAGGCACTCTTCTTATCCCCATTCTACAGCTAAGTGTTCTTCAGGTTTAGAGAAATTGAGTTACCTGCCAGTGGCCAAGCAATGCCAAGCACAGAGCTGGATTTTAACTCCAGCAGCTCAATCCAGGGGTCTTTGTTCTTGACCACATATGGAGCACTTCCAGACAGATTTCTCACAAGGTTTTTAATTACTAATCTGAGAAGATGCTTAGTGACAAGAAAGTAGACTAGATAAATTTTTGAAGATTGCTTTTCCTCTATGATTCTGCCAAAACAATGCTCCATAATTAATATCACCACATTGTTCCATAATAAAGAACTATAAACTGAGTACTTTAAACAATAGAAATTTATTTTCTCACATTTCTGAAGGCTAAAATCAGAAATCAAGATGGCCGCAGGGTTGGTTTTACTCCACCTGTGAGGGAAGGATCTATTCAGTGCCTTTCTCTTTGGCTTGTACATACCATCTTGCAGTTGTGTCTCTTATTTTTATCTTCCCACTAGGCATGTCTGTCTCTGTGTTCAAATTGTTCCCTCCTCAAGAGGATACTAATCATACTGGATTAAAGTCCACTTTAATGACTTCATTTGAGCTTGATTAACTCAGTAAAGACCCCATCTTCAAATGAGGTCACATTCTGAGGTAGTAGGGGGTTAGAACACCAATGTATCTATTTTTGGGGGAGATGCATTTCAATTCATATAGCTCCCCTCTGTCATTTCAGGGTAATAATCTGTATGATGACTCCATTTCCTCACGGCAGGGATGTGATTTATTAACAAAGAACTGTCAAAAAAGTTTAGATTTTAGAATTGAATAGGGCAACTTTGTTAATAACTCATTTGCTGCTTTTAGTTAATAGTCAAGTAAGCAGATCTCTGCATACTAAGCTACAAAAAAAAAAAAAAAAGAAAGAGAAAAAGAAAAAACAGAAAGAATAGGTTTAATAAAGAAAAAACACAAAAGGAAAGTTTCAGTCAGTGTGTAACTTTTAGAAGCCCTGACTATCAATGTCATGGAACGGACTCTCAGTGAATCAAGCAGCATTTTGGAATTAGATATTCCCAAAGGGGAATGTAGCATTCTCTAAATGATTTCCTAAAAGAATTAATTAACTCTGTGTAGAGGAACAACTTACCTTCAGAATCATTTACTAATGGAGGGATGATTCTATTTACAACTGCTATTGTTGATAAATGGCATTATACTCTTAAGAACTATTTACAATCAACACAATTATCTCCTTTCTTATTTTATCCAAAGTAAAGATAATTGCTGCCCTAAATTAGAGAGGAAGCCAGAGTGTAGGAAATACTAACATCAAGATGAAGTTAATGAAACAGTGGCAGCATTGTTATTTAATCACTCTATATGTTGGTTTGTTAAGTCAGGCACGGAAGAAGTAAACCAATGGAATCATAGCCAACCATTGCTTAGGGTGGGCTGGATTTGAGAAGGATGACTATAAGGATGATTTTTTAGGGTTTCTAGACTTCTCTGCTCATTAAAATTTGAACATGTAGTACAAAGTGAAGAAAAGTGTGTAGAATCTAGCTCTGCTACTATTTGTATAAACAAGTGTACAAAGGGGGTGTCTATACATCGATATCAACATATCTCAGAAAAAAGACAGGAGAAGCTCCTAGCTAGGGACTAGGGGTGGGGGAGACTAAGCTTTCCCTATACAACTTTTGCATATTTTTATTAATTTATTTATACCGTGTCCTTTTATAGCACTTATATTAACAAGTCATCCAAGGTATCCACAAGGTTTGGTTCCAGGACCCTTCACAGATAGCACAATCTGCAGATGCTCAAGTCTTACATAAAATGGTACAGTATTTGCATATAATCTACACACATCACCCTCTATATTTTTTATTTTCTGTGGTCCTAAGGATTGAACCCAGGGCCATGTGCATGCTACACAAGAATTCTGCCATTGAACTATACCCCGTATGCTTTAAATCATTTCTTGATTATTTATGATATCTATCATAATGTAAAAGCTACCAAAATAGCTATAATACTGCTTTATTTAGGGAATGACAGGAAAAAAGTTCATACAGATGTAATTAAAAATTTTTTTTTTCAATCTGTGGTTGGCTGAATCCCTGGTTGTAGAGCCCACAGCTATAGAGGGCCAAATGTAAGCACATGTTTCTGATAACTGCACACATTCAGCTGGACTAGCCAGATGCACAGGTTGCATGTTGCTCTGAGAATCCTTCCAACCTCCTTTTCCCTGTATAAACTGTGGGGCCGCCTCTGGGCAAGGTCTGAAATTTAGTTTACATTTTTTTCTAGGCCCTCCCCTTTCAGCACCTGCCTCCTTTCTCCCTGTCAGAGGGTAAGGCAGGTTTTCAGGGCTTAAAGAAATAAAATTCAGGCCGGTGGGAACTGGGCTGAGAGGCATTTGGCTTGTTGCTTCCTCAGGCTTTAGAGACTAGAAATTTTTACCATGTATTGATATTTGCCTCGCTGAGGAAACCCCTCCTTCACCACAGAATGTGAGTGGTTAAGAATCTGCAAACCCCAACAAAGCCAGCAAGCTCAACCCCATCTTTTTGGAATCCATCTCCAGCATCCCTGCCCTGAATCCCATCCTTCCAGTGCTTGCCCACCAGCAGCTGCCCTCAAACTCCTATTAGTGCAAAAAATCATCCTTCTGCAGTGTTGGACTTGAACTCTATGAACCTTTTACCCATGACCTCATGCTTCTATCTGTGCCCTTCAAGGGGTCTACTGTCTCCCTTCAACCTCTTCTTCCAAGTCAATAACCTCAACTTCTTCATCTCTTCTTTACCTAACCTGGGCTTCAGGTAACTTTGATCTCCTGCAATGTCTGTGGCTAGATAATGTTGAAGGCAAATTTTACCAGTGCTCTGAACTGTCAGGAGTAGACATCACTAACTTTCCTCTATAAGTTGTCAACTTAAAATTTAAACTAAGATCAAAACATCGCTTCTTTTTTCTCCTTGTGGGGTGATTGCACTATTGCATTCCTCTGCTGACTCATGTTGAGCTAAGTATTGCATAAAACACCTGTCATGTCCACAGTGTGGCTCAGAATCCCATGCCTGCGTTTCTGGGAGAAGAACATGGCACCTTTCTCTTTAGCATCTCATCTTGTTAGTCCATGGTTAGAACTCACTGAGACATTTAAGACCCAGCTTCTGTCTTCTCATGGGTTCCCCTGGTGTGTCAACACACCTACTTCCCTCTCTCCCTCTAGATCAGACAAAAATTCCCCATTTAGTGACAAAACTCAGATCAGAGTCCTTTCCACTTTGGAGGTAAAAGAGGGGGCAGTTGGGAGAGAGGAGGACTCAAAAGAGACTTAAATGCTTGAAGGATTTTCTCACCAGTAAACTTTAATTTCTTTCATTCAGAATGAGCAGTACAATTTGTGAAGAAATAGGGATATCTGTTTGTATTTCTGCTAGTGGAAAAAAAAATGTGTATTTCTCAGAAGGATGTTTGCAACAGGGAATGGAGAGTGAACAGGAAATGAGAAGAGCCTGTGTTCCTTGTCAATCCCTCCTCTTAAGGGACAGGGTGGGCATGGCAGAGATGTCTGGGGGTCACTGACTGGGAGTTCATCTTCAGCTTTGGCCCTCAGAATTTTCCAGTTTCTAATTTAGGGAGACTCCATGGCCAGAGAGAACTTTAAGGAAGAATTTTGGGTCGTAAGAATTCATTGTCTACCTTCCATCCCTTTTGCCTTTCAACCAGCATTTGACCACAGAGGGATTTAGAATCTTAGATGACTGAAGATGAAAACAACCTTAAATATCTGTTCATTTGTAAAACAGAACAGTAAGAATCACTGCCGTGTGAGTGAGGGCTGTGCAGGTCGGCTCTCTGGGTGGAATCAGGCTCACCTTGGAGGTTTAGTGAACGTAGGTGACTTATCACAACAGCAGCAGAAGTGGCAGCTGCTCCCCCATAGATTTTACTCAAAAATAATAGAAACCATTCTAGTAACTTGAGCTAATTGACAAGGTAATTAGGAGGTGGTGACCTTCCATTCTTCAGTGGTATTAGAGCAGAAGTTTGTCATGTTGGAAACGTTCTTGGTGAAATGTCTCTGTGAGACAGATGCTGGACTATATGATATTTTCTAGCCAAATTAGAAGGCCCAGAGACTTACTAATATTTTCTTAGATTGTGGCATGGTAGTGCTGGGAGGCCCTGACCTCATTCTGGCTGGGATCCTCCATTTCTCTCGTTAGAGTTCCCAGGGCTAGCCCCAACCACGGACGGCAATAAGGATAGTCGGTTCCACTTTCACTGGGAAAAACAAAACAAAACAAAACAAACAAACAAAAAAACAGCAATAGGGAAATATGATATTCGTGGGACTCTAATCTTTCTTTTGTCCTTTTTCCTTTGATCTCAAAAGCTGAAAGATTCAAAGTGTTGGTCTCTAGTCAGGACAGTTGGTCTCAGATCTTTATTGAGATTAGCTAAAGTGACCACAAGTAAATCCCTAAAATGAGTAGCAAAAACAAATAAACAAACCTGCAACAAGGAAAAAGAGGGGAAAAATAAAAAAGAAAGATAAAAGATTGAAAATTCATAAATCTAGGTAGAACGATTCAAGGACCCAGGGAATTATGTATAAGGACTTTTATTATTTTATTTGTAAGTAAGAAAAATCCAAAAAATAGAAAACAGGAAAAGAAAAAGATTTATATATATTGCTCAAAATTACATATTACTTGTATGCATAATTATTATTGGCTAGGCAAGTCTAATGTTAGATCGATTTAATAAAGATTTTGTTTTTATAAAACCAGAGTCAAAGTTTAGAAAAATAGTCTGTAAGACTCAGATTCTTTATAATATAGCACAGTGTTCTGAACAGGGACTCTGGCATGAGTCTGACAGGTTTTGAGCCCTGGCCCAAACATGCTAGCGAAAAACCTTGGGAAAATTGCCCACCTCTCTATGACTTCACTTCTCCATCTCTTAAAAGCACAGCTAACTGAGATGTGGTTAGGGTTAGATAAAATCATTCATGTAGCATTCAGCAAATGTATTAAGAATCTGCCATACAATGAACATTTAGCATGTTTTTCATTCTTCCTTTTAAACCCATGGGAAGGCAGGGGCTTGGATGCCCTAGTTCATAACCCAGGTATCACCACTCATTGGGTGGTATTGTGCTTAAGTTAAAGTCACCATCTGGGATAGAAAGATGCACATTGAGGACCCAGATGAAATCTTTTACCTATGTTACCTGGATTATTTTTGTCCAGAACCTGTGCTGTGAACTCCTTCTGTCTCCAGTTTCTCAAAAGGAAATGTAGCTGGAAACCATGGCACACACCTGTAATCTCAGCAACTCAGGAGGCCGAGACGGGAAGATCCCAAGTTTAAGGCCAAGCTTGGCCAATGTAGAGAGATCCTGCCTGAAAATCATAAATTAGAAAGGGGCGGGGATATAGCTCAATGGGAAAGTGCCTCTGGGTTCAATAGTACCAAAGGAAAGAGGGAGAAGGTGAAGAAGGAGGAGGAGGAAGAGGGCGGAGGAGAAGGAGGAGAGGGGGAAGAGAAAAAGAAGAGGAGGTAGGGGAAGGGGAAGAAGGAGGAGGGTGAAGAAGGGGAGGGGAAAGGGAGAGGGAGAAGGAGAAAAAAGGAAATTGAGCTGCGTAGGGCAGTGGCTGGTTGTATAAAGTGATGCTGTATCACCCTTGTCTGATCTATTTCAGGCTGGAGTGCTACTTTCAGGGACAAGGCAAGAGCTGCGATCTGGTTATGTCTTGGGTAGATGCTGTATGCAAAGAGGTTGGAAACTCCATCAAATCACATCGTGTTAAAGCTCTTGCTGTTATAGGGCCTCATCCACGTGGATGGGAATTACTCGTATTCCTTTTACAAATGTCAGTCAGGGGCCGGGGTTGTGGCTCAGTGGTAGAGCACTTGCTTCACATGTATGAGGGGCTAGTTTCAGTCCTTAGCACCACATAAAAATAAATAAATCAAATAAAGGTATTGTTCCCATCTACAACTAAAAATATGAAAAAGTCAGTCAGAATTGAGGAAGTATGCTAGTATTATATCAACAGAATTATTTTTTGACATATAAAAATTCATGAAACTGTTTTCCAGTTCTGTCCTTATAAACTACAACTTGGATTAATTTGCAGCAATTTCTAAATATCAGAACCTTTTTCATTTTAAGAATGTTTAGCTATTTCCCCCACACTTATGAGATAGTGATGTCTTATGTTTTTCTCCCCCCCCACCTACATTCTTGAGAACTATTGAGATTAACAGCAGAAAGAAAAGCCAGAATTGAAAAATTTTCTTAAAGCATCTTGGAAGTTTTCATCATTAAATATTGGGCTGAGTTGTCCTCAGACATTATGGAGTTACTGGAGAGGTTTGAAATGGAAGAGATCCTCTTCACCCTGGAGATTTAGACACGTCCTGCCTGCAGGCAGAGAAATGGACTAAATTATTCTTGATGCTCTCTTTGTTCTGTGACCACTGGGCTCAGGATGGCTTTTCATGGTGGAAGGCTCTGTCATAGTGTTTGTGAACCAACAGGTTAAAGGAAATCACTATGGCAACCCTGAGAAGTCTCTAAGGGGAGGCAGATCACAGAGCCAGAGCTAGGGAGGAAAAACTCAAAGGCTTAAGGAAATTACAGGATTTTAATTGACTGACATATTGATAGCACAACTAATGCAGTTGGTAAGCTTGACCTTAATGATAGATTGCCCCTTAGTCAGAAATAGGCTGATTTCTGCATTCATTCAACAAATCTTTGTTGAACACTGGTCTGCATGTGAGCAATGGGGCAGGTCAGAGAATAAAAGATAAGCAAACCATCATGGTTCCTGATTTCATAGCTTACAATCTGATACGGAGACCAATATCGACTAACCACACAAATACATACTTACAGACTGATAAATGCATAAGGGCATAGTGAAGGGTGTCCAAGATGGAAACCTAGTTGGGATGAAAATGTGGTGTCATATTTGAAACTGTGGGCTGAGGAACTCTGGAGGATCTGGAAACTGGATAACCAGGGAAATACAATTTTTCAGGGAGGAACATGGGCAAAGGCCTGAGGAGTCAAAGTGAGGATGATAGTGGCCCAAAAGGGAGCTAATGAGGCTCACTGGGGCAACATGGTTTATGTCATGCATGTTAGTCGTCAGCCCAGGTACAGTGAGAACACATGGAAGTGTTTAAGAAAGTCATGGTGGGGGGAGGAATAGAACAATTGGATTTTAATTTTGAATAATTATGACTGTAGTGAGAAGCAATTATCAAAGTTGGACCAGGATAAGCATGCTATAGTTGGAACAACAGATGGCATGGTGACAGCTCTAACAGGTGATTGCAATGGGGTTGAAGAGAGGTAGATAAACTTGAAAATCTCTTCAAGAGATAAAATTAGCAGTAGAGTAGTTGGTGCTGGGCTGGGGAAAGGGTAGGTGGACTGGGGGAGATAAAAACTTTAGACTTGACTGTATTGTGGATGTCTAGGTTCAGCTATAGTGGACAGAGTGGGATTCATAGATCAAATCAGAAGGAAGGTTTGGAACATTCGCGTAGTCTCCCTCCAAACTAAGTGAGGAAGGATTCTTCAAGCTGCGTGTGGCAGAAAACATGACAATTCATCTTGGCAATGGGTCCTGGGAGAAGGTCCTCTAAAGCATCCTGAATATTGGCCTCAGTCTTCAAATTATATTAAGCTCTATTATTATATTAAGAAGGAAGAGCTCATATCTATCTTATTCCTTATCATAAGTCAGTAGGCCCGGTCCATAAAATGTTTCCTCAAATCTTTTTTTTTTGTGTGATTTTAATTTTTAATTAAAATAAGAGAGAGGAAATACATATGTCCAAATTGAAATTTTTAAAGACAGAAATGATTAGCTATCAGTGGAGCTGTCAAAATAATAAATCCCCTTATTTTATCATCAATACCTTTGTCTTGAATTGTACTCTCATTTATTCCTTTAAAAAAAAACTACACTTTTGAAAGAAGCTAAGTGGATGCTTAAACTATTTTTATCAAAAGTTAAGATTTGTAACTTATTGGGATCAAGATTTATAGCCTCAGAACTGGTAGCTCCTTTCTTTTATCAGCAGTTAAAGTAACATTAAATTTCTTCATAGCAATATAATTATGAACAATACATTAGATTTACAGTTTCCTCAAACCTTTACAGAAAAAATTGGAAAGTTATTTCCCCAAGAGCACAAAGAAGAAGACCTGAAGGTGAGATGGAGAGAAGTCTAGCAACCCACACCTGATACCTGATGCCATGACCTTCCCATGTCCTTTCTCTGCTTCCTCCCTCTCTTCCTCCCGCCTTCACAGGTCTGTGCCTTTGTTGAAACTACTCTACACTCCATACCCCACCTTCTCATTTAGTTTAGAGACCTTTTAATGTTGCTTGGGTAAATATACTTGGCTTTATTTTGGAGTGACATCATGTTTGGTGACACTTTTAAGGAGAAAAGTTTTTGGTGGATGAAACAAGGAGTTGGCAAATTGTAACTCTTAGAATAAATGAGTAAACAACTCAAGTCTAGGCAAAACAAAGGAAATAACACAAGTAGGTTGGTCCAACAGTGTGACTGGAATGGTGGGAAGTTCAGTAGAGGAGGCTCCTTCACATTCTTAAATTCTTGGTAACTCTGGGAGGAGGTCTGGGAAATCAGGGAACAGCATGTGACAAATTTTAAGGCACTGAAATGAATCCAAGAGCTAGAAATTCAAACTCAGGATAAGGGGCTGTAGAAAACAATATTGGTGAACATCAGCTCCATGGATAGACTGTGAGGTGGTTAACTGAAACCAGGAGAAATCAGAAATCTACAGATGAACTGTCTCTGGGGCAAGAACCAAGCAGGGGATGACTTCACAGGTAGATGGTAATGATAGTTTAACCAAATTTGGGAATTCTACCTCATTCTTGTTGTGATTTTTAATTTTGATGCAAAAAGGATGGGCACATCTTCCCTCAAAATTTTAACATACATGTGCAGGTGGACTGACACCACTGGCAATTGTATTTTTCAGTAGTTATTTGTTGTACACTTAAAAAGAAGAAATGATCACAGGTGCAGATGTTCCCAGAAAGTTGAATAAATGAATAGAATCACTATCACCCTCAAATGGTCTCCTGAAAGCAGATGTTAAATATTTTCTTTAAAACAAGTTAGGCAGGTGTGTGTGCATTGGCACATTTTTCTGGCCCTTTCACATCATCATATTATTCTGCAAAGAAAATGTTGAATTTTGCCACTCCAGACTTCTTCATGTAAATATTCAACAAGTGGTACTGGGAATGAAATCTGGGAAACATCTGTTTAGGGAACAATTTTTTCTGGGTGTGGTGCTGACCCATAGTCAACCCAATTTAGAACCATGGATGTAGCAAGATGCTATAATCTCACTGTAACTGTAGGCTGAAGAGCCTTTCACTTTAGTTCTGTCTTCTTGGGCTTCAGTAAGTTGTACCAGATATTCTGGGTCTTGTTATTTTGATAATTACCAGAATAAACATGAATCACCTATATTTTTCTTCTTTGGAGTGATTGGTTACTTTGCAATCCCCACTTTTCCACCAGAAAGTTGTGTGCATCAGTGATCAACAATGGCCTTCAATAGGTCATCCATCCTCAAAGGTTCCTTCTGGAACAAGAGTTACTCTGCAGTCTCCCCATCACTCTTTGCATTCTTTATCACAGTGTCTTATTTCCTTTCCAGTCTTTTTCATCTTTTCTACTTGCAGGTCTACCTACTGTTTTTCCGATGACCTTTACTTATACCAAGGATACCAAGGCCACATAGTGCTTCATTGCTCTTCCTTTCTGGTTCCCATCCAAGCTGATAAGAGCTGAGTTCCAATCCTTTAGTCTTCTTTTCAGCAAATAACAGAACACTTTTAACCCACTTATGAAAGCATTCTAGTTGTTTTAGTATTTTGACAGGAGATAGTATTTGACATTCAGGATTACTCAATAAGCATGGGAAAGCAGTGGTGTACATCATTTTGGAGGAAGTCTTCCAATTTCTCTTAGATCCTACACAGCAGGCAAAGCCTCGGTATTATTTTTGCCTATGTGATGTGCCATCTCTGTCCTTCTTGCCAAAGAAGGGACCCTGGGACACTACTGATAATGGTAAGACTACTTTTCTACAAACAAGCCTGGTTTTTAAATGAGTTCAGGTTGGATTAGGTAAGGAATGAGATTGAAAAGTAGATGTGTCTGTGAATTCGTCTAATCTCATACCCCAAGGGCAGGTATTGCTGATCAGCTGAATCACACGGCCTTGGGATTAGCCAGTTGTACTTTCTCTTTCAACAATAAAAAGTCTTGCAAAACTGCTGGCATGTGAGAAAGAGGTATCCAAAAAGTCTTGGCATCTTTTCCAGCAGCATAGCGAGTCTTTGGAAAGAGACTTGTCAGAGCATGTTCCATGCACTCGACCACCAGAGAGAGGTCCAGGTTCACCCAGGTTGTAGTGCTTTGCAATTTGTCTAGACCTATAAAAAGAGACAAAAGCACACTTATTCTTCAGAAGAGGAAAAGCAGAGTGGGAGGCTAGGGGGCAAAGGAGAGCACGTATGTGAGGGTGTTTATTTTGTATTTGTCATTATAATTGAAGCCCACTGTGATTTTTTTCTACCTAGTCTTCAGAAAAGGATGCACCAATGCCTTCTTTAAATCATGACTCTCTAACTTGGGTGGCCAGCAGAATCGCCTGGAGGCTTTGCTAATACACAGATTTCTGAATAACAACTCTTGAGTTTCTGAGTCAGTAGGTATGAAGTGGAACTTAGGTATTTGCATTTCAAACAAATCTCCAAGGGGTGCTAATGTTGCTGGTCCAGGGACTAAACTTTGAGGACCACTGCTCTAAAGCAATGGGGAAAGGTAATTACTGTACATCATGAGGCTCCTGAGTCTAAGAAGTCATGGGTTTGATTCTTGATTTGTTTTAAAGGAGTGCTGTGTTTATAGGAAATGTAGGTATGCACATGTGCTTGGACATGTGTGTGCATGCACATGTGTGATGTGAGAGTGCACTCACATGCCCCCCACTCTATAATTCTATGTACAAAGAGCAATTCATTCCAAAAATGTCCCTACTAGGAAGCTAAAGTATCCCTTTTCTCAAGCAAATGAAGTACTGTGTGATGGGCTAAGACATCTTTAGAGAGACAGGTATTTGATGAGGGCTTGCTAGTGGTTTGGAGCCCCAGGCTCTTGGTTGTGAAGAGTGAATGCAGAGAAATGAAACTGGATTCTGCTATCACGCCACATACAAAATCAACTCAAAATGGATTAAAGACTTACACATAAGATCTGAAACTGTAAAACTACTAGAAGAAAACAGGAGAAAAGTTTCTCATCTCTGGTCTGGGAAAAGATTGTTTTAGACGTGACCCCAAAACATAGATAACAAAAGCAAAAATATAGCTGGGATTACATTGAATGAAAAATTTTCAGCAAAGGAAACAATAAAAAGAATGGAGAGAGAACTTATGGAATGGGAAAATTATTTTCAAACCATACATCTATCTCATAAGGGATTTATATCTAAAATATAAAAGGAACTCAACTCCATAGCAAGAAAATAAATAACCTGTTTTAAAAAATGGAAAGGGAGCCAAGCACAATGGCACATGCCTGTAATCTCAGGGACTTATTAGGCTGGGGCAGAAAGATTGCAAGTTCCAAGCCAGCCTCAGCAACTTAGCAAGATTCTGTCTCAAAATAAAAAAATAAAAAGGGCTGGGGATGTAGCTCAGTGGTAGAGAACCCCTGGGTTCAATCCCTAGCACTGCAAAATAGAATAAAATAAAATTTAAAAGTAAATAAATAAATAATGGGAAAAAGATCTAAATAGACATTTCTCAAAAGAAGACATACAAATGGCCAATGGGCATATGAAAAAAATTTGACCAATATCACTGGTCATCAGAGAAATATAAATCCAAACCACAATGACATATCATACCTGTTAGAATAGCTTTTATGAAAAGTCAAGAGATAATAAACATTGATAAAGGTGTGGAGAAAGGGAAATCCTTGCACATTATTGGTGGGAATGTAAATTAGCACAGTCATTATAGAAAATAATGTGGAGGGTCTTCAAAACATTCCAGTACCATATGATTCTTATATGCTCTTAAAACATACCTGAGTTGTCTTCTCAAGGGAAAATCTATTAATTTAGATTTTTCTTTTAACTTTAGAGCCAGCTAGATACAAATTGTTCAAATAACCCAATAAGTATTAGTGATACTTGGGATTCCTACCACCCTAACCAGGAAAATGAAGAAAGGTAGCCTTAAATGTATGGTCTATTTGGGGAGTGTGGACATGGCTGAGTATAGGTCTAGACTTGGAAAAACTTAAGAATGACCAGCATAAAACTGGTTTAATGCTTTTTGATATTTCTTGGTATAGAAGATTTAAATGCTTCCAACACAAAGAAATGATGGATATTGGAAATAATCAGTATACCAATTATCCTGATTGGATCATTTCACTTTGTATACATGTTCTGAAATATCACACTGTGCCCCATAAATATGTATCAATTAAAATGTGTCAATTAAAAGAACATCTTGAAATGGAATTTGGTGATATACTCACAGGCATTTTAAAAGTATCAATGTCAATATCAAACATGAAAAGCCTTTTAAATGAGGGATTTTTTTTTTCTGAAGTATTAAGCCTGAAGGATTTAGTTTAGTCTTAGACCAAACCTGCATAGAAACTTGGGTCAGTATGTGAGAAATAGAACATTTAATGTCCTTGAATCAAAACAGATATCAATTGGAGGCTTGTCAAATAGACATTTAAAAAAATATATATATATATATATAAAGGAATATATATGGAATATATACATATACCCCATTATTTATTTATTTTTAAATTTTATTTTACTTTATTGTGCAGTGCTGGGGTTTGAAGCCAGTGGTTCTCTATTTTATATATATATATATATGTTATATATATGATAAATATCATAAGCCATAACTATATGAAAATATATATATAAATAATATATATCAAAACTATATAAATATATACATAGTGTGTGTGTGTGTGTGTGTGTGTGTGTGTGTGCGTGTGTGTGTGCGCATGTGTTGTGGAGGGGTGGTGGCTAGGTCAGTCAGGTTCAAAACTTCCCCAGGTGAATCTGACTTGTCTCTTGATAAGATTATAGCTTGGAGGGACACAGTAACACATGGAGATGTGACTCTGTTGAACTCAAAGCAGGAGCTCAGGAATAGCAAGCAAACCTTAACAGGGCCAGGAAGTCTGAGGTAGGAGGGGAATTCTGATACAGGAAATAATGAGACAATTCTTTAGTTTCTTGTTCACATCATAGCACAGTGTCCAAGAATAAATGGCAGAGTGGGGCTGGCTGGGTTCAAATCTAGCTCTTCCACTTACTAGCTGTGCAATTTTAGCTAAATTACTCCTCTATGCTTCTATTTCCATAAAATGAAAAAAAAAAAAAAAAAAAACCCTGATAGTATGTACTTCATCAAGTTTGTGTGGGGCTTATAAATGAAAGAGTCCATGTAAAGCACTTAGAATGGCTACAGAGTACATAGTAAATGTTTGCTGTGTTAGTCATCATTACATAATCTTTATTATTATTCTTCATCCCTGACTCAGTCTTTTGATTTCTGTTACCTTTCCTTCCATTTCCTCCTTTATGTGTTCCTGCTCCATAAAATTTCCACCCAAATAATTCCTTCCTGTTTTTCAGGCCTTACTCAAACCTGATCTGTCCCAAGAAAGATTCTTAAACAGCAACATTCTTTTCCTAGTCTGAACTCTGTGCAATTAGAGACCACACCATTTTTCACCTCTTCTGGATCTCAGGGTCACATCTAAGAATGACCAATTTTCTTGTGTGCCGTAGGGTCTCACTTGATTACTTTTTGTTGTCAGCTAGATCCTAAGCTAGTTGAGGGTCTGAGTCTGAACCTTCCTTGGACAATGTTGAAGAGTGGTTGGTGTTTAACAGAAGGAGAGCTGTGTGCAGAGATGAAGACCACAGGTCCTGGTCTGACCAGGAGGCACTGCCTAGCCTTGGGGAAGATACTCCACCTTTCCAAGTTTCTGCTTACCTACCACTCCAGCAGCTTTCCTGAGGGATAAATGATATAATTCATTAGGTACTTATAGAACCTGGTATTTAGCATATGCTCAGTTAATGTTCATTAATACTCAGAGAAGCAAGAGAGGACAGGAACGAACAGAGATCCTGATCCATATTTAAGATCCCCATTGGTGTGTTACTGTGGAAACCTTGTCTCCACTTGTGTGTGAGCCTCCTTTGTGCTCCCTAGGACAATGAATCCCAGAGGACGCTGGGTCACCTGGAAACTCACTTTTTTCAATGTAACCTTCTCCATATTGTTCTTTGATGTCTGGAGACAGATGTTTCCAAATGGCAAGCTTTCTTTCAGTTGCCTTTATTGGATCTGACAATTCCGTTTTGAAGAATCCTGGTTCAATGCATGAGACGTGCACTCCAAAAACTTTCATATCCCGTCTGCGAAAAGAACAATTGAAGAGGTTTTTTAATTTTACCATTATTTTAAAAATTTAATTGCCATTCTCCCTTCCCCCTGCTCTCTCTATAGTGCTGAGGATCAAACCCAAGGCGTCTCACATACTAGGCAAGCACTTTATCACTTGAGCTACATCATTAGCCCTTATTTTATGTTTTCCATCTGAGTGATTATTTTTTCGTGAATCTTTTCATGGAATAACAGAATTGGGTGCACTGGGAAGAAGTATTTGGGTCTACCCTCTCATTTTGCAAATAAAGAAACAAACTCATGGTAAAGTGAGGGCTGGTTAATGGCAAAAGAGGAAAGGGATCTGGGTGGGACCCCTCACCCCATATCCGTCCAGGGCTCCTCTCCTGAAGTCATACTCTCCTTACTAATTTGATGAGCTCTCGGTTAAGATTGTTCCCTCTGAGCACTCAAAGTACCTTCTGGGAAAATAGACTAATGACTGGCCTGGACGGACAAGTTTACCTCCACCTTAGGAATGTAAGTAGATTGCAACACAAATGCTGAAGGAGACAAGCGATGACCTCTGCTGTGCCTGTCCCCAGCCCTCTACTGCTGAGTGAGGAGTTCCATCACATCACCAGAGAAAACCAGAAGCCTGTTCATTTACTGGACATCAAGGTTTTAGAGGAATAAAACCTCCTCCTTCCCTCCCTCCCTCTCTTCCTTTCTTTTCCCTCTCTCTCACTTCCTGTTTATTTCTTCCTTCCTTTCTTTATTCTTTTTATTTTGTTTTCAAGAGATGGGATCTTGCTATGCTGTCAAGGCTGGTGGGTTCAAGAGTAGCTGGGACTGCAGGTGCATGCCACCTCCTACCTGGTTCACCCCTTCCTTTAGAGTAAAACATTGTATTGCAAACCAGTGCATGAATAATCATTTCCTAAAGCTGATGTGTATTTCCACCAGAGATATATAATGAATTTTACAGAGATCCTCACCACAAATTTTTTAAAAGCTTTCTTCATGAACTTAAAATGTGCTTAATTCATTTTAGATCCTGACTGCTAGCAACATAACTATTGTATAGTTTGAAGTATATTTTACTAAAAATGCAAATTAGTTTGATCTTGAATGATCTAGAAAGGTATACTACTTACATTAAAGTAAAAAAAGGTTATTTTCCAGTTTGGTTGTATTTATTCTCCTGTTGTCTGATCTCCATTGGATCATGAAGTAGCAATTATAAAACAGTATTTTGGAAGGCTTATCTCTCCACCCACTCAGGAAAATAGCACACAATTCAGGGTCAAGCCACCCAACTAAGCTTACCAGGTGAGACCAGTATGATATCAATAATGCTTGCAGGACAAATAAGGCTCCAGAGAGCCCCAATCCTCTTTCAGTTGTGCTGCTGCCCCAAACCTTACTATGTATAGACATTCTGAAACTGCTGTGGCCTACAGGCATAATAAAAATACCAGTTCTAGGAGTCATAAAGAAATAAACACTCTTAACTGATTATTTTCAGGCAAAGGTATAGTAGCATTGCAAATTTCATGAATATTTCAGTTGAAATACCTTTTCAAAAGTAAGTAAATACCTAAGTATACTAAATTTCATGATACTGCTACTTGCAGAGTGGAACCAAAGGTCAACCAAGGAGAGTAACAGGTTCTCTGTGATTTTGCTACTCCCAGTGCAATCCCTGAGTCATGGCACTACTGAGGGCTTCTTAGAAAAGCACAATCTTAGGCCCCATCCCAGATGCATTCAGTCAAAATCTGCATCCTAAGAAGATTCCCAGGTGATTTAAATTCACATGAATGTCTTGTAGGAATTGCTCCAACATTGTGTTTATTTCCTGAGAGATTCAAACTTAACAACCAGATGGTTGCTATCTTTAGTAATCTCTGTGGAATAATCCAACCTCTTATTAGTAAGCTACTCTGAGACCTATGGTATACATCATAAACTCTAACATACATCTTCAACAGATACTAATGGGATAAGCAAATTGATGAATTGAGGGAAAGATAATATCTAATTTTAGATTAGATATTTTAGATGTTTTCTCTTGTCTATTGGCATCATTTGGTTAAATATCTTCCAACTGCTTCTCCAGTGGCTTTCTCCATCCTGCCAGCACCATTTCCTGGGAGGTGGACCTGTATTAGCTACATATACTCTGGCTCCTAGTGGACACAGTGGATTAGAAGTGCCTATGGGAGATCAGAGAGCAAGAGGAGAAGAGGTAAGCCTAGTTATTCTTCCTGTGCTATTGACACCGGTAATAGTATCCCTCAATGGAAGCTGCCAACCTTTGAGTCTCCAGGTTCTGGAAACTTCCCTTACTTGTCCCTTCATTCCTATGGATAGAAATGCCTCTGCTGTCATCAGCCTGCAGGTACTACATTATCCTCTGGGATTTTTCTACACATTTCCTTTGACTCAATTTTAATATGCCTCCATTTTCTGCCAGCACCTTAACTGAAAGAACCACTTGGACTTTAGGGCTTGGAACTGATAATGAAAAGTTCTGGTTCCACATAGGATGGATTAAGCACCCCTCTCTGTTTCTCCTACTGAATGCTGCTGCAAAACTTGGATAGAGTGCATTGAGCAGCCATTTAAAAACTGATACTTTTCTACAGAAGGTTTAAGATAGTACTGTTGTGTCTGTAACAAACAATAAGAGCAATGGAGAGATCTATGCTGATTTAGGCTGTGTCTAATTCCCTATTTAACAAAATGACCTCCTGAGTATAAATTTACCACCACTATCAGTATCACGCATTAATGCAAAAAGTAAAACAGAGATAGACTTGAGTTCAAACCTCAGTTCTACCACTAATTAGTTGGGTGACCTTGGGCAAGTTAGTTAATCGTTCTTAGTTTTAGTGGTATCGTCTATAAAGTGGAAATAGTTTAAAGTAGGAAGTAGGGTGTCTGGTACATACTGAGCATTGAATAAATTTTAGCAGCTATTATTTCCTAGTAAGCCAACTAGTTTGCTTTACCTTAAGCAGTCATTGAAGCCTTCCACTCCATATTTGGATGGAGTATACCCGCCTCCACCAAATGCAAGCCGACCTCCAATGCTGGAGACGTTGACAATCCTCCCTCGAGCTTTTTTGAGCAAGGGAAGCATATTTAAAGTCACATCGATGAGTCCAAACAGGTTCACTTCAATAGGTTCTCTGTAGTCCTCCACTGTCAGCCAGTCGGTGGGAGCCAGCACCCCAAGAACACCGGCATTGTTGATCAGACCCCAGAGACCTAGAGCCCAAAGGGAGGAAAGGAGATGTGGTAGAAGGTGGCAATCACATGGCATCTTGGATGGAAATTCAGCCTCTGCTTTACTCACTGGAGCCATTTCCTCCTCGTAGACCTATTACTGCTAAGAAATGCTTTGCAGTTTGTGGAAGTGATAGAGTGAGTGGGAGACTAAATTCAAATAATTGAAGTTCTTTTACTGAGATTCAGTCTCACTGTTATTCTATTTCTGGTTCTAAATGTCAAATACTGATACTTTCTGAGTGAGACTTTCTGCATTTCCATCTCAGATGTAGAATAAATAGGTCTATTTTTTTCTACTTTGCTAAATGGCAAAGCCAGAGAATATTTTTAAAATATTCTCTATGGATAGGGTGATATCAATCCACTTCATGTTTATTTTCAGTGAAAAAAAAAAAAACCTAATCATTCACTTGGCTTGTTTTATGATGGAAATATTTAATATTGCTGAAGGTATTTGGAATTCAAGCAGTAAAAATTACTTGGAGCCTTATCAAATCATTATGTTTGTGCTTTAGAGTCTCGGGTATATGATAAGATTACTATTGGGAAAAATACCTACATTTGTTTTTCCTTTGTAGACCCCAATATCTTCTTCCATGAGAATATTTCAAATGCTGTACAAAGTTGATTAAAAGTTTCTGGTTCAGAATGCAGCTACCTTAGCAGAATCTATGGCAGAATGAGGGTCCAAGGGCTCAGTATTCCACCAGGACTACCTGTGTTAACTCAGGTGTTCAGGTTCTTTCCTACCTCACCCACTAAAAAATGTGTGAACTCCAGAGCCATTCTGTAGTGAAAAGTGGGTCCTAGCTATGGAGATGGTGATTTGGGTCTGCTCCCATATTCTCCTATTGATTTAACTCCAGTCACTTTGCTGTGTATGTGGCGGGAGTAACACTTCATGGCAGAAGACCAGGGAAAGTTAGTATCTTCATCTCTGTTCTAAATTTGCCCACTGGGACAAAAGACTGAGCATAATTTGGTTGGTGTCTTTCATGTCTGCAGACATTCTGCAACTTGGAACTACTCAGATGCTTTCCTGAGGTTAGAGAAGTGCACAGCTGGTATTTAGGAGACATTTTTATTGAAAGTCCATTTAAATCTGAACACATTTTATTTTCCTTTAGTTACTTCCCTATCTCCCCATCCTCTCCAGTCCCATGTCTCTCACCTTTTTCCCCAACTTGGTTCTTCACCCACTGGGCAATCCTCTTGACATTCTTGGGGTCAGTTACATCCAGAAGCACTGTGTGAAGTCTCTCTGAGGTTTCTGCCTTTAAAGCTGTCGACCCTGATTCAGTCAGACAGGCAGCAATTACATGAAATCCTTTTTTATCAAAAGTTCTGGCTGCCAAGTTTCCAAAGCCGGAGTCACACCCAGTGATGAAAATGTACTTATCGGTGATGTCTGCAATCTTTAGTTGTCCTTTATAATTCCATAGAAAAGCACAGAGGATTAGGAGGGCTAACACCCCAAAAAGCATTTTTTTCCTTGTATGTGATGAGACACTCCTTTCTTATACAACAAAAGACGATGGTATCCTGAGTATTCAAAATTAGAAAGAAAATCCAAGTTAGAAGCACCAAAGTACTATAACCCAGGCTTGATGAACTGGAGATACTTTAGTGTATTTGAATAGGTAAATAGAAAGTTAAAAATAATAACCTCTTATTTATTCTTATTTGGTTGTTTGTTGGCCATTTAAAGGATAAACTGCTACTTTAAGGTAGTGCAAAATTCTATCTAAGGAGAATTCAGAGAAATTAAATGAGAGAAAGGGAGACACTATGGCAAAGCTGACACAGGACACTGGGTGGATGTGGCAAACTGGAGATGTGTGGGGTGGTGACACTAATTTCACTTGTGAATTCATCCATTGGAAAGATAGATTCTTACTGTAAAATCTTATTGCTTGTCACTTTGTGAAATTCAAGCAAAACAAGCTTAAATCTATTAGAAAGTGTCGATCAGTCTTATTTGTTCTAGTAGACTCCCAATTTTTAGACTGTCAGGAAAACGAGAGCATTTTACTATTGTCACTAAGAAAACACTCTCAACTTGGTTTCCATCTTCTTATTTTAAATAGGTTAATGTTAACCTTCAACACAGCTCTGAAAGTGTTACAGCCCAAAGCGGCACACTCCAGTAATTGCAGCAAGAAGAGGGAGATGAATAGGAAGAGAATGAAAGAGAAATGTTGGCCAATGTACAGTATTCCAACCCATTATTCCAAATCCTCAGATTCTATCCTCTATGGATGCCAGCCTGCTCTGAGAAAAAACCTCACATTTACAGAGGACAAAGTGAAGCAAACAGAGATTGTAAAACTAAGGCTTTGACCATAAGTGGCATAAAATCATTTGAGAATTAATTTTGTCGGACTGGGGACAGATGAAGGCCTACCATCAAACAAGAGGAGATGCCTTTCCCTTTCCTCAGATGCCTGTGGTGGTATGTCCCCTCAGCTTATGCTACTCTTACCGTGGACACTGGTGGCTGGGGAAGAGTCAGGGGAGGAAGTGGCCAACAGTCAGAGGGAAGGCTTCCCTTGCTGCCTCAGGTCTGAGTGTAGCATGGAGACCCAGCCCTCCCATTGCACAGCCATGGGACAGCCTTAGGGAAGAAGGTCACCCATGTCTTTCCACACAGGCACACCTACGTTGGCTCCTCAGCCTGGGGAGGAAGAGAAGCCAAAGGAAACAGGGAAAGACATTATTTCTTCCCCCATGACCAAGAAAATTTCCTGCTATCTCCGCACAGTACCTTTGTCCCTGATTTAGAACCTCCCTTAGAATCTAGAGGGCCTTGAGTGCCTCATAGAGGACAATCAATAGGCTTGAGTTGAAGATCAGATCTTGTAGATGCTTCTAGAATCATGGCTGTTCATGGACACTGTGTTCAAAAAGGAGCTGTGGGGCCAAGCAGTTTTATAAATGTTGGACATTGTTTTCTTAAAATATTTTCTGGGTTTTCCTTTGAACCCTGTAAAATATTTTCTCTGAGCATAAAAACAACTTATATTCATGGTGAAAAAAAATACAGAAAAATAAAAGAAGGTAGTAATAATTATCACATTTGACTCTTAATATTCTGGTGTATTTAACTCCAGTTTATTTTCTATATATGTATTTACTATACTTATAAAAACTTTCTTTTCCTAATGGGGACTATAATCATCAAACATGTAGACAGAATTTTCATCACACACAACACTTCATGTCTATCATTGTACAAGGAAGAGTATTTCAGATAAAAGTAACTCCATGTAATATATATTTTTTTACTTCTTAAGGAAAGTTTGAATTCTGTTTTCAGTTTCTGCCCTAAAAGATCTATAGCTAAAAAAAAAAAAAAAAAAAAAAGAAAGTTGAAAGAATTGCCCATTGATAAATATTAAGCCAGAGGGACACATTAAAATGTTAGGTTTGGGGAAAACAATTGATTCTTGAGGTATATCTGTAAAGAAGGCAGGTTCTATTCCTGGGTATGAAAGTGGATTATGAGCCCTAAGGGCTTGCATTAAGGTGGATGAATGACTTGGGCATCTGTGAAAGCTTCTCAGGCAAACAGATTTCACAGACACTTGAGAGGGTCATGGATACAACACAGAGGTCTGCCTCCTTGGATGGCAAAGATTCCATTTTACTTTCTCCAAACTGTAACTGAAATTCAGCACATCTTTGAATTATAACAAAGCCTCAGCAGTATTTGTAATACCAGTGACTTTGTTACAATAGAAATCACAGATATCTTTATGTCACATTGCTATTGTTAGAGTTATCTCAAAATATGGCTCAAGCTCATTGCCACTTCAAAATTATGGTGAATATCATTCCTGCTACCATATTCTGTTATCTCATGTGTTAATTAAAGAAAAAAACATTTAAATATTTTGGATATATTTCAGTATAGTAGACACCTTTGTAGTTTTATGCATTAAAAGTTACATTTAAAAAGGAGCTGTGGTGAGATAAACTCATGTAAATGTAGTTATCTCACACTAGAAAAAGATGCCATAAACATATACTGAAGAAAAGATAGCCTCTTCAACAAATGGTGCTGGGAAAACTGAAAATCCACATGTAGCAGAATGAAACTGAACCCCTCTCTCTCACCCTGCACAAAGCTCAACTCAAAGTGGATCAAGGATCTAGGCATTAGAGCAGCGACCCCACACCTACTAGAAGAAAATGTAGGTCCAACTCTCCATCATGTTGGCTTAGGAACAGACTTCCTAAAAAAGATTCCTAAAGCACAAGAAGTAAAATCAAGAATCACACAAATGGGATGATATCAAACTAAAAAGCTTCTTCACAGCAAAGGAAACAATCAAGAACGAGAACAGAGAGCCTACAGAATGGGAGAAAATCTTTGCCACCTGCACCTTGGATAAAGCATTAATCTCCAGGATATATAAAGAACTAAAAAAAATAAAAAACAAAAAACAAAAAAACACACACCCAAATAACCCAATCAATAAATTGGGAAGAGAATTGAACAGGTACTTCACAGAAGGAGAAATATAAATGTCAACAGATAGATGAGAAAATGTTCAACATCTCTAGCAGTAAGAGAAATGCAAATTAAAACTATACTGAGATTCCATCTCACTAGAGTCAGAATGGTAATTATCAAGAATACAAATAATGATAAGTGTTAGTGAGGATGTAGGGGAAAGGTACACTCATACATTGCTGATGGGACTGCAAGTTGGTAAACTACTCTGGAAAGTAGTATGAAGATTCCTCAGAAGAATTGGAATGGCACCACCATTTGACCCAGTTATCCCACTCCTTGGTTCATACCAAAGGTCTTAAAATCAGCATATTACAGAGATACAGTCACACTAATGTTTATAGCAGCTCAATTCACAATAGCTAAGCTATGGAATGAAACTAGGTGCCCTTTAGTACATGACTGGATAAAGAAAATGTAGTATATATACACAATGGAATATTGCTCAGCCATAAGTAAGAATTAAATTATGACATTTCCTTGTAAATGAATGGAGCTGGAGACTATTATGTTAAGTAAAATAAACCAGTTCCCAAAGAATCAAATGCTTAATATTCTCTCTGACATGTGGATGCTAATTCACAATAAGGGGATATGGGGAAGAATAGAAGTTCATTTGATTAGACAAAGGGGAATGAAGGAAGGGAGGGAGGATGGGACTAGGAAAGACAGAATGAATCAGGCATAACTCTCCTATGTTCATGTATGATACATGAATAGTGTAACCCCACTTCATGTAAAACCACAAGAATGGGATCCTAATTAGAATAAGTTATACTCCTTGTATGTATAATATGTCAAAATACATTTAACTGTCATGTGTATCTAAAAAAATATAAAAAGTAAGGTAGCTGTGATAATGACAATCATGTAAATCCAAATTTCCTAGAACATACTCCATTGTGTGTGTATTTATTTTTACAATTTAACAAGAACAAATGACATCACACAAAGTCCATGCCTTTACCATTACTTGAAAACAGACAATCCTGAAATTTCAAATTGCTCAATTGAGAAAGTGAGTAAATATATCATGGATAATGGAGACCAGGTTTCATACTGTAAGAAAGAGGAGTTGCCAATGTGGAAAGGGAGAGGCTGGAAAGAACCTCAAGGAAATGGATTAGAGTTGGAAGAGTCAGTAAGAACTCATGACTTTTAATATGGGTAGGAAGACGCTGAAATAGATAAGTATCTTTCAAGACCTACCTGATGAACTATAAGCAATGGAACTTTATTAGCAACAAACAAATCAAGGGCTCAGGGGCTCTGAGTTTTAAGCATTATATTCATAATTGTTGGAGAAGCTAATATCAGGGTTGGGCTAGAACAGTACAAAATGAACCCAGAATATCTCATGCCAGAAAGTGAAAAAGTGCTCCAAGAATGTTGCATGTACCCAAAGTACATTGGAGCCATTTGGAAGAGACTCCCCTGGGCAAGCATGAGACAATGTGAGCATCAAAACAAATACTGATAATAACAGATCATAACTCACTGAATGTGATATGAAAACATGAGTTCATTATGATATACAACAACAAACAAATAGATGGGGAAAAGAAAAAGCTCTTCTTTAGATTTACTATGCCAACTAATAAATGTCAAATGAATGATGTAATTAGAAAATCAACACTTGGCACTGACATAGTAACAATGGTTTAAGGCAAGAATGATCAACAGATGCTAAAATTACTGAGTGAAATTTGGACGAGAGACAACAATTATAGAATCTTGAAGAATTTCCCCCAAAGATACTTACTAATTAAAAAGAGAATGATAGTGATTTCACAGTGGAAAAAAAATCTGAGAGATGCCACGTTAACCAAGTGAGAAAGATGAATATTATTAGTTATGGGGCAAATTGACTGTGCCTCCTGATACAGCACAGTAGGAAGGATACACTCAAAGCTAATGGTGCATGGGGAATCATCTTCCAGTTCCCCAAAACATGAACCTGTGCTCTTCACAACATCAAGCTCCTGATGTGAGGAAAGAAAGACCAAGGACTTTCATTTTAAAGGAGATTACAGGTAAGACAACCAAATGTAACACATGACCATGGACTAGAAAACAATTGTTTCTTTTTCCAGAAGGAACATTATTGAGTCAATATTAGGTCCTAATATTGTAAGGTCATGTTATTCGTGAAATTTGAACAAGATCTATAAACTTGATAAATATAATTATGTTAATACTAATTTTTCAATTTTGATAATTATACTAATATTATATTAAAAATGTCCTGCCTCTTAAAAAGTATAAAGATTTCAAAAATAGTAAGCATT
Organism: Sciurus vulgaris; assembly: GCF_902686455.1. NCBI lineage: Eukaryota > Metazoa > Chordata > Mammalia > Rodentia > Sciuridae > Sciurus > Sciurus vulgaris. The sequence continues at coordinate 123,475,955 of NC_136463.1, read as the reverse complement.
GTGTCTTCAATTTACTTTCAAATAATTATTCTATATATAAATAAACATATCAAAACCACACATGTGTAAAGAAAGAATGACAATATGGTAGAATGTTAATATTTGGGAAATCTCAGCTGTACTATTCTTTCAACTTCTCCATAAGTTTGAAATTACTGCTGGTTCTCCATACTAGTGGGTTCTACATACAGAGACTCAACCAACTGAAGATTGAAAATATTTTTTAAATATTGTGTCTGTACTGAACTGAACAAACAGACTTTTTTTTGGTTGTTACTTATATATATATATATATAACTATATGTAAGCAGTTATATTGTACTAGGTATTATAAGTAATCTAGAGGTTATTCAAAGTGTACACTAGTGGATTCAAGGTATACAGTAGGAGGTGTATAGGTTATATGCAAATACGATGCTATTTTAGACAAAAGACTAGAAATTCTACAGGTTTTGGTATCCGTGTATGTGGGGGAGGGTCCCTGGAGCCATTCCCTCACAAATACCTACCGATGAACAACTGTATTTCAAAATAAAATGTTAAAATTTGACAAAGGAAAAATACATATTTTTTTTGAGACTGCTTCATTGGACTGCTTTGGTTTCATACACAAAATGAGATAAGAATGTCAAAATTTGGGAATTTAGTAACTCTCCATACCAAGCTGCTGTTTTTTTCTCTTTGGTAAGCTGACCTCTACAAGCACTGGAGAAAAAGAAAAACTTAAACCGAAGCAGGTGAATTCCCTCTCCACTTCTTTTTTTTTTTCTTTTGTACCAGGGATTGAACCTAGGAGCACTTAACACTGAACTACGTCCCCATCCCTTTTTATATTTTGTTTTGAGACAAAGTGTCACTAATTGCTTAGGGTCTTGCTGAATTGCTGAGGCTGACTTTGAACTTGCGATCCTCCTGCCTCAGCCTCCCAAGTGCTGGGATGACAGGTGTGCGCCACCACACCTGGGTCCCCTCGTCATCTTTCCAACCTCTTCATTCCCTAAACAAATCCATTTCCCTTGATGAGAAGCACAGAGGGGCTTTTTGATTGTTAAGGATGGACTCCCGAGCTGGGGTTGTGACTCAGTGGTAAAGGGCTTGCCTAGCATGCATGAGGCACTGGGTTTGATTCTTAGCACCACACATATATAGATGAATAGAATAAAGGTCCATCAACAACTAAAAATAAAACAAATTTTAAAAAAGGATGAACTCACAATAAAATGAGTTGTCCTCAGTAGGTGTACTCTGGATTGAGTGTTATTACAGAGGGTAATGTTCTAACCTGTACCCTGAATCCTAGGGACTGTTAACCCTGATCTCAATTTTGCAAAGTCTGTCCTTACTCCAAATGTTATTGTCCCCAAATGCTAGTTCCTCATCTCTAAATTTCACATTTCTCTAGGTCATTGGACTAAGTCAACAATAAATCAAACACATTTTTGATCTCTCCTAGTTCTTTTAGTCAAAATATCACCTCTAAGCAGTGGTCCCTGTTCAGAACAATGACCTGTACAGAGGAGCTGACAGATGGCCAATTGGTTCATTGACCACTGAGAAGTAAATGAATAACAGTAAGTAACAGGGCTGCCTCAGCCGCACTCTGTAAACTCTGGTCATCTCCACATGTTTCCTTGGTTGCAACCATTCAGATTCAGGGTACTGACCTCAGTTACTTGCTTATCTGCTACGTCTTCCAATTTATCTCACAACAAACTGTTGAGTAAAAGTACAAGTCTCTTGGATCAAACCAGTAGAGCTGTGTTTAGGAGCCTGCACACCAGAATGAGGTAGGTAGAGGTTTGGTCCGTTTTCCTATCATCAGAGAACGCTTCAACGAATTGTTCATCTTCTCTGAGCCTCCATTTTTCTCTCTGTGAAATGGGGACATAGCATTTACCTTGGAGAGTACCTGGGAACTAACGTGATGATGCCAGCTACACAGAAAGAGCCTGGTGATTGTCGGGCAGGATCAATCACTTCCACTTTCTGAGGGACGTTTTCCGTATGTCCCTCATTTCCTGATATGACCAACCCAACTTCGGGACTCTTGATATTTTGGGTCACATGATTAGTGGTGGGAGTCTGGGGTGGGGTGTGTCCTGTGTACTGTAGCACATTTAGCACCATCTCTGGCCTCTATCCATAAGATGCCAGTAGCATGTCTCCCTCATGACTGAAAAATATCTGCAGACATTGCTAAATGTTCCTTGGGGCACAAATCACACCCCCATTGAGAACCACTGGTCTGGAACTTCCTTGCCTTGGGGGTTCAGAACTTCTCAAAATTACTTTCCTGGAAACTCAGTCACTGGTTCCTTGGTATTGTCTCATGGATGAGAGTTTATTATTTTATGAGAGTTTTATTATTTTGTAACTTTCACAGTAAAGTTTTATTACTTACAAAAAATAATCATATTCTGTTGCTGGAAATATTAATTTCCATGATTTTTTACAAATCTCTTTTTCTCAGGAAGAGGAAAGGAGGCAGAGAACAAATTATGTATACCATGACCTGTGAATTAAGAAACTATTACCCGCATTTGTGAGGCCTGGATTCTGACTATTTTGAGTTTGGGTCATTCCAGGCTCCCCTGGGATGCCCTTTAGCTGGATGGTCAGTTGACCCTACAGAATGTAAAATATGAATAAGCTCCTGGGAAATTCCTGGTCTGTGGGATCCCTGATTTGTCAAGGGGGGTAAGATTGATAGTAACTACCATGGTTTATTGAGTGTTTAGTATGTTCTACACCCTCTGCTAGGGTCTATAAATATTCATCTTACTTAAACCTCATGACAAAAACATCTCCATTTTGTAGATAAGGACACATAATCAGAAATATAGGCTAATTGGCTCAAGGTAAGTCACTGTGGTGACTCTGGGACTGATAGTCTGGTTCTCCCCGTGACATCTGTATTCCCACTCAACTCTGGGACCTGAAGCAGTGCATATCCTTCCTGGACTCTCCAGTACCTGTGAGATCCTTGGCTTTAGGCTCATGTCTATTAAATTTTGCTGCAGGAAAAAAGGAAGGGAGGGAGGAAGAAGGATGTCTCCACTCTGCCTCCAAGGTTCTCATGATGACTGGATTAATCTTTGAGATCTCTGAATTATCGAGGCAAAAGGGTAATGGTGGGGTGGGAGGGGTGGGGGGAAGGGAAAAAATAACAGAATGAATCAAACAACATTGCTCTATGTAAATTTATGATTACACAAATGGTATGCCTTTACACCATGTACAAACAGAGAAACAACATGTATCCCATTTGTTTACAATAAAAAAAAAAAAGGGTAATGGTAATTATAATAATAAAATATCCACACTTCCAATGTTGATGAGTTTAAAAAGTTTCGAGACCCATTCGTGTAATTTTTATCTCATTTAATCATCAAGATATTTCCAGAATAGGGCAGATATCTTACATAATAAGGTCACCCATTAAAGTGCCTGGAACTAAAACTTCAATCTCTAAACTCCTAAACCTTTAGGAGAAAGAAGAACTGCAAAGCTTATCACTCCATGGGAGGAATAAAAACATTTCATCAAAAATTATCTAGTGTGCCACAATGATGCAGAAGGAAGCAAGAAAGGAGAACTAGTTTTCTCTTTCATTTCCATGCAGAGTGCTTAAATAGGAACTGCCTTTCAGCAGCTATGGGAAAATATTGCTTTTGATTACTGTCCTTGCTTACTTCTGCTTCTTTAAAATTTTAATTTCCTAGCAAAAAACTTAAAATTCTTTGATTTTACTTCTTATTTACAATTAAATGATATGATTAAAAAAGTGGACATTAATGTTTCAGTAATGTTGTGAGATACACCTTTTATGAGAAATGTGGAGTCCTTTCTAGGTAGTTCTTCCCAGACCACTTGATTTTATTTCCATATAACTCCACAAAGGATTTTCTTTTAGCAAGTAATACTAACACTAATTAGTCATATTTGAGGAGTTTGTCCAATCTTTATTTACTTTGAACTTGTTGCAATTGTGGCCTAACTTGAATTAACATCTGAGTTGTTTACCAAAATAAATCAAATAGAGAGTATTTAGGAAGTGATTTCTGAAAAGTTTCTGTCTGGGAATTCTCTTACACAGACTTTCTTCATACTGACTGCTGAAGAACAGGTATATTTCTTTTATATTTAAATATCATAAGTCTTAACTTACACAGATCTCCTTTTGCCTTTTTACTGAAATAAAAACTCCTGTTTCTCTTTAACACAAGGGATCTTTCAGAGACTTCTACTGCATTTTTCTTTTAGAAAAATTTATATTGGAGCCTAATGACCCAAACTAGATATATAAAATTATATAATTAAAGATAATTAAAGAACTATGTTTTGTGAAAAAGAATATTCAATTTGGGTACCCAGTAGTCTGAAAACCTAAAAAAAAAGAGTCAAGGGACCCTATATGAAATGTAGCTTGCATTAAGCAGCAAATGTGTTTGTTTTTGTTTGTTTGTTTTGGCAGAGGGGGGTGTGCAGAGGGGGGTGCTGTACCAGGGGTACTTAACCACTGAGCCATATCCCCAGCCCTTTTCATTCTTTTTTTTTTTTTTTTTTGACAGAGTCTGGCTAAGTGTCTCCCTAATTTGCTGAGGCTGGTCTTGAACTTGAAATCTTCCTCAGTTTCCCCAGCCACTGGGATTATGGGCATATGCCACTGTGCCCCTCCAGCAAACATGCTTTTGAGGGGCTGATTAAAGTAATAGTGATTTGAACTGATGCTGATGATACAGCAGCGATGATCTTCCTCACACTCGAAGGAAGTTCCCTCTCGCAGTGGGATGAAACCTCTCCTCTCTCTAGGTGGTCATGTTCTTCTGAGTCCTGATTTCCAGGATGGGGCAGGCAGTCCTCCTACTCAGTCTGTGCTTTGGGTAGTGGGACAGTGATGGGAGATGCGAGCTTGTGTACTTCTCTGCATATTCACTCACCAGACCTCCTGAGAACACAGCTGTTTTTTCTCCAGCCTGCTCCTAGGTCGGGAAGACCTGCTGGGTTTCTATTTTGCATTTTCAGTTCTAAGGATAGAAATGTCTCTGATTTTCTTTTTCTTTCCTCAAAATTTCTCAATTATAATTTGCTGTAATCCCTAAATTATTAATTAATTAATTATCCCTAGTACTTGCTAGTTTTGTTTTGCTGATATGCTTGCTAACAGTATAGGCAGGTTAAGAATTATTGTTAAAACCATAGGTATTTTATTTATGGCCAATGAATTTAATAATTGCTAACTGGAAGGGATTATATATTGTATATTACTATAACTTGTCAGAGAAAGTTTCAAAGTTTAGAATATGGAGAGAATGTATGTAGAGATGCAGGAGGGTTTTCAACCATTCAGGATATTTCTTTCAGCTATAATTACCTTTGAATAGAAGAAAAGGGTAGAGTCTTTAAATACTGTCCCTTAAGAAAGTAATATTTGTTATAAGGATTTCAAAACCAGTTCTGATTTTCCCCATTTGAAATGTATGAGCTAAGTTTTTTTTTTTTTTTTCTTGCATTTAAACATCAAGATTTGTTTTTAAAATTGGGTATCCTTTTCAAATCTCAATATATATGATGCAACATTTAACTTTCATCTCATGCAGCATCAAGCCAAGAATATTTTTAGAACATCTAATAGATATGGCAAGGGATATCAAGATAAAACAGTCCCTATCCTTAGGCTAATGGTGTAGTAGGACATTTCAGAGTTATTTGTACAACTCTAAATGACTGTGTTCTACTTAAACTTTGTCCCCACTGCCAAAAAAATCAAGTCACTGAAAGAGAAAGCCACACCACTGGATCATAAATAGAGAGAAAGTATCTGAGTGGGTCTTTTGATGTCATGATGTCATCCCAGGATTCAGGGATCAAATGTGCACTGTCAGAAATTTCCTTGCTTATTTCAAATTATTTTGCTCATTCAGGAGAGAGAAAGGGGGGCGGAGAGGGAGAGAGAGAGAGAGAGAGAGAGAGAGCGAGAGAGAGAGAGAGAGAGAGAGAAAGTAAACTGACATTTGATAATAATATTGGTAAAGCAAGTGGGTCAACAGGTGAGACCTGCAGTTGGCAGCAAATCCATTGCTTCAGTAAGAAACTCAGCTAAGACTCATATGCTTTTGGAAGTACTTCCCTCTCCAGTTTCTAATTAATCCTAAGGTTCACTGTAGGTCTAAAACAGGTACACAGAGAATAACAAGATATAAATTTAATTGTGAGTTGAGGGTGCTAAAGGACATTTGAGGAGAGACCTGGAGTTGAAGGTGGGATCCTATGCCCCACTGAGACCATTTCTGTGAGATGGACTTGACTCCTCTCACTGCCTTCTAACGTGCTGTATTAAAGGAAAATAGCAACAGTGACCACAGCCTGAAAGACAACTTGATTCATTCAAAGGAAAATCAAAGACTTGATAGATGTAGGAATAAACAACAAAACTCATCACCAGTTACCTTATTGCGGTTGAATCAGGAGGCAGAAGCTGCTGGTGACTTGCTCAGGCGAATGCAGTCTTCCTGCTGTGCACAGGGAAGGAAGTGCACCCTGACCAAGCTGATCCTCCTGGTAGCTTGGGCTTCCGTCGTTGAACTCAGAGCACCTTCATGTGTGTGAGGAGTCCTTCAGTTCTCTTCTCACTCTGTGAGTCACACCCATTGTGACGCTGATGGATGACTAAGTCTCTTCTCAATGGATGAGGGAAGCCAAGAAGCTGTAGGTCACATGTTTCCAAAAAACCCAGCAGTATTCTCAATAAACTAAAGGTAGCTGCTTGTAGAAAGAATCTAAAAAGTAAAAAATAAAAATGACCGGTACCATTGCCTTCACTGTGACTACAATCCCTAGACAAAATACTACTGCTGAAATAATGTGACAAGGAAGCATTGTGTAAACTGCCCAATGTATTTTGTTAATAATTTAATTTTTAAATTAGGATTATTATTCTTGATTGAGGTGGTTTTCTTCCTATTCACATGCCTTTGACTACATAGTATTCCTTTGTAGCAGAGTACAAATCGGGTCTCTAATGATTCTTTTTTTTTTTTTTTTTTTTTTTTTTTTACTGTTAAACATATATTTGATATCCACACATATATGCACAAATGCAATTTACAAATACTGAAGAACTAAAACCATTAAACTTTAACTCATTCGTGAAATAAAAAAAGAACAAAATGTTTTCCCTTTTTAAATATATAAACAAAATAATTAGATATTGATATTAAAAATAAATGTGATTTACTCTGAAGTATGCTTTGCCCTGATTCAACAAAATGTCAAGGTTCAGTTTCCAAAATCCAACATGTTTGAAAAAGAGTTACTATACAACAGTATCATCCATATAGATATATAAAAGTAGATGCACTCACACCAAAGCCCCATATTTTTTAAGTACAGGTTTTCTCTTGATACCAAGTGTTTAGAACAATAAAAATTAAGTGAATTCAATCATGTAAGATACAACAAAATGTGCTCCTGTAATTTTAGAATACTCTCACTATTTAAGATTTTGTAATAATCAGTATAACTGATTATTTTATTTTTATTATTATTATTTTTTTAAGACTGGTGAGCATGGAGATCAAAACAATTTAATGAAACAAGGTTTGGGAATTATTCATGCTTCCTAATTTGTTTTATAAGGTATGGTAGCGAGAGCATACTGAAATGGTGTCTGGTACTGAAACTCTTGAGGACAGGAGAGGATTCCTCCTCTCCTCCCAGAGCTGGACTGTTTCAGAGCAGGTCACAGCAGACCTGGCATGGTCCTCAGGGCTGCAATGGAAAGTGTTGAGGCAGCAGGTGTTGAGGGGAAGAGATGGAGCTCACGCCTGCCAGGCCTCCCCCATTTTAGTCACACAGGCAGACAAAACTCCACTGATTTTTAACAAATTTTTCAGTTTCCTTGTATGCTAGTTCAATGCTATATTTCTCATATTCCCCAGGCTCTGTGTTCTTTTTTCAAAAAATACATTTTTTTTTTTATTACCTCAAGTGAGCATATAAAGGACTTGTCCAGATGGAGTCTAGACACTACTTTCACCCTTTAAATTAAGTAGGGGGGGGTATTCTGCAAAAGAACAAAAAAACAAGATTAAATATACTCAGATAAACATTTAGGGTGCCCCCAATGTGCCAAATATACTTCTTCCCCCTGAACAATTCACGAGTCAGAGCAAGACTTCCATATAAGACTCAGAGAAATTCACATGTTCTGAAATCCACAGGAAAAAAAGGTACAAGAAATGCCAGATCCCTCCTGTAAGCAGGTGTTGTAACTGAAAGGTGAAGAGAACCCCAAGCACCTGGGTGGTCCAGAGGCAAAAGGACAAAGCAAAGTTTACAGCAGCAGTAGTTTTACTCACTTAATAACCCTGCCTGGTAGAGCTCCGTTCATCCACTGGTTCCATTCAGGTGTTCAGTTCGTGGAATCTTGTGTTTGCAGCACCTTATCCAGACTAACCATCCACACTTGAACTCACATCTGAAGTGCTGATTTCTTCTATCCCACCCCCTTAATATGCAACGTTTGAAAGTACTATTTTGTCCAGAACTTTCCCTGTATTGAACCTCTGGTCATCAAAAGGGATAAATATACATATGATACATATATATGTATACATGTATATATACACACACACATATATACATCTCTCTATATAATGTATATTATATATATATATGCTAGCTATCAGTGGATAAAATATAGATATATATGTCTCCAAAATTAAATTGTGATTTGATTGTTTTTTGCCTAGTTCCTTTTTAAAACACAAGGTTGCACTGTGGTTTCATTCAAGTGTAAATTTCAATGTTGATAATGGGATTATAATTACATAGGAGGTAAAGCTCAATACTGCCAGACAAAACACTGAAGATATGGCTCTCTTTCTTTCTCTTCTAAATCTGTATATCCTCCATATTTCTGCCCAAGAGTGCCTTCTTGATTCCTTTCCAAACACCAAAATTCAAGGAGAACACCCAGATCTTTAGGTGTCCCAGGCAACACATACCAGGCTTCTGTGCTGTCTGGGGGATCTGTGGTCCAAACCCAGAGAATCCTGGAATAGAAAGACTGTGGAGAAAGGCTCTTATCCCACACTTCAGTCTGTTGTGTGTCCCACTCCTACAGTATGCCTAGTGTCATACTCCATAGGACAGTATGGCTGACCTCCTTCCTCCTGGCAGAATAATAGAATCCTGTCTCCAAGGCCACTGTTTCTCTGAATAACTGAATTGGTATTGTAAGTTTATGTTTTCAAAAGCATGCTTGCTATTTTCTTCCTCCTTCCTTTGCCTGCAGATGGTTCTTTTATTTTCACTATAAAGGGAAACTGTCCCTTGGTTCCCCTCGCCCTTTTTCCACCAACAAAGCCTCTGTCATGTGAGCAGCTTATGAATAGGTAGACTTGGCCTGAACTTGGAGTTTTGTTACTCATCTGACTTTCTGTGACTCTTCCAACTGAAGGATGAAGCTGGGTTAATCTTTTGTTTCCCTAAACCATAAGATTCTTAGATTATAGTAATAGTTGAAGATTGAGTCATGGAAGCATTTGGGAACTTGTTTAAGGAAAGATTTTTTATTATTTGTGGTACATACATGCTTTCAGCTTATGCAAACTAGAGATCCTGGGTTGAACAATGGAAGTGAGGAGAATTCTGGGATTGTAGACAGAACCAGAGAGAAGTTGGGTGAGAGTGGAGGTGATGGATGAGCAGAAACACTGGGGATTCCCAGCAATAGGGAGACTTGCAAGAAGTACAGGGGGAGGGTTAGTGAGAAAATGTGACTCACAGAGGGCAAGGGGTGGGCACTCCTTTCAGTGTGACCCTCACATTTGTGAAAACTTTATCCCCTAGAGCAGGCTAGGGAGCCCAGCAAACTTTCCCCCAAAGAAGGAGATAAGATTCCAGAGAAACCAACCTTATCTCTGGAGGAAAGGGCCGTCCTTGTCTTGAAGATACAGAAACACAACAAAGAATCTGAACAAGCAGGACTTGCCAAGCTCCCCAGGTTATTCCCACTAGCTCACACCTCACCTTGGTCCAATCATACTTCTCCATCCACTCTTCATCAAACCTTGTAGTAAAAGAGTTTCTCTGATTTCTTTAGGTCTTCATTTCTGAAGACTCCCATGTCACAACATAAATCTTAAGTTAAATAAATGTGAGTGCTTCTTTTCTTGCTAGGGTTCTCCTCCTCCTCTTCCTCCTCCTCCTCCTCCTCCTCCTCCTCCTCCTCCTCCTCCTTCTTTTGGTCATAGGGGTCTCAGTCACAAACCTAACAATGAATGAGGAAAGAATCTTTCCACCCTTACACATCACATCCTGAGAATGGAAAAGTTGTTACTGAAATTTATCAAAAGACAGAGGATACAGCGTCATAACCACCCTGTTGAAGTTGGTGGGTTATAGGCAAGAAAATGCACACCGTAAAGTACAATGACCTGAGGCATCCCAGCTCTCAGTGGCACTCTGGTACCACACAGGTGCTTGTTAGGCACATGTCCCTCCTACCTGAGCACTCTTCACAGTGTACTAGGAGCATCTCCTGGCTGGCAGCTTCTCAATGCAGGGGCCGTTTCTCCAACTTCTTTCTGAGTGCAGAGCCTGCCCTTTGTTTGGAACCAGGTTAGAACACTGGTTTCAGCTCAGCTCCATCTGTTGGGGGCTCATTTAATCTTTCAACCAAATCCCAGGGCTAACAGTTTCAAGAAATGTTTTTGCTGCTCTTTTTATTTTTGTTATGAATGAAAAGTAATTGTGCCATAGAAAGTGGAGGGACAGAAAGAAGAAAAATTACTCTTTAACAAATCGGAGCAATCCTAACAATCATTAGTCAAGCACTATTCTACAGCCTTGTGTTATTTAATGTTATTTAATGAGCACAGCAACCGCTTGCACTCTTCCTGCTCTGACTTACAGTTGAGAAAACTGAGACTCAGCGTGGTAAAGCACTTGCCTGGCTATTCAGGACCAGGTCTGTCTTACTTCAGGGGCCATGTGGTTATACTCTCGATCGCTATTATTATTATTTAAAGTTTATCCCCTTACATGTTCACGTATCTTCATATGTATATTTTCCCCTTACATGTTCACATATCTTCATATGTATATTGTCTAACAAAACTACTACATGTATTATAGGCTGCCTTCTTAAAATATTGTCATAAACTTATCCCAAACACTTTTTGATCTCAATAATAATAATTATAATAGTGATAATGATCTCAATAATAATAATAATTCTTTTATTCAATGAATTAAAAAATGGTTGTTGTTATATTGCATCATATGGCATAGGACTTGCTTGGCTAACCTCCTCCAATGGGGCATTTAGATCGTTTCTAATTTTTCATTATCATGAATAATGCTTTGAAGAATCTGAACAAGTAGGTCTTGCTAAGTCCCCCCAGTTTGTTTGTTTGTTTGTTTGTGTATTTTAGGGTACTGGGGTTTGAACACAGGGGCACTTGACCACTGAGTCACATCCCCAGTACTTTGTATTTTATTTAGAGACAGGGTCTTGCTGAGTTGCTTAGTGCCTTGCCATTACTGAGGCTGACTTTAAACTCGCCATCCTTCTGTCTCAGCCTCCCGAGCCTCTGGGATTATAGGCGTGCGCCACCACATCCCACCTCCCCCCAGTTTATTACCATCACACTTGTCCTCCGATCATGCTTCTGTATGTCTGTTCATAAAAATACAGTTTTCCCTGGTTCTTTGGGTCTTCATTTATGAAGCCTTCTGTGTCATGTTAGACTTTGGTTAAATAATCATATATGCTTTTCTCTTGTAAATCCATCTTTTGATATGGGCTCTCAGTCAGGTACCTTGTGAAGGGTAAAGAAAGGATACTACCTTTCCTCGCTGACATCAGCAAATAAAATGGTCATCATTTTAAGCCACCAAGTTTTGGGGCAGTGTGTTATACAACAAAAGCTGATATAAGCTGGTGTAGCAGATGCTTGTTTCCATGCCTGCTTGCTATAGCCATTTGTGATTCCTAGATGGAAAACAGGACACTGAGAGGACCTGATAACGTTATGGCTGCCAGAGGCTGGTTTTTGAATCTTCCCTAATTAACAGATCATTTAATATGGATTTTCAAGGTACAAAATATCATTTCTCAATTTCTTTGGCAGTAAACATCCTAATTTATTCTGTGGTAAGCAGCTAGTTATGTGCTCCAATATTTGAAAAGCCAGTGTGGAGTGATCTCCTGGGCAAAGGCAATGTTTCCCTTTTGCCAGGAGTTGGAAAGTTATTCAATCATTATGACCAAGTTTCCAACAGAGCAGCACCAGTGATTAAAAAACAAAAGCAATGTACTTTTTGGAAGAGGAGCCGGGACATTCCTCCTCGTAGCCCCTGCAGCACACTGGCAGTGTGTGCGAATAGACACGCTTGAAGGGCCCTGGGTTCTCCCGTGCCAGATCACTAGGGGCTTCAATATGGAGCCTGCAACGTTGCCCCCAACAAAGACCGTTTATCCTGTCATTAACAGCCTTGAAACCTGGCCTTGACCGGGCCTCCTTATGGACGAAAGTCATTTTAGGCCTCTGTTTCCAGAATAGGAAGGTTCGTCCATATTGAAGATTTGCACTGGTGAGGAGTTTTACTCCACTATCAGCTCATCTAGTTTCTAAAAATTCTTCAGCTGCCTTCCCATCAGCACTCGCTTGCTTTCACATTCTTGAATTGTTTGAACCACCCAGAGTTAATGGGACCCAGCCCTTTCTTTCAATGCTACGAATAAATGTTTTGCTTCCACCATGATCATCACAGTGCCAAGAGGGACACATTTCTGTCGGGTCTTCAGTTCGGGTCATTAGGAGTTTCTCCACGCCTGATATAGGCCCTTCTCAAATTTTTATTTGTTTTATAGTCTTCGATGAAGCAGATCCTTCAGCAGTTTCTGTCTCTTTGTTCATGTTCAAGATCATAGCTGTGGTGGAAGAGGACATGGTTGACTGGGAGACAGTCGCTGTCACTGATTTTCCACCTTCATGGTCTTCAATCACTTTTAATTTCTTTTCCAGATCAGGCACTGAAGGTGACCTCTTACTGACAACATTAGATTTTGTAGCTTTGGTGCCAGGATGAGCAGAACATGACGTGAAATCAAGTACAAGAGAAAATGACGCAAACAGAGATGAGGAGACTGTAAGACGCATGAGGTGGCTTTCAGCATAGTACAGCAGAATGTTCTATAGTAAATCTTTTTTTTTTTTTTTTAATATATAGGAGTGCACTCCAAAATAAATATAAAAGCATAGTATTGTAAATATGTAAATCATCAGTACAGTCATTTATCATGCATTCTGTATGTACGTAATTGTACATGATATAGTTTCATGTAACTGGCAGCACAGTAGGTTTGTTTACAGCAGCATCACAGTCATATAAGTAATGCCTTGTGCCATGGCCTTATCACTACTCTGATGTCTCTAGGTAGTAGGAATTCTTCAGCTGCATATGATCCTGTGCAGTCCATGGTTGACCAATGATGTGCTGCATGACTGAGTACTGTGTCACCATTTCACTTCCTTGATTGTTGTCTTGTTTACTGCTACAGTGAAGATTTCAATTCTGATAATGCATTTTTAGCTTCTTACTGTCCTTCCTTATCTCATTCTATTATCTTTCTTTTTTTTATTGTAAACAAATGGGATACATGTAGTTTCTCTATTTGTACATGGAGTAAAGGCATACCATTTGTGTAATCATAAATTTACATAGGGTAATGTTGTTTGATTCATTCTGTTATTTTTTCCCTACCCCTCTCACCCCTCTTTTCCCTCTATACAGTCCTTCCTCCCTCCATTCTTACCAACCTCCTTAACCCTAACCCTAAACCTAACCCTAACCCTAAGGCTAACCCCTCCCACCCTCCATTATATGTCCTCATCCACTTATCAGCGAGATCATTCGTCCTTTAGTTTTTTGAGATTGGCTTATCTCACGTAGCATGATAGTCTCCAATTTCATCCATTTGCCTGCAAATGCCATAATTTTATCATTCTTTATGGCGGAGTAATATTCCATTGTATATATATGCCACAGTTTCTTTATTCGTTCATCAATTGAAGGACATATAGGTTGGTTCCACCGTCTGGCTATTGTGAATTGAGCAGCAATGAACATTGATGTGGCTGTATCTCTGTAGTATGCTGATTTTAAGTCCATTGGGCATAGGCCAAGGAGTGGGATAGCTGGGTCAAATGGTGGTTCCATTTCAAGCTTTCTGAGGAATCTCCATACTGCTTTCCAGAGTGGCTGCACTAATTTGCAACCCCACCAGCAATGTATGAGTGTACCTTTCTCCCTACATCCTTGCCAACACCTATTGTTGCTTGTGTTCTTGATAATCGCCATTCTAATTGGAGTGAGATGGAATCTTAGGGTAGTTTTGATTTGCATTTCTCTTATTACTAGAGATGTTGAACATTTTTTCATGTATCTGTTGATTGCTTGTACATCTTCTTCTGTGAAGTGTCTGTTCATTTCCTCAGCCCATTTGTTGATTGGATTATTTGTATTCTTGGTGTAGAGTTTTTTGAGTTCTTTATATATTCTGGAAATTAGCGCTCTATCTGAAGTATGAGTGGCAAAGATATTCTCCCACTCTGTAGGCTCTCTCTTCACATTACTGATAGTTTCCTTTGCTGAGAGAAAGCTTTTTAGTTTGAATCTATCCCAGTTGTTGATTCTTGCTTTTATTTCTTGTGCTATGGGAGTCCTGTCAAGGAAGTCTGGTCCTAAGCCAACAAGTTGAAGGTTTGGACGTACTTTTTCTTCTATAAGATGCAGGGTCTCTGGTCTGATTCCGAGGTCCTTGATCCATTTTGAGTTGAGTTTTGTGCAGGGTGAGAGATAGGGGTTTAATTTCATTCTGTTGCATATGGTTTTCCAGTTTTCCCAGCACCATTTGTTGAAGAGGCTATCTTTTCTCCATTGCATATTTTTGGCCCCTTTGTCTAGTATGAGAAAATTGTATTTATTTGGGTTTGTGTCCATGTCCTCTATTCTGTACCATTGATCTACCTATTTTGGTGCCAATACCATGCCATTTTTGTTACTATTGCTTTGTAATAGAGTTGAAGATCTGGTATTGCGATACCCCCTGCTTCACTCTTGCTGCTAAGGATTGCTTTAGCTATTCTGGGTTTCTTATTCTTTCAGATGAATTTCATAATTGCTTGCTCTATTTCTGTAAGGTATATCATTGGGATTTTAATTGGAATTGCATTGAATCTGTATAGCACTTTTGGTAGTATGGCCATTTTGACAATATTAATTCTGCCTATCCAAGAACATGGGAGATCCTTCCATCTTCTAAGGTTTTCTTTAATTTCTTTCTTTAGTGTTCTGTAGCTCAGCTGGTAGAGGGCTTGCCTTGCAAGCACAAGGCCCTGAGTTCGATCCCCAGTACCAAAAAAAAAAAAAAAAAAGGAATCTATTATCTTTCCATATAGTTGTTTTTTCTCCCCACATCTTTTACTTCTATTGCTCTTGAACTGTGATTTTTAGTATACCATATGATTTTCTAAAAATGTTTTCAGTGTGAATTCTCTCGTAAATCACTTTCAGGGTCGCGTACCATGTAAGTTTCCTAGGGCTGCCATGGCAGCACACCAGAGACAGATAATGTTTAGGGATGCTAAACAACATTTTTCCCTGTTCTGGAGGCTGGATGTTCAAGAACGAGGTGTCGTCAGGTTGGTTTCTTCTGAGGCCTGGTTCCTTGGCTTGCAAATGATGGACCACCTTCTCACAGTGTTCTCACATGGTCTTTCCTCTGTGCTTGCACATCCCTGCTGCCTATTGATGTGCCCATATTTCCTTTTCTTATAAGATGCCAATCAGTTTGAACTGGGGTCCACCCTAGCAGCCTCATTTAACTTAATCACCTCCTTAAAGGCCCTGTCTCCAAATGCAAGCACATTCCAAAGACTAAGCTTCAACATAGGAATTTGGGGCAAGGAGGACCATTCAACCATAACGATACTTTGACTGCTTCATGCTATGCCCTCTTCCTCACTGAGCACTGTGTGTCAGCATGGTGTTTTGTTTTCTTGTTCCCTGTGTAGTCATCCTTGCACTGGTAGAAGTGTAGTCTTGAAATGACATTGGCCAATTAGATAAAGCACGTTTACCTGGGAAGCATTTTCTGTTCACTTGAATTGTGTGTTTTTTTGTTTTTTTGTTTTTTTTTTTTAATTTCTTGTTTTTGTTTCTGCGATTGTGTAAAGGAAAATGACAATGAAATTGATACTGAAAAACTTGTTAAAATGGAGTTGGGAGGCAACTACGGGAAGTGGGATGTAAGCATGACCATAGCCGCCGTCTGGAATGTGAAAGTGGTTACCTCCATCCTTTGACCTCAGGCATCTGGAATAACCAGGCAATGACTGGGCAATTACCTTGTGCCCAGAGGCTCAAGATGCACATTGAGAGAGTATCTGAGTCTTGTTTTATGGACATTTTGATTCTGTTTATACATTATTTTCTTTGTCTTCTATTGGTTATGCAGCCCCTGTTGTTTCTCCAGATATTAGCTCCCACTTTTCCAGTCATTTTGAAACTCTGATTCCAGGTTCTCTATACCCATGTCTCTCAAATAGCAATTCCTAAGATCCCAAATAAAGTCTTAATACATCTGCAGTTTCTGAGTTTGAATTGGATTGAGGGTGATCAATTACGTAGAATGTGAAATTTGTTATTTTAAATTCCAGAGGCAATAAGTACATTCAAAGTTGAACTGGTACCACTATTTAGTTTCAGAAAATTTTCATCATCCCAAGTGGAAATACCATATCCTCTGAACATTATTCTCATTCTCCCATCTTTTCAGACCCTGGCAATCAATAACCTGTTTTCTTTCTCTGTGGATATATCATTCTGGATATTTCATATAAATGGAAGTTTGCAGTATATGGCCTTTTATGTCAGCTTCTTTCACTTAGATAATGTTTGTAAGGTTCATTCATTAGTAACACATATCAGTACTTCATTCCTTTTAATAGCTGAGTAATGTTCAGTTGTATGGATATGGAACCTTCTGTTTAGTCATTTCTTGATGGACGTTTGGGTCACTTTGGCTAATATGAATAAAGTTGCATGTACATCCATGTGCATGTTTTTATTTGAAAACTGTTTTCCATGGTATATGTGTCATTTTACATTCCCACCAGTAATGAGATTTTTTTATTTTTTCATATCCTTTTCAGAACTTTTTATTATCTTTTTTTATTTAGCCACCGTAGTGAGTGTAAAGTAACATCTCATTGTGATCAATTTGCATTTTCTAATGACTAATGATGATGATCATCTTTTCATGTGCTAGTTGGCCATTTATATATCTTCTTTGGCAAAATAGCTATTTAGGACCTTTGCCCAATTTTTAATCGGATTGTTTATCTTTTTATCGTTGAGTTGTGAAAATTCTTACATATATATGTATATAATGTGAGTTAGGGATCCAACTTAGTTTTTTTATATGTGTATTACACTTGCCCCAGTGTTGTCTTATTGGAAAGACTATTCTTTACCTTTGTAAAGACCAGTGCTTGGTTATTCCAGATGCCTGAGGTCAAAGGATGGAGGTAACCACTTTCACATTCCAGACGGCGGCTGTGGTCATGTTACATCCCACTTCCCGTAGTTGCCTCCCAACTCCATTTTGACAAGTTTTTCAATATCAATTTCATTGTAATTTTCCTTTTCACAATCACAAAAGGTCTTGGCACCTTTGTCCAAAATCAGTTGACCATAGATGTATAAATTTATTTCTGGACCAAATTTTTTCCATTGATGTATATTTCCATCTTGGGCCAGTAACACACTTTTTGATTACTATAGCTTTGCGGTAAGTTTTGAAATCACGAAGTATGACTCTTCAAACTTTGTTCTTTTCTACGATTTTTTTTTTTTTTGGAGATTTGGGGTCCCTTAAGATTCCATACAAATTTTAGAATTGGTTTTTCCATTTTTTGGGGAAAAAAGTTGTTGAGATTTTGATAGGGATTTTATGAATCTGGGGATAATTTGGGGGAGTAGTTCCATTTTAGCATATTGTTTATAATCCACGAACACAGGATATCTTCCCATTTATTTGTGTTTACTTCAATTTCCTTCCTCCTCCCCTTCATGGTGCTGCAGATTCAACCCAGGACCTTGCGCATGCTAGGCAAGAGTTCTACCACTGAACTGCGTCCCCAGTACTGCTCCTCTTTGTTTCCCTTCTTTTCTGCATTTAGTTTTCTTCTTGCAGTATTGGGATGAACCCAGGACCACACAGGTGCTAGGCAAGCACTCTACCTCTGAGCTACTTCCCCAGCTCTTTCTATTTTATTTTGAGACGGGGTCCTGCTAAGTTTCCCAGGCTAGCCTCAAACTTACAGTCCTTCTGCTTCAGCTTCCCAAGTAGCTGAGATTGCAGGCGTGCACCACTATGCCTGACTCCAGTCTTTAATTGTATTTAGCAGTGATTTATACCTATTGGAGTACAAGTATTATGCCTCTGATACTAAATTAATTTGGAAGTAAGTGAATTTACTTTTAAAATTTCATTGATCATTGATAGTGTACAAAGTACAACTGGTTGCTTTTGTCTACTGCATTTTTGCTAATTTTTTCTTTTCTTTAATAATAATGTCTCTGGATTCTTTTGAATTTTCAATTTGGATGCCTTTCTAAATTTTTTCTTGCTTGATTATCTTGATTATAATTTCAGGTATAATGTTAGATGGAAGTAGTGCATTAGTCAGCTTTTTGTTGCTGTGACTGGGACATCTGACTAGAACAATTTAGAGGAGGAAAAGTTTATTTTGGGTTCACAGTTTCAGAGGCTTAGTTCAAGGTTGACCGACTGCATTACTCTAGGCCTGAGGTGAGGCAGAACATCATGTTGGAAGGGCTTAGTAGAGGAAAGCTGCTCAGTTCATGGCAGCTGGTAGGCAGAGAGAGGGAGAGAGGAGTAGGGGGGGGGGAGAGAGAGAGAGAGAGAGAGAGAGAGAGAGAGAGAGAGAGAGAGAGGGAATATCCAAGGACAAAGTATAATTCCCAAGGGCATGCCCCCACTGACCTACCTCTTCCAGTCATGTCTCACCTGTTTAGAGTTACCACCCAGTAATCCATTCAGATTTTAAGCTATAAAATTTATTAATCCACCAATTAGGTCATAGTTCTCATAATTTAATTCTTTTACTTCTGAACATTCCCTCATTAAACACATAAGCTTTAGGGAGACATCTCATATCCAAGCCATAGCAAGTAGCAAAAGAGGACACGAATCTCTTGTTTCTGGTATTCTGGGGAAGTTTTTGCTATTGAGTCTGATGTTAGCTATGAGGTTTTCATAAATATTCTTTATCTTATTGAGGAGATTTATTTGTTGTGTGTTTTTCTTTAATCATGGAAAAGTGTTTGATTTTGTCAGATGACATTTTTGTGTTCCAATTGGGATGATGTCATTTCCCCCCTCTTCTATGAATATAGTGTATTACATTGAATAATCTTTATATTTTCAACTACCCTTGCCTTCCTGGGAGAACTCAGTTGGTCATGATGAACAATCTTTTCAATGTGGATTCAACTTACTAGTATTTTATTGATAATTTTTGCATTAATCTTCCTAAGGGATACTGGTGTACAGTTTTCTTATAGTGCTTTTAGCTTTGGTATCAGGATAATCCTGACTTCACAGAATGAGCTGAGAAATATTTCTTTTTCTTTCATATTTTGGCAAAATTTTAGAAGAATTAGTATTAGCTCTTTAAATGTTGGTAGTATTAACCAGTGAAGCTATCTAGTCCTAGGCATTTCTGTTGGGGCAGTTCTACAAGTAATGAACACCCCAATTTTTGTTTCTCTTGTCTTATCTTAATTTTGCCTTTGTTTTTGAGGGATGGTTTTGCCATATAGAGAATTCTTAGTTGAAATTTTTTGTTCTTGCGTTTTTACCCTGCCAGTGCTTTAAATGTCGTCTCAGTACCTTTTAGTCTCCATAGCTTCTGATGAGAAATAAGTTGTTGAGTAGTTGGGAATCCCTTGTATTCAATGAACCAGTTATCTGTTGGTGCTTTTAAGGTTCATTGTCTTTCAACATTTATATGGTTGTAGTTGTGTATCAGTGTGTACATGTTTGCATTTCTCCTTCTTAGTTCATTGCATTTGTTGGAAATGTAGTATTTTTTTAAAAATCAAATTTGTTAAGATTTTACCCATTATTTTTTCAAGTGTTCTATGTGCCTCTTTCTCTCATCTCCTGCAACTCCCTTTATATGTATGCTGGTACGTTTGATAGTATCTCACAAGAATCTTAGGCTTTCTTTCTTTCTTTTTTTTTTAAAGCATCTTTTCCAAAGGGCAGATAAATTCATTTGATCTATTTTTTTTTAATTTTTAAAAAAATTTTTTACAGACTGCATTTTAATCCATTGTACACAAATGGGGTACATCATTTTGTTTCTATGGTTGTACGTGATGTAGATTCATAAATGTAGAGGGGCAATGATGTCTGTCTTTACGTGTGCAGATTCATCTGCCTTCTCAAATATGCTGTTGCACACTTGTGTTGACTTTTCAGTTATGTTATTGTATTTATTGGATCCCAAATTCCTATTTGATTCCTTTTTATAATTTCTACATTTTATTAATATTTCCTATTTAATTAGAATATCTTTTAATTTTTTTGTCCATTAACTCTTAAGCATTTTAGAGACAGCTGATTAAACAATTTTGTCTAGTAAGTCCAATGCCTGGGCTTCTTCAAGAATATTTTGTATTAGTTTCCTTTGACTAGACTGCATTTTCTTATACATGTACCAGTTTGCATTTTTTTAGTTGAAATTTGTGTATTTTTAATACTATGATGGAAATCAAATTCTCTGTTTTTAGAATTTGTTGTCTTTCCTTGTGGTCATAGTTGGTTATTAAATTTTAATTTTTGTGATTTTTTAAAAACTACTTTTATAAAGAATGTATTCTTTGTTGATCTCAGAAATCTGTTTCTTCAGTATAATAGCCAGAAAGTTGTTTGACTTAAAAAATTTTTGATTTACTTTAAAAGGAAGAAAAAAAAATACTCTCCAGGTTAAGCCATGCCATTTATAACTATGAATTAGCTTCACTTTCTGCTTATGCTTAGCCTCAATACCAGGTAGGAGCAAAAGCTTATGTTCGCCTCTGGTCTTTTCTGAGCATATCTGTGCCCTGGGCATGCACATGAATTTCTAGATTCCCCGCCATATGCAGGAAAAGTTCAGAGCCTTTGTTCCCCAGAACCTCACTCCATAGCTTTTCTTCCTTAGCACTGGCATGTCTATTATTTGCCTTATTGTTGATTTTTGTCTCTGGTGGCAGCAGTCTATTTATCTGGCTTTCAATTTTTTTTGTGGAATGTCCTCCCCTTGTGGGAGTTCCAAGCTAGGCAACAAAAAGTCAGGACCATTGTGTTTGTTTTTCAGGGCTCCAATAGACAGGGCAAAACAAATGGGATTCCTTGGAAACAGGTTTTCTCTACTCCCTGCAGGATCATGTATTCATACCCGGGATTCATGCTTTTATCTTTCCATCACCATTGTGCTGGGGAGGGCTGGGGAAAGGTAATAAAAAAGCCACGAAATTTTCTTATGTCCTTGTGAATGTTCTTATGTTTTCTTAGTTGCTGTAAACTTTTCACCTATTTTCCAGAATTTGATTAAAGGTCATACTGATAACTTTTCCAAGATTTGCTTCTGGGGAGACATGGGTCCCTTGAGGTCTCTACTCTGCCCTCTTTGCTGAGGTTACCAATTCACTTATATGATACTGGAGTAACTTCTATATATATCCAATTAGAGAGCAGATTGACTTAGATACTACTAATTTAACTTCTATTGTCTAAAATATTTTCTTTTTTAATGATTTTGGAGGATAATGGTAGAGTTTTTCTTTTTTTTCCCCCCTTGGCTCAATGCTTGCTCTTTAATATGCTGAATAAATGAACTACCTATAAAGCCTTTTTAGAATCCACTACTAAATACTCTTGTTTATCCTATTTTTCTAGAAGCCAGGTTTTAAATTCTTTTACTGATTTTCCCTTCTTTGGCCCAACACTAAATGAAACAGTTCCTCAGGACCAATTGTGGGATTTCTTTTCATTCTCCATTTTCCTAGGAGATTTTATGTTCTCTTTAGCCCATAGCTACTGTAGCTATGTCAGTGACTCCAAAATCAATAAATTCCCTGTCCAGAGTTTCTTTGTGAGTTCTAGTCTCAGTTGCTATCCCACATTTCTACTTGCTATAATATCTTAAAATAAACATTTAAAAATTAACAATTAGTTTTTACTTTTGCAAGTATTTTTTATCCTCAGTTCTTCCCATCTTACTAAACAACACTTCTCTCCATCCAATTGCTTATTCTGGAAATTTTGGTGTCATTTTTGACCCCCTTTTGCACCTGACCTGATCCGATCCCATTACTTTTTGTTTTGTTTTTGGTACTGTGGGTTGAACCCAGGGACACTTAACCATTGAGCTATATCCCCAGTACTTTTTTATTTTAAGATAGGGTCTCACTAAATTGCTGAGGGGCTTGCTAAGTTGTCCAGATTGGTCTCAAACTTGTCATCTTCTCGTCTCAGCCTCCCAAGTTGCTGGGATTACAGGTGTGCGGCACCATGGCACCTGACATCCCATTACTTTGAACAATTAATACATAATAATTAATTCTATACATACTTATTGAAATGGTAATTTCCTTCCAAGTCCACTACTTGTACCATAAGAGAAGCTGCCATATCATATTTTGCTTAAAGTACTCCAAATACTTCTACCTGTTTCTTGGCTTCCAAGCATTCTTGATCCAATTATCCTGCAACCAGAGGGAATGTTTAAAAGGTGAATCAGATTGCATTGCTCTTCTAATGAATCATACTCAGTGTGGCTCACGAGGTCCCGTACGATCAGCCTTCTGCCCTCCATCCAGCCACAGGCCACAACACTCCTTTCCTTTCTCATCCTCCCCAGCCACAGGGATTCTGGTGAGCTTCCTTCCCTCAGTTGTACTCTCCCTCTCGCCTTTCTCCTGGCCGATTCCTTCAGCACCCCTTCCTAAGAGCAGTCTTCTCTAAGTTAGATCCCTTTGCTCCACTCACCCATGGCCTCTTGAACTTTTTAATAGACTCTATCACTTTTCTCATAATTTCTATGTCTTCATTTGATTATTTATTCGTTATTGGTTCTCCTTTGGACAATAAACTTCATGATGCCATATCATCTCCATCCATAATGCTTATTAAAATGCCAAGCTAATAGTATTTAGTAGATCAAAATGTCAAGTAACAGTATTTGTTGAATGAATAAGTGAAGGAATGTGTGGACTCAGAGGCAGATATAGTCCTATTCTGGTTCTTTCCAAGGGGTAGTAAGTGTTGTGTTTCCTGGTCATGCACCCGCATTCCAGTAATGACAGTAAACCCCTACTTTCCCTGGTTCTTTTCTCCATCATGTGCATCAGGAATTGGATTGTTTTCCAAAGACCATGCTCTGGGATGGAAGAACTGAATGCCAAGTTGAGTCAGAAACAAGAAAGGAGACTTCTCTATACTCAAGATGAATCCGTAATTAGCGATAATGGAGGAGAGAAGCTAAACCCATTGGATTGTTTAAGAACTTCAAAAGGCCATGGACTTTTAAGAGGGATTCACCAGAAATGTCATGATGATGGGAGGGAAATAAAAACAAGAGCAAAGGGCCCTAGAGTAAGATAAAGCCTGACAGCTATGAAAAAACTCACAGCTGTAGGCCCCTTTGCAAAAGAAATTAAGTATGTAATATCCCAGTAATAATTGCCTAAGTAATAAAGGCAATTACACATAATATGTATATATCTCTTTCTCTCTATATAGATATATAGTGTGTAGTTGTGTATATATACACACAAACATACATGCATATATATCTCTGGTAGAAGTATGGAGAAAAAAGGAGGTGCTCTCTTAGAGTTGGGAGGTATAAGGAGTTTAGGGCTTAGAGATTTAAAGGTGATGATGCAGAAGCAACATTGTGAGGATGTGAAACAGCATTGTGGTCAATATCACAATAAAATGAATTTTACAATAAAATCTTTAATGTGAATGTTTGAGACTTGAAGGTACAGTAGGAGATAGCAAAGTGATGATGGTGTCTTACATATGATGAGGCAGGTCTTTTTTCATATAGGATCTTATTTTATTCAGACAGCAGTTTGACCACACATAGTCCAAGAACACTCAAATTATAAGCTAAATCAAAATCTGATGTTAAAGATCGGCCTTCAAACACAGCCAGTGGTGCCGCACCTAGAACTTTACTGAAAAAAAAAAAAAAAAAAAGCCACAGCTGTATCTCCACAGCCACCAAAGCACTCGGTGCAGGTTTGAGCACCGTTGATTATGTTTTTCAGGCCCTAAGTGGCTGTAAGAATCCCAGCATAGGTCAGAGAATCCAGCTAAACCATGGTGCAGTGCCACAATGTAGCCAGGAGGCTTCAAGTAGGTCACAGCTTGCCAGTACCAAAGCCTTCTCAGTGACATCGTAGACACGTTGGATCATGACTCTAAGATGTTTGTCACCCTAAATGGTTGACTGAATCAGGTAGAAGACTGATAATAAGAAAAGGATCCAGGAAGTAGAGGTGTGGAGGAGAGAAAAAGCTTAATGCTTTAAAAATGGATTTGAATCGATAGTGACACATCAGGAATCCAGGGCAAGGGTGGGGAGGGAAGTTAGTGATCTTTGAGGTGACGGTCACTCACAGAAGCCATGAGAGTCATCGGAATCAAGATTTGAGGTGATTCATTCAAGAGTTACTTAGTTGGACAACTTCTTCCTTTTTTTTTCTTTCTTTTTTGTGCATTTCTATGAAAAAAAATCTTCAGAATATATAAAATCGTGTGGGTTTCTGTGGTGTGTTTTTACCTGTACCTCCTTGCAAAGTGTTATTTAATTTCCGAAGCTATCTAGGAATGTTAGGAAAGTCAGTTAGCACATAGCTTCATATGGAAGAATATCCCAGTAATGATGGCCTAACTAATAAAGGTAATTGTTTTACATTATATAAAATCTGGAAGTATTTGATTTCAGGGTTGGCTTAGTGGTATAATCATTTCAAATTGCATTTTCAAATGAGTGTTGAAAGCAGGAAAAAATATAAGTGCCAAAGTATTTCTCTTGTTTAAACTCAATTTTTTTTCTTTTCTCATCTGAAAGAAAATATTTCCCAGAAGTATCAGTAGATTTTTCACTTACATTTCACTTGATAGAACCAGGTTACATGTCTAATTCCATCCCATTGAAAGTAGAAGGGGGATACAATGACCATGACCGGTTTAGTCTTTGAAACTGGACCTGGAGCCACCTTCCCTGAATGTCTGCTCTATATGTACATGAACTTGGGTTTTGTCAGTAAGGAAGAAAGTATTAACATCAAATAGTGACTGCCAGACAGGTGAATTAAGACACTTGATAAATGTTGTTGGGGAACAACTTGGCTTTGTGGCGAGGGTATGAGTTTGGTGCACGTTATACGTGGGCTTAGGTCCTACTTATGTGTGTAAGTATCTTTGGACAAGTAAATTAAATTCTCTGAATCTCAGTTTTCTCATAAACTGGAAAAGTGAATCATTAATTTGGATGGTTTTAAAAAATGAACCTACAGTCAGAAAAGCATAAACTGCCTTCATGGAGATTATCATTATGAAATTCACAATTGGGAAGTACTGTGTAGTAAACATCGTGTAGCAAAGAAGCTGAAAAACACAATTGCTTGAGATCTAATTTGAAAAGAGCTAGCACACTTGGAATATGATACATTGTGAGTTTTATTTCTGCTTGGTATAAACAGCTACAGTCATTCGTATCTATGCCTATGTTTACACACATGTTCAGATATACTAAAAATAAGGACATAGACAGCTGTCAAGAAAAAAGGAACTAGTAACTGTCATTAGCACAAATCCATAAATAACATGCAAGGTACACAAATGAATTCCTGAGAATGCAGGAGGCCACCTTTCCATACCTGCTGAGGATGTGAAAATCAACTGGTGTGGGGTGGGCTACATTTGAAAGGTAAGTATGCCTGGGTCATTTTGAAAGTCAAGTGTAAATTCTAATGTGAGGTCCTGGGTCAAACTGTGAGAGGGTCCCTAGTGTTATAGCAGCCACCTCAACTTTTCTATCAGAGTCAGATGCAGGTAGGATTGACTGTGGGTCCTCTACTTGATCCTACTTCAGTTTGAGGTTTGGTGTTTTGCAGCCCAAAGTTCTTGTTCTCCAAGGAATCACTCAGATTTAGTAGGGTGGAACAGGGAAGCTCTGAATAGCAATAAAAATAATGTGCCCAATTTCATTTTGTTCTCCTTCAAAGCTAAAAATATTAGTAGAACTAGATCTTGATTTTAGGAGGCAATTGGATTGCTGTCCGAAGACGCAGTTGACTAACTTGTTCAAACCAGTTCTTGATGATCAGGAATGTTGTGTTAAATATGAATTGCCTTGCTTCAAGCCAGGGAGTAGTAGACAACACACACTTTACTTGCAATCACTTGGCACAGATCACTGTGACCTATGCATGACTGTAAATCACTTCTTACCACCTCTTCACCCAACAAAGGAATCATTTCCAACATTGTTACAACACTTTCGGAAGGAAGGTGTCCTGGATAAAGCGAAGAGGAAAGCTTCAGGCAGGGTGTCCCTCTCCCGTCATAAGGAATTCTTTGACAGTTCCAATGACTACTTGACACTATCGGTAAATTTTTTTACTAATGACTTTTATTCTGTAGCAGAATTCTCTCTGCTTTTCCTCTTGTTTTACCTTGTTCCTCTCCCTTCTGCAATTACTGATGTTCCCTCATCATTTCTACAACTTATGTGCAATTCTGAGTATTTAGGGAAAGATAAGAACTACTTAAAAGTTTAAAAATGCTCCTGAACAAAGTCTACGTTTTTGTGCTGATTTTCCTCATTACAGGGGCAAGCAAAAACAGAAATTCTGACCAAGGACAGAGTGCTGAGGAGGACAAATAGCTGGGGAGATCAATGTATTTCATTCAGACAGTTGCAAAACAACTTACTAAGACTCCAATTAAACAGTCTTATTTGAAGTTATTAATTCTGCAGTGGGAACCTAAAACATCTAAAAATGTATTGAGGTTACTCAACTCAGTATTTCCAACTTTCATCCCCAAGATTGCCTTAAAGAAAGCATGATTTGAAGTCCCCCATGAAGTGCTGCATGTATCCAGTGTCTTGTTCAAAATGATCAAGAAAGCTGGGCTTGGAGAAATTCCAGGGGCCTGGCCAGACACAGTTTGGGGATGGGTCAAATGGCCCACTGGGACAAATGGGATGCCCAGGATTGCTTGGATTAGAGCCAGCTTTTGGGAGAAATGGACCCAGGGCGGAGGTCTGGAGTGAGATGTGTATATCTCCAGGTTTAGGTGTGGTGGGTCACCACTGAGCAGGAGTGCAGGTGCCACCACATTGGGCTAGTCTGCATGGGGATAAACTAAGATCATCATGCAGAAAAAAAGCTTTAAATCCCAGAAACTTTCCCTGTGATCCAAAAAAAGCAATGACTGAACCGTAGCTCATATTTGGAGTACACTTAGAATCTCTAGATATATATTTTAAGAAAAATTACTATTAGTATAAATTTCATTGAGTATCCTTGTAGGCATTACCTTTTGTCATGCTCTTTATTATTTTTACTTATACATTACCCTAAAATAATTAATTCTTATTGTACACAATTAAGAAGATGCAGAAAAGCAGAAAGAAGAAAATACAAATCACTTTTATGTTTTCATGGGCTTCTTCCAATTGTTTTACAAGTCAACATAACAAAATTAGGAATATACTAATTTTGGTAAATAAAAACACAAAATTCACTCAAGTGGCTACTTGCAAGAGGACTCAGGATAAAAGAAAATGAAATAGGAAAAATAACTGCCTGGGCTAATGGTTCCTGATGTCACCCTACTACACTGATATAAAATTAGCCTTGCACAACCATAGGGTAAATTAATTTTTCTCCCTCCCTCCCTCCCTCCCTCCCTCCCTACCTCCCTTCCTTCCTTCCTTCCTTCCTTCCTTCCTTCCTTCCTTCCTTCCTTCCTTCCTTCCTTCCTTCCTTCCTTCCTTCCTTCATTGACTTTTTGGAAAGGCTTCTATTTTAGAACTACTGCTTTTTAATCCAACTTCATGGAGACCCATTGACCAGACAGAATAAGATTGAAAAAGTTCATTTAAAACATCTTTTTTTTTTTTCCAACCCTGCTCACAGTCTCATTGGAAGTCTTAAGCACATTATGTTTCAGGGCTGAGCCAGTCAAACTCGTTACGGTAGATGAATGAGAGCTTGGGGGTTGTTGGGTCTGGGTTGTATCTCTGCATGACATTCAGATAGACTAAAATTTCAGATTCAAAACTAATATTTCCTAATTTTGGTGTATAAACCCTAGGAGTCAGATTGACTGGTTGGTGGCCCTGATGCTGGAGTAAAACCTGTTCTGCCTCCATATCCGAAACACTTCCCACCAGCAGCTTATTGCCCAGAATCTATCCCAGGGAAGTTCAGGCAGACCTCATCACTCCTGAAACTGAAATCCCACACTCCCATTTCATGAAGGAAGAAACTGAGGCTAATGGAGATTAAGGCATTTGCCCAAAGTCACTTAGCTAGCAAGCGAACCCACAACATCATGATTCCAAAGCCCATTTCTTGAGACTGACTATCTTATAATCACAGTCAGACCTCATCTCTCAGAAATATCAACCTTCCCCCTACATGGCTTGCTTTAAAAGTACAAAGCTAACAAGAAAGTGCTAGTTTAGACAGTTTTCCTTCTGCTAGTCTCTAAGACACAAAAACATAGCCAGTTATTTTGTTTCAACTGACTCATGCTGACTTTTCACATTCTGTATTGATTTTCAGGGTGGTAATGAACAAGCAGGAGTCTGTAGTTGGTGGAAGACTTCCTGTCTAAGCCATTTCCCATTCCTTATCTTTGTGAACATTGGTCCTACCTGGCCCTGAACTGAAGTTCCAAAATTAGACTGTTTACAGTTCAAACTAATGATACAAAAGCCCTTCTTTGCCTGCCTTCACCTACTTAAACAAACTTATAAGTCATCCTTTGCCAACAACCAGTCACTTGTCTCAGCAGCCATTTTCTTCTCTCTGTTGCCTGAGTTCTGTGATTTTGCTGGTCCTGTACTTATGACCTGGTCTGTCACATACTTTGAGGCACAACTCATATCCTCCCTCCTCTGAGAATCTTTCCCTGAAGACTCTTGTCGACGTGTATGTGTCACTTTTTTTTTTTTTTTTTTTAGTATTTAAGACCTTCAGCGAACATTATGGCACTGAATGTTATTGTGTCTTATTTTATTCTTGCTTACTGTGTATGTTGAACTTTATCTTCCCTTGAGGGGTAAGTTTCCCAAGGATTCAAACCATAATGTGTACAACTTGGTAACCAGCATACCCGAGGTAGTCTTACAAGAAGAGGAGGCTTAGCAACTTCTTCCTGAGTAATTGAAGGAATAAAGTAATTGTGATTTCTCTTGTCTCTTCTATAGTGCCTAGAACAATTCTCAATACAGTTTTAAAAACAGTCCTTGGCTAAAGTCTGTCTTCATGGTTTGGGGCCCTCCCTGAGGCATGATTTTGCATGATTTTGAAATATGGTTGAAATGGGTGTTCAGTGGCCTCGAAGGCTCTATAACAGTGGTTCTCGAGCTTCAGCTCATTGGGCCTCACCCTCAGAGGCTTTTACTCAGGATGTGTAGGCCAGAGCACAAGAATATTCATTTCATCTCAAACTGTAGTAATCACACTTTGAGAATAACTACCTGCAAGATCACACCACTGACACCATCTCTGACTGTTCTCACCTTTGCTTTCTCCACTCCGGCTAAGTTGACTTGTTCCTTAAACATACCAGCTGTCTCCTGCCCAGAGCTCTTGTGCTTGCTGTTCCCCTAGATGCCCGTGTACTTGCTCTTTCACATGCCTGGGGTCATTCCTCACATATCGCCATTTCAGTGAGCGCCTCCCTGCACGCACGTTCCCTGATGCACCCCTTCCCTGCAAGGCTTGTCTCCAAGCATGGACCTCCTTCAGACATGAGATGTTTTACTTCTCTACTCTCTACCCACTGCCCCCTTCCTGCAACAGAATGTAAGATTCCTGAGGGCAGAGATTCTCATCTGCTTGACTCATTCCTGTATCCCACAGGTTACAGCAGTGCTAGAAAGAGAGCCGATGTTTTAATGGGATGACCACACGGACCACAGCTCTTCCTGTTTTCAGACCCTCTGCCATAAAGAAGCCCGACTGAAGCAAATTAGGAACCATGAGCTTGCTATTCATACTACCAGGCCACCGTGGAGGCCAGAGCAAAGGAGCAGAGAAGACTCTATAAACCCTCCTAGTGGTTCTGGAAAGTTCCCTGCTCTGTCCTCACTGTTCTACAAGATGAGGTGAATGAAGTCTTGCAATGTTGATTTCAGCTCTTGAACTCTAGGTTTTATTTTCCCTTAGGTCTGCATGCCATGTGAAAAGACAAATCTAGGAATATAAGGACCAATGAGCAGCTGACCTTGGGCTTGAGTTGATGGTTTTCTCCTGAGCATTTTTATTCTTTAGCTGTTGTAAATAACCTCACCACAACAAAGGTAGATACAACAAAGGTAGATACAGTCATCTCTCCATCAAAGCTACAACTCCAGCTGGGTGCAGGGTTGCATACCTGTGATCCCAGTGACTTGGGAGGCTGAGGCAGGAGGATTGCAAGTTTGAGGCCAGCCTCAGCAACTTAGCAAGGCCCAAAGCAACTTAGTGAGATCCTATCTCAAAATGAAAAAAATTTTTAAAGGGCTGTGGATGTGACTCAGTGGTAAAGTGACTCTGAGTTCAACCCTGAGTACGAAAACAAAAGCAAAAACACCTTACAGCTGTGCTGCTGCTCTTTTGGTCTTGTGTGAAACAAAGTTCTCATTCCTAGGTCTGAATTGGTGCCAAGCCAATGCTATTTTGTTTGCATGGTTTCAGAAGTCAACCTATCCCAGGGTTTCCTTTCCCAAACTAGTTCTAATAACGGAATCTCTAGAAATCTTGTTTTCCTTTGCTAACCTTCATAACTTGAGATTTTAATATACAAATATAATGACATACACAATTTGGAGTTAAGTCATTTATGTATATATTTAAATCTGTTTAAATATACATATAAAAATATTTACAAAATATACATAGTTTTTTTCTAGTAGTAACAACTGTATTTGATGCTGAATTTTAAAGAAAAATTTATGATGGGCAACTTAAAATTGAGAAAACTTGACCTTATAGCTTATTTTTTGCAAACTGTGACACAGGTCTATCAACTGCATTTCAAAGCACGGGCCAAAAGGTCAGCACAGGGTGTTCATTTGCTCCCTATCTTCTGATTGTAAGACCTTAGCTGGATTACTTAATCTCTCTGTGCTTTGGTGTTTTTCCTCAGTATTAAATGGAAGTAATGACGATGTGTCTAATTCCTAGGGTTGTCAAGAAGCTCAGATAGGCCAATAAAAATAAAACCCTTCAACTACCAGGTACACATCAAGGGCTGGACCAGCATGGACTGGTCCATTAGTTCTGATTGGAAGACTTTGCTCAGGAAAGGAGGGGGATTAATAAATACAGCATTTTGAGGAAAGTGGAAAGATTAACAAGAAGAAAGGAAGTGATGTGGGCAGTACAAGCCCCTGGAAAGGCTCTATGAATGTATTTGACTTGAGTTTTTGTTAAAACTTTTTTTAAAAAAATGATTAATTTCTACCTGTAGGGCTGCATCTAGTAGGCAGAGCTGGAGGGAGGTTATTGATTGTTCAGAACAAGGTGCAAGGGTCATCTGCGGACTCAGAGTTTTGAGCAAAAGGTATTTGCAGGTTATCAGTCTCCATGAGACTTTGGGGCTAGGTCTGGAACATCAGGGGCCCACAACCTAAGGGTTTTCTGAAGGTCATCTTTCAAATTGAGAAAAAACATTCAAAGGTATTTTTGTCTGTTAAATTTTAAAGCAACTTTTCAAAACTAAGGGTCTGTCTTTCAAGGGCCTCTGAAAGACAGAGAGAGAGGAGTGTTGGGCATGGCCAGAATCACAGGGCTCTCACGTGGTACTTCCCAAAGACTTTGACACCCTCAGAGGGGTTTCCAGGTTGACTTTAGGTTTGGGGTTATTGCTTTGCATGTGTTTGACCTTCATGTGAAGAAGTCACTGAACTGTGCTTACTCTGGCCTTTGGGGCATTGACCTACAACAAATAGATAATACTCTCAAGCTTGAATTCTGTTCAGAGCTTTATTATGATGAAAACTGAAGCGGGAAAGGATTGCAAAGCTCTTTGACTGTCCACAGTGGAGTCCATTGATTCTTCTAGCTCCATCAAGTTCACATTCATAGGTAAGTGACTTACTCTTGTTACAGCATCTGAAGACCATGTTCTTCAAGTCCATTC
Organism: Sciurus vulgaris; assembly: GCF_902686455.1. Taxonomy (NCBI): domain Eukaryota; kingdom Metazoa; phylum Chordata; class Mammalia; order Rodentia; family Sciuridae; genus Sciurus; species Sciurus vulgaris. Next base: position 123,443,422 of record NC_136463.1, on the reverse strand, counting down.
CCTTTAAGTGTTACTTTGTTGGATATTGTGTTTCTGATTTACTCAAGGTTGGCCTACTGTTGTGTGACAAACAATACTAAATGCATGGATAGACTAATGCATTAATGATTCCATGTTTTATGTAATCCAGGTGATTGGGTTGCTCTCAGTGCTTATTTTATGTATCAATTCTCTTAGGAAGTGTGTGTGTGTGTGTGTGTGTGTGTGTGTGTGTGTGTGTGTGTGTTGCAAATGAGTGCATAGATTAAATTATCTGCCTAAAGTAAAAATGCCAATGAACTTTTTAAACATAACTTTATGAAAACACAATTCTGTTTGTAATGATAATCACAAAGTCTCAAGCTTTATCACAGTAAATTTTTGAAACGTATAAATTTGATCATATTCTTTGCTTGCCTAAAAGCTTCGAGTAGCTTCCATAGGCCTTGGGTTGAGACCCCAAGATCCCCATGATAAGGATCATGAAGTCCTAGGAATCAAGCAGCTGCATCCCCCAGAGCTGTCCCATTGGCTTTCCCCAGACTCACTGACACCTGCTGCTCTGTCTCAGGCTATGTTTGCAAGGTGCTCTTCACCATCTGGGACACTCTTCCTTCTCCTCTCCTCTTGACTACCTTGACCTCATCTTCAGGGTTTCCTGCTAAACGCACTTGCTCCAGAGCCTCCCTCAACCCTCTAGACAATCAGTTCCACTACTAAAGGGACCGGGAGATGTTTGTGTGTCCCCTTTATCCTCAGCCATTATACCTGTACTTTCCTATATATCATCTGTCTTCCCTGCCACACCATAAGCTCCATGAGGGTACAGTTGGTTGGAAAGCTGGTGTTCCAGGTAATATTTAAGTTGAGTAAATCACATCCTTGAGGGTTTTTCTCTGGGCTTCCAGCTGTTCTGAACTGACCTTGTAGTACAGGAATGGGAGGACTCACAATACAGGAGTATTTTCTTTTTAAAAAAATTTTTTTTCCCAGATGGGCATTTTTTTAAAATTTATTTTTATTGTACACAGATGGGCATTTTTTTATTTGTTATTTTTAGATATATGTGACAGTATCTGTGTATTTTGACATTTTGTACATACATGGAGTAAAACTTATTCTAATTAGGATCTCATTCTTGTGGTTTCACATGATGTGAGGTTACACTTGTCATGCATTCATATATGAACATACGAAAGATGTCCAGTCCATTCTACTGTCTTTCCTAGTCCCATCCTCTCTCCCATCCCTTCATTCCCCTTTGTCTAATCCAATGAACTTCTATTCTTCCCTCCCTGACCCCTTTTTTGTGTTTTAGCATCAGGGAATCAGAGAGAACATTTGACCTTTGGTTTTTTGGGATTGGTTTAGTTCACTTAGCATGATAATCTTCAGTTCCATTCATTTACTGGCAAATGCCATAATTTCATTCTTCTTTATGGCTGAGTAATAATCCATTGTGTACATATACAACATTTTCTTTATCCATCCTATGTTGAAGGGTACCCAGGTTGGTTTCATAGCTTAGCTATTTTGAATTGAGCTGCTATAAACATTGATACGGCTGTATCACTATAGTATGTTGATTTTAAGACCTTTGGTATAAACCAAGGAGTGGGATAGCTGGGTCAAATCGTGATTCCATTCCAAGTTTTCTGAGGAATCTCCATACTGCTTTCCAGAATGGTTGCACCAATTTGCAATCCCACCAGCAATGTATGAGTGTGCCTTTTCCCCTACATCCTTAATAACATTTATTGTTATTTGTATTGATGATAATTACCATTTGGACTGGAGTGAGAAGGAATCTCAGTATAGTTTTAATTTGCATTTCTCTTACTGCTAGAGATGTTGAACATTTTCTCATATGTTTGTTGACCATTTATATTTCTTCTTCTGTGAAGTACCTGTTCAATTCCTTTCCCAATTTATTGATTGGGTTATTTATTTTTTGATGTTAAGTTTTTTTTTTTTTTTGACTTCTTTATATAGCCTGGAGATTAATGCTTTATCTGAGGTGCAGGTGGCAAAGATCTTCTCCCATTCTGTAGGTTCTTTCTTTGCTTTCTTCATTATTTCCTTTTTCATGAAGAAGCTTTTTAGTTTGGTATCATTCACTTTATTGATTCTTGATTTTACTTCTTGCGCTTTAGGAGTCTTGTTGAGGAAGTCCATTCCTAAGCTGATGTGATAGAGTTGGGCCTACATTTTCTTCTAGTAGGCGTGGGGTCTCTGTGTAGGTCTTTGATCCACTTTGAGTTGAGCTTTGTGCAGGGTGAGAGATAGGGATTCAATTTCATTCTGCTACGTATGGATTTCCAGTTTTCCCAACACCATTTGTTGAAAAGGCTATCTTTTCTCCAGTATGTTCTTGGCACCTTTGACTAGTATGAGATAACTGTATTTATGTGGGTTTGTATTACAGGAATATTTTCTGTAAAAGGCTAGATAGTAAATATTTTAGGCATTGGGGAGAGGGAGGGTTATAGTTTCTGTCACAGCTACTCAGTAACTGTAGCACAAAAGCACCCAAAGGCAACATGAAAATACCTGCACATGATAACTGTCTTCCAATAACACTGTATTAAAAAACAAAAAGGGGAAGTGGGCAGAATGCCCCCATTGTAGTAGAATCCTTTAACCTGGAAGGATTTCAGTCCCCAGAGACCTTTTCTCAGTCCTCACTTTCTCTCTCTCTCTCCCTTCCACTCCTCTTGCAATACCAAGAGCCGATGGCTAGTGCTGACACCAGACTTTGGTCATTCAGCACGTTCATCTGTTGTTCTAGGCTGGTATTTTCAGCAAATCACTCCAGCAGCCTTGGCGATAGTGAGGTGCACTTAGGAAAGTGGAGGGCACTGACATTTTGTACCCCCTGGATCTTTGCTTTGCACCTGGAATGACACCTGGCATGTGCTGCCTCCAGCTGTGACAGCCCCAAGTCTCCTATGGTACCATTCACTTGAGCCATTTTCTGTAGGCTGTCGATGTCCCAAGTTTTCTCAGGTGACACATTCAGATGCTGGCCTCTGTCCCTTCTCTCTCCTGCCTGGCAGTGATCCTGTAGAACTCTGCTGCTAATGTTCAAAGGTGGAAAAATTGTTGATATGTCCACCAGTAGTGGCTAGGAGACTGGCTCGCAGTGTGCATTTCTGTGTTGATAAGATTATTTTATCAAGAGAAAACTTCAACCTGGATAGATAAACAGGATCTCATATGGTAGACAGGTTCTAGACCTCATGTTCTTTAGTAGAGAGGAACCTGGTGTTGGTGTAACCAATTAAAATTTCATGGGGCATTCCACCATTAGGTAGCCAAAGTCTGCCAACCAGTGCTTAGAAATCTTAATTTCTTACTTGGAACTCCTAGATTTCCTGAAGTTTACTGGAAGACAGATTTTTCTGAAAGATCCTGAAAATTTCTAATCTCTTCCCAAGAGATTTTGGGAAGATGATATTTAAGTTGGGGAAGATTAAAATAACTTAATATGAAAAAATACAGATTGAAAACAAAATAACATTGTCTTATTTTTAGTTCTCAATTGTTTTATTATTGGTTAGAGTAAATTATTGTAAATTATTAAACTGGGCTCAGTGGCATACAATTATAATACCAGTGAATCAGGAAGCTGAGGCAGGAGGATTGCAAGTTTGAGGCTGGCCTCACCAATTTAGTGAGACCCGAAGCAACTATTATGGTTTAGACGTGCTGTCCCCCAAAAGCTCATGTGTGAGACAGTTTGGAAGATATATGATTGGTTTATAGCCTTAACCTAATTAGTGAATTGATCCCTGATGGGGTTAACTGAGTGGTAACTGGAGGGAGGAGGGACGTGGCTGGAGGAAGTGGTTCATTGGTGGTGTGGCTATGGGGTATATACTTTGTATCTGGTGAGTGGAGTCTCTCTGCTCTGCTCTCTGATTGGCATGTGAGCTGCTTCCCTGTCACACTCTTCCACCATGATGTTCTGCCTCACCTCGAGCCCTGAGGAATGGAGTTGGTTTTCTATGGACTGAGACCTCTGAAACTGTGAGCCCTCAATTAAACTCTTCCTCCTCTACAGTTGTTCTGGTCAGGTCCTTTAGTCACAGCAGGGAAAAAGCTGACTAAAACAGCAACTTAGCAAGACTCTGTCTTAAAAAATGAAAAAGGGCTGGGGATGTAGCTCATTGGGTAAAGCACCCAACCCCAGTGCCAAAGAATAAAAATAAATTTGAAAAAAAGAAGTTCTGATTATATCTTCCTACAAGGGATGAGACCCAGAACAAATTGTGAGCCTAGATGCTAATAAATTATAAATATCAGTTAAGAGAGTAAAATTAGATGACATTACAATTGCTTGTATTGATAAAGAAAAAGAAAATACTATGACACTCTTAAATCATAAAAATACCAATCAAGGAGGAGACTACTCTCAAGGCCTTGGAAAAAAATCTACTTATCACTGAAAACTAGATTTCTACTGTGTTTCCAGGGTTTTGGAGACTAACAGAAATATTCTCCAGTATCTGCTACTGAAGTTTCTCAGGATATCTCTAAGAAAAAGGAAATTAGCCAGTAGGTAAAAACATGGTCTGATTCTATATCAGGGTTTCATTTCTTCATTTATAATGATATGAGGCAACTCATCTAACATCCAATTCTGAAGGCATTACCTTTTCTGGAAGACATCACAAGCAAAGACTTTGTTCACTCTTTCTATGAATTTTGGTTTTTCATTGTATTCTCCCAAACTTAGTGTTATAAAATTCCCAGTGTCTTTGTGACATGCAAGAGATTGGCATTTTTAGCACAATGACCTTAAAAGTCATCATTACCATTGCTGAGCTGCCCAGTGTTAAGGGCACTAACTTCCATTCCTGATTGAGCAACTGATACATACCTCCAGTCTTGGGAAGCACATGTCTTTTGAAGTCTAGCTCCTTGTTATGTCAAATGGGAACAGGACTACAAAGTTCAGAGGGATGCTAAAAGAGAAAACAAATGAAAGAATGGCCCCTGGAATTTTGTAGCTGGCCTTGCGCTCACAGCTCAGCTGAGTGATTCTCTTCTTAGACATAAGCAATCTCATAGTATACCAACCTCAGACAAAGTTACTCCAAGCCCATGATAAAATGAGACAACACAAGAGGCCAGTTCATAATCATGTCTAAGCAGAGACAAAATCAAAGCCACAGAATACCCAGCATGAATCACTGCTATTTCTTTACCCAATCATAAAATCATTCTAGCTTTTTTCAAACACCTTCACTAGAGCAAACTCTCAGTTCCTTAGACACCTCCTGATATGGTCTCACAGAAGCCTAAAATAGATTTGTTCTGATACCCTCTTACAGGAGACTAAAAGCGCCCCTCGGTCTGCCACACTGGTTTCCTCTTCATAATGGGCTATGAGTAACAAATCAACTCGTTTAACTGTATCTGTGTCCCTGATGGCCTTTGGTTGAAGGATATTGATGATGCTACGGGCATGGAAAGCTATGCTTTCCATGAATTTTCATCTTTGAGAATGTCATTTTTTAATACTAACATAGATCATTACAAAAATCATTTGTAAGGATGTGCAGAAAGAAGCAAACTGTAAGCAGGTGACACCTGATATATGGAATTGCTGAAGGAATAGAGAGGGACAGCGGCAAGGAGGCTGGTAGATCAGCTTCCCCTGAGTTGCTCAGATTTGCTGCAGCTAACCCCAAAGGACAGGGTGGCGGAGGGCGCCAGGCTCTGGGTCTCTAAGTTTTGAGAGGCGAAGTCAGAACTTCAAGTTGAATGAAACTTGAATTCAACTTGAATGAAACTTCAAGTCAGAAGTTTCATTTCATTTTCACATCAATGCTGGAAGGTGGATTTTTCCACTCTCTGATTTGAAAGGTGGAGAATTCCAGATCTGGAGAGAAATTAGAAATCATTCCCAACAACACGGAGTGAAACAACAAGCAGCATCAGGATCAGTGAGGCTCCAAAGTTCATGGGCAGGACACAACACCACTGGTCTCCAAATACTGCTAAATATTTGCACAACTGTGGAAAGCAACTTTTTAAAATGGAGGACTAAGCTAGGAAAAAAACCAATCAGACTGAATTTTTAAAAAGTATGTCTTGTTTTAAAATTAGGAAATGCAGTATCACAATTATGTTGCTTTGTTATCTTCTCATAATTAAAGAGTTTCTTTGCTTTTTGGGAAAAAAAAAAAGTCAGTTAAAACTTCAGAAACAATACAACCAGCAACCCTTTTAATCCGTGAATGTAGGACTGCTATATTCAACACATTGTGTTCTTGAATAAAAGAATTATGAATTTGATTCTTTTAGTATTTTTTGAATGACTTCATTGATATTTCTTACTCTGCTTCTTAACTTTTTATGCCATATTGATAATACATATCCTTGAAATATAATGAGAAAGGTACTTTGCATCTGTGTCTTCCTCCCCCAAATACATAATCCCACCTACTAGTGAGAGAAACATCGGGCAATCTGATGGGCCATTCTACAAAATAAATGCTCAGTATTCATCAAAACTTTCAAGATCATTGAAAACAGGATATTGTCACAACCAGAAGTTACTTAAGGAGATATGATGACTTAGGTAGTGTGGAAAATTTGGTGTCCCAATTTGGCATTCCAGATAGAATCCATGAACAGACAAAGGAAGTAGGTGAAAATTCAGGGCATTTGAATAAATAGTGCCCTTTTGTTAATAATGATGTATTGGTATTCGTTCATTCCAAATGCACCATACTCTTAATGTAGGATGTTAATACCTAGGTGTGGCATACACGGGAACTCTGAATTATCTTCATGATTTTCCATAAATCTCAAAGTGCTCTAATTTTTTTCATTAAAATAGTTATCAGGGTTTGTAAAACAAATTATTTTTTGTTGTAAATGTTTTAAAACGATGGAGAAAATTTAATAAACAATGTTACCTCCCTCCAACTTTATCATATTTTAACATTATGCTATTCTTGCTGGAACTCTTTTGCGGTACTGGGGATTGAACCCAGGACCTTGTGCTTGTAAGGGAAGCACTCTACCAACTGAACTATGTCTCCAGTCCTGGAAGTCTTTCTTTTAAAAGATATTAAAATATTCAGGTACAGTTCAGGGTTTCTCTGAAGTCCTCCCTATTATTATATTATTATATTATTTTATTATTATTATTTCTTTCCCTCAGACATGACCACCATTATTAATTCAGTGCTTATAATTTTTAGGCAAGTGTTTATATTTCTATTGCACATCCATAAGCATTATAAATACTGATTTGAAGGTAATTTTTTTTTTCAGGTAAATGGGACTATATCACTTGGAAATTTTGTTTAAATTTGTGCATGTTGAGATTTATTAATGCTAAATTGCTGATTTTAATAACTAGATAGTATTCTATTGCATGTACCTTCCACAAGTTATTGAGTCATTCTCTTGTACATTTATATTTTCTTCAAGTTTTTTTTTGTTCCAGGTAACATTGCAATGTATATCACTGCATGCATCTTACGAGTTTAAAGTTTGGCTCTAATGCTTATTAAGTTGTGTTCTTGAGCATGTAACATAATCCCTTCATAGTTCAGTGTCCATATCTGGAAAATGGAGATAGTAATAGTTCCCATTTCTGGAGGTGTTTGTGAAGATTTAAAGTCACAGCATACATAAAGAATTTAGATCAGTGTCTGATGCATACTAAATGCTATTTCACCGTTAACTATTTTCTTTTAAAATTATTAGTGAAAATGCATTTTTGGATATTTCCAAATTGTTCCCCAAAGTCATTCAACAATTTATGTTCTCATTTACTCTATATGTCAGGACTCCTCTATATCTTCACAACACTTTGTATACTGAATATTTAATTCAGGTTTTAGTTCTCATTGTTGATCATTACCCAACATTGTATTCACTGAAGTTGCAAAATAATGATGCTTGTATAGATTTTCAAAAACTAGGAACGGATATTGATTTTTACTGAATACTGTTTTGTATCTATTAAAAGGATCAACTTTTTTACCTTAAATAATCATTGTATTCCCCAAATCAATGTTGCTTCATTATATTTTTTCACAAACTGCTGTTATAATAAATGTATGTAATTTAGCATTTTAAAATCGCTTTTGAAAAATAATTATAAGCCTATTCTTTCCTTCTAACATCCTTTTTTGTTCTGATATCAAGATTAAACTTGCTTTATAAAATGTATTGAGTCACTTTTCCTATTTCTCTTCAGCAAAACAAATTATATAGTACTAGAATAAACTACTCTTTGAATTTTCTGTAAAATTTGCTTGTAGTGTTATCTAACACTTCTATTTTGGGCGATTATAGACTTTTGGATATTGAATCAATATTGAGTTAATAATTAGTTTTTAATTTATCTACTACTTTCTGGATAATTTTTGATAATTCATATTTTTTTTCAGAAAATTAATCTTATCACAGTTTTCAAATTTACGACCCTAATGTTACTCATGGCATTTGCTTATGCTTTGAAGACTTTGTATTTGTTGTTTTATCTTTTCACTTTCTGTTAATGTCTATTTGTGATTCATCTTTCCTTTTTTGAACAGTCTTGTTGAGTTTTGTCTGTTATTTATTTATTTCAAGGAGCAGCTTTTGAATTGGTCTATCCTTTGTACTATGTTTTTAAAATTTTATTTCTTATTTTATTAATTGTGCTTTTCTTTTCTTCTTTCTTTTTGGTACTAGGGATAGAGCCCAGGGCTGCACGCTTGCAAATGCTCTTATCAATGATCCTCAGATAGCCTCTTAATCTGGCTTTCTAAGCATCTTGATGAGAATGGCATTCATCAGTCTTTTAAAAAGTAAAATTCATTAACATTTACAAAAAAATCTTTAAGTGTATTTTAGCTGCAGCCTACAAGATTTAAAAATTTTTTGATGTTGATAGATCTTTATTTTATTCATTTATTTATGTATCGTGCTGAGAATCTAACCAGTTGTATTTTTATTATCATGATTTCAGTATTTTCCAAATTTTGTTGTGATTCCATCTTTAACACGTAATTATTTAATTTTGTATTTTATTTTTAATATACACATAATTTTACTAAATACATATATTTGTGTGTATTTTACTAGTATCTAATCTTTTGTTTCTTATTTAATTGCATTGTTAATAGAATATATTATCTTTAATAGCTATATGCAGAAATATATTGTTACATGTAGAAATTTGTGATGGTTTATTAATGCCCACATTTTACAAATATGCCAAATGTACCTTAAATGTATTTCTTGGTTGCTTCTTCCATATATTGATGTTAAATAAAAACTTTTTAAAAATTATATAGTTCTTAGATTTTTGTCCGTTTGACATTAGTTGCCAATAATGACATGTTTAAAGCTTCTATTGTGATTGTTGACTAATTTGTTGTGTTAGGTGGTTATATATTTACAATCCAAAGATTAGTTGGATTGTAACTTTCATTATTACACATCCCTATTTATCATCATTATTGCTTTGAACATGAATTATAATTTTATATTATATAAAAGCTTTGAGAAATCAGCATTTTCATGATATATTTTTATATTTATTAATTTTCAACCATTCTTTTTGATTTTATATTGTGCCTTTTATAATTGGTACATATCTGAATTTTTAAACATTCAATGACATGTTTTTAATAGCCTATTGAGAACATCATTTACATATCACGAAGTTCACTTGTCCAAAGTGTACAATTCAGTGGTTTTCAGTATGTTGACAGGGTTGTGTAACCTTCCCCATCATCCAATTTTAGAACATTCTCATCACCCCCAAAGAAACCTGTATCTGTTGCCAGTCACTGCTCAGGCCCCTCTGCTTCCACCCCAGCCCCAGGCAACCACTTACTTTCCGTCTCTATACATTGGTCATCCTGGACATTTCACATGCAGGAGTGGAATCATGTAATATGTGGCTTTTTTGTGACTGATATATCTTGTTGATTCTTGTGCTACTTTTTTTGATTCTTCTATTTCATGACTCCCTTCTGGATAATTTTTTCTTTCTGCTAAGGATATCCTCTAACAGCCCTCTTGTGCTGGGTTTGAATATCTAGAAATGTGCCAAATGATTTTTTGACTCTGTATAAATTCTAGGTTAAAGGTTCTTTTTCATCAGCATTTTGAAGATGCTACACCACTGCCTTCTAGTGTCTGATGAGAAACTGCTGTCACTCTTTTATTTCCAGTTCCATATTACACTTGTCCATTTCATGGTTTTTAAGATAATTTTTTGGCATTTATTCTTTCCTATTTTAATGTAATATTATCAAGTTTTGATTGATTTTTGTTTATCCTTCTTTTAGAAAATTCCCAGCAATTATTTCTTTAATTATGATTGTGATTCCATCTTTAACATATAATTATTTAATTCTGTCCTTCTTATTGTCATTCTCTAGTCTCTTCTTCTGAGATTCCAATTAGATGAGGTTACAAGGTTTTACAACCCTACCTTCATCTCTTTTGTCTGCACCTATTATCTGTGTGTGTGTGTGTGTGTGTGTGAGAGAGAGAGATATGCATATCACTGTCTCTTCATATAACCTCCATGGGTCTGCATTTCATCTTAAGAAATAACTCCCCAGGCAAGGATGGACAGCAGTTTCATCAGTTCTTCTCATCAGTGCGGGACCATGATGGCCTTTGGCTCCAAGTGGAGAGGTGGTCACCAATCCCCTGTTTGGAGTGGGGCAAACAGCCCCTTCAGGAGCTAACCTCCTCTATTGTTGTCTGCATCTAGACACCAAGGCGAAAATACCAGCTGTGTCTCTGCTCTGTTTTCTTTTTGGTACTTCTCTTCCATTTCTGGAGTTGTTTGTTTTTATAGATTTGAGTCTGTATTTAAAAATATATATATATTCTCCATCCTTGCTACATGTTTGAAGCAGAGATAATAAAGCAAAAACTCTATGCTAAGTCTGAAGTTCTGGAGTAGTCCTGGAATTCTAATCCTGCATCCTTTACACACTGGTTTCCACTGTGAATATGACTAACATAACTCTCTAGACATTTATTCAGAGACTGTCCTCTTCCTTCTCAGTCCCAGCTGGAATTGCATTTACATAGGAGTCCTGAAGGCTATCCAGTGGTGTGTAGGAATCATTCCTCAACTACATTGGACTCAAGAATGTCACCAGTTGGTTTGCCCTTCTTACAGTTTTTCTGTTAACTCATTAAAAATAAATGTAGATAAGCAGAAATAACAAATAAATTTAAAAAATCATCTATCCACTAACTAGAGAAAGTCATTACCAATGATTTCAGTTTCTCTTTCCTTAAAATTAGGCTCTTTTACTGAGTTATTAGCCAATAACTGCTAATTAAAAATCTGCTTTTGTTTGAGATTGATTAGTGAAGTGTAGTTCTTGAATCAAATTATTCTTTTTTTTTTTTTTTTTTCCCATCTACTTTGGTTAAAAAACAGTGCAGAGATGGTAGTTGTAATCATTCTTTTATTTTGTAGGATTGTTGACTGCAGATTGCAGCTACCATGTCTGACTCGGTAATTCTTCGCAGCGTGAAGAAATTTGGAGAGGAGAATCATGTTTTTGAGTCAGATGGGTCTTGTAAGTGGTCTTTTTCTCTCATTGTTTTTGTACAAAGAGAGGTGAACACAACAGGGGAAGGAAGTAACCACAAATATGGGACAAGCTAGTGAAGTTTAAAAGACCGGAGACAATTAGCAACGTATAGAACTGTTATTGGGCGTGGAATCTTACACACAATCCTGTGGTTCCCTCAGGAATCGTGGGACAGGAAGTGTGAAAGCTTAGGTAAGAGCACAAAAGTGTGGGTGAGTGAGGGGATGCCTCTCCCACAAATCCTCTGCTGGGTAGAGTAGGGTTGTTTTGGGCTGGTTGTTACCGTTACCTTGAACTCCGTGCAGTTATCATTGATTGTGGCCGTGACAGAGCCATCAGTTCCTGAGTGCCAACCTGTGAGGGAAGCTGCACTGAGACTGCTGGCCCCAAGCAGATTACGCGGGAGGGGCCTGTAGTTCCAGTACCTGGCATGTTGTCAGCACAGATCATTCTAAGCTATTCTATTTTTAAATCCTGTGATTTTACATTTTACAAATGAATAAACTGAGACCTGGATAACTTCTTAAAAACTTGACTAAGTTCATATGAGTAATAATTAATGGAGCCATAAATCTAATCCGGTTCTGTGTGATTCTCAAGCCATAGATATTACCCTGTATCTACACTATAAACTGTGTAGATTCTAAATAATGAAATTAAAATGTCTGGGGAGCCAGGATGTGCTGTCCCACAGTGATGAACCACAAACGCCCAGGATTCCTTTCTGGTGACTTCCTTGCACCCATGACCCTGAACCCCCACTTTTACATTTTACCCTGTAGTGCTGTGACCTGTGGTGGGGAAGATTCTATGTGGTTTAATCTCATGCCTTCTACTGACATGGAAGTGTCAATGAGATCTTATTATCTAGTTAAATTGTCATCTATTAAGCAGGTGAATTCTGTTTCTAAAGAACCAAGTAATAAATAAATAGTCATTTTATTTTGTAATTAAAAAATCAGATTTTCTTCAGCTAATCTAGGAATTGTTGGTTTCCATTTGCTTTCAGAAAATATAAATAATTATATCCTGGAGAAAAAACCAGAAATGTAGTCAAGGCAGCAGTCTTGAACCTGAAAAAGTCTGTCTGTCTATCTATCTATCAATCTTCTCTTCTCTGCCTTTGTTTGAGATTGAAAAAGAGAAAAGACAAATAATCAGTTTGTAATTTTTATCAAATAAAAGAATGTTATAGGAAAGTTTTCCCAGATCAAAATTATTAATAACTTTGTTGCATTTTGTCATTATTATTGACTTTGTTATGCATTGTTTTTATCCTAACAGATAACAATGATAAGAAATCAAGGTAAGTGACTATTTCAATGATGCAACTTCTTTACTAAGAACTTCTTTTCATGCACATCATACTTACTATAAAATGATATATATATAAAATCCATTTTCTCCTTTAAACACTGCTATAATTTGATTTTAAAAAAACTTCTGGAATATCCCTTCTGCATTAGATCCAAATCTCCCCTGGCTATCCAGGAATACCACAGAACTCCTGGCCTAAGTGGGCAGAAGAAAAGTTGGATAAGTATGATTTCATAGACACTAAGAAATATCCAAACCCTAAATTCTTCCCATAGGCAAATAGTAGAAAACTAAAATTTAATCATTAGATATTTTTCCTTAGCTTATGAGTTTAAATTCTCATAAATCAATGGTCAACTAATTACCACTGTTTGGTGTGTAGGCAGGATTAGAGGGGGTCTAATTTAGAAGGCAGAGGAGAGGCACCAGGGGAGTTCCTGACCGAGGTGGTGGAAAGGGAAGGACTTTCAGTATCTATGAAATCTTAAGTCTTCTCCATAGCAGTGGGAGGCAATGCAAGTGGCAAGGTTAGCTCTGGTCCTCCAAGAAACACACTTCACTTGCTGGTTGAAAAAGAGGAAATGGTGGGAATGTTGATGAGTGGCAATGAAAAGATGAGTAGGAAGTGGAGTGAGTTCTTTTCTTTTTAAAGAAAGTGAATATAGAATGTGAAGATCACAGTAAAAGTTTGACAAAGCTTCTGAGAGGAACTAGAGTGATCTGTAGAGGGATGAAGTTCAGCATCAAGGGGCAAGATGGACAGCATGTGTCCATTCACTCACTCATTTCACAAATCCTAATTGAATGTCTGTAAGGTATTAGTCACTATTATAGGTGCTAAGGATACAGCAAAGATCAAAATAGGCAAAAACCTTTGCATTGCAGGATGGTAGTTTAGAAAGAGCAAATAAACACCATAAATAAACAGAACACATAGCATGGTAGTTAGGGATAACCTATCACTTACTTTCTGAGAGAAAAAAAAGTAAACCTAGAAATGAAGATATGAAATGGTATGTATGAGTGAGGGAGACAGTTGAAAATTTAAAGACCTTGGCCAGGGAAGGCCTTGTTGTGGTGACGTTGGAGGGAATGACTGAAGGATATAAGGGTAGCTATTCATGTAGGTATCTGAAGAAAGAATATTTTAGGAGAGAGAATAGCAAATATAAACATCCAGAGGTGGGAAGACACTTGGCATGAATAAAATTGAGCAAGAGGTCAGGTGACTGGAGTACTAAAATTGAAATATAGTAGGAGACAAGATCAGAGAGCTGATGGGAACAGATCATGGCCTTGGATGAGCTCTAAGGATTTAAGATTCTACCCTGGGTTGAAAGGGAAGATTAGGGCAGCCAAGGGATGGGCATGACATGCATTGACTTTAGTTCACATGTGGTGAAGTGGTCTCTAGCAGGCCCAGCAGCAGCCTTGCTTAAGAAGGGGAGGAGTAAATAGCAGGATGGAGGTGGAGATGGACTTGAAGGAATCGACTGAGGGTGATGTTGAGAGCGTGGTTGAAATGCCAGGCAGTGGGACTTGGGACACACGGGGAAGGAAGCAAAATCTTGATGGGGGTTGGTGATTGTAAGTACCTGGAATATTTAAGGGACTGCAGAACTAATTGAGTTTGACCAATAGCTGTGGAAGGAGGTAAAAAGTGAGAAAATAAGATGTATGAGCAGCTACAGAGTGCCAGTGGAGTTAAATATGTCAGAGGTACTGGTTCCAAGGTTTAGGGTGTGTACGTGGAATGGGTGACTCCAGGGAAGTGGAGATCCTTGGAGCTGAGGCTTGACCTTATGAGAAAGGACATGAATGACAACACTAAGGAAATTCAATCTTATAGAAATTATGGGAGTGTCCTCAAATTTTCCATTATACCACTAAGCACTATTTAATGGGATTGTCAAAATTTTAAGTGCTAAAAGGAAGCTTTAACACCAGCTCATCCAACCACTTCGATTTATCCACAAGAAAATGAAGGCATCAATAAGTCCAGGGTCCTGACTGAAGGCAAATGGTTTATTTGTTAGTATAATTGGGAGCACTGAGGCCATTTTTACTTTCTCTCAAGACCTTTCAAAAAAACCTCGGAGATGGATCTCTACTGAAATCTCTTGAAGAATGAAAGGTTATTTTTAACATAACCAGATTTTACCAGAATTTCCTAATCAGTGGGGATTTTTTTTTTTTCTTGTGAAAGAATGGCTCATAAAAATACTACCTGGGGAGAATTTCTCATTGTTTTGGAAAAGATGATCTTTAAACTCCTATTTTTCTTCTCAGGTTACAAGATAAGAAAGGTGAAGGCACCCAAGTTGGCTTTTTTCAACTGGTAATAATTGGCTTCTTTCAACTGGTAATACAACTGTGATGATTTAGGGTTTGCCCTGGTGAATTGTTCAGACCCTGGAGGAAGTGCTACCTCTTTAGTCATATTGGCAGAGATAACTCATGCAGTCATAAGCTTTACCTATACGGTAGCATGCTGAGTAGTGACTAGAAACATGTTACCAATTAAACACATAAATCCTGTCCAACAAATCAGCAAAATCTCCTGGGAAATAATCACTGAACTCACAGTTATCATTTTAGTAAGGAAAGTCATCACAGTAACCACATCATATATATTTATTCTTATGACAAGTCTTTTGAAATTTTAAAACTTAGGTATTTACCTGAATTTGCACAGGATGGAGGCATTTCTAGTCAGTTCTATGAGTCAATTTGTGCCATTGCTGCATGTGCCATGTGGTAGATCTATCTGGCCATGGCATCTGCAATGGGGACTAGTTTCACCTTAAGCTGCAGATGAGTAGCAGAACATTAGAGTCAGCTCTTCAGGTAAAGAGAATGAATTCAGTGATTAGGAAAAAAAGAGACTCAAGTGTTAAATAATTGATGTAGTTTATTTTGATATGATTAGTGTGAACTCTGCTGCTCAATTAAGATGAATCCCATAAAATTTGGTATTGAGTCTACTTACTAGAATCTAGTAACTAAAATTAAGTAGTCCTCCTTCCTTTCCTACATTTTATCCATAGGTGATCCCTAACTCTAACCCTTTCTTTTTCAAGTTTCGATTTTCTTCATCAACTGACATTTGGCTGATGTTGGTGGGAAGTTTATGTGCATTTCTTCATGGAATAGTACAGCCAGGCATAGCTTTCATGTTTGGTGCAATAACTGATGTTTTCATTGACTATCAAATTGAAATTCAAGAACTCAAGATTCCAGGAAGAGCATGTGTGAATAACACCATAGTATGGCTCAACAGTTCCCTCAACCAGAATGTGACAAATGGAACACGTTGTGGGTAGGCTATTTCTTTTTTTTTATTTTCTTACATCTTAAATGATAATTCAAAATGTATGAAAGGGTCACTGTTGGCTGATGGGGAGTGGCATCTAACACAGAACAGACACATAAATTTGCCCACATTTCTAGAAATTACTTCCCCCGTGAAGTTCTTTCCAACTTACCAGCTTCTAAATTAAAAACTTTACGGAAACAAAATTGGAAATTGCTTTTCAAATACAGTGGTAAAGGTTAACCATTTTGTTGACTGGGTACTTGAATATGACACTATCAATACTTAACTGCCACAAGCGAGGAGAATTTCATTAGTGTCTCAAATCCAAGAGCACCCCCCAACTCCCTTTTGCCACTTAGCTTTGGGACTGTGGATAATAATTGACGTGATCCCAAGCCTCCTCTCTATAATGGGACTATCATGAGCATGCTACATTAGCTGGACTAGAGGGTCACTGGCCTAAGTAGTGGAGTGTCCATGGAAGAGTGGTGTGGTGCTGTGAGTGGAAGGTAGTTCTGCAGCAACAGCCAGAACTCAAGCCAGGTGCAGACACTGTGCTACTGTTCTCTTTGTGATAAGCCTGACAGGCCACCTTGTAATCAGTGAGTCAATAGTGCACGTGGCTGACTCATTGTCACAGCATGGACTTTGCAGCCTACCTCATGCTGCCTCAGGTTCAGAACACACTCATTTGCACGTATGAATCCATATTCAGGTTCAAGGATTGAGGGCAGGGCACACCCTGCCTCGACAGACACAGAGTGGCTCCCTCAAAAGAATTTGTTTCTCATCTTCACTTTTGAAATTTTCTACAGGCTTGATTCAGACCATGAGTAAGTGTTTCTAAATTACTAATACTCTTCAGTGATTTATCTACTTGGAGGGTTTTTCATTCACTCACTTATTCAACCAAAATCTTTGGAATACCAACTCTGTACCAGGAAACTGTGGAAGCATCCAGGACACAGTTACCTTAGGAGCGGGTCCTTATCTTGGAGAATTTAGGTCTAACTAGCCATATCATCATTCAATCATTCATAAATATGTAGTTTCAGACTAGTTTTTTTGCTACAATAGCAAAAAAGCACAAGATAACACACAATGGGTAGAACACACCTATTCATATGAAATAAACTTGCTAGTGTCTAAATATATATGTTTTCTTTTCTAAATTTTGAAGTTTCTTTCCATCTGAAAGTTTAGAGCAGTTTGAATAACAGAAATTGAGTGCAATGACAGCCTTTTTAAACTCTTATTTCTGTTGGAGGACAGAAATGAACTACTTTTTACAGAGTGGTATGGCCACAAAATGTGAAGTTGATCTCTCTCCCTATGTATGATGTAAATTGACTCAAGCCATTAATAGCATTAATAAATTAACTATCATGAAGATATTTTTCAAGGGAAAAGTTCTGTGAATATATCCTATAATGCCTTAAAAATTGAAAGTAAATTCTTGATTTAAAAATTTTTTTTTTCCTGGTACTGGGGATTGAGCACAGGGCTTTTTACATGTTAGGCAAGCACGCCTCCATTGTCCTACAATCCCAGCTCCAGAAAATAAATGTGTAAGACCTCAAAATTTGAGACATTTCCATGATCAGTGTTCATAAATATTTGTTGGATGAACTAAAGAATGAATCTACATTTCATGTTTGCATCCCAGGCATCTGTTAGAAAGGAATTCTCTGTGGCTCATGCTCCTTTTATTCATTCTTACTGTGTCATGTGCCTGAAGATGAGCCAATATTGACAACTGGGAGTTTTCAGCAGAACATTGGCTTTGGCTGAGTCCACATGATACCAAGCATGTAAATGAACATTTGCCCTTTACTTTTTAGAAAATTTCATACAGATATCTGAAACTGTGTAACAGTTCATACAGATATCTGAAACTTAAGCCATTGGGTTACCAGGAGCTCTGACAAATTAAATACTTTAATTGTGAGTTATTATGTTCACTAACATGAGTGCTATTTCTTGTATTTCTGAATAACATGTTTGTTCAGCTTTTATGTACTAAGATCACTGTGAAAATGGAGTTCGGTGGGACAAAGGACAAGGGAAACGACATTTTCCATCTGTAAATAGTTAATATGACTCAAAGTTATCCAATTTCTTTTCAAGTTTCTTGGAAAAAACATATCATTAAAGATACAATTTCTCCATGTATAATAGTAGAGGTATTAGTCTTGGAATCTATAAGACAACTCAATAATTTTAACAACATAAGCATGAATGCATAATGGTAGGAGCTAGTTTTGCTCTTCTTTATATCATTTTCCACATCTCTTATAATCTGTTGAATGGAATTTTTAATCTAAATTCTTATAATGACTTTCAGTGAATGACACTGATAAGGATTATAGAACATCAGGCTCCTCATTAGCTTATCAGAACTTCTGCTCAAAATAGTAAATAAAGTTAAAAAAAATGAAAGTGGATGAAAGAATGGGAAATTAAAATACCATAATGCAATTTTCTTCTATACAATTAGAGTATAAAGAAATGGAAGCAACAAAGTCTTTTTAACTCAATCATGGAAGAAGCATAGTGTAATTTCTGTCATATTCTATTGGTCACATAGATCAATTCCAATACAGTTATGGGGACACTTTATAAGAATGTGAATACTTAGAAGAATCTCGGGGGCTCCTTTGGAGGCTAACCCTTGCAACCGCTGGGAAACCCTGTTCTCACTTTCCCTAGCTATGGATGCCTTAAGGTGGTAATCTGAGGCTGTACTTTCACTTGCATTTCAGTCTATTTTCTTAGTAATGTACATTCAATTAGTCATGTAAGCACTACTTTGAAGTTAGATGCTTTAAAACCACAAACTTAAAAGTAACTTTGAGATATGAGATACAATTCGAGGCGCTTGCCTAGCATGTGTGAGGCACTGGGTTTGATTTTCAGCACCACATATAAATAAATGAATAAAATAAATGTCTACCAACATCTAAAAATATTTTAAAAAAAGATGTGAGATATAATTCATATACCAAAAAATTCAACCAATTAAAATGTGCAATACAATGGTTTTAAGTATATTCACAGAGTTGTGCATCCATTTCCACAATTTTAAAACATTTTCATTACCACAAAAAGAAATCTTATACCCCTTACCTATCACTCCCCAGATCCCCATCTATATCATTCTCAGGTAACACTAATCTTTCTCTCCCTATAGATTTGTTTATTCTGGACATTTTCTATAAATAAAATCATATAATATGTGGTCTTTTGTGTGCAACTGGCTCCTTTAAAGTAGAAAAATGTTTTCAAATTTTATCCGTGTTGCAGCATGGACCAGTATGTCATTTATTTTTATTGTTGAATAAACATATGAATATAATATGTTTTATATGTCCATTTATCAGTTGATGGGTATTCGAGTTGTTTCCACTCTTTGGTATTGCAAATAATGCTGCTATGAACATTTATGTGAAAATTTTTGTGCACATTTGTTTTCATTTCTGTTAGTTAAATACCTAAGAACTGAATTGCTGGGTCATGTGGTAACTATTCATTTAATCATTGGAAGAACCATGTTCCAAAGTGGCTATACCATTTGCATTCTCCCTAATGGTATATGAGGGTCCCAATTTTTTCACATCTTCATTCACATTTGTTATTTGTTATCTGTATTTTGATAATATCTCTAGGAGGCTGAAAAATGGCTCCCAAATATACCCAATAACTCGGCCTTAATCCCTGGAACCTGTGAATATTACCTTATATAGAAATGGAGTCAATGAAGATGTGATTAAGGATCTTGGGATAGATTAAATCAGCCTGAATTATGCAGGTGGACTCTAAATGCTTTTAACATAGCATTAAATAGTTGCTTTTAACAGGATGATCACCAAGAGAAAGGCAGAGAAAAATTTGACTATAGGGAGAAGAGGAGAGGCAGGATGACTATAAAGAGTGGAATGATGTCACAGTCAAGGAGTGTCAGTTGATACCAAAAGCTAGAAAAGGCAAAGAAGAGAGCCTTTGGAGGTAGCACAACTCTGACATAACTTGTTTTTGGTTCAGTGAAGCTGACTTCTGATTTCTGTTTTCCAAAAATAGAAGGGAATAACTTTTCTCTTGTGGACATATATTGACACAAGTCATCAAATTTGTGGTAATTTGTTACAGCAGTCATAGGAAACTGATATACAATAACTATCTTAGTGAGGGTGAAGTAGTATCTCATTGTGGTTTTCATTTGCACTTCCCTAAAGGCTAGTGATGTTGAACATCTCTTTAGGTGCTTATTTGCCATATTGATATCATCTTTGGAAACATGCCTATTTAGATACTTTGCCCTGTTTAAAATTGGTTTATGTCTTTTTATTATTGAGTCATAAGAGTTCTTTATATGTTCTAGAGACAAGTCTCTTACCAAATACATGATTTTTAGAAGACTCCTCTCATCCTTTGGGTTGTCTTCAATCTCTTGGTGTTGATCTTCTAAGTTTTAAATTTTGGTGACATCTACTTCATCTTTTTTCCTTTTGTGATTTTGTTACTTTCACTTTTGGCATCATATCTAAGAAACCATTGTCAAATCCAAGGTCGCAAAGACTTAAAGCTATATTTTCTTTTAGGGGTTTTATAGTTTTGATCTTACATTTAGATCTATGATTCATTTTGAGTAAATGTTGCTGTATGACGTGAGGTAGGGGTCCCCCACCATTCCTTTCCACATAGTCAGTTATCCCACTGTGGTTTTTTGAAAGACTCCTTTCTTGTTTTCTTTCCTCCCCTTTCCTTCTTGCACACTTCCTTCTCCTTCCCTCCCTTGCTCTCCCTCCCTCCCTCTTTTACTCCCTCCCATTCTTCCTTCTTTACAATTGAATAGTCTCAGAACCCTTGTCAAAATCAATGTACTATGAACATAAGGGTTTATTTCGGAGCTCTGACTTCTATGCCATCCATCTTTATACTTATCTTCATGCCAGTAGCGTGCTGTTTTTCTTACTACGACTTTATAGCAAGTTTTGAAATCAAGACGTGTGAGTCTACTTTTTTCTTCCTTTTCAAGATTGTTTTGTGCATTCTGGGTTTCTTGGATTTTCATGTGAATTTGAGGATCAGTGTGTTTAAATTTTTAAAAAATATTTTTAGTTGTAGATGGACACACAAACTTTATTGTACTTATTCTTCAAGTATACAAAACATTGTTATTAATTAAAAGCATTTTGTTGTACATAGAAGTCTTGAACTTACTCCTTCTAACTGAAATTTTATATCCTTTGAGCCACATCTCCCAATTTCCCCACTCCCAATTTCTGATCACCACCATTTTACCTGCTACTGAGTTCAACTTTTCTTAGATTCTACATGTAACTGAGATTATGTGTTAATTGTCTTTCTGTGCACAGCCTAGTTCATTTACCAAATGTTCTCCAGGGATATTCATGTTGTTGTGAGTGACAGGATTTCCTTGTGTTTTTTTTTTTTTTTTTTTTTTAGTGAATAGTATTCATACATATATGCCACATTTTCTTCATTGATCCATTGTTTGACACTTAGGTCGATTAAAATTTTATAGATACAAGATCACTTTAAAATTTATATGAAAAGAGAAAAGAACTAAAGTAACTAAGACAGTTTTTTTTTTAATAAGGAATAATAAAATGGGAGGAATCTATCTACCCAAGGTATATTATGTAACTACTGTAATCAAGACTATATGCTATTAACAGAAGGCAGTCATATGTATCAGTGGAATGGAACAGAGAGCTCAGAAATAGATCCACACACTTATGTCTGATTTTTGACAAAGGTAGAAAAAGCAGTTCATTGGAGTAAAGATAAACTTCTTATCACATGATAGTCAAGCAATTGGACATTCATAGTTCAAAAAAATGAAACCATATGAAAGTTAGCTCAAGAAGATCATGGACAGATATTTTAAAAATTGTCAATTTTTAGAAAAAATATGTAGGAGATCATTTCATGCTCTAGGACTAACCAAAGAGCTCTTAGACTTGAAATCTAAAGCACAACCCAAAAAGGAAAAATTGATACTTTCCATTAAGGATTTCACATTAAAATTAAAAACCTTTGTTCTGTAAAAGACCCTTTTAGGAGGGCAAAAAGACAAGTAATAGGCTGGAAGACATATTTGCCAATTATATATCCTACGAAAAGACGAGTCTAGAATACAAAAAGAATTTTCAAAACTCAGTGTTAAAAGCAACCAAACTCCAATTAAAGATGGGAAAAAGGACCTTTTACTATGGCAAATGAGCACATGAAAAAAATGTTCAATAATATTATTAATTAGGGAAAAATAAAATAAAAATAATATATCACCATACAGCTATTAGAATGGCTAAAATAAAAAATAGTGAAAATTCTGAATGAGGATGATGAATATGGGGGGAATGGGATCACTCGTATGTTGCTGGTGGGAATGTAAGCTGTATATGGAAAATGGTTTGGTAATTTTTTTAAGGAACTAGACCTGCAACTACCACATGGCCTAGCATTTCTACTCTTGGGGATTTATCTCAGAGAACGGAAGCTTATGTTTTCATTTAAAGCTTGTACACAAATGTTCATAGTGACTTTATTTGTAATAGGCAAAAACTAGAAACAACCCAATTATCTTCTAATGGGTAATGAAAAAGAGTGAACTTTTGATGGTGAAAGTCATTAATAGGCGTTCATCATCAGTAGTTGATAAAAGTCCAAAAACTAGACTCAGTATATAAAAGGCAATATCAAAAGTTGCATGCTGTATGACTCCATTTTTAAAACAGTCTTGAAATAGCAAAGTTACAGCAATGGGGAAGAGACTGGTGATAGTCAGTGGTTAAGGAGGGAATGGGGACTGGGTGGAAGTATATGTAGGTCTAAAGGAGGCACCTGAGGATGCCTTGTGTCAAGGGAGCCCAGCAATTCCTACTGTTTGTCTTCTTATTGGTTTTTCTTATAGATTTGTCCTGTTGTTCCAGAAACTTCCTCAAGTCAACTTTTAGGCCCAAATAACCTTTTCTTCCCAGGATGGTATAGAAGTGAGTTAACCACAGACTTTAGGAGCACCTCAGGAGTAAAAGCAATCAGCTACGCATACTCTTATCTGCACCAGCCAGCAGTGGTAGAGCTCTCGTGGACCTGGTTCCAAGACGTCCCAGAGCTGGGTTGGTGCCCTATACTCTCAGTCCATGGGTTTTAACTGGAAGCTGCATTTTTATAGCAGACACCTCCTCACCACTGCGAATCTAAATAAAAGTTTTTGACGAATGCTCACAGCTTTGTTTTTGGATACCCACATTTCCCTTCACAACCCAAACACTAAGAGCACTAACTTATGTATACATTAGAAAGCTTTGCTCATTGTACGTGTGATACAGGGATACTTAAGCTTTTATGTGAGTCTGTGATTGTGAATATTCATTTGTAAGTTTGTCATTTTCCAGGTCTTGTTATTTTGCAGGGTTGCCCCTAGTTATCTTAAAAGTCTGGAGATGCGATTAGCATTTTACCTGATTTGAAGATTGTCAGAGGGGTTGACCATGGCAGTTATTTTCTTCTTCATTACTTTTTTAAATGTCAAAGCAAAATCGAGGCATTTACTGATTATCTACTTTATATAGATATTGTACCATACTTTGGGAAGTGTGCCTAAGCACTATAAACCCAGTCTTTTCCCTCAAGTAGTTTGCAATTTACTAGCAAGACAAATATAAATATACTCAATATAAATATATTTAATAAGGTGAAGGAAAGCAAAATGTAATTTCTTTTTCTCTCTCATTGTTACAGTCTTACCAAACTTCCAACTCCAATTCTAGAAATTCAAATCAAGAACATATTCTAGATTTGAGAGATGGAAGAGCTAGGGTTACTTAGCCCTTCCCTGTTAAGGAGGAAAAAAAAAAAAAAATATATATATATATATATATATATATATTTGTCTTCAGTAGCGTATTACTGCCAGATGGCAATAAAACATATGAAATATTAAATGAATTATATTACACTATTTGGTCTGAGTTCTCTAAGGGGAGATAACAATTCAAGTTCAAGTCACAAGAAGAAAGCCTGATAGAGAACAGGAATGGTGCAGGGTGAGCATCCATACTAAAGATGCTGCTTCTGCTTTTTTAAAGAAATTATCTGTCATTTAACTTGTCTTAAAGGGTCAGGGTGGTCACCAACCAATATGTTGATTTTCTTTTCTTTTCTTTTTTTTTTTTTTGGCAAATGCAGAAAAGTTTTTTTTAAAGGATAAAAGAGATATTTCCCGAGGGCGAAGGGGATCCAGAGCTGGTATCCCTGGGAGTGGGGTTATCTTTTGTTCTCTCGTAGTTTCCAGGTTTCTCTCTTCTCATGTTTCTTCCTCTCATCCTGCCCATGTGGTAAAAATGTGGGAAAGGAGCCTTCCATGGGTGCCTCTTCATATCTGCCCAGAAAGGCAGGACTGGAGGCTTCCAGGGAGTACTTCTTAAAAACTTCCTGCTGGGAGGAACAATTCCCTGGAGGCAGGCAAACTTCCCTGGTGAGAAGGAGGGAAAGGTGTCCTGAGGTATTAGCATTTTATTTTCTTTGGCTTGCCTCTGACCTGATCATCTATCTACACTAGCTGCCTGTCCTTTGTTCTTTCTTCAAAACCTCATCTCACATAACTCTTCCCCTGCATCCCTGTCTGTTGCAGAGCCTAAAAAGTCGTTTCCTAACCCTGATTCTTGCCTGCTATCCTTTTGCTTGGGATCCTTTTGTAAAATTCCTTATTTCCTGAAAGCAATTTTAGAATATTTTTTTCCTCACTTTCCTGCCAATCCAAAACCTTGTGTCATCACATACAGTTCTGCTGGGGAAAAAGCAAAGAGCTTTCTTGCTATTTCCCGCAAGTGTCTTTGGCTTCACCTTTAAAGGACGGGAGCTTCTTGGGCTGTAGTTAGCAGTAGACAGGGCAAATAAAGTGATCGTTTCCCCTACGGAAAGATGACAAGCACATTTTTCACAGTGTCACTCTGTGATGGAGAAATTGAAAAGCTGGCTTTAGGTTCCTACAGGTGGTAATGGTAAGCCTCTTGATTTACTGCACCCTTCTTTCTATGTGTCTTTTTAGACAGTCTGCCAGACTTAAAACCTTTCTCTGCCTATGACTGCTTGTGTATGAGTGAAAGGGACCAAGGAGAAGGGAGCACTGGGTAGCTATTCAGGGACCCCTCTCTTCAAGTAACTGGTGAAGGATCATTTCACACTCTTAGCATCTCTGCCTATAGAAGTGAAGGGAATGCACGTATTTGCTGTGATTGGTACCATGAGATCTCTCTTTGGAGTTTTGCTTGAATTGATAATAATTCTGCATAGATAAAATGCCTTACTTGTATTTAATAGAACTACATAGTACACATATTTAAAATCCTTCTGTACGTACAAATACAACCCTTGGTAACTTCTTCCTACTTTTAAGTCTTAACATTTCCCTCCTCTTTTGAAGGTTGCTGAACATTGAAAGTGAAATGATTGTTTTTGCCAGTTTCTATGCAATGGTTGGTGTTGCAGTCCTTCTCTTAGGATATATCGAGGTTAGTAGCACCTCCATTTTATTTATAGATCAACATCTGGGCTCATCGACATTACATGAAATGCAAAGTGTTGACTTTAGCCTTTAAGCTATTGGAAAACCATAACAAGAGCAGTTCTCTGTTGGGAAGAATGACAGAAAGCGGGTGGGGATGCTTCTCTCAGGGGACAGAATTAGGTGTCCAGAAGGGGAGAGTGGATTTTTGGTTGCAATGTCTGGTTCTCCTTGCCATTCCCTACTTCATTTTCTCTTCTGAGCTCAGAAAAGACAGTTGTGGGTGAGTTTGTAGGGGAGAATTGAGTAACCCGGGGAAAGCCAAGCAAGTGGAGATGAAGGAAAGCGAAGTGTAATTTCTTTTTCTCTTTTCATTGCTAAAGTCTCATCAAACTGCATTCCAACCCAAATTCTGTAAAGGCCAATTAAGTTAGGAAGGTCTAGGATTATTTAACTCTTCTTAAGAAAGAAAACTATTTAATTTTTGCTGCCTTCTGTAGAGAAAAACCCCAATAAATCCCTCTTCTAAATTATTTGAGAATTCCAGATATTATTGGTTGTCAAGAGAATTGTCCTGCTCTAGCCTGGGAGTTTCAATAACATACTTTCTTTCATTAGGAGATATCTATCAGAAGATTAAATTCCTGGCATGTATCATCATTTTTGTTTTACAAGTCCTCAAAACCATTGCCTGAAACCTACATATGAATGCTTCTCAGCAGACCTAACAAGGGAAAAATTCACTTAGAAGTAGCGTGCAAAGCCAGTGATTTTAGAGCACTGATGTCTTGGTTTTTGTGCTGCGAGCCTTATTTTAGTCATGGAGAAAGTGAATCTTGATAGGGCAAAGTCTAAAACTCAAGGGACTGTTTACATGTCAGCATTGGATTCAAACCCAGATCTCTGGCCATGCCCTCCAGAGTTGTTCTGCTCACTTCCACTTATAACAGCAGGTACCAGAACTCGCTCTTTAGGTTCCAAGAAGAGGCATTCTGTGAATTATTCCCCTTCTGTTTTCAACAATTATATGGCAAGTATTATCTTCTGAAAAGAGAAGGAGTTAAATATTTTTAACATTTGCAATGCTAAGCATTCTTTTGTCCATTTTCAGGTGTGCTTTTGGGTGATTGCTGGAGCCCATCAGATTCAGAAAATGAGAAAATTTTACTTTAGGAAAATAATGAGAATGGAAATGGGATGGTTCGACTGCCATGATGTGGGCGAGTTGAATACAAGATTCTCTGAGTAAGCTGCTGCTACAACGGTGTTTTCATAGTCACGTTTTTGATAATAAAACTTGTTTCTACATTAAATAACAATTTATCAGTTAGATGTGATCTATTTACTCTCTTAGGGTAGGCTTTCCTAGGAAGCCTGGCTTTTTCATAGGAAATGTCTTATGAACATGGTTATTAAACACTGAAGCCAGGGAACTGCCATTTAGTTTGTAGGCCCTTGATTAAAATATTAGAAATGAAGTATTATAGAAGAGTTTAAAGAAGTAGGGTTATTTGACCTCAGAAGGAGAATGGAGGGAAGGCTGTTCTAATCTACATACATATGGAAAATACAATTAGAAATAATTATCCTGTGGTGTCTGTGAAGCCAATTTCAATTCCAAAACAATTCCCCAAATAAAACAATTCCAAAAATAGTTTGAGAAGAATTCAAACTGAAAAACCAGATTTAAATCCAGTTTATGGGCTGGGGATGTAGCTCAGGGTAAAGCACTTGCCTAGTATGCAAGAGCCCCTTGGTTCAATCCCTAGTACTGCAAATTGTAATCATCATAACCAGTTTACAACCAAGTATAGCATAGTTTGGATCATTAATGGCCCCCCAGAATTTCTCAGTGAGCCCTGAGTTAGAACTAGTTGAACCCTATGGAATTGAATTGAATTAAACTTTGAGGTTCCATGAAAGACAGTATTCAGAGAAGACAAAGTAGAATGGAAGTTTATGTCCCTAGATTCCAGCACTTGCTTAGTTACTTACTTACTTACCCCTTATTTACTGTGATCTTGAACAGATAGATGTTTAACCTTGTTAGAATGCAATGATCTAATCTCTGGGTATTCCTTAGGTTCTTTCTTGCTTTTAAGTCCCAAACCCTATTTGCTCCATCTAGATAAGAGCTT
Source organism: Sciurus vulgaris (assembly GCF_902686455.1). Lineage (NCBI taxonomy): Eukaryota > Metazoa > Chordata > Mammalia > Rodentia > Sciuridae > Sciurus > Sciurus vulgaris. The sequence continues at coordinate 123,415,555 of NC_136463.1, read as the reverse complement.
CAGAGAATGTTCTCAGGCATATGAACTTAATCTAACTGTATTCCACCAATATTCTGAATAACTAGTAGAAGGAATAAGAGGAGCAAACAAATAAATACTCAGAGCTACCACATACTGGTTGCTTATTATTTGAAAGGTACTGTTCTGCATGCCTTACATATATTAGCTAATTTAATTCTCATTATTGGCCACTATTACTATCCCTATTTTATAGATGAGAAAGGGTAACACAAAAAGGGTGAAGACACAAAAAGGGTGAAGTGATTTGCCCCCAAATGGCTTATGTTTAAATTCAGAGTCTGGCTCTTAGCCACTATTCTCTGCTGCCTATAAAAGAATACAGTAACTGCATTCACACAAACACAAAGCATACAGATTAATTAATTATATTGCCATGGAAATACAGGGAGGAAGATACTACTTATTCCTGGGGATTACCTAAAGTTTATGACTGAGGTGGTATGTGAAAAGAACCTTGAGGCTGAGAGGATTTAGCAGACATGAAAGAAGGACTCTTCAGACAGACCAGAGATGTTAGCTGCAAAAAAGAAAGAGACAAATAAGGTAGTTCCAAAATTCTTCATCAATGTCAAGTGGACATCATCTGGGAAATTATGACAAACATTGGCTACGAGCAGAGATGCTTCATCATATCCCAAGGTGCAGCAAATTTTCTAAGACTGGAGAATCTGCCATGCTGCCTGAGGAAAATGGTGGACAGAGACCAGAGTGTTTAGAAAAGAGTGAACGTCAGCGAGACGTGTGAGTTGACCAAATTGTTTCAGTGCAGCAAATTTTCTAAGACTGGAGATTCTGCCATGCTGCCTGAGGAAAATGGTGGACAGAGACCAGAGTGTTTAGAAAAGAGTGAACGTCAGCGAGACGTGTGAGTTGACCAAATTGTTTTAGTGATTCAAGTCTCTCTTGTTTCTAGTGATATTAATAAAATCAATGATGCCATTGGGGAACAAATGGCCATATTCATTCAGCGCATGACCTCAGCCCTCTGTGGGTTCCTGTTAGGATTTTTAAGCGGTTGGAAACTGACTTTGGTTATTATTTCTGTCAGTCCTCTCATTGGGATTGGAGCAGCCATCATTGGTTTGGTAAGAATGTCTTTTTGGAAGACATTTGCATTCACAAACAGCCAAAAATACGAAGCTTTTCTTCTCCTATGTTGTAGTCAATATAATTATCACTATTTTGATTTATTCTGCAACAGCAAATAATATTTCAGAGAGCAGGAATTAATGATATTTTAATAAGATAAATATTATTTTACTAATAGAAAACAACTTTATTTATTCATCATCTACTGTTTGGCAGGTACTATTAGGAGTTTCATATTCATTATCTCTAATTCTTACTACAACTTTATAATGAATGTATTAACTCTTGTTTTAAATATAAGAAAGTGAGATTCTGAGAACTAAAAAGACTTATCTGGGACTGCACAACTGGCAGAGCAGGATTCAAATTCAAGGGAACCTGATGCCAAATCCCCATCTACTCTCCAGTGTGCCTATTGTTCTCTATGTTCTCCTGAGATCAGATGCTTCCCTCAAATGTAACAAATACACCTTGATCAGTAAAGAGCTTATAGAGATTTCTGTAACCACAGCTATGTTTTCCATTCATTTGAGCAGTTTCTAAGAGAGGTTATCTGATCCATTTTGAGTGTTATCTTACTGTCTCTCTTTCTCGGTTCTTGACACTAAGACAAAATGTAAGAGTTTGGGGTCACTTCGGTTAAAAATACTTCCGAGGATTGAGACATTATTATTTCTTACTTATAGAGCATCCACACTGGAAGGTAGTTTGTGGGTTCAGGCACACTAAGAGTTTGCTATCAATGAGAATAGAATTTAAGTGAAAAGCTGCATGACATTTATACATCATTGAGCAAAAGGTAGCCAGCTGCATGATGATATTTTCTAGAAAAATATTCTCATATGACACTGGCTATATTATTTAAAAACTTCACAGCTAATATAGAAAATGGGTTGAAAGTGACAGTAGCAAAGAGCTCACTGCACTTGGTCACCATCTGGTTTTCTTACTAACAAGTTTGTGTAACTCAAGAGAAACATTTAATTCATCAAAACCTGGTTACTCATCTTTGAAATAGGATCATACCTCCCTAAATCATCGTGATGATTTAGGGCATTATTCAAGTAACACACTTAAGCATATTGTCTGGCACAGACTCAATTGCTGAAAAGGTATTTTATTAGTTTTTAAACCCACTGCATCACACAAGCTTTACAACAGTTTTTCCTACCAAACACTTTCCAAATATGCTCCATTTGATTCAACTTGTTTGTTTTTTTTTGTTGTTGTTGTTTAGATACATTTAATCTCTTCCTTCAATCCTGTGATCAACTAATACATACATTCAAATGGATCATATGCCATTTGTTTTAATGTGTTCAGACTAAAAATGTTGTCTGGTTGACTTGGTCATAAACAGACTTGAGATATAGTTTCTTTTGCTGTCTCAGTGCCCGCATTCCAACTTCTCGTAAACGTGCCATGAGTTTGGAATGCTGTTGCTCTGCACGTGTCTCTTCTTGCGTTCATGTCAGTGCATGCTTGTCCTATAAAATTACCCAAGTAACTTCACTAGGTCCAAAGCAAAGGCAAAAGAAGCAGAGATGGGCAATATAAAATGTGCTAGAAATTATTGTAGGTTTTGTATGCTTTTGTCAGATTTTAACAGGATGAGAAACATGAACAATTGTCAGATGTTTCCAAATACACATTTCTTAAGCTGCTGGGCCAATTTATTTATTTATTTATTTTATTCACTTATTTACTTATTTATTTTTTTGTTTTGTGGTGCTGGGGATCAAACCCAGGTCCTTGTGCATGCCAGGCAAGAATTCTCCCACTAAGCTATATCCCCAGTCTCTCCTAGATCAGTTTAATTGAAGATGTCCTGAGGTTAATTAATATTCTATTATAATAAAAACATATCATTCACAACTACTGAATTTCATCATTATTGTGGGACAAATGCATATTTCAGGAATAAATTAGTTAAGGAGTATGATAAAACTACACCATCATTCATAATGACCAAGTGCAAATTTTAATGTTGATGAAAATAGCTTCACTATCCTTACTAATGCTTTTCCAAGTCACAAATTTTTATAAATTGTGAACTGATAAAATAGTAAATATATTGAAAAATATTTTTACTCATTTTGTATTTTAGAATTCTAATATTTGGTTTGATCATACTTTTGCTACTGAAAGTTTGGGAAAACTGTTGGAAAATAAACTCCCTTGGTCTGAGTATTACATATGTTTTTAGCTTTCTGAGTTATTGACTCTTCCACAATGTGTGCTTTTTCTCCATGTTTCTTAATCTGTGGAGGGATTTCTTCGAGGGTTAACTTTTTTTAGGGCTCAATCCAAGTCTAATTTTAGAAAAAGTAAGTTGTCTACTATTAAGCACAGATGCCTTATTATTTCATTTTGCAAAAATATAAAGTATAATTTAGCCCCTATACTTTAGTTAAAATAGTGTAATATTTATCTAAAGTTTTCTTCTCTGGAATTACCTCTTCAATTGTGCCTTTGAACTCTCACTCTGTATTCCAACACACCACACTGCCCACATGGGTTTCTAATCTTTGCTTCTCCTGTTTGTCTATAAATGTGCAATGATTTCTGACTAACAACAATATAATATGACCTGATTTGACTTTGGAACCTAATCAATATAATGACTGAAATACTTTAATGTCCCATTTGGGATTTACTCTGTGAGGGAGTTTTTGACTGAGTCATTTTGATACATCAAAAACCAAACACTCATGGATGAGGCTTAACATCAACCAAACTTGGAACAAATTCCTTCCTCCTGTGTTATGGTGGCAAAGTGGCATATTAAAGCTGTTGTGTGTTTACCTCTGTTAAATGAATCAACAAATGACAACCTGACTTACGCAATAATCTACTCTTTATATTTTCTCTTCTTTTGTTTTTTAGAGCGTGGCCAAGTTTACAGACCTTGAGTTGAAGGCCTATGCCAAAGCAGGGTCTGTGGCTGATGAGGTCATTTCCTCTGTGCGAACTGTGGCTGCTTTTGGTGGTGAGGAAAAAGAGATTGAAAGGTTGGTTTATTAGAATGTCTATTATTTTCCTGAAAATCATCAATCTGCATAGTTGCCTGACTTTTCCTCATTTTGTACAAAATGGCAGATCCATGATCTACACTGACCAAAGGAAACATTTGTTCGACAGGTAGCTGCACAGAATAATTTAGTCAAAGCACAACAAGAAGTTCCAAACCTTAACAATGTCTTTTTTAAAGTGTTGGAGTTGCTTATATTTAGAAAGCTAGTTGAAGTTAGAAATTTATTTTAAGCTCTGATGATATGTCTGCATATAGGTCATTTCTCATGCCATTCTATGTAATGATGTTTGCTGCCATCGAAAAAGCCTATATGAGACACTACGACAGACCCCAGAAACATAAGGAATCATAAAAATCCATATGAACAATTACATGCCAACAAAATGGATAACCTACAAGAAATGGATAAGTTCCTAGAAACATACTGCTTACCAAGATGGAATCATAAATAAATGGGAAACTTGGACAGACCATACTGAGTAAGGAGAAAATCAGTAGTAAAGTCTCCTATCAAAGAAAAGTCCAGGACCTGATGCCTTTATTGTTGAATTCTAGAAAACATTTAAAGAAGGACTAATACCAATCTTTCAAAATTGCTTTCGAGAAATTGAAGAAGAGAGCATCATCAAACTCATTTTATACTGCCAGCATCATTTTGATATCAAAGCCAGACAGGGATATAAGAGAAAAAAAATTACAGGCCAATATCCCTGATGAACTTGGATGCAAAAATTCTCACAAAATATTAGCAAACCAAATTCAATAGTACATTGAAGGATCATTTCCCATGATCAAGTAGAATTTATCCCTCAGATGCAAGGATGGCTCAACATATGCAAATCAATAAAGGTGACCTACTACACTAACAGAATGAAAGACAAACCATACAATCATCTCAATAGATGCTAGAGAGTCATTCAACAAAATCCAACATCTATTCATGATACAAACTCTCAAAAAATGAACCTTAGCACAGTTCAACTATATATTACAATCCCACAGCTAAATCATATTCCATGCATGGTATGAAAACTTTTCCCCTAAGGTCAGTCAGGAACAAGATAAGGATGCCCACTCTTGCTACTTCTGTTAACCAGAGCAATTAGTTAAGAGAAAGAAAGAAAAGACATTTAAATAGAAAGGAAGAAAGGAAAGTGGTCTCTTCTTTCAGATAACATATTACATAGAGAAAACTCTGAAGATGTCACCAAAACACTGTTAAATGTAATCAACAAATACAATAAAGTTTCCAGATACAAACTCAGTATACAAAAGTCAGTAGTGTTTTTGTACCCTAACAATGAACTATCAGAAAAAAGAAATCAAGAAAACAATCTCATTTGTAGTAAGTCCAAAAAATTAAAATACTTAGGAATAGATTTAACCAAGAAGAAGAAAGATCTGTACACTGAAAACTATAAAACATTAATGAAAGAATTAAAGAAAGCACAAATATAAGAAAATATATCCTGTGTTCATGAATTGGGAGAATTGAATATCGCTAAAATCTTCATATTTCCCAAAGTAATTCACAGAATTGATTCAATCCTTATCAAAATTCCAGTGGCATTTTCCAAGGAAATAGAAAAAAAAAATTCTAAAATTCATACATAACCACAAAAGATCCCAGACAGTAAAAACAGAGGTCAGCAAAGGAACAAAGTTGGAGGCATCACCTTTAACTGATCTCAATTCTTGCTGTATTTAATCATCAACACAGAATGGTACGGGCTTATAAACGGACACATGGAGCAATGGAACATATAGAGAGTCCCAAAATAAAGCCACACATTGACTTTCAGTTGAGTTTTGACAGATTCCCAAAATACACAATGACAAAAGGACAGTCTCTTTAATAAATGGCATGAAAAAACTGAATATTCAAATGCAGAAGAATGAAATTATCTCATGCCACATATGAAAATCAACCCAAAATAGTTGAAGGTTTAAATTTAAGACCCAAGACTATGAAACTACTAGAAATAAAACCTAGGTTACATTAAACTAAAAAGCTTCTGCACAGCAGAGGGGGCTAAACCCCTAAGAAAGTGATAATTTACATAATGGAAGAAAATATATGCAAACTATACATCTGACAAAGAGTCGATGTCTAGAATATATAAGGAACTTAAAAACTTCATAGCAAAACAAACAAATGAGAGAGAAAAAAACAGAAAAACACAACTAAAACAAAAAACCCAACTTAAAAGTAGGGATTTCACCAAAGAAAAATACTCTTCTGTGTATTAGTGATGTTCAACACTTAGTAATATTCCTCAAAGAATTAAAAATAGAACTACCGTACGACCCGCTAATTCCACTACTGAGTATGAATTCAAAGGAAATTAAATCTATATGTCAAAGAGACATCTGCACTCCCATGTTCATTGATCACCATTCACAATAGCTAAGAAATAGAAACAGCCAATCCATCAACTGATAAATTGATAAAGAAAATGTGGTACATATATACAAAGGAATACCATTCAGCCAGAAAAAGAACAAAATCCTGTCATTTGTAATGACATGGATAGAATTGAAGATCACTATGTTAAGGCAAATAAGACAGACACAGATAGACAAGTACCACATCATCTCACTCATGTGGATTGTAAAATAAAGTTGATCTCATAGAAGTTGGAAGTAGAAAAGTGGTTACCAGAGGCTGGGAAGAGGAGGGGGGATGGAGAAAAGTTGATCCACTTTACACTGACAGTTTTAAACAGACTTCAAATAATTGCACAGGTTATTGTAGATTTTTTCCCTAAAACTTCTCTGTGTTTGGGGTGGTTCTATAATCATTGAGTAAAACCACTGCATTGTGACCTGTTTTAAACATTATAACTTGAACTACTTCTGCTGCTATTTCCTCAAACATTTTCTCTTCACAGGTATGAGAAAAATCTTGTGTTTGCCCAGCGCTGGGGAATTAGAAAAGGGATAGTGATGGGATTCTTCACTGGATACATGTGGTGTCTCATCTTTTTTTGTTATGCACTGGCTTTCTGGTATGGCTCCAAACTTATCCTGGATGAAGAAGAATACACACCAGGAACTCTTATCCAGGTACTTTGATCTCATTGTTCTAGAGGTAACATTTCCTGCTGGAATCTCAGAAAGGTCCATGGATTAGACATATGGCTCATTCCTTTAGTGTTGGAGGGAGGAAAGATCCATGATCTGACGGAGTCTATCTGCAGAAACAATACTTAGGCATTTGATTGTGAAGAGCTGTTGAGCATTTGAATTGATTAGATCAGTAATTTAAATATTTAAAATGAACTAAAGATTTTATAGCTATAAAATGATGATTTTCTGTCTGAGTCCAAAAGATAATATGGTATGAAAATGTAAAGTCAGTGATTCTCAATTAAAAATTAACAAATCACATGATTTAACTTAATAATACTGCAAGCTATGTGCCTAATGGACGTATTTGTGAAACATAATGAGTTGGTGATGTATAGAGTCAATAATATCCTCAACTGAGCAGACAGTACAAACTTTATTATTCACTTGTGCTGTACCATGCCACCACTAATGCCATAGCCACTTTAATTTTCAGCGTCCTTTCAGTTAATCTTTCAATAAGGAATTATTGAACATCTACTTTATGCCAGAGTCATCCAAAGTTCAGGGGATTCAATAGTGAGCAAAAGAAATGTGTGGGGTTTTCTTCTCTGTGTGTGTGTGTGTGTGTGTGTGTGTGTGTTTAGCTTGATGGGATTTGCATTTTAGTGGGAAAGACAAATGGTAGTTAAATAATCATGTAAGTGCATTATGGCAAATGGCAACATATGCTTCAGAGGACAAGGAATCGTGACAGTGAGTAGCCGGGTGACCAGTGTGGCTGGGGTCAGGGAAGGCTGCCCGTCCTGTTTCCTCTTCCATGGTCTTTCCTCCCTAGCTATGGTCTGCGCTGGCCCACTGGGTTCTCAGCTGAATGGCGCTTTCCCATTTGGGCTTCCGTTCCCATCTAGTCTTTCATTCTCCTTCACGGCATTTGCAGCATTCTTCAGAGCACTTGCCTCACATGGAGCATTTGCATTTATTTACACATGTCCTCGCCCATTTCTGCCCTCAGACAGTAAAGTCTATGAGGTCAGGGAGGTCAAAAATGGAATAATTGTTTCATTTGATCTGTCAGGGAGGTGAGAACTAGCTTCATATAAGATTCTTAAATAATGCCAGGCACAGTGGTACACACCTATAATCTGAGCTATGTGCAGTTTGAGGTGGGAGGGTCGTGAGTTCAAAGCCAATCTGGGCAAAATAGCCAGACCCATCCCAAACAAAAGAAAACAAAACAACAGCAAAAAACAAAACAAACAAACAAAAGAATAAAATAAATAAAATGTTTGGACTGCAGATTCTGGATGGAACAGGTACAATTAAACTACAAAAGATATCAAAATCTTGCATATCAGACATTTATAGATGAAAGCTCATAATTTGAGATCTACCATTTTAATATAAATATATTTTTAAGGAAAATTGAACAGCATTTTGATTTACAAATAGAAATGATTGGGGCTGAGGTGTAGATCAGTGGTATTAAAATGTTTCACAACTTTAAAGGGGGAATATGGAAAGAGTCACTATTCCTTATAATTTAGACATAATTTTGTACTTGAAAAAAGTGAAAATCTGTAAGATATGAAATCTGACTCTAAAGTCCTTTGTCATTATTGATCCAAATACTTCTAAAAGCTCTTGACATTTACCAAACCAGGGATACCCTAGTTGGCTTTAGCCCCAGTTGCTTCTATCTGTTCACTCTGAAGAATGTTGAGTTGATTTGAATGTTTTAATCAACCAACTAATTAACAATTAGGTTAATCTGGTACATTTTGTGATATACAAAATCATTACTGGTTACATGGTAATTGGGCATAAATGGTAAGTAATTCACATGTGACTGTAATTAGTATCATTTATATTTAGACAAAAATCTACTCTGGTCTCTTAGGAAAGGATGAAGGGGGACTGAATGGGGCAAAAGCCCTCTCAAGTCTCAGGTTTCAATGATAAAAATAATAACGGTAATAAAAAGTCACATTCACTCAGTGTGCACACGGTGTCAAGCACTGAGTGAGGTGTTTCATATAATTACCATAGGTAATACAACTTTGTTCTGTAATTGATGTCATACTACTACTTCAAAAATGAAGGGGAGGCCACAAGGTAAAGGAATATGTGCCAAATGGTATAGAGCATGACTTGAAGTCAGGTCTCCATGACTCCAGGGAACCACTCTTTTCCTGCCTCCAGCGGTGGCTTCTAGGGGACCACAGGCCCCCTTTCTCCAGCACAGGCCCCACACATTGTTCTGCAGCAGTCTCTCTTCCCACTGTTCTGTCCAGAGGTTAAAGGGTGTGATATTCAGGGTTAAAACCATTGCTGCTCTGTTGGGATGTTTGTGATGGTCTGGGACACATGCATTGTCCTGCCTCATGTGCACCTCACTTAAGAACCTCTAGAAAGTCACTTGCATGAGACAAACACTTGCAAAGCCAGGATGTGCAAGTGTTTGAACCTTAATTTAAGCCTCTAATGAGAAAATACATTCCTCATGTGAAATCCAGAACGCCACCTGTTTTTATAAAGTGTTTTATTGGGACATAGCCACAGGCATTTATTTTGTATTACCTATTGCTGCTTTTGTACTACGTGGTGAAGTTGAGTAATTGCTTCAGAGCCCATGTGACCTGGCAAACCTGAATTGTATACTATTTGGCCTTTACAGAAGATGTTACCCACCCCAGATCTAGGCACAGGAAGGCTTCCCGTACTGAGATAGTAAGACTTCTGATAATGGTGGTCTTAATCCAATTTAGATCATAAAAACTATTCTGTCTGCTGTCCTTACCACCTTGTAAGTGTGAGATTTTGATATTTTATTTATCACTATCATTCTCATTTATGTGATCCTTGCTGGATTACCTATTTTTATACACGTCATCCCACTTATTTCTCATAACAATCCTGAAAAGTATATATTATCATTACCTCTGAGTTCCAGATAAAGAAATTGGAGTTTGAAATATATAAGTAACCTGCCCCTGGGAGGAAACTTCTGTTGTGAAGGAACAAAGGGAACAAGGACAGATGAAGAGATCATTTGTTCCTGTGTGTAGGGTAGGCAATTGAGGAAGAGAGCATAAATTTAGCCCATCACCTGTGTGGAGCAGCATTGGCCCCATTAATCATTCTGATGTATGGAATGGAGAGGCTCCAGGAGAGGGAAGAAGATGGCTGAGAAGATCCATGGAGCACTGCTCCAACCACAAGGAAGAAACAAGATGGAGAGAGACTGGGGAAGTCTCTGATGTGCTGTGACACAGCTAGTAGGAAGGGTGTGGCCTATGGAAACCTCCATACTTGGATCATTTGATTACCTGAAAAAGCTATATTCACACAGGTGTCAACTTTACCTTGGTAAGAAGGCATGGCCAATGAAAGCTCCTCCAAGTGAGTCATGACTAGTACCCATTCTTTCATTCACAGGAGAGATAGGAGGAGGCTTTTGTTCCTTCTAGAGATTAACTTGAGAAATGGCTTCATTGCCTCCTCCTTATCTTTATGAACACCACTGGTACAAGCCAGTATTACTCTGCTACCAAAACCTGAGAAGCACACAACAGAAGAAGAAAATTGTAGACTAATATTCTTGATCAAGATGCATGCCAAAATCCTCATTAAAATAATTGCAAATTAAATTAAACATCACATTTAAAAGATCTTACACCATGATCAAATTGGTTTCATTTTAGGGATGCAAGCTTGGTTTGACATGCAATCCAATAAATGGAATAAAATACATAAATAGATTCAAGGAAAAAAAATCACATAGTCATCTCAGTAGATGCAGAAAGTCTTTGATAAAATTCAAATCACTTCATGATAAAAACCCTTAATAGATTAGATATGGAAGGATCATTCCTTGACATAATAAAGTCTATATACAACAAATCCATAGCCAATATCACACCCAATGAAGAAAAGCTGAAAATATTTCCTCTAAAACTAGGAACAAGACAAGGCTGTTCAAGACAAGGCTATATCAATTCTTATTTGATATAGCACTGGAAACTTTACCTAGAGTAATTAGGAAGAGAAAAAATAAAAGTGGTATCAGTAGGAAAAGAGAATGTCAAATTAACCCAGTTTGCAGATTATATGATGCTGTACCTAGAAAACCCTGGAGAGTCAACCAATAGTCTCTTAGAATTGATAAAGAAATTTAGCAAAATAGCAGGACACAAAATTAACATCCAAATTTTGCCAGTTTTCTTTGCACTAATAATAAACTCACTGAGAAAGAAATCAGGAAATCCCTGTTGCTTGGGAGGTTAAGGGAGGAGGCACACAAGTTTGAGGTCTCAGCAACTTAGTGAAACCTTGTCTCAAAAACAAAAATAAAAAGAAAGAAGAGTGGTTGAGGATATAAAAGTGATAGAGTGCCTCTGGTATCAATACCCAGTACTGAGAGAAAAAATAAAGAAGAAAGGAAGGTGAAAACAATACCATTTACAATAGCCTAAATCAAAACAAAACAAAACAAAACCTGGGACTAAGCCTTACCTAACAGAGGAGGTGAAAAATCTCTACAATAAAAATTATAAATTACTGAAGAAATAAATTGAAGAAGACAGAAGATAGAAAGACATTCCATGTTCATGGAGTGTGACAATTAAAATGGTTAAAATGGTTATACTGTGAAAAGTGATCTACAAATCCACTGCAATCCCCATTAAGATATCAATAACATCCTTCACACAACTAGGAAAAAAATTCTAAAATTCATATGGAAACACCAAAGACCCATATAGTCAAAGCAATCCTGAGAGAAAAGAACAATGCTGGAGGCATCACAATATCTGATTTCATAATATGCTATAAAGTCTTGTAACAAAACAGCATGTTTTTGGCATAAATATACATGTAGATCAATGGAATAAGAGACTCAGGAATAAAACTACACATCTATAACCATCTGGTCTAAGACAAAGGAACCAAAAACGTGGTCCTGGGAAAGCAACAAATGGTCCTGGAAAAACTGGACATCCACTTGTAGAAGACTGAAACTGTATCTTTACCTCTTACTGTATAAAAATCAACTCAAAATCATCAAAAATCTTAATGTAAGCTGAAAACTTTGAAATTGCTGGAGGAAAACATAAGGGAAACAATTCAATATATTGGTATAGGCAAGGATTTCCTGAATAGAATTCTAATAGCTCAAGAAATAATAGCAAGAATTGACAAATAGGATTACATCAAATTAAAAAAAAATTCTGCACAACAAAAGAGACAATCAACAGAATAAAGAGACACCCTACAGAGTAGGAGAAAAAATGCAGGCTATTCAGGTATCCTGACTATGGAAAGAACTAAAAAAAGAAAAAAAAAAAAATTCAACACCAAGAAGAATCTAATCAGTAAATGGGCAAATAAGCTGACACTTCTCAAAAGAAGTACAAATAGCCAATAAATATATGAAAAAATGCTCAAGATCTTTAGCCATCAGGTAAATGCAAATCCAAATGACATTGACATTCCATCTCCCCCTAGTAATAATGGTTCTTATCAAGAAAACAAAAAATAACAAATGCTGGTGAGGATGAAGGGAACCCTTATATACCATTTAGGGAAATGTAAGTATGGAAAACAGTATGTAGTTTCCTCAAAAACTAAAAATAGAACTACCATATGATCTATGACATGAAAGTAGTAAGGAGACAATCAGGAAAGGGGAAGAGGACCAGGGGGCGCCAGATGAGGCTAAGAGAGATTTATAGGAAGGGTAGATGTGATCAAAGCAAGTATGGAAATTTCATGATGTAACCCATTGTTTTGCACAATTAATATGTATTGATAATTATAATAAAAATTTTAAGTTAAAAAGATTCAACACAGATTGCTATTTGGAAGGAACATCCATGATCAGGTAGCCGTTCCCAAACTTAATGAGATGGTTCAGTTGGCAAGTTAAAGGACAGCTTCCCCAGCTCTACACAGGAATCTAGCCATTCCACCTGAGATGTCGTCAGCAGCAGGCGGGGCTAGGAGTGAGGCAGCATGGTAGTCAAGTGCCTGAATGCAAACACTAATAAGTGTGTGTTATAACCAACGTAAGTGAGGGATCTTTCAAATATGTCTGTTTCCTCTTCTTTTGTAACACTTAAATGAAGTAATAGAGCTAAAGCACTTACAATACACATTGTTATCATTGTTAGCAGAACAGCTGCAGAAGTGACGACAGTTATCCTAGTGACTAGCATACTAGTAACAGTAGTAGGTTGATTTTGCATGAACCATCCTCTAGGACAACCACACTGACCTTAGTGTGTCTGTTATTTAGGTTTCCTTTAACTAGAAAACCATAAGGCTGAGTATGTAACAAATCCAATGATGATACATACTTTGTGTGTATGTGTTGCCTCGGTCCCACATCTTATTTTTCATTCTTTATAGAAGAGTGATTGGAGATGCTTTATAGAACAAAAGCTGTGTCAGGCATTTCCAGGAACCAAAAAGTCATTTAGCTTTCACACTCCTGGAGAAGAATATTTCTGAGAAATCTCTCAGATTCCATGAATGGCTCAAATGGTAAGGGCACACTATTTACAAATTTGCAAAAACACATTAAAAACCATTTCTGTCTTTTTGTTTCAGATTTTCTTCTGTGTCCTAACAGGAGCTTTGAATCTTGGCAATGCATCTTCTTGTTTGGAAGCCTTTGCTGCTGGGCGTGTGGCAGCTGCCAGCATTTTTCAGACAATAGACAGGGTATGTAAGAGCCAAAAGTAAAGCCCAGCAGGAGGTGGGCGGGGCGAAGTGGGGAATGAACCCTAAAGGAATCTCCCCTACATTAAAAAATATGAGGAGCTATCAAAATGCCCTATGTCAGCAATACTTAATTACCATCACCAACTAGACCTGATTTTGAGAAGTGGGAATGCAACAGGGACCTAACACAAATGAGACCCCTGCTTTCATATGCATCCTGGGAGACAAGTGTAAAGAAGTAAGCAATTCAAAGATGAGACAATCAGATGGTGCCACATCCGATGAAGGAAATAGAGTAGGGCAATGGGATGTCGACTAGGGCAGGGAAAGGAATCTCTAAACTGAGTGCATGGGAAGTGAGAGCAGGAAGGAAATTCCTGAAAGCAAGACCCCCAGATGGGCAAGGGCTTGATGAACTCAAGGAGCTGAAAGAAGACGACGTGAATGAAGAGAGTAAAGAGGGGGCAGAGACTGGAGGGATAAGAAAGGGTCTTGGGGATATAGGACTTAAAGATCAAGTTCATAAGATTGGATATTTTGTTAATGTGCCAGGAAGTCTCTACAGGTTTATGAAGGAGCTTGGTAGGCTGGCCAGGATTTTACTGGTTAATCTACAGAAGCAAATTGGAGGTCAAGCCAGGAAGTCCCAATTCAAGAACAGAAGGGAGAAGAAGGCAATATGTTCTTCCTTTCTGAAACAATGCCCTAGGTTTAGTCAGAAGGACTGGGAATAAATGGTGCTTCATGGATCCTCTGAACCATAAGTATTTTTTTTTGTTTTTTATTTTTTTGCCGAACAGAGAGGCTGTCATCGATCTGAGAAAACGGCTCCTTACTTTATTTGCTTTATTTGTGGGGCTTAATATCCTGGGATATAGTGAGATTGTTAGAAAGCCTATAAAAATGATACTTTATTCAACCTCATTTTAGGGTTGTTATATGTTCAAATGAAATAAGGACACTAATGTGATTCTGAAATTATGACTAAAAATTAAGACATTTTTAAAATTATTGTATTATTCTTATTAGAGATCCAAGAAGAAAGTAGATTACATTATACCCCCAAGTAGAACGATGGTGATGAATTTCTGTTACTAGTTGCTAGAAAGGGAAGAAGTTGAACCCGGAGTATTTTGATAGCAGGAGGTTAACAATCCTTAACCAGAATCGTTAAGTTCTAGATTAGACTTTCTACTGACAATAACAGAGGAGAAATTCAGGATATCAATTGAAAGGTGGTAATATTTGAAGACACTGTTGGCCAAGAATTAGTTCTTTGTATTTATTTATTTATATTTGTTGATTCTTTTTAGTTATACATGGTAGTAGAATACATTTTGATAAAATACAAGTGTCGAATATCTTATTCTAATTAGGACCCCATTCTTGTGGATGTACATGATGGTGGGATTCATGTAGGTATTTTCTTATGTAGTTCTAATCCTCCTCTACAAAGAGTCCCATTGGCTCCCATTTTAGTTGACTAGTTGTATGGCCCTAGGCAAGAAACAATCTCTCTCAGATTCTTCCACTTCCTTACCTGAAAAATAGGTACATCATTTGTCTAGCTAGGTTATGATGCCAATTATGTAAGTGAAAAAAACACATTAAAATATCTGCACATCACCTCCCATGATATTTAAGTAATGTGACTAATGTATAATTTAATACATTATAACAAACAATAATAATATTATAAGTTAACTGTGGAGAGCGGTGGCAGAGGATGGGAGAGCAGTGACTGAAATTGAGGGTCTCTGATGACTTCATGGCTATGGCATGCCTGGTGCCTGGGAATGTTCTGTGCAAGGGCACAAGATGCTTAGCTGCTGTGGCAATGCCCTGCATGAGGAGGCTATGTGCAAGAGTCCTATCAACTTTGACCTTGATCTCAGGCACACAGGTCCTGGGAAGTAAGGAATTCTTAAGCTAGACAACCAGCTCTGCTTCTGTGGTTCCTGCCAACTTTACAGTAACTTTAAAAAATGGACTTTCTTGAGAGCTACACATAGCTCCTATCATTGCACTTTGCAACTATGGATTGCAACTGCAGAAAAGCTACATAGATGTCCTAGTTTCTGACTCCAGGAAAAGCCTTAAGGCCAGGAGAAGGAAATTCTGTGCCCAGCTGTCCTCCAGGGTTCCATGTGGCCAACAATGTTACCTTCCTTTGTGTCTTAAGACCAAAAAGGGCATAGGAGGAGACAGACATGATAATTGACTGTAGTTACATAAATTGTTCTTTTTGGGTCTGTGATTTTGAGCATATGAACCAATTACCCCAGACTCTGGCCATGTACTTTGGTTTGCACTTGATGCCTATTTATACTTCCGTTTTATTCCTGTGTGTTCCTTTATTATTTTCCATGCTTCTTTTTGATTTGTATATATCTGTATATGTTATGTATATCCTTTCTTCTATGTGGCAAGATATTTTTCTCACAGTTTTTGCTTATTTTTTAAACTTTATATAGTATCTGTCATTATGCAATAGTGTAATGTTTTGTGTCATTAAAATTTTCCTTTTTCTTTATAAAAAAAAAAAAAAAAGATGTCCTAGTTTCTGTAACTTTCCTGAATACAAGGAATAATGGTTGCATAGTCTTTAACCTGATAATGAGACACATACAAATAAAAATTGCTGGTGTAACTCTTTAGATCTGCATCTCCATCAGAGGGCAGAGCTCCACCTAATCCCAGTTTAATCTTCAAAATCTGTTTGTGAATCTTTATTTTCTAATCCCCCTACACCCCTCCCTGGAACCAAGAGTTTGGCTGTGCTGGTCGTGGCAATTAACAATATAGTAATATAATATATATTAATGTCCCAGTAATTCAATAAATGATATTAATTAAATTAATGAAAAATACATCATTATATTAAGACATCACATTTAGTAATAATATGCAATAATATAATGTCAAAAGTAGTAGGGATTATTTTCATTATTATTCACTATTATTATGTATTGAATGTGCAAACAGTTTTTCTTTAGCATATCTTTGCAGTATTTTACCTGGTGGTTGTTTTGTTTTATGAGTTAACTCAAATTAAAATGGACAGTTTATGCATATAGCATGTATTGTTGCTACATCCCTCCTGAATTCCTCTCCAGAAACCCATCATTGACAGCATGTCAGAAGACGGTTACAAGCTGGATAGAGTCAAGGGTGAAATTGAATTCCATAATGTCACCTTTTACTATCCCTCCAGACCAAAGGTGAAGGTGAGTGCAGGTTTTTTTTTTTTTTTTTTTTTTTTTTTTTTTTTTCCCTGAAAAGGGTAAACCTTTGCTTTTGAGTATTTATTTCCACAGTCACCAATTGCTTGTTTTCCTAGGTCTGACTCAGTTTCCAGTAACTGGGGTCCGAGTAGGTTTCTCTGGAAGTGTTGTTGGGTGTGGTGCCATATCTTAAGCGACACACCACATTCTTTTGTGATAATTGAATTGTGTAAATCCCTGTGGTTGGAACATAGACTCACCACACATTCAGGTTAAGTCAAGTATATGATGCTCTGTTGAAATGAGTGGCAGATCCTGTCATTCTAAGCATATGGTAAACAGGCTATAAGCAATCCCAGCAAGGAGCAGGGTTTCATCACCACCTCCTTACAGACTGCAGAAGGTGGAGCTCTCTGAATGGGTAGGTCAGAGTGGCAAAGGGAACTCACTATGGTTTTTTACATACTATCTGTAAGTTCATCAGGGTCACTGCATTAGTTTTTAGGGGAAGGTACCCTAATGATATTATGCTTGTGTATCTTGTGCTAGATGACTGACTGTCCAGGGCACATGGTGAAGGAAATTTACAGTTTTCTGAAACTACAAAGCAAGATCTTTCAAGATAATCTACTCCCTAGGAAAATTAGAATCCATTCTCCCAAATGAATTGACTTTGAAATGAGACCTATTCCTCATTTTTAACAGAGTATCTCGGGTCTCTTTTTCTTAATAATAGTTCTGTTATCCCTGAAGAACTAAATCCAACTTGCTGGCCTAATATATTCTCATTCTATACACCTATAATGTAGGCATATGAGTAAACATATAAACATAAGTAAATGTATATTCTGTCTTCATATTCGAAGTATATTATCATTATATATTGCATATATACCTAAACATCAAATGTCATATGTTAAAAGTGCTTTTTGTCTTGCTATAATTGTTCTATTTTATTATTTTTTTAAATTATTTATTTTTTAATTTTTTACAGACTGCATTTTGATTCATTGTCACAAATGGGATACATCATTTCATTTCTATGGTTGCACACGATGTAAATTCATACTATTCGTGTAATCATACACGTACATAGGGTAATGATGTTTCATTCCACCATTTTTCATACCCCCCCATTTCCTTCTACATAATCTAAGGTTTCCCCATTCTTCTCTCACTTCCCACACCCCACCCCCACTATATATCATTCTCCACTTATCAGGGAAAACATTCGGCCCTATAAATCACAAAGTAGTATTCACTCACTCAGTAAATATTTAGGAATGAAAGTCTAAAACTTTCTTCATAGTTGGAATCAGCTCATGTTAGCAGCTCAACAAATACTGGTTGAATTGACACAGTGATTTCATTTCTGTTTCATCTTTTATTCTTAATGGCAATAGTTTGCTTTGGTAAAATTTTCTGTTCTTGGGAGCTTACAGGTCCATTACAAGTCAGAAAGTGGAAATATATTTGCAAGATTGACTTTCCAGTGTAAAATGAAGTGAAATTTGGTCACACAGGACCCACAAACTAACTTCACACTATCAATACAAAAATCACCTCTCATTGATAAAATATTCAGCAGATCATTGTGAATGAGCTGCTCATTCTTGACCCCTGATGGCATTTAATCCCTACCTTTCATAGTGCTTGGGGTCTAGAAACACACTCTAAACACTTTTTAGGTCAATGTATCCGAGTACTATGCCCACACACTATACAGTATATGATAGCTTAAAACCTACAAATCAGTTTGTTGTTAATTGTTGGTCAGTAAAGTAGCATTGTATACCTCACTTACTGGGATTTTTTTTTCTTTAACTAATTGGGACAGTCTCCTGGAGGTATCCTAGTAAGTCAGAAGTGTTTTTAAATTAGATTTTGGAACATAATTTTAGAAGTCAGTCTGGCTTAGTTACTTTACCAGTGTTACCATGCATCATTTTACTTGTTGGCTTCAGTTATTAAGTAATTAGTAAATGCTAAAACCTGATTCTAGGCCTGTTTCCTTTTGTTGGTGGTGGATGGGTGTTAAGAGTTGTGCTGTGGTACATAAGTAAACACATATGCACACTCACACACAGTGTTCTCACAGACCATCCTAACCTGTAGCCTTGTTGCCTGATTAGAGCACAGTGATAATCTGAACTTTTTAATTTTCTTTCCTTTCCAGATTTTAAATAACCTCAGCATGGTCATTAAGTCAGGGGAAATGACAGCTTTCGTAGGATCTAGTGGAAGTGGGAAAAGTACGGCACTACAGCTCATTCAGAGATTCTACGACCCCTCTGAAGGCATGGTACGTGTCTTCCAGAAACCTCTCAACACATGGGGAAAGGGAAATGCAAAAGTGGTGCTCTATTGTCAAACTGAGATTGTCCTGGTTCACACATAGATTTAATGACTTCTTACTGAATCGAGAAGAGCAACTCCCTGCACAGTGACAGTATTCAGTGACTAACCAGTTCATTCCATTTGCTCAGTAACTGAGTGAACTGGTATGGCTACTTCTGCAGTGAACTATCTAGTCCACTTCTTTCCTTCTGTTGTAACAAAATTCTTATTGATTCCTTATGATCTCCAAATGCCAAGTATAGGAAAGCTAGTGCAGCTAGAAATGAACAAAGAACAGCCTTTGATTACTGCTTCAAAAGTTGGGTTTAAGAAAACCTTTTCTATATATAATTCCTCAAATGATGTAGTTTCTTTTTCTTCATATTTTATTTGAGCAAACATAGACTGAAACTAAGAAAATAAATAATGTTAATAATCACCACTTGCCACATATTAGATGTTAGGTACTTCATAAAAATGATTTCTTATTTTCACAATGATTCCCAAAACGTACATATCCCCATTTGACAAATGAGGAAGCAGAACCTCAAAAAGATTAGGGATAACCTCAAGTCACTGTGAGGAATGATTAGGCCACAATTTGAACTCAGGTGTGTAGATGCCAAGCACATGCTCTTTATTCTCTGCCTCAAAATTATTCTTGTCAGCATCTCCTTGAGGCTTTGAGAGATACTTGTTTTGACTGTAGGTTAAATGGCTTCAATGCCACTAATTCTCTATCCTGCATATAATGTTGCACTGACAAGGCAGAAATAATAGAATTTTCCTTTTTCACAGACATTTTCTTCTCAGTTGGGTATTCTTTGCTACCTGCCACCATAATGACTCTCTAATATATAGAAATTGTGGTTTTCTGATGTAAGATTTTTACAATTTTCCTATAGTGATTTTGATTTACTCCATTTATATCTTTAGTTGCTCTTGAACAGAAAAGCTTATTTGTTGAATCTGACCAGAAAGTATATAAATAAGATAGGGATTATTCATTTATTTTTTTGTAATTTTGAAGTTCCTTTTTGATCTGAAGTCAAAAGATAATAAAATATTCAAAGTGTGGTGAACAACTCGCTACTCTTTAGTGAGAAATTAGAAACTTATCCATTGCTGGGCAAACTGTGAAATTAAGTAACCTTTGCAACATTTGTGTTTCTACAATGAATTGCCCTATAGCTAAACATGATTTCAATTACACATTGCATCCTAATATAAACAGCCTCGTTTCAAGGGAAATTGTGGCAGTCACAGTCTTGTCAGCCTCTTTTTTCTCCCAAGTGGTCAAGTATCACCTCATGATTCAGGACATGAAGAGTTCCAAGCTGTGTGATGTTCCCATGCTCCCTAGGTGACTCTGGATGGCCATGACATTCGCTCTCTTAACACCCAGTGGCTGAGAAATCAGATTGGGATAGTGGAACAAGAGCCAGTTCTGTTCTCCACCACTATTGCAGAAAATATTCGCTATGGCAGAAAAGAGGCAACAATGGAAGACATAGTCCAAGCTGCCAAGGAGGCCAATGCCTACAACTTCATCATGAACCTGCCACAGGTAGCCTGTCCTCATATGCCAGAAGGAAACTCAAAAGTCATCAAAGGAAAAAGTTAAACAGTAGTGCACACTTTTAAAATTTAGAATCCAAATCATTAAATTCTTTATGCACTTTATTTTTTATTTTTATTTTTTTTTGAGACAGGGTGTCACTGAGTTGCCCAGGCTGAACTTGAGCTTGTGATGCTCCTCCCTTGGTCTCCTGAGGAGCTGGGATTACATGCGTGCCTGGAGTGAATCATTAAATTCTCATTATCATATTTTTGTTTTATGTGTGGAAATGTGCCATAAGTTTTCCCTTCCCTCTGAAAACACATATATTTAAAATCTGCCAAGCTGGGGAATTTTCTTCTGAAACTCTCTGTGCTTTAGATACAATTTCCTCATTCCACATATTAAGAACATGTTTAAAAAAAGGCTAAATTTATCATGTGGCACTACTTGTGCAGTGTTTTCTTGATGTCTACAACTGTTATTATTATTTAGTTTTCTTGCACTTAGCTTAAATATTGTGTCCTTGGAACTACTTCTCACATATTCAAAAATAATTCCTCATACTTCTTCATTCTATACAACAACTTATTACTACAAAGACCACCTCCATATTATTATATTTATATGGATTTTGTCACTGATGGTGTGCTAAGTCAACTCATGTTGCCTAATACTAAGCAAAATAAGAATGACTGCCAGCACCTCAATCTTAGGTTCCATGTAGCAATAGGCATATGACACACTCAGTAACCATTTGATATCCATGGTAACAATCATAAAACTAGTTTGATCTTTCATTCACTGTGTAAAGACAGCTTTAATATTGTGTTTTGCTGTGTTGCCTAATTAAAGAAAGGAGACAAGGATTTGATATGCACTTCACTCCTCCAAGATGGATTTTTAAGGCTGATTTCTTCTTACTTTGGCTGAAAATTTTATTTGAAGTTGAGCTGTAGAAAAACATTTACACAGCTCAATGTATCTGGGAATAAGAGCATAAATCAATTTCTTTATCTCTTGCGCCAATACTGGTTAGGTAATAACCTGTTTGGGGAAGGGGTGTTTTTTTCAGTAAAAGTCAGACCTGTGAAAATTCATACTTGAGGAGGAAGTTAGATGAGACGTTATACTAGGTTACCATCAGGAACCACCACCTAGTTCTTCTTCCTCATGACTGATTTCACCTTTTCCCTAGAAATTTGACACCCTTGTGGGAGAAGGAGGAGGCCAGATGAGTGGTGGCCAGAAACAAAGGGTAGCCATTGCCAGAGCCCTCATCCGAAACCCCAAGATCCTCCTTTTGGACATGGCTACCTCAGCATTGGACAATGAGAGTGAAGCTGTCATACAAGAATCACTGAATAAGGTTTGTGGAAAGTCTGAGTTTATTTTACAGGTTCATGTGGGCATGCTTGTGCGGCTGCAAGAAAGGCAGCTCATGGGGGGAGAGAAAGTGATACTATATGGGACCATGTATTCTGTGTGATCCTTTAGAAAATATTAGCTAACTATAATCTTCCTCATCTTGAAAGACAGTTAGGATTTGGTTCCAAAGACTGTACATGTAAAATTAAAACTCTTGTTAAGATGTTACATGATTTTGAAACCGCTCCCCTTTAAAGCTGTTGATTAATAGCAGCAACCAGACCAAGCATGATGGGATTTATGGCTTCCAGAAGCTATGTTGACCTTTTATAGAATCTGCACAGCCTGTTTAAGGATATTCCCAGGGACCAAGGCTCTGACTTACTTGTGGATTCTGGGATGATCCAAAGATCAAGGTCAACCTTGTCTTAAGGTCTTGTTTAACAGTGCACTGTACATTCTTGCAGTTTCAACACAGGCAAACAATCATTTCAGTGGCCCATCGCTTATCCACGATCAGAGCTGCAGATGTCATCATTGGTTTTGAACGTGGCACAGCTGTGGAAAGAGGCACCCACGAAGAACTGTTGAAAAGGAAGGGTGTTTACTTCACGCTAATGACTTTGCAAAATCAGGGAAATCAAGCCCTTCATGAAAAGGATGTGAAGGGCAAGTGTCATTCTCCTTTCACTTGCACATTAAGTTAATTTCTATTTTTAGGACTTGGCTTTCTGTGCATGTTAATAAACATATCTGATTTGTTCTCCCCCAAACACTGGCAGACATTGTATAAATGATAAAGGAAACCACTGAAGTTCAAGAGGTTAAGTTGTTTGATTGAGTCATAGAGCCAAAGCCAAGTCTTCTAGTTTTGAATTCCATCCCTTTTCTTTACCCTTTGCAGACAGGAGCAGCTCTCTCAAGTGTGTCCTACATACCCTAGGTGTCTCACTCTTACTGATAGATTGAATAAATCAATGACTAAAAGGTTTTATATATTTTTTCCAAGTGTAGATAGATACTTTATGCCCTACTACACCTTCTCTCTAATAATCTGAATTTTCAGACTTGGTGGTTACCCCAAGCTAAATTGTCCAGCATTCTAAACTTTCTCCACCATTTCATATTTGGACTTGTGAATGCATCCAGGCATGGCTACTGCATACATAACATCATGAGCTATTCTGAATACACTTGAAGCATTTGGTGGTTTTCTATCATTTTTTGCCACTACTTGTGGGGTTTTTATGATTTATGCTGAAAAATACCTATTTCTACAGAGGTAACAGGCTAGCATGTGGTTCAAATTTTTGTTACAATGTGCTGGACAAGTTACTAGCTTTATTTTTTAAGAATAAAGTTTATGGAATATTTTGTTATTACACATAGTAACTACATTCCAGGCAAATACAGTTAATGATTCTGTTTAAATATGGTTCTGTTTATTGTATACATTAAGAAGTGGCTCATTTTGTGTTGAATAGGAAAAGATGGAACTGAAGGCGACACACTTGAGAAAACCTTTAGCAGAGGGAGCTACAGAGATAGTTTAAGGTAAGCTCAGGCTGCATGGCATATTTTAAAGTTTTCAAATATTCTTAGGAGCCTCAGGCAATATCTTAAGTATATCAAAGAAAGCCCCAAGCAGACTCCCAGATCTTATGTAGTAAGAACTGCAGATGAATGCTTTTGTTGCTGTATTGACATTTATGTTCATAATTCATAGCTTTTTTTGGTCTAACTTTAACTTTCGTCTTATTGAAGGCAGGATCCCAATGGAGGGCTTTGTGGATAAGATGTTGTTTATTAGCTGGGAACAGTAATGCACATCTGTAATCCCAGCTATGGGGGCAGATGAGGTAGGAGGATGGCACGTTCCAGGCCAGCCTAGGCAACTTAGACCTTATCTCAAAATATAAAATTAATAGGGCTGAGGATGTATTTCAGTGGTAGAGCACTACTGAGTTCAATCTCCATTACAATACACATACACACACATCATTTATTGAATTTAGGGGATTTAACAAAAATCTGTGTTTAGTCTTTCTGCACTAAAGCTAACTGTTTTATTCGGAGCACTGTCTTATATGGAGGTCACATTTAGTGTCTTTAGCTCCTCTAACTTACTGAGATGCAATTGAATTATAACATTTCTGGTCCCAGAGCAACACAATTGAAAACAAATCATTCATTAACTAGATGAAATAAAAATGTGTGTTTTTGCTTTTAAATAGAGTTTCCCTAAATGAGCTATTTATTTTTCTCTGGATTACTATATGGGCATTCGCTTTCAAAACATATTTTTGAAGTATGCTGTTAGCAAGACTATAAATTTTTAGTCTTTATGAGTTTCATGTTAAAAAAAAAGAAAAGAATTCTCCCCTGATGTTAAAGTTCTATCTATTAAGAATTCTACCCAGGAACATGTGTCTATATTTATGAAAAAAGTTAGGAGACTATTAGGTGATGGTTGACTCCTCTCTCCTCACCACTGCCCTTACTGCTTCCTGGACCTATAATGCAAGGCTGTGTTGCGAGCAGACTCAGTTACTGAACTTGCTCAATCAAGATGGCTTACTGTTTATTAAGCCTCTTTAATTAAGAGGCTTACAATGAAGCAGTCAGCTAACAATTCAACATGGTAAGATTTAATGCATTTTAATATTAAAATTTTAATATTAAATATCAAATTAAAAGAATACTTCACTTAAAGGTATCATGCTTATTTTCAACTGAAAATAGATATTTCAGGCATTAGTGTAACTTTGCTTTTTAAATCTAAATTCTCAAAGTTAAAAAGGTTAAATTTTTTTTCTCTTGAGAACAAGTTTACTTTTTTTTTTTTTTTTTTAAAGAAATGCTAGTTTTATTGAGTTTATTGAATTTGGAATATAACAAAGAAATAGTCTCAAGTTATTGTAAAACCTACAAAAGTTACCAAAATTTTTAGGCAAGTTTTATAAACATCTGGCAGTAAGTCTAGTCATGAGTAAATGTTAAAATCATTAGAGTCATTAAAACCGTAATCTGATGACACCAAGTAGCTTAAACACAGAGAATGACCAGGCACTTCTGTCATTAGAACAGTTAAAGTGGAGGTGTATCTTGTGGTCATGTCAATAAAAAACTAATTATTTTAAGATGAACAAAATTATATTTATTCTGAGTAATTTATTTAAAGTTTATTTTTAGAAACAGATAACTGTTTGGCTATAATTTCTCACAAATTCTTCATTTTAGTGACTAAGATGAGAAATTCAGAAATACTGTCTATGCACAGAAAGTAGCTATTAACCTCCTGCAGAGAGAAAGATTTATAAGTTCGAGTAAGAAGATCTGTTAAAAATATCTCATTGTATGCACTGACAATGACAATATTATTTTTTTGCTCCAAGATGACTAAATGAAATGTTAATTGGTGTTTTGTTTTTCAGCTTTAGTCTCTCAATGCCTATGTTCCTCTTCAGTTATATATTTTAGGTTCAAGAACAATTTAATAGATAATAGCAAATAATTTTCTAAATAATAACTGAGAGAGCAATTAGTCCCCCAATTAACATTTTTCTTTATTGTGTAAAATGGTACACAGCCTCTGAGACAGGGAGAAGCAAAAGTTTTGGGTTTCTGAAAAGGGGTGTCATAGACTTTGGTCTTGTTGGTAGATAAGCAGGGAACCAGCTAACAGGTAGAATAGCATCCTTATAGCTCATGGTCTCATGAGAGCCTATGTAAGACAGGTGGGATAGTCTGGGAAATGGTGAGGAAAGTGTCTTAAGAAATATGAGAGTAGTAGAAACCCAAGGTACAGGATATATGTCCTCCCATGTTCAGCACTGGGAAGTAAGCAGTTAAATCTTAACACCCTGTCCATCACCTATTCCTATCTTGGTGTTCATTGCATTGGGTTTGCATTTTAGACCTCTGACCTCTGACCTATCTTCTAGAGAAGATAGCTTAACATTAGCTATGTAACCCAAGGAAATAACTCTATGAAGTTTCAGGACAGATGGGAAGGAATGTGGGTGTTCCATAGGCCACTTGGAGGACAAGGAGCCGGGGTGGGGAGTGGTTCATGTCCGATCATGAGGAGAACTTGGCAAGAGTTTGAATGTGCAAGAACAAGGAAGAGAGTGGAGCTCAAGTAAGTATACAGCATTGAGCCTAGGTGGCTCACAGGATGACAGTGCCATTAACAGAACATGGGAACCAGTTAAAGTAATTAAGAGGGCACGTTACTGTTTCCTTCAGAAGCCTGGATGAGGACCTAGTCACAAGCATACATTGGTATTTGCTTTAGTCTACTCTTTCCTGGATACAAAATAGGGGCAACATGTGAATGGTTCCTTCTAGAGTGTACTACAGCAGTGACACAGGTTTCCTCATCTCCAACATTCTCATAACACTACTACTTCAGATTAAGCTTTCCAAAGTACAGCTTGGGTAATGTAACTTCTCTCCTCCCAAGTCTTTGGCATTGACTGTATCATTAAGATTCTATTTGCAAATGACTGAATACCTAACCTAACTTGGTTCAGCCTTTAAAGAGAAACAATCAGTCGACATAACTAAATAGCCCAAAGATGCTTTGGTCTAAGACTAGAACTTCAAGGGTGTGTTCAAGATAGATGGTTTGTTTCCTTCTTTTTACTGTTGGTCTCACTTTTCAGGAAGCTTAGCTCTTAGAGCCTCTCAACATAATTGCTAGCAGAGCCCAGTGCTGCATACTTATAAGTTAACCTAAAAGAGAATGGGGGACCCCTTCCCAAGAGTCTCAGTGGGGAAAAAAGAGCCAGTCACATCCTATTCTTGTCATGCACTAAGCATATTTAACCAGTAACCCTCCCTCTCCACGCTTCTGTTTACACTGTTTTCTCTATCAGATGCTCTTCCCTGTAGTCTATAAATAGCCAAACACTGCTTAGCCACCTCTCACATGAGACCTTTCTTGGTATCACCTGGCATATGTTTCTTTTCCCTTTGAATTTCCAAAATCTCTATTCCAAACTGCTTTACCTCACTTCACCATATTCTTCCTTACATCAGGCTTAGGTGCATGCATTGCTTTTCTACAGGGTGAAATTCCTTGAGGAAGAAGATTCCTTGAGGAAGAAGACTGTGATTGACTAGTCTTTGTGTCTCGCCAGAATCGAGCATTGGTTTGCATGTTGCAGGTCCCAGTAAGCTGCTGTTGAAAGAATAAAAGAATAAATGAATACATTAAACTGCATTATATTATTATATTTCAGTAAGATTTGTGTCAATGCATTTCTATGGACATTGTATAGCTAGCTCAGAGACAATCTCACTGGGGTCTCTATTTCCTCCTGTCAGCTCACTCCTGTTCACATGGCATCATACTAAAATAAACATGAGGAATACCAGAGAGGGAGGGAGGAGAGAGAGAGAGAGAGAGAGAGAGAGAGAGAGAGAGAGAGAGAGAGAGAGAGAGAGAGAGAAAGAGAGAGAGAGAAAGAAAATGAAATAAAAACTAAGACCTGAATCAGAAAGAAGGTAAAAGTGAGGGGCCATTGGATTTGCTATGGCAGTGGTTAGCAGAACCATATGGGCTTGGAATGTATTTGAGCCTCGGGCCTCTCTTAGTGGACTGCTCGGACAACTGTGCTCACCTTCACTTTCTCCCTTCCCAGCTGCTGTCAAATCTGGGCCCAACAGTTGCAAAGCTTGGGTCCCAGAGCAGTCAACCCAATTAGCTCTGACCTAAGAATAGCTCTGTCAAACCTAATCTGGAAGTTCCCTTCTTTGGTTGCCATGGGACCTACCAAACATTTCTGTTTATTTGATGCATGATGTAAATTTGGACACCAACTGAGTCCTGTTCCAGCCTGCCCATCATATACACATTCTTCCATCTTTCTGTTTACAGAGCTTCTCTCCGGCAACGTTCCAAGTCTCAGCTTTCTCATCTGGTACATGAACCTCCATTAGCTGTTGTAAATCATAAATCTGCTTATGAAGATGAAGACAAAAAGGTCAGACACCAATCACTCATGCAGGAATGGAAACAGTCGCTCCTGAGGGGAGCACTGTATGCCCTTTAAACCTGAGCATATGGGGTCCACACGGTCATGCTAAATAGGGGAACATTAGCACTTGGTGAAAACTCTACATTTTATACCATTTTTAAAAAGAAACATAGATTAGCTAATTAATTACTTTAATGAACACATGTTAACTAAAACTGGACTATTAAGGGTTAGGTTTCAGATGAGCCATTCTGATAAACACGGGAAATATGTTTAGCATATGTGCTCAGCAAATGATTTGCTTTATCCTTTTAAAGTTTTTTTTTTTTTTTTTTTTTTTTTTGGTGGGGAATACTAGGGATCTAACTCAGGATACTCAACCACTGAGCCACCTCCCCAGCCCTATTTTGTATTTTCTTTAGAGACAGGGTCTTAGTGAATTGCTTAGTGCCTCGCTTTTGCTAAGGCTGGCTTTGAACTCGAGATTCTCCTGCCTCAACCTCCCAAGCCACTGGGATTACAAGTGTGTGCGCCACTTCATCAAAAAAAAAAAAAAAAAGAAGAAAGAACAGTTTTTTCCTCCAATTTAAGAATTTCCTTTTAAGTTATAACAAAATTGGCAAAAGGATTTGATCAACAAAGGTATTTGATAAGACTAGGCCTTATACAAGTAATCACAATTTTTGAATTACAGAGGTCCTTGTTTGTTTCCTTTAGACAATTTTATAATAATTATTTTAGGATGCATTTAAAATAACAATATTAATTTTAACATAAATTCAAAATAACTTAGAATTAAAGAAATAGAAGGGGAATCTGCATATATGGCAATAAAAAACTTTCCTCACAAGGATGCAGGTGTCCTGCTCTTGTGTACATTATCTAACTTTCACATAAGATGGCCATCTGCCCTCTTCCAAGCCTCTCCTGGCCCTTACACTCTTGCTTTCAACTCCCACACCCTACCCCTGCAGAAGTCTTTCATTGGAAACTTTTGATGGAAATGTCTTTATTGATCTTTCTTTGAAGCCATGCTGATTTATTCCTTTACTAAATTATGAGCTTCTTAAACTTAATGACTACATCTTATTTGTGTTTGAATCACCTTGGGCACCTAGTCCCATGCCTTGCACCAAGTCAAACATCCAGAGACTTCTCAACTGGAATGAAAATTGAATTTCTACCATAAAACGAAGCCCAAGCTCTAATATTTATGAAAGCAAACAAATCAGGGAATATTTTAATTACAAGCACATCCATTATGCATGATGTAATTTCAAATTCTCTTCAATAAAATGCCAACAAGTGAAACCATTAAAAAATAATTATAAACATAGGTTCACAATGAAGAAATTTGGAAGAAAGCTTGGTACTATTTGTAATTATGTCTATGAAAGATGGATTATTAAGGTTCTCTTTTGTTTTCATATAATAATATTGAATAAGTAAAGGTCTTAATATCTAATAGAGTTGGTTTAAATAAATTCCAAAACGTACTCTTTCTTTGGAGCAACTGAAGAGATGCAGTGAGAGAAAATACATTTTACAAGCATGGTTTCTTACTGCATCATGCTGTTGAAGATTCATCTCCTCTTCTGCTTCTAGAAATAGCTATGTCAAATGTGTCCATGGTGCCATCACAAGTAAATACAAGATGTATGATATAAGAATAGGAGTTTAATAGAACTTCAAGGAAGGACCAAATACTATACCAAAATTTAAACCAAATACTGCACCAAAATTTAAATCTCTCAATATTACACAAATTCAATATTTATATTTTTTTCTAGCTTCTGGGTAAATGTTTGGTGATAAAAATAAGAGAGAAAGGAAAGAGAAGGGAAGGGAAAGCTGACTTCCTTCTGTTCCTGTTTAAGCTGGTGGC
The DNA here is from genome assembly GCF_902686455.1 of Sciurus vulgaris. Classification (NCBI taxonomy): domain Eukaryota; kingdom Metazoa; phylum Chordata; class Mammalia; order Rodentia; family Sciuridae; genus Sciurus; species Sciurus vulgaris. The sequence goes on along the minus strand of NC_136463.1, from coordinate 123,385,263 downwards.
TGGTGCAGCACAGCCACAGGGGACCATCCGAGCCTAGAAAGAGATCTGGAGATCAGATGCCCAGAGTTCTTTTGATGAGGAAAAGCTCAGAAGGGAGCCACGAAATGAAAGGAAATCTAAATTGAACATAGGGATTAGTTTTAGAGACATTAAAATTTCCTTATTACATTCTACTAATCAAGATTATAAGTTGGGAATAAAACAAAATCAATAAAATGTCCACCAGTATAATTTTGCAAAGATGCTGCTTTATCTTCTTTCTTGTTAAGGGAGATGGGAAGAAGAAAAAAATCAGGGAAGTCAATGTGATGGTACTAAAGCTCTAAGAGGAAAAGATCTTATGTTAATAATGTTTGTTTGTAGAATAATTATATTAGAGTCCTTTATACTTAAAGAATTATTTTAAAAAGGAAACAATAGCTTCAGGATTAAAAAAATGTGTCTAATGGAATCTCTAATCTCAAGTAACATTGTAGGAGTAAAAGTTGCCCAATTTTAATACTTAATTAAGTTCTGGAAGTCCAAGAATTGGTGAACTCCTTTCTTTTTCTCATTTTGATAGAGGGTCCCTGACCTTACCCTGTGTAGATGGGGAGATGTTCTATAGGCTGAAGACCTACTTATGCAAAGTACTTAACTCCACCTTGTGGTCTCTTAGAGCATTGACTGAACCCTTGGAAGCGATGGTTTTATAAGTCTATGCTTCCAAACTCTAAATGGGGTTACTCATCCAGAGCCTCATAGTTAGCTGGTGATAGAGCAAAGTCATTGCTCTCCAAGTGGTAACTTTAGCTCCGTAAATGGGTTCAGATCCTAGATATAATACAACTAAGTTTAAGATCAGGGAAACCTGTGGGCTAGAGATGCCAGTCTCTAATATTTAGACATCTCTTTCAGTGAAATTGCAAAACAAGGTAGAATGTAAATGGCAATTAAGTCAGAAATTGATATTAGACATCTATATCTTCATTGCAACTATCTTTTAAGATAGGATTTAAACACTGGTGAAGAGATAGGACAGACACAGGACCCATAAGAATAAGTATCAGTATCTGTTCATTTGGAACACCTCACCTCTTTGTCATAACTTTACCATTTCTCCACACCAAATCTTCAAGATATAACCAAGGCAGGAGACCCCTATTGATGGGAATGCAAAAACCAATATAACAAAGTATAAAGAGCAGGACACAAAATTCAAGAAGGAAGTTACATTCCCCCTGGAGCACAAAGGAGATGTTTAGAAGGAAGCTGGGAGGAGCCCAGTGTTTAGCATTGTTCCACCTACATAGTAGTTGAGCAATAAGTAATTTTAAATAAATGCTTTGTTGCACAAATGCACGATGGACATAAAAGCTCCATTCATTTTTTTTTCCACCAATAAACCCTGACTGCACATCTGTTGTGTGCTTGGTATTGTGTTGGGGATAGAAAGATGAACAAGAACCACTGTCACTCTGCCTACCATAAGTTACTGACAGGGATTTTACATGTGATAGAAAAAATAAGCTGTGTACAACCTGCTAGTGCTACAGTAGAGGAACAAGCTCCGCAGTGAGGAAGCACATATAAACTTATAATTTTATCCTCTATGTGAGTTACTTATTTGCCATTAATTTATTCATTTTCCTTTCTATTTAGTTTTTACAAAGCACGAGTGAGATATTTCTTTATAGAATGATTTTAATTATATATTTATAGTTCTATTTCTCCACTGTTTAGATAGCCATATCAAATAAAATTCCATCAAAAATCCATTATTGCTTGGCATGGTAGCACACACTTGTAATCCCAGCTACTTAGAAGGCTGAGTCAAGAGGTTCACAAGTTGGAGGCCAGTCTGGGCAATTTAATGAGGCCATCTCAAAATAAAAAATATAAAGGGCTGGAGGTGTAGCTCAGTGATATAGTGCTCCTGGGTTCAATCCCCAGTATAAAAAATAAATCCATTATTTGGGGACTGATTTTCTAGTTTTGTATCCTTCAGGCTAGACAGCTGCATTTGGTATGTGTTGTGGGGGGATTAGGAAATAATTTCCTTTAGAGTCAAGTTTTTCCAGCACAGGGGGACAAAAGAAAATTATTCAAATGAACTACTTTGTGTTTTTTATTAGTTTATTTTGGAATGAAAGCTACTGGACAAAAATTTGTCATATTGTTTTTAAATATCTAGGTATTTTTCCGTTAGGTTGGGGATAACTTTGGGTATCAGAAAGTCAGGACAGTTTCCATCTTGTCAGGTTGTGGGTGGACCACCCTGTGGGGCAATGGTTCCAGGAAATTCTGGAGTTTAAATGTCACTAGGGAGCAGGAATAATTCAGCAAGTGTTGGTGCATCTTCACAAGTTTGGAAGCGTACCCTGAAGGTACAACTCAGCTGACATCCAAAAAAAAGTACACTTATAGAAGCCTAGACTTCTAGACATCGAGTGGTGAGAGGCGGACGCAGATTATATACTGCTACGGGCCTCACAATCTGAGCTGTGGTCGTCATAATTACCCAAGGAATGTCTTTAAAGCACAGACACACACCTGAGACCCACTAAATTGGAACTGTGGTGATGAGACCTGTAAGTCTGTGTTTTTAATCACCTACTCTCATGAGTCTATAAACATACAGATCTGGACACCAATCACTGTCCAGAACTGTAAAAGGGCTGATATTTTGCTCTACTGCAAACTATCTGGTTAGCCTGATAAAATTTCCTGGATGCTGGTAGAATACATTAGAGCCCTGAGACAAAGTTGAAGGACTTAATTACTCAGAGCAATAGCAGTGGCCATAGTTCAGCATTTTTGCATGGGCTCCCTAGCTCCACCCCTAGTTTCCACAAGGTGGCGCAAAGAGAGCCAGATGATACCAGCAATTGGAGTGGGGTGTTTAAGACCGGAGGAACCCTGAACTTGAGAAGCCTGGGTCTTTTCTAATGGAGAGATGGGCTTACTGCTTGGGGTGAAGACACTGTCTGTCTCCCAAGGTTATTTGCTATACAAACATTCTTGAAAAATAATCTGAACAAAAGGTAGTCGTTCCTCTGCTCACAACATGTGCAGAAATCTGAGAGACCCAGAAACATTGTCTCCCTGCAACAACCTAGTCTGACGCTTTCATTTTAAGGAGGAGGTAACTGAAGCTCGCAGAACTAAGGTGTTTGGCAATATATTCTATTGGTGCGGTATGGGGCTTATTCAAGAACCCCATTCTTTGTGCCTGTTCTACTCATGCTTTCCCAGGCACCTTTTTTTTTTTTTTCCTCTCTCTGACCTTGGTGGCCTGAAGTTAGTAAGCTGTCAGAAATGAAATAATTGAGCACTAGGATTTGCCACATGATTGAGTACCAATGACAAAGTGCAAATGATGAAAGCAACTGAGCGAGAACTTGACATGGAGGTAATGACAAATTTGTCACCAGCCTGAGCTGCCTTTCTTCATCCTATTTGGCTTACAACTATAATGAATGGACTTGACACCGGCCTTTTATATAAAATGTATTGGTAATGTGGTCTTTGACTTTGTAATCAAAGGAAAAGTTTTTGAAGATCTTTGCTATTATCTATTCCTGATATTCAGCTACCTAAAGGGTAAATTGCTATGTGTTAGTGCGAAAGAGCATTTGTTAATGTTTTATGGCCACTTTTCTATAGATATCTTAAGTATGTTTTATAGAAAAAGTTTTTAAAAATCAATACAAATCTATTTAAGCCACCTAGAATCCTTTCTCAGAGTGGGTAATAAATTTAACAAATTGCTGAATAAATGGGCCTAAAGAATTGAGTAATAGTGCTAGCAAGGAAAAATGATGGTTCTATATGGAATATTTGCCTTTGAGAGGAAAAACATTTACTAGCTCTGACACTCTAATAGCAACTAAAATGCTCAGAATAGGGAAATACTAATTTTCACTCCTTCTGAAAAAAAAAAAAAAAAAAAAACACGCAATATAGAAACCCCAATGGAGTATCACTTACTTCTGGGCACTAATAAAGGAAAACTTTATTGAAAGTAAGTAAATGATAGCTGCTGACACCACTTAAAAATGGTTTAAATTGTCTTGTTTCAGATATCCTAACCTGTCTCAGAGCTTTAGCCAGTTACTAGATTATAGAACCTTGACATTTATGACGAACATATCTCAAAATTTTCTCAAGTCCTCCCATGTGGAACTACACCAGAGCAAAGGTTTTTCTAATTAGGAGTTATTATTCTCAAAGATCCAACCTATTTAAAAGAGTTAACACATGATCACTTGTGAATTGAGGATCATAAACACAGCATCAGATGAGCAGTCCAGAAGTTTCCCTCCCATCTAAGCAATTCACAAGCATTCCTCCCAAAATAACAAACCACTGCATCTTGGAGATCATAGAAGTCACTCAAAACCAATCGAACCATGACTGTAAAATGCATGAATGCCAGAGGGTCAGATATATAGTAAAAGAGAATATGCAAAGCATCCACATATACATCTGGATCACTAATGTAATCCTCTCTCCCCTCAAGAACAAGAGCATTTTTATGGAAGAAGAAGTCCTGCCTGCCTCAGTTAGAAGGATCATGAAATTCAATGCTCCAGAATGGCCTTATATGCTGGTAGGGGCCCTGAGTGCAGCTATGAATGGGGCACTCACACCCCTCTATGCCCTTTTTTTCAGCCAGATTGTTGGGGTAAGTGCGTGCCTGAGATGCTTTATTCTTTTCAGACTTCCTTCTTTTTTATCAGTGGCTATCTCATCTTGGTAGCTGGGCTCTTTGCTCTAACATAAAAAATGAAAAGTTCATTGAGCCTCTGTCACACTGAAGGTGAGATGGTGAAGCTGAACACTCTTGTCTGGGCCAACAGGGTACTCACACATGCTTGTAAAAAAAAATGGCACTGTCACTGTAGACTTTGAATTGGAAGAAGGAAGCCTACCTGTGTGTAAACCACATCAGAGTGCAAAGCAGGTTTTCTGAATAATTCAAAATGATTTCAAGCAATTTTTAATCTTGCTGAACAGCTGAGGTACAAAATTTGACTTACAATAGCAGGTGTTAGTGAAAAATTCTCTGTTCTCCTACTGATTGCATTGAAATGGGGAAGTGGGGAAGAAGCAAGAAAAGCAAAAAAAAAAAAAAAAAAAAGTAAGATAAGGCATGAATAAAGAATAAGCTTATTTCAATCTTTCACTTCCTAGGAATTTTGATATTCTCCATCTGATTTTATTGCTGTAATAATAACTATAGATATTATGTAGTAGGCACTATCTAAGCACTTTTGTATAATAGTTCACTTATGTTTCCTAAGAACCATCTGAGGTAAGGATTGTTATTATTCCTGTTTTATAAAGGAGCAAACCAAGGCTCAGAGAACTTGGGATAGAAAGTGATAGAACTGGGGAGCCAAACGCAGCCAGAGTGACTGGAGAACTAGATTGCGATAAAATATTATTGCAAAGTTAGTCATCAAGATGATGTTATAGTTCTTAGTTGATACACCACACACACACACACACACACACACACACACACACACACACACACACACACACATCCTGTGAGGTCAACAGAGAAGGAAACATAGAACCTAAAGAATATAATTAACTTAGTCAAGGCGGCACAGTCAAAGGATTTGCCAGTGCACATTATCTGAGCTTAGTACATGATAAAAGCTTACGTTTTAGTTCCCTGCCCTACGTCTCTCTCTTGTCACCTCTCTGATAAATGTCCTGACTGTAAACTGTCCTACAGACCTGTTGTACAGGAAGATCTGGGTGATCCACGAACAAAATCAAGGCAAGTGTGGCTCACCACAGCCCACCATTTTAATTTTCAAACTGTCTCCTGTGATAAATGAGGAAATTGTGCTACTTTCAGGGAGGTAGGAAATTGGAAACACAGGACCTTCAAATCTGGTTAATTGAACTTCTGGTTTTGTGGTGCTACACTCTTTTATGCTGAAAACATTTTGTGCAATTAATTTAAATTCCATAATTTTCTAGTAAATACAGTATCCATTATAAAGAAATGTTCTTTCACTTACTCAACAGATATGATTGATATTCTCACTGAGACACCATGCTAAGGATTCAAGAATGCCTCGTCAGTTATGATTCCTCAGTGGAATCTTCAGTCTCTTTTCCTCCTCCCCTGCTTCCTCCTCCTCCTCCTCCTTTTTCCTTCTCTGCCTTTTTCTCCATCTTCTTCTTCTTCATGCTGGGAATTGAAACCAGACACTCAACCACTGATCCACATCCCCAGCCCTTTTTTAATTTTTTGAGACAGGTTCTTGCTAAGTTGCTTAGGGTCTCATTAAATTGCTGAGGTTGGCTTTGAACCTGCGATCTCCTGCCTCAGCCTCCCAAGCCACTGGGATTACAGACATGTGCCATGACACCTGGCTGAGTTTTCAGTCCTTGAGGAAAACAAACACTACACAGAAAAATCTATTCATCGTTTGACAAGTATTTATTGGTCATTTGCTGTTTGCTGAGTGCTGTTGCTGGTGTTGGGGATAAGGTGGTCTAGAAAAATCAGGACCTCGCTCTGCCTGCCCCCAGCAAAGCTGCCATTCTAGCAGTGAGAGGCTCTGGAAATGAATCTCACTGAGCACTCTGCAGCAGGTATAGATGGGTAGGGCATAAGACCTTGCTCTCCTGGGCTCAAGTGATCCTCCTGCTCCAGTCTCCCCAGTATCTGGGACTACAGGTCCCACTACAGGCATGTGCCCCATCTTACTTCTGATGTTTGCTTTCTAAAAGAAACTCATAATGTCTACTTTTTTTTGCTGATTATCTCTCTTTCTTATAAAAGCAGAGGAAAGAATATATTCATATATGAGCTGCCAAGGAAAGAGTTCTGAAATCCCTGTCAGGAGACATTTCCTCTGAAACTGGCTCTGCTAGTTATGCATCACATCCTGGGTGCTGTGATATTACTTCCTGTTACTTCTGTAGACCTGTTTTCTTAACTATAAAAGGAAGGATTGATGAAGTTGATCTCTAAGCTATCCTTCAGCTCTACTGGTTATGAAATGGCCAAGTCAGAGAAAAAAAAAGACAGTTCAGCTGTAACTTACACCCTTCTTGAACTCCCATGTGGTCATTGGTGGAGAGAATATTCTCTGGGACTCTTCTGGTCGCAACCGGAAATCTTAGGATAGACTTAGACCCAGTAATTAAGGGTGGCAAGATTAGAAGAGCAAAACCTACTTGGTGAAATCCAAAGTTGGCTTCTCATTAATGCTTTCACAGGGTTATATTTGCTAGGAGAAAGATACTAAACAAACCACTGTCTTTCCACTCCGATAAAGAAGAGGGCTTCTATTTGCCTCTGAGCATAATTATTACATATTCATCTTTCATGATACTTTCATCTCACAGAGTGTTATCATGAACCTGGTTTTAGTTGTTCTATTTTCATTCTGACATACCTAAAGGGCACAATATCTACATGTGGTATGTTGAGACCACACTGTGGGACATGGGCCCAGCACATAATTGGACCCTATTTGGAAACTGGTTGCTAATCTAGCCAACCCTCCATATACACATAAGGCATAATTTATCTGTTTCATTTCCCCTGTGTCTATTTGAGTTGGAAATTGTACCAAGTGCTCCAACCATAGCAATTTGGATATAGCATGCTGGGAAAAAGCAAGAACTTGGGAGTCAGCCAGCCTTGGATTTTTCATAGGTCTCTGCTCTGTTCTATCTGGACACATTTTGGGCAAGTGATTTATTCTTTTTTTTTTTTTTTTTTAAAGTTAAAAATTCCTTAATTTTTTATTCCTGGTACCACTACCACAATTTACAGGGCAATATACCTGATGGAATGAAAAGAAAAAGAAAAAGAAAAAGCTACAACAGATAAAAGACTTCAGGAATGTACATCTAATTGACACTACATTGCATTAGTCAATAGCTGCACTTTTTGCAAACTGTGGCTATGACAGTCCTGAACAAGAAGGGTTTCCTGTTTAAACTGCAGTAACTTTTCTGACTGTGGATCATCATTCCTTCTGTGGCAGATTTTTACAGTTCCTCTAATGCATTTGGGACAACTGTCTTAAAGTAACCTGCAGCTTTCCTGACAACTCCTCTCTCTCCTGCTAAGAACTGTAGCCCTTTTCTGCTGTTTTTAAAACCTTTTGCTACCATATCCACTACTTCCACCACCAGATCCATAACCACAACCATAGGGACTGCCAGAGCTTCTTCCACCAAAACTTCCCCCCTTCATGGGTCCATAATTTAATTGCTGTTGTCCACTGTAATTTCCAAAATCATTATAGTTCCCACCACCACCATAGTTACCACCACCAAAATTTCCTCCTTCATTGTAACCATCATATCCTCCTCCTCCACCATCATATCCACCACCTTGGTTTCCATATCCTGGTCGACCACCACCATAGCCTCCTCTACTACTATAACCAGGACCACCGCCATAGTTGCCACCATCACCTCCAAATCCACTATATCCACCATCCTCCCCCATAACTACCTCTGCTGCCACTACCTCCACCACCATAGCCTCCTCTTCCACCAAAGTTTCCACCACAGCCAAAGTTACCTCCACCACCTCCCAAGTTTCCTCCACGACCCATAAAGTTGCCAGATCCACCACTACGACCTCTTTGTGATCCAGCAGACTGCATTTCTTGTTTAGAAAGGGCCTTTTTCACTTCACAATTATGCCCATTAATAGTGTGGTTTTTTTGTCAACTGTATCATGATCATCAAAAGTTACAAAAGCAAATCCTCTTTTTCCCACTCTGCCTGTCTTCCATAACTTCTATGGTTTCAATCTTGCCATACTTTTCAAAGTAATCTCTCAAATTATATTCTTCTGTATCTTCTTTAATACCACCAATGAAAATTTTCTTCATTGTTACCAGGCTTTACAGAATCCTCTCTTGAAACAGCTCTCTTTGGTTCCACTACACACCCATCAACCTTGTGTGGCCGAGCACACATTGCTGCATCCACCTCTTTAACACAAGAGTAAGTCACAAAACCAAAGCCCCTGGAATGTTTTGTTTGGCGGTCTCTCATGACCACACAATCTGTGAGTGTGCCCCATTTCTCAAAATGTTCTCTTAAACTATCATCTGTAGTTTCAAAGCTCAGACCACCAATAAACAGCTTCCTCAATTGCTTTGGTTCCTTTGGATCATGGCCCTCCATTTTGAGACCGGACTCACCTCTTCCAACTCAAGTTCAATATCAAGTGATTTATTCTTGATGAGACTTAGTTCCATCGTCTGTAACATGAGACAAGAAACCTAAGGTCTCAGTGGTTTTTTTTTTTGAGAATTTAAAGAAATCCCAATTTAAGTTAAAGTAGGCTAAGTCACATACTTGACATTTGGCACTTAGCAAGAGTTTAAGAGTTTTTACCCTTTTGAAAATGGCAAAGATGTGTGCTGAACTCCTACTAGTATAAGAGAAGAGTAATCTACTGATGGGTAGCTCTTGGGCTGCATCTCAACAATAAAAATATATCAAGAACTCATGGAGCACGATTTCATAGAAAAAGATTATGGCTAGATCAGATGCCCAGTCTCAAACCAGACAATTGTGTGTGCGTGAGTGCTTGTGTGAGTGTGTGTGTGTGTGTGTGTGTGTGTGTGTGTGTGTGTGTGTATTTTAACATTAGTCAAGTATTCTTTGGTAACACTGAAAAGGTGGAGAACACCCTAAGCCTAAAGAACGGGCCCAGAACTCACTTATTGGAAGCTGAAAGACAGGCATTTCCTTATTCAAGAATAACCCTTAGCTAAGTGAATTCAGGCAAATGACTTGATGTTTTGGGCTTTAGATTTTCATTTAGAAAGTAAGACTCATATGACTTGCTCTGAATTCTAGAGTCTGTGGCTGTGATATGTGGTGACCTTTGGGGTAATGGTGATTGTGGCATCGCAGTTTGAATTTTCAGGGCATTTGCATAGTGATTTTAATACCAACGCAAAATATAGCTTTACGTTTCTGAATTTTTAAACGCTATAAACCTCTGAGTCATGTTATATTGGGAAGAATTACTGTGGTATCTTCCAAACCCATTTTCTACCTGGGTTAACTAGAAACTTTGTCCTAACCTAGCATCCTCCCTCTACATATCACTTTGGAATTTGCAATTTTTTGAACGAATTTGTTTTGCTTTGCAAGGAAGGGTTAATAGAATAATAATGAAAAAACAAGTTAATGGACTAACAGTCATTGTTTTTACTGATGTTTATTTAGCATATAGCAGGCATTCACTAAATAATTATACAGTTTCCTTTGAGCAACTGTTTGTTAGCACTGTTTGAGTTACTCAAACTACTTCAGAACCATAGGTAAAGATTTATGGAATAGCACTCTAATGCATACTTTTCCCGAACTCACAGTTCCCTCAGGTAGTCTGCATTGGGAAGATTTTGTTGCACCTAAAATCCTTTTCACTTCAGGGTTATGTCATTGGAATATGTTCTTTCAATTCTTTTATTGTGACTGTTTGCTTCTCAGTAAGTTACTTGAGCAAATGTCTGTAAATTCATCATGTATTTACAAATGTCATTTACCAGCTATTATACACTTAAAAATACCCATTCACAATCCCCATAGCTTTTTGAATAGAGGTGTTTTTAGCTTCCTGTGATTTAGAGGCAACAACATCGGTCTCTGATGTAGATTTTTTCTTTTCTAAGTCAATTCTATTCAATCCCTTGATAGCTAGTTGCTTTTCTAATGATATGAAGAATTTAAACTTCATTTAAATATGAAATATATACATGTATATATAACAAATTGTTTATATTTGTGGACTAGTTTATATGTATAAAACTAATAGCAGGCAAGATGCCTCAGTGTGAAAATCAACTATTTTACATCTTATTACTTGAACAAGATAGAGGTTAAAATAATACTTTTGAGTTTAACCTAGATTAATGTTCTCAGATTTTCAAGGATTTCCCTCCTTCCTTCCTTCCTCCCTCCCTCCCTCCCTCCCTCCCTTCCTTCCTTCCTTCCTTCCTTCCTTCCTTCCCCTCTCCCTCCCTCCTTCCACTTCTCCCTCCCTTTCTTCATTTTCTGCCTTATTACTTAAAGGACTGAGGGATGGTATCATTTTCTTTATCTGTGTCAGACAAAAGCCAACACAATTGCTTAAGTCAGGCAAAGAAACGACACAAAAATTCTGTAATTTTCACCATTGATTTTCATTGGCCAGGCATTCTGCCCCACAAGAGATTAATATTTAATGTTCATAGCTAACCTACTAGTTAATTACTAATATTTTAAATTTTTAAGTTTTTTAAAGCACCTTTAGGCTCATAGCAAAATTAGGAAGGTACAAAGATTTCCCACATACCTCCTGCTCTTTCCCATTATCAGCATCTTCAACTAGCATGGTGCAATCCTTACAGTGATGTACCTGCACTGACACATCATGATCACCCAAAGTGCCTAGAATGCCTTAGGGTTCACTTTTAGTGTACGTTGTGTGGGTTTGGACAAATGAATAGAGACATGTAAAGAGAAATTTTGTTTAAACATATTTGAATATATTTGTTGTTGTTCATAATAAAAAAGATTTCTTTCTTGCTTACTATCTTCCAAAGACTTTTTCACTTCCTGATAAAGAGGAACAAAAGTCAAGCATTGCAACTGTGTGCCTACTTTTTGTAGGACTAGGCTGTGTATCCCTTTGTACCCAATTTCTGCAGGTGAGAAGTTTTATTTTTCATTAAGTGATTAAGCTGTTTCACCTCTTTTCATGTTAAAATATCACTAAAGACTTCTTTATATTTTAGGGCTACACCTTTGCTAAATCTGGAGAGCTCCTCACGAAAAGGCTACGTAAATTTGGTTTCAGGGCAATGTTAGGGCAAGACATCGGCTGGTTTGATGATCTCAGAAATAGTCCTGGAACACTGGCAACAAGACTTGCTACAGATGCTTCCCAAGTTCAAGGGGTAAGCTATTTGGGTATCTTAGTCTGTTTGGGCTGCTCTAACAATATATCTTAAACTGGGTAATTTATAAATAATAGAAATTTATTTCTTGTAGGTTGGTAGGTTGGGAAGTTTATGATCCAATCACCAGCAGAGTCAGTGTCTGGTGAGGGCTTGTTCTCTCTGATTCAAATTATGACAGCTTCATGTTCCATTTTCATGTGGCAGAAGGATTGAAGGGATGACAGTGCTCCCTTCTGCTTCTTCTATAACGGTAGGAATCCTATCCATGAAGGCAGAGCTTTTGTGACCTCATCATCTCCCAAATGCCCCGCCTCTTAATACTTCCACAGTGGGGATGAGGTTTCAAAATGAATTTTGGAGGGACACATTCAGAGCTCAGAAGCAGGGAAAAAAGGTAATAACTGGCAGAGATGTTCTAACTGTGGAGCATTCTGATGATCACTTAACTGTTTCCTCTGGAATAGGAGCTGTTGAGATTGGCATATTCCAGAACGACATTTCCCACCATTTCTCATGCTGACCAACAGCAGCTAAAGCAGTGTCCCCTAGGCAATGCCTAGAATCAGTCTTGTGACGTGCAGCATGATCTATCAAGGTTTGGGATTTCCTCTGGCTCTAGCAACTGAGAAGGACTTTTGTGAGACTCCTATCTGACACTATTCTCAGGCCTGAAAGCTTAGACTCTATAAGACTCACTAGCACCCCTCAATGGTTGGAAGCAAAGAATTTGTGGAAGCCCAGAGTGTGATTAGCCTTACAAAAAGAGAAGCTGTTTTAAGCAGACTCTGAATAATCCCATTTAGGAAACAGGGAAAGAAATGGTTACTGTCTAGAATCTTGAAGGCTTGAAAGAGCTGACTTTCTGACTAAGGAAGACAAAGCTGTGGTCTCTCAACCCCAGAATCTGTGGTCTTTTTGATAATTAATGCATGAGTAAGTTAAGGCTATCCCTTTATAAAACCAGGCATTTGAACGAAAGTGATAAAAGCTAAATTTATCTCCCAACATCTCTATTCATTTTCTCTGAAAAAGAAAAAGAAGTTCTTGGAAGAAAATAAACCCAATGGATTGATAGTACAATAGGGTGCTTCAACTCTTAGTTCAATCAAAACTATTGAAAATGGTATGTGAGAGTTTTGATGGATCTAGAATGCTCTTAGAGGAAAATCCATGTAAATTTTCCCTTTTGATCCTTCTAGGTTTTTTCTGTGCGTACCTGTTTTCCACAGACTTAAGATCACATTCTATTAGTATTTTGCTGGCTTGCTTTGTTCCCCTCCCCTAAAAAAATCTGATGAAAGTCTATTTTAATCTTCATATATTTTTATATAATAGATTTCTAGAATTGTACAATGCATCATTTTAATGTAGTATCTTTTAACATTATTATTGACCTATATTAATGGTGCAGATTAATGAGTTTCACTGTGATATTTCCATACATGCATGCATCATGCATTAACCACGTCCATCAATGGACCACGTCTACCTACTGTTCCTCCTCTACCTTCCCCATTGCGCCATTCTCATTGCCTAGTAATCCCCCTTCTAAATTCAAGTCAACTTTTTGTTTTTTTTTTCACATGTGAAAGAGAACACATGACACTTGTCTTTCTGTGTCTGACTTATTTTGCTTAACCTGATGTGCCCCAGTTCCATGAATTCTGCTGCAAATGACAGGATTTCATTCTTCTTTGTGGCTGAATAATATTCCATTGTGTATATGTACCATGATTTCTTTATTCATTTTTCCATTGATGGGTACCTAGGCTAATTCCATATCCTAAATATTATAAATGGCGCCACAATAGTGCCATTTTTTTATGTTGACTTCATTTCCTGTGGAGATATATATATATCCCAGGAGTGGGCTAGCTGGATCATGTGTTAGCATTTTTAGTATTTTGAGACCCCTTCATACTGTTTTACATAGTAGCTATATTAATTTACATTCCAACAAGTGGTGTGTAAGAATTTCTTTTACTCCATATGCTTTCCAATATTTGTTATTTATCTATTGATTGACTGGTAACAACCATTCTAACTGGAGTGAGATAGAATTTCATTGTTTTGATTTTCATTTCCATAAAGGTGCTGAGGAGTGGCATAGCTGAGTTGTTTGTGGTTCCAGGCCTTGCCTTTTGAGGAATCTCCGTGCTGCTGCTTTCCAAAGTGATTGTATTAATTTACAATTCCACCAACAGTCTATTAGTGTTCCAATTTTCTCCATATCTTCACCAGCATTTATTATTATTTGTATCTTTGATGATTGTCACTCTACCTTCAGTAAAATGAAATCTTAGTATAGTTTTGATTTGTATTTCCCTAGTAGCTAATGATGTTGAACATCTTTTCATGTATCTGTTGGTCATTTGTATTTCTTATTTTGAGAAATGTCTGTTTAGTTCACTTTCACATTTATTGGTTGGATTATTTGTCTGTGTGTGTGTGTGTGTATGTGTGTGTACATGTTGTTTTTTTTTGAGTTCTTTATATATTCTGTATATTTATCCTTGCTGGAAAAGTAATTAGCAAAGATGTTCTCCTGTTCTGTAGGTCATCTCTTTACTCTTTTGTTTCCTTTGCTATGCAGAAGCTTTTTAATGTGATGCCATTTCATTTATTAGTTCTTGTTATTATTTCTGACTTTTAGGAATCTTATTGAAGAGCTTGTTGCCTGTACCTGTATGTTGGAGTGTTGCCCCTATGTTTTCTTTTAGCAGTTGCAAAATTTCCACTCTAATTTTGGGGCCTTTGATCCATTTTGAGTTGACTTTTGTGCAGAGTGAGGGAGAGAGATCTAATTTCATTTTTCTATTTAACAGATATACAGTTTTCCCAGCACAATTTATTAAAAAGGCTGCCTTCTCTGACATATGTTATTGGCACCTTTATCAAGGATCAGATGACTGTATTTGTATGGGATTGTCTCTGTGTTTTCCATTCTATTCCATTGGTCTATGCATCTGATTTTATGCCAGGACCCTGATGTTTTTGTTGCTACAGCTCAGTAGTATAATTTAAAATTGGGTATTGTGATGCTTCCAGCATTGTTCTTTTTGCTTAGGATTGCTCTGGCAATTCTGGGTCTTTTATTCTTCCACATGAAATTTTAGAACTTTTTTCTAATTCTGTGAAGAATGTCTATAATTCTGATGGTGCTTGCATTGAATCTGTAATCTGTAGATTACTTTTGGTAACTTGGCCATTTGAACAATATTATTCTGTCTGTCCAATAACATGGGAGGTCTTTCTGTCTTCTTGTGTTCTCTTCAATTTCTTTCTTCAGCATTCTATAATTTTCATTGTAGAGGTCTTCCACCTTAGATTTTTTTTCTAGGAATTTTATTTTTTATTCTCTTTTAAATGGAATTGTTTTTCTAATAACTTTTTCAGTGGATTGATTATTGGTGTATAGAAAAGCTACTGATTTTTTTTAATTTTTCTACTTTACTAAACTTCATTATTATCTCTAGTAGTGTTTTGGTGAAGCTTTTTGGATTTTCTAAGTATATCATCACATTATCTACAAGCAGTGATAATTTGAATTCCTCTTTTCCTATTTTTGTACCCCTTTAATTTCCTTCTCTTGCTTAATTGCTCTAGGTAAACTTTTGAGTACTGTATTGAATAGGAGTAATGAGAGTGGACATACTTGTTCCTGATTTTAAAGAAATGCTTTCAGTTTTTCTCTGTTCAGTCTGAGGCTGGCTTTGGGTTTGTCATATATAACCTTTGTGATATTGAGGTAAGTTTCTTTTATCCTGAATTTCTTCAGTGTATTTTTTTTCATGAATGGGTTCTGAATTTAGTTGAAGACTTTTCCTGCATATTTTGAGATAATTATGTGATTTTTGTCCTTAATTTTATTTATGTGGTGAATTACATTTATTGATTTGCATATGTTGAACAATTCTTGCATCCCTGGAATGAAACAAACTTTTCTTTATTTCTCTCTGACCATAATTTTTCAAAAGACCTATCTTTAAGTTCCAACAATCTTTTTGCTTGATCTAGTCTGTTGTTGAAGCTTTCAACTGAACTTTTTGTCTCACTTATGGAGCTCTTCATTTGTAAGATTTCTATTTGCTTCATTTTCAAAATCTCTGTTGAATTTGTCATTTGTCTCCTAAATCATCTTCCTGATTTTTTTAACTGTTTATCTGCATTTTCATTGATTTTTTTTTTAAATCATCATTTTGAATTCTTTATCAGGCATTTCTTCCACTTTGATACCTTGGAATTTGTTACTAGGGAGTAATGAGCTTTAGAAGTTGCCATATTACCTTGGTTATTCATATTTCTTTTGTTCCTATGCTAAAATTTCCACATATAATAAATCTGATATTTCTACTGCATTTATGGGATGACATTCTTAGTAAGCACCTTTCCTGAAAAAGTTTCAATTTATGATGGGTTTATTGCCATCTGGGTACCAAAATGTAATCTTCCTGTAACTGCTTTGTCTATGATTAGTGAATGTGGGCACAGTGTGTACAAATATGACAACTGTCTCTGCTGGTCATTCTAAAGTTGGAACACTAGCAGTTCAGGATGGTGTGGCGTATGCAGTATGTCAGGAACCCTGTGTGATTACTCCTACAGTGGAAGGGGTGAACCCATCAGGTGATGGGGATTTCCTTAGGCAATGTCGATATTAGCTATCTTGACTTGAATGGGTCTCTGGTTTTGACTGCTGCTGTAGAAATGAGGTGTCTAAAGCTCTTGTCCTCTGATTGCTGTGGGTTCAGGTGCTCTACCAGGAGAGGCTAAGACAGGAATTAGAGCTTCCACTCTATCGCACTCACACCCAGTCTTGTCAACAATGCATGATCAGACAATATGTGCAGGGAGCAATGCAAGGACCTCACATAGGTGCTGGGGCAGCACAAGTTATGTTCTTCCTCTCTGCTGCTACTGACTCTGCCCTCCAGGAGTGGGACCTCAGACTCTCCTAGTTGTGCATACCTGGGGATGTAGCAAAAACTGGGGGCCTTATCCCTTTGATTCATGTACACCAGAGATTGAGTGGATTGGTCATAGCTAGAGTGGGGAAAAGTTCCTTTTAACTGAGGTGCTCATAGGAATGAGCAAGAGTATATTGAAGCCAGCACTGGGCTAAGTTTTCCTCCAGATCTTCTAAGGCTCCATCCCCTAGGGGTGGGGCTACAGATACATTTTCAGTGGTATTGTTTGAAACTGCCCCAGCATGTCTTGGTGGATGGGGTTTGGAACCACAGAGTTCTTTACCCACCTTATTAGCAATAGGCACCCATGCATGGTCTTGGGAGAGCAGTGGTGGAAAGCATGTGGACAACTGTCCTCATTCCTGGCACCAGTGTAAAACCACATGTGACTGACTATGCCTGGGTCTCAGAGAACAGGATCTTCATCCCCAACTCTTCAGGACAGCACCTTCTGCTCCCCTTTGTGTCACAACCCCTGCTCCCCACCATATAGCCATCTTAACAGATTTCTGTCAGTCACTCCACCAAGCCAAGTTTGTCTCATAAGGAAGTTACTCCCTGCCCAGTGCAATGGAATTTTTTTGTGGGGGTGGTCCCAGAGACAGTAATATGCAGGGGTTTCTGAGCCCTAAAGCAATTCAGATTCAGACAGTGGGTCCTTTCTCCAGATGTCTGCTGGTTATAGCACATTAGGGGCTTCCTGATAGATGAATTGAATTCCTTTTCCAAAGTCAGCTACAATGCACATTTCAGGCCTCTTGTATATTTAGGCTTTAAACCTGCAAGGCCCACGAAACTTTCCAATAGCTAGGATTGCCAGTGTCTGTGCTGGTAGAGTTTGCTGAGACTTTCTCTTTCATCTTTACTTCTATGGAAGAGGAACTCCACCTTCCTCTGCTGTGAAGCAAGGGTGGCAGTGCTGGAAGATTTTGTCCTTCTTGCCATGCTGCTGTCCCAGGTCACTGGATTTTACAGTTTCCATTCCTCTGCTGTTGAATTCCAGTGTTCTCCAGTGTTAGGCAATACAAGAATGGTCAGAGGTTAAATGATTAGATGATGAGAGCTTTAACCTCATCAGTGGATCAATCCATTTAATGGATTCATAATTTGAATGGAATGCTGAGTGGGAAGGTGGGAAGGGGTTGGAGGAAGTAGGTCAGATTATATCTTGTCACTGGTTCCTCATGTACTTTCCCTCTCCTCTCTCCTCTCATCAACCTTGCTCTCCTCTCCTCTTCTCTCCTCTCTCTCCCTGCCTTCTGGATGCCATGAGTTGACAACTTTCCTCTGTTGTGCTCTTTCACCATGATGTTTCTGCCTTGGAGCCAGCCAGTCATGGACTAGGCCTCTGAAACCATGATCCCCAAACAAACTTTTCCTCCACTAAGTTGTTCTTGTCAGGTGTTTTGGTAACAGGGACAAAAAACCAATGAACACAGTCTATAATCAAAAGAATTGAAAGCAGACACATGAACAGATATTTGTACAATGATGTTCATAGCAGCATTATTCACAATAGCCAAATGGTGCTAGAACTCAATGTCCATCAGTGGATAAATAGATAAGCAAAATGTGATAGATATATACAATGGAATATATTCAGCCTTCTAAAGGAATATCATTTGATATGTCCTACAATGTAGATGAAAATATTAAGCTCAGTAAAATAAACCAGACACAGAAAGACAAATACTTTATTATTCTCTTTATATGAAATACCTAGAATATGCAAATTCATAGAGGAAGATAATAGAAGAGAAGTTACCAATGACTTGTGGGAAGAAGGGAATGGAAGTTATTTTTTAATGGGTACAGAGTTACAAATGATGTAAACATTTTCGGTGTCAATGTGGTGATGGTCACACATTGCGAATGGTTTTGATGGCCCTGAATTGTACATTTATGAATGGCTAAAATGATAAATAATATGTTTTATATATTTTATCACAATAAGACAAGAGCCTATCGTTTTGTATAAAATAGCCTTTTCACAGAATGGCATTTGGTAAAAGACTGTGTCTGAGTTGGGTGGGTTGCTTTTGGTTTGCAGGCTGCTGGCTCTCAAATTGGGATGATGGTCAATTCCTTCACCAATGTCACTGTGGCCATAATCATCGCCTTCCTCTGTAGCTGGAAGCTCAGCCTGGTCATTTTGAGCTTCTTCCCCTTCTTGGCTTTATCAGGAGTCCTACAAACCAGAATGTTGATGGTATTTGCCTCTCAAGACAAGAAGGCTCTGGAGAAGGCAGGACAGGTAATCTTACAGACCTAATTTTCTTGCTCATGACTGAGTGGCACTGAGGCAAACTGTTAAAAATAGGAAATACAAAGAGATTTAGGGAAGCAGACAGGCATAGTTAGAAACCTCCCACTAGCTCTTTGCATCTATGCAAAGGCTATGTCAATGAAGCTCTGCTGCTGTGAGCTTGAACTGGCAAGGAAAAATAGTGGGGTAAACACAAATGTTTATGTGTTTGATTTCCTTTTGAATTATTACTTTTTCCATGTCCCAATATGGTGTTTTCTTACTTGTAGAGGTAGATAGTTTGGCTTTCTGTCCAGTAGGCATTCTGAGTTTAATCGATTCCCTGAATCCTGCTGTCCACATGGAGAGAAGCTACTATCTTTTTAATAGCACACACTTGGAATTTTTACTTTAGTGACTTTTAGGCTTGCAGCAAATGCCTTTCCCAAATAGAATCATGATCTACAATTTAGGTTTCAAATACACTTACGTTTAGCCATGTGTGTTAAAAATCCATTTCAATTAATATCTGACCATCAGGGATAAATGAGAGCATAGACATTTATCAGGTAAAAAAAATTGCACACACCCCTACACACCCTCACTCTTAACAAATTCACTGTAATCAGGGTCTTTAAAGAGAGTAAATGACACTGCCCATGTAGGGAGAAGTCCAAGGATTTCCTAACCCAGTGGAAGAAGTAACCCATCTTTGTACTTTTGTTAGGGATAGGACCCTAATTCAGAAAGTGATTATTTACCTTAGAATATGAATTGAAACAGACAATTGTAGTATAGAATAAAAGATTAACTTTATATTTAAGTTAATAATTGGTCAGATTAATTTTTCGTAAGTAGAATCTAAGAGTTTACATTTATATTAACTTATCTTTTGTCTCAGAAGGCATCTGAAGATACAATTTCAGATATTTCAAATGAATTAGCAAAGTTGAAGAAATTTCCAGGATAACTGTGTGTACCTCCCTTATCCCTTCTCTCTTTCCCCACCAGTGTAGGCAACAAAATCATGTTAGAACTAAGTAGAACTTGAAATTCACTAACAAACTGTCTCATGGTTCAATGGGGTTGATCTTTAGCAACTTCTGTGTGTTCTCAGGCGATGTGATGCCCATCTCCAGTTTGTACTGCATTCTGCAGTTTGTACCATCACTAATCCAAAGGAATTATTTCTGCTCTTTTATTCCTAAAACTTTTTCATTCTTCAGATTACCAGTGAAGCCCTCAATAACATTCGCACTGTTTCTGGAATTGGCATGGAGAAGCATTTCACAGACGCATTCGAAGCTGAGCTGGAGAAACCCGTCAAGACAGCCATTAAAAAAGCGAATATCTATGGATTTTGCTATGCCTTTTCCCAAAGCATAACATTTATTGCAAATTCTGCTTCCTACAGATTTGGAGGTTACTTAATCTCCAATGAGGGACTCCATTTCCGCTTTGTGTTTAGGTGAGGAATGTCCCACCAACGTCCTAAAAGATCAGCATTCTAGGGAGGAGTTGCCTGGTTCTGTCACTTCGCATTTCTTTGCTGCCTAACAAACCAGCCTAAGTGCTGTGTCAGAAACAGCTGGGATTTGTTATTTCATAAGATTCTGTGGGTGGTCTGGTGGTTCTTCTGGCCTGGGCTGCCTTCTTCAGGCTTTGGATATATCCCGTTTCCACGTGGCCTTCCTGGTAGATGAGCTTGCTTTCTTCACAAATGTTCTCAGAGTTCCAAGTGCAGCAGAAAAAGGCATGCCCCAGTGTGCTGGCATTTTTTGTCTATGTGCCACATTTTGATCAAAGTCTCTTTGACCAAAGGAGTCATACAACCAAGCCCAGATTTAAAGACTAAAGAAATAGAATCCATCTTTTGATGAGAGGAGTAACGAAGTCATATTGCAAAGGGATGTATTGCAGGATGAATTGGTGTGATCATTTTTACAATCTACTATGCTTGTTAATGCTGAAAAACTCCAGAGGTCTTTTTAGAGAAAGCTTCATAGGGCTGTCATATTTGAACTCTACTCCTCTCTTGCAAAGAGAACAGGTTTCCAGCTGACTTCCCCTATGTAGAGACAGAATGGACTACACAGTGATGTTAGGTTCCTTATTTATAGCCGGAGTCTACTTTTCTCATAAGATTAGCTTTGAGTCTATTTTCTTACAGAGGTGAGAGCTTAAAGGAGTTTAAGGGTGTCAGGGTACCAGGAGATGGAGCGCACATGTAAATGGGTATGGTAGGGGGCAGTGAGGGGAGAGACAGTCTGAGAAAGATTTGGAAAGCATTAGGAAAAGTGGTCCCAATAATAATTTGTTTTCTGGGGTTTCATTTGCAAGCCAAGAGTTCTGCTTTCTCACCTGATATATTTCTTCTAGCACTTCTACTATACCCACTTCAACTGGGAAAAACTCTTTTCCAAATCTTTGCATGTTTAAAACTACTAACCCCAATCCAGGAATACCAGCTGTTGACTTGTTTTTGTTCATTTACAGAAAAGTTTTTGTTTTTTCATTTGTTTGCAGTACTGGGGATTGAACTCAGGGCCTTTTGCATGCTAGGCAAGTGCTCCACTACTGAGCACATCCACAACCTAAACAAGGGCTTTTAAAGAATTACTTTCCAACATTTAAAATTGAGAGACTATAGAAAGCTAATTTATGGCTTTACTTTAAAAACTAGAGAGTCATTTTTCTATAATTTCTCATTTTATCCCAAGTGCTTTCAATCCCTTAAACTTTAGACTGGCTCTTGAAGATGTTTGCTTTTGCAACTCTGGCCTAAAACAAGTCCTGCTTCTAAGATGAGCAGTAAGATACACAAAAATACAACCCCTGACCCCATTCCCACCCCAGACAGGTCCTCTGTGAATGGAGGTGCAGGTGGACAGCTTTGAGGGCTGCCCCTCATGTCATGGTTTAGGTAGTAGCAAAGTTGTCTCTTACCAGATTTATCATTCCTTTATTTGTTCACCCATTTATTTGTTTTTAAGACCCATGTTGAATATAGTTAGGGGCTGGGACAAATAGGAGAATACAGGCAATTTCATGTTGTCTGAAGCATGAATTATATGCAGGCTTGGCACAGAATTGATAGACTTATATTAGCCATCATTATCTTTTATGTACCTATCATTGATCCAAAGAATGTTAAAATTGTAAGAAAGTCAACCCAATCTGGTGATCTCCTAAGCCCCCTCCTTTTTGAAAATATTTTTTCAAAAGTTTTTTCCTCTTTAAACCAAAAAAATTTTAAATAAGAAACCATTGTGATGGAATCAGGGTTTGGAGGTCCGAGCTCTACTTTGGTCAGTCCACCCCATTCCCCTTTTCACTGAATACAATTTGAAAATTTCTTCAATTCCCATATTCCCAGACAAGGCTAAAGTGACTTGCTCAAGGCTACTACTTGATCTTTCCTATCAGAACCAGGGTTAGACCCCCTAAATACTGCATCTTGGCCTTCACACCAACCACACCCACCCTTCTCTGCCTGGGTTTCTGATTTCAGGGTGATTTCTGCAATTGTATTGAGTGCAACAGCTCTTGGAAGAACATTCTCGTATACCCCAAGTTATGCCAAAGCTAAAATATCAGCAGCACGCTTTTTTCAGCTACTGGACCGACAACCTCCAATTAGTGTATACAGTACTGCTGGTGAAAAATGGGTAAGTTTTGGGCCAGGGAGTTGGACTTATGTGGTGTGTGTGTGTGTGCACGCGCGCGTGCAGAATGATCACTGGGGATGGTCAGATAATATTGCTTAACTTCTTTTTTTTTTTTCAAAATTGAAACCGTATATCCTTTATTTTTCATTTTATTTTATTTTATTTTATTATTTTTTTATTGTAATTAAAAATCATAAATTTACATAGGGCAATGTTGTTTGATTCATTCTGTTATATATTGCCCTCCTAAGGGCAAATATATATATTAGAGAGACAGATGGATAGATAGAGAAGGTGGAATATTAGGAAAATTCATCCCATAAGCAGGCATTTAAAAGATGCTTTATACAAATTCAGTACCCATTCCTGATACTGACTCCTTTTTCTTTTTTATTAAAAATCATAAATTTACATAGGGCAATGTTCTTTGATTCATTGTTATTTTTTTCCCTTCCCCCCACCCCTCCCACCCCTCTTTTCCCTCTATACATTCCTTCCTTCCTCCATTCTTACCACCCTCCTTAACCCTAACCCTAAACCTAATCCTAACCCTAATGCTAACCCCTCCTACCCCCCATTATATGTCCTCATCCGTTTATCAGCGAGATCATTCGTCCTTTAGTTTTTTGAGATTGGCTTATCTCACTTAGCATGATATCCTCCAATTTCATCCATTTGCCTGCAAATGCCATAATTTTGTCATTCCTCATGGCGGAGTAATATTCCATTGTATATATATGCCACAGTTTCTTTATCCATTCATCAACTGAAGGGCATCTAGGTTGGTTCCACAATCTGGCTATAGTGAATTGAGCAACTATGAACATTGATGTGGCTGTATCTCTGTAGTATGCTGATTTTAAGTCCTTTGGGTATAGGCCAAGGAGTGGGATAGCTGGGTTAAATGGTGGTTCCATTCCAAGCTTTCTGAGGAATCTCCATACTGCTTTCCAGAGTGGCTGCACTAGTTTGCAACCCCACCAGCAATGTATGAGTGTACCTTTTTCCCTACATCCTCGCCAACACCTATTGTTGCTTATGTTCTTGATAATCGCCATTCTAATTGGGGTGAGATGAAATCTTAGGGTAGTTTTGATTTGCATTTCTCTTATTACTAGAGATGTTGAACATTTTTTCATATATCTGTTGATTGCTTGTACATCTTCTGTGAAGTGTCTGTTCATTTCCTTAGCCCATTTGTTGATTGGATTATTTGTATTCTTGGTGTAGAGTTTTTTGAGTTCTTTATAGATTCTGGAAATTAACGCTCTATCTGAAGTATGAGGGGCAAAGATATTCTCCCACTCTGTAGGCTCTCTCTTCACATTGCTGATAGTTTCCTTTGCTGAGAGAAAGCTTTTTAGTTTGAATCTATCCCAGTTGTTGATTCTTGTTTTTATTTCTTGTGCTATGGGAGTCCTGTTAAGGAAGTCTGCTCCTAAGCCAACAAGTTGAAGGTTTGGACCTACTTTTTCTTCTATAAGATGCAGGGTCTCTGGTCTGATTCCGAGGTCCTTGATCCATTGTGTGTTGAGTTTTGTGCAGGGTGAGAAATAGGGGTTTAATTTCATTCTGTTGCATATGGTTTTCCAGTCTTCCCAGCACCATTTGTTGAAGAGGCTATCTTTTCTCCATTGCATATTTTTAGCCCCTTTGTCTAGTATGAGAAAATTGTATTTATTTGGGTTTGTGTCCGTGTCCTCTATTCTGTACCATTGATCTACCTGTCTATTTTGGTACCAATACCATGCCGTTTTTGTTACTATTGCTTTGTAATAGAGTTGAAGATCTGGTATTGTGATACCCCCTGCTTCACTCTTTCTACTGAGGATTGCTTTAGCTATTCTAGGTTTCTTATTCTTCCAGATGAATTTCATAATTGCTTGCTCTATTTCTGTAAGGTACATCATTAGGATTTTAATTGGAATTGCATTCAATCTATATAGCACTTTTGGTAGTATGGCCATTTTGACAATATTAATTCTTCCTATCCATGAACATGGGAGATCTTTCCATCTTCTAAGGTTCTCTTTAATTTCTTTCTTTAGTGTTCTGTAGTTTAACTTCTAAATATTTACAGCCTGGATTCATTCATACTACACTCAGAATGGACAGAGAGTGTATTTATCAATATAAAGAAATGAAGTATCTATTATCAAAATTTATTCATAAAGCTGGCATCTGAATAAGGCAACAAGATCCAATTGTATTAGTCCATTTTCCATTACTGTAACAAAGTGTCTGTAGAAAAGAAAAGAGATTTATTCAGTTCACAATTTTGGAGGCTGTAAATCCAAGACCAGCTGGCTCCACTGATTTGGCCTCTTGGGAAGGGCCCCCTGGGCTGAGACACACCCTGGTGGGATGGCAAGAATGAATGCATGAGGGAAAGATCCATAGGGAGATAGGAAGTAAGACTGTGGGTCTTGCTTCTCTATAGCAGCCTTTTGTCAGGAACCAACAGGGTATGATGAGAATTACGTTAATTTCTTCCAATGGCAGTGACCCAGTGACCCAATCACCTATCATTAAACCTTACCTCTGAAGTGTTCTGTCCTTTCTCAACATTGCCACAATGGGCACCAAGCTTCCAACATATGAATCCTTTGGGGGCAACTGTATCCAAAGCCAATGAATGCTAAATTCTATGTAATATAAAACACGCTGAGTTTCAGAATGAATGAAGTCGATGTCTTTTGAGTCCTACACAATAACATGTTCTCTATGGATGCTCTGTTATGTAATGGAGATAAACCAGTTCTTCCTATTCAGCAATATTGATTTGATTCATATTTACCTGGGTTCAAATTTTAGCCCATGTGGATGCCCAGAAAATTAATTCAATCTCAACAAAATGTTTTTCCCCCTAATGGATCATCCCCAGAGGTGTTTTTAATCTTTTCCTTTTTTAAAAATATTTATGTTCAAAATACCAAAACAAACCTAAACAGTAGTAGTGGATATAAATCTGAATTTTTAAAAATTGTTCAAGTGACCTGCTTCTCTTTCAGCTCTATAAAAGTAAAGTCTGTGTGGTTTATTAAACATCTACTTCTAGGGTTTATGATTTATATGGTTTTAAACACACTACAGTATTCACCTTCGCAGTACAGACCTCAAATAACTTTTGCTCTAAGTCATTTCAAGTGTAATGCTATTATTTTAAGCCTTTGGGGGAAGGCTCAGATGGGCTTCTGTGATGTATTATCTTTTAGCTATTCTCTTCCATTCAGTGTGTCAAAGAGTGGATGACAAGGAAATCCCCTTAGGTTAGAATGGAAATAGGTAAAATGTCTAATTTTGCTTCTCAAGTCTTCTTTTATGTTATGCCTGCCAGAGTGGAAAGTAGAAGATCATTTTATGAAGTTGCTACCCCTATACTTTTCACTTAGTATGGTGTAGATTTAGGTGCATTTTCAGTATTCTAGGCTTCCATAAGGAACATGTGTAATTCCAATTCTCTCATCCACAGGACAACTTCCAAGGAAAGATAGACTTTGTTGACTGTAAATTTACCTATCCTTCTCGGCCTGATACGCAAGTTCTGAATGGCCTCTCAGTGTCAGTTAATCCAGGGCAGACACTGGCATTTGTTGGAACCAGTGGATGTGGCAAAAGCACCAGTATTCAGCTGTTGGAACGTTTCTATGATCCTGACGAAGGGAAGGTGGTAAGCAATGCAAATGCTTTTTTTTTTGAGAATTTTGCTTTCTGCAAAATCTCTCTCTAAAAGTGGTCTCCAAGATTGTGCCTTGCCAGACTCACTCGAAAGTGCTTGCCTTGGACACTTAGCCCTATGGATATTTTCCATTTCCAGTCATTTTATGGTTGACCGGATTCTACCTCACAATTTCTAACATCATATTCTTCCCAGTTCCAGATGGCCTGTTGACCAGTTAGGCAAGGAAAACTGGGCACACTGCAAAGCTGGAGATGAGTGTATTTGACAGAAGCACTCACTTACCCGTAAATGGAGCAGAAAGTGCAAACTAATCAGGGAACTAATGGCCAGGAATGGAAAAAGTGGGGGTGATAAGGGACACAATGACAGATGAACAAGAAAGGGGACTGAGCATGAAAAATTGGAAACAATCCTGGGTCAAAAAGTCCAAGTCTAAATAACATAAGGAACTCAAATCGATAGCCATACATCATAAGGCTTTGGCAAGGATATTTGAGAAGTTGATGGATTGCTTTATTACTTATTTTTCACAACATTTTGTTCTCTTTTTCTTCTTTGTTTTCAAATAATATGTGCAGGAGTTGATGAAGTCAAATAATAAATAAAGGTTTTTTTTTTAGAAAAGTAATACTCCTTTACTTTTTCTTGCTCAAAGGCAACTATTTTAACCACTTAATGTTTTTAGATTTCCCACTGATTATTTTTGTGTCTCTAAATAATTTGTTCATGCTGCCATTATCATGATTTAACACATCCAGACCCCTACTGACTTATTTATTAAAAAATGAAAGACTAAATTTTAATGTACCAAAGAAAGAAAGAAAAAAATCAGCTAACCATCACCACTCCCTCTTTTCACTCAATTCTTCTCAATATAGTTACATTATTTTTAGTTCCTCTATTTGGAAATCTAACTAGTACACTTTCATTGCTCTTCCACCACCTGTAGAGAATACCTCTTGAATTCTTTCTAAGATGAGAATGTTAGCAGTCTTACCCTTATTTTCCCTTCTTGTTTTCTCCCTTTATCTCTCAAGTTTTAACTATACTTCTATATTATTAAGAACACAAAACACTTACATTCTGTTTATTGCATTGATTATATTTCCTGCTTTCACATTAGGTTGATTCTAAAAGTTGAAAGCTGATTAATAACATTTATTATGATTATGTGAATATTGTTCTTCCTGTAGTCAAATAGCGATTCACTTTAGCATTATATTTTCTTTCTTGATTGTTTTTCTGAAAGGCCTTTTTCCTATTTTTTCCCCCATTCTCTTCCTTTAAAAAAAACCTTTATCTTCTTTCCATGTCTCTATTCTGCCATCTATTCTGAAAAACCTGCTTCTTTCTCTCATATCTGTCAAATCCTGGATTGATTTCAACCTCTGCCTAGTGAACAGTTGTCATCCTATGAGTTCTCTGTAATATTTTCTTGGATTAGATTCATTATTTCATAGTGTCCATATTTTCCTCTCTCTTGGTTTTCACCCTCTTTTTGTTGTAACACATCCACAAGTAGTTTTCTAAGAAATGGTTCAGAGGTCTGGATCTGAAAATGTTTTATTTTGCTCCAAATTTGATCAATTTTTAACCTTAATATTTTGCAAGTGGCTTGATTTTCCTGCATAGTATAATCTTCATTACAATGAAGACCAATGACATTATGAAGAGAAATACTGAGAGAAACTTGAAAGAGGCAAGTTTCCCTTGCAAAAAGCAAAACAAGGAAATAAAACAGATACTGGCAGGATTCAGGAAGTTACGAAAATGAGGAGCAAAAGTTGATTGCCTGTAATTTAAAACACTGCTATTATTAATTTTAGGTGTAAAATTTTTAATTTGTTTGAAAGTATTTGGTGATTGATGCTCCTAGAAAGCACAACACACTGGAGATCTAAACTCTGGTAAGGGAAAGGATTCAGTTTCCCAAAATGTCAACTCCCTCATGCCCTTTATTCAGGTAGATTGTGAAGTATGTGAGATGCAGGGAGCGGAATCTATTGTGTTTAACTTCTCCAACATTAACCTGTATACTGAACATATGTCTCTGAATGATCTGATGTAGGTAGAAATCAAGACCCATGAAGAAATCATTATGATATTTTTGCATTAAACAATATATTTTGCTATATCATAGATCATTGTAAAACATATCTACAAACATTTTAAAGAAGGAAAATATCATGCCTTATCATTTTAAAAAGCTCCTCTTTGCTTTTAGGGAAGCTACCAAATGTAGATATTCAATAGTTTCAACACAGTGAAATAGTTTCAAGCAGTGAGACTTCCACTACTTTCTGTGGGAGATTCTTATGGAGCATCAAGTGCATCTTCTAGGAGCTTCCAATACAGCACATACACAACAACTAGAGAATAGCTCAGTTTCTAATAAAGTAATAGGTTATGCTTTACAGAGAAAAGGACTATGGAAAATGAATAGAGAAATAAATCAATTAATTACCAATAAACTTATCTCATCAATAAACACATAAGAGCCAATACTCTTTTCAAATGGGAGAGGTGTGGTGGATTGGGCCATACCAGATCTGGTCTCTAACAAGATGGAGTAGCCCACCTCTCCTTTATTTTATAGTCACACAGGTAAAGGGGGCCAAGACTGGGAGGGGCTTCTTATGTGATGAACAGGATGGGGTGGAGTTAGGGAAGCCATTTGTTTAAGGAACTAGCATATCAGTCAGTTGGTAAGTCACTCCCATACTAGGGCCACCTACTTCCTAGGCTATCTGGAACAGTCTATTATGGCTGCCAGTTCTTGGAAGTCAGGCCTCTGTATCCCATGGCTCAACTAAATCTGATTCTGCTAGATAAAGATGACTTTCCACACCACATAAAACCTAACTCCAGAATATGAGCTTTCCTCCTTCCCTGGGGTTCAAAACTCAATGCCTGTTGTCATCACCTCTATTGGCAGATGATAGATGGGCATGA
Organism: Sciurus vulgaris; assembly: GCF_902686455.1. Classification (NCBI taxonomy): domain Eukaryota; kingdom Metazoa; phylum Chordata; class Mammalia; order Rodentia; family Sciuridae; genus Sciurus; species Sciurus vulgaris. Next base: position 123,355,813 of record NC_136463.1, on the reverse strand, counting down.
CAGCCGAAAAGTGAACATCCAGTTCCTCCGCTCGCATATTGGCATTGTTTCCCAGGAACCAGTGTTGTTTGACTGCAGCATAATGGACAATATCAAGTATGGGGACAACACCAGAGAAATTCCCATGGAAAGAGTCATAGCAGCTGCCAAGCAGGCTCAGCTACACGACTTTGTCATGTCACTCCCAGAGGTGAGCACTGAGTCTGCTGTCCCCGCAGTAGACAGGGAGAGGAAATGGGGAGAGGAAAAAAAAAAAAAAAAGTTATGATTTTGGCTCAAGGAGAAGTTCCAAGGCAATACAGTTTATTTCCCAGTGTCTCAGTATTTTCTTAGTTTTTTAAGCAAAATAAGTAAAAATCAACTTTGTCATACATAAAACAATATCATTCTGAGCATTAGCTTGACTTCATGGAAAATAGCCTGATGTTTGAAGCGGACATGGGCTTGAATCTACCCTGAAACTTCCTAGTTGTGCGCATAACTGTGGAACAATTTCTTATCCATTATGAGACTGTCTATTTCATCTTTAAAATTCAAAAAATAACATCAAAATGAAGAACTACACTTATAGCCACACAATGAGAACTGCTGCTGCTATCATTGACCCCGCAACATTTCAATACTTGGCAGCCCACTTTGTTGTTTCTTATTTTGCCAGAGCCAACTCTGAACTTAGAGCAATATCAACTTGGCATTTTTCATTTCACCAGGTATCTCTCTTAGTGGTTGACAGGGAGAATTAAGATATGAAAACCAAGCTGTAAGAACCAATATTACTTTTAACCTTCTCCACTTCATTTAAAAAATATATAGCACTTAGAAATTCCTTTCCTGTGTAAGTGATTATGTTTATAAGTTTTATAATGTTTGTGGTGGGCTTTTATGTTTGTTCTTTTCACAAGTCTCCCTGAGTCTTAGCCTCTTGGCTTGGTTCTAACCTGGGCAGCCTAATCAGCAAACTTGGAAAATATTATTTACCTCATCTGGAGTTGAAAAGTAAAGTTGTGTGTCCTTTGGAGGAGCTACTGATTCTGTGAATCTTTGTTGAGCATCGATACGTTTTGCTCAAGAACTGCCTTGGAGTTGATTTACTGCCTCTTTTTCGTACAGACTTGCCCATATTATTTACTCTTCACCGACCACTTCATCATCATAAGGATAAAGGAAGCTGCCATGACCTCATCTGGCTTAGAGGAGCATTTTTCAGGGGGCAAGGGAGACAAGGGAATGAATGATCTTGAATTGGAAGGCAGGGTTGAATAGTGGTTAGGGGCCAGGATTCAGAACCTAGATACACCTGAATTTAGATTTCACTTTTGCTAATTATTACTTGTCTTTTTGCAATTTTCTTGCCTCTCTATACCTAAGTTTCATCATCTATTAATTGATAGAATGTGATTTCTGTGAATATTGAGTGAGGTCCCGACTAGTATGTGAGCACAATCTCTGATCATAGTAAACACTCCGTGAAGTTAGCTCTTTTTAATGTAGCTATGTCAGGCAGCTAGCTAGACTCTCTCCCTCCCAGTTTCATCAAAACTCACAACGAATATGTGAGCTGGGTTCTATTACTGCATTTTTCAGATGAGCTTGCAGCTCAAAGAATTTTAAATAAGTTGTTCATGATTGCAGAGCTAGATGGATACATGCAAACTAGGGCTTGTGTTCTAGATCGATGTCTCCCCAGGAAAGGAGTGGAGCAGGAGGTCTCTTGAAAACCACTTCTGTTCCTGTGCTTATTCCATCTGAGGAAGAGCTTATCTTGAAAATCATAGAATCTTAAATCGAGAATCTCCTATCTGGGATCTTATCTGGGACAGGGAGAAAGAGAAAAGAAAGGCAGAGATGGGGAATAAAAATTCCCTCACTTCTCAGCACAGACTTCATATTATCTTTTATTCCTAGCTGGATTTGATAACTTTTATAGGATTTTTTTCACTATCCACAAATTCAAAAAGCAATAATTTAAATTCATGAAGGAGTCATTGATGTGGGCTCCATACAGCACAGAAGCAATGGCCATTTCTACTTCTCAGTCTTACCATACTTTTTCCAGAAATATGAAACTAATGTTGGGACTCAGGGATCTCAGCTCTCTAGAGGGGAGAAACAACGCATTGCTATTGCTCGGGCCATCATAAGAGATCCTAAAATTTTGCTCCTAGATGAAGCCACCTCAGCCCTAGACACGGAAAGTGAAAAGGTAAGTATTGATTTTTTAAAGTCATAGATTGTGATGGATGAATCTTTTGCTCTAAGAGTTGTCCTTATAAAATGGCACTGTTTTCAATTTTCTGATTCATTAACAGTAGAAATTGGCAATACTTTGTGGAAGCAAAAGACAATGTCTAGAGAAAATAGTTTAGTGGAAAATTGCTTCCCATAAAAATTTTAACTTTAAAACAATTGTTTTGAAGATTCTTAAGTGACATGTTAAGTGACATTTTCAAAGGGAAATAACTTTTTAAATATAATAAAATAATTTAGGTACTATGTTAGGCATAACATTTTATGTTTTTTCAAGTGATGTGACAATGGGTAGGCCATATACAATGAAGGGGAGAAGGTGGCACCTGATGTTCAGTTTGCATGAAAGCAGATGCAATCGAGAAAAATCACAATTCTGAAATTCAAAATCTATGACTAACACCTTAAAAATCAGGATTCCATTCTGGGAAGAGCTAAAATGTCCTGAATGAAGACAAATATCAGAAATGTCCACTTAACTTCTGCCTACATTGTTTCCTTGGTTTCATTTTAATAAGCTAGGCCACCAGATATTACAAAATTTCAGTGACTTTGTAGTTTCACTGATATTTCTTGCTTTGCTGAGATTTCCCAGCTAGTGAACTGCAATTTAAATCATTGATCCTCTACTTTCTTGATCCTCTGTTATGCTGAATCTTTGGGTTTTCCCCCAAGTATGGGATTATTATTCAGGTGGAACTGAACTGAACTCGCCTGATGGTGGGCTGGGGACAATCATGTCTGTTTGCATCAACTTTCCATCTTTTCTTTGCAGACAGTTCAGGTTGCTCTGGACAAAGCGAGAGAGGGTCGGACCTGCATTGTTATTGCCCATCGCTTGTCTACCATCCAGAACTCGGATATCATCGCTGTCATGTCACAAGGGGTGGTGATTGAAAAGGGGGTCCATGAGGAACTGATGGCCCAGAAGGGAGCCTACTACAAGCTTGTCACTACTGGAGCCCCCATCAGCTGACCTGGCTCAAAAACTTCATGCATAGAGCTGGGAACATGGCAACATGGTGGAGCACTTGCCCAACATACACAAGCCCTGGGTTCTATTCCCAGCACCTGAGGGAAAGAAAAGAAAGAAAAAGAGGGAGAAATGTTAATATCTTATTCTTACAGAAATAACCATATACTGGGATCCAAGTTAATTTCTAATGACCTTCAATAGTAATTCAGTTTTAGATATCCATAAAGAAACTAAAGTCAGTGTGAGTGAAAATCCAAGGTCAAGCAGCTAGTTAGCCACCACACAGTGCTTCTCTCTGCAGGAGCCAGTCACAATCACTATGTGGGAGTTAGTGAGAGGCTGTGGAATGCATGAGACTTTGAACTCCTCAAGGCAGGAGGACTGTCTTTTGTCTTTTTGAACCCTTGGTGTACATAATGTCTCCTCTGTAATAGGCACTTAATAAATATGTGTTGAGCTGGACTAAGATCAAATGTGAAAAGAGCAGAAAGGATCAAAGACCAATTGTATTTCTCAACTAAGATTTTCTTCCACACAAAGTAGATGCATTCATCCCTAAGGCTGAGGATAGGGAAAGGAGGGCTTTTGCACTCTAAGACTCTTAGGCTGAGGATGTGGCAGGGGCAAGGATTAACAGAGGTTTACCAGTTTGCCGGTGGTGATTGAGGCTGTGGACCCAGGGTGCAGTACATAGAAGATGAAGTCACCATTTACTAGACCAGACTCTGCCTGGGTGGCTGGGGGTTGGAGGAGCTATTCCGAGCCTTGTATTTCTCATCGCCCCTGCCCCATATTGGTTGCTGTCTTTATTCTATAAATCCGATTCATGAAATGAAAATAGTACCTTTTATCTTGCTTTAGCTTCCTAAGGTGTAACATTTAAAAAATCAGTTAAATATGGTAGAAAAACACTGTTTGTCCCTGCTTTTTCAGAATACCACTGAATGATATTAAAGGAATTAAGAAGGAATAAAACCACAAGAACACAGAAGACAACATGAAACTGGCAACAAAATTTAGAGAGCCAGGAAGCAAATAAACAACTAATAATGGGTTTAGAAGATGAGAGAAAACAAAACTGTCATGTACTAGTTGGGGGAAGGGAAGATCACCAACATTCCATTTGGTACTACAGACCCCTAGAAAGGCTCAGGATATAAAGCCATAGGGTCCTTCAAGGACGGGGAAGGAGAGGAACAGATGGGGCTGAAGACAAGAATGGGCTGAGAGCCTGTGTAGCAACAGAGGTGCAGAGCCTCTGCCGCCCTTCCCTGATCCCAGCAGGGCACTGGGACAGACTTGGCATAAGGAGACGAGTTGCGGTTGAGGGCCGATGAACACATAGGAGGCGGGGGATTGAGTGTAAGGATGTGTTTAAACAGAAAAATACCTAGTTACCCTCCTCTGGCAGATGATTGAAGAATGAATCTCTGCAGAAACCGGTCGATACAAGAAAAGACATCTATGGGTCTGCTAGTCTTTCAAAGACTATTTCCTAACCAGATTACTTGACTGTGAAGTCCCTCTGCCCACAATATGTACACACTCACTCAGAGCTACCCTAGCTTTTCATTGTTTACCTCTTGCATGAGAAAGACTGTCAAGGATCATCAGGAAACATTTTAACATATAAAGCAAAATTGACAGCAAGATACACCCAGAAGAAAGGAAGTTACAGGTAACAGAGACAAGGCAAAGATTAGGAAAATGCTCAGAGGGCAATAAAGTTACTCAATGAGAAGAGAAGATATTTCCATCTATTCAAATAAAAACAGGTGTCCATTAAAATGAACACACACACACACAAATACACAGAAGAGCTCTTGATGGCAGAAATGAAAAATTCAATAGCAGGACTGCACAGTTCCCACCAGCTTTCCTGTTTTCTCAATGTCTTCCTCCCTATATGGTCCTCCCAAGCCTACTCACTCTATGCTTGTATTTCTTCTGCCTATGTCCAACAAATGAACTTATGCCTACAGAGTAAACCTGAGTTGTGGTATTCCGAGGTGTATTGTGTTTATTTTGCCCAGTATTTTCTGATAAATAACTGCAAAGATGCTTTAGCAGGTTGACTGGTCAGGCCAAAATTATTGATGGTCTCTGGGAGGCAGAGAGCAGAGGACTGCATTCTAGTTATGAAAAATCACAGGGTAAGATAAGTTGCAGAACAAAGATGACTGCAGAATAAAGATGCAGTAAACACATGTTCATCCTCTAATCTTGAAGAAATAAGAGGAGAATCCACATGCTTAGTGGCTTTTCAAAGAGGAAGAACCCTTGGCCTGTGCTGGGAAGTTGTGTTTCCTAGAGCAAAACTCCTGGTTACGAAAAAGGAAGGAAGGAGTGATCTTTTCAAATAAGGTACTTCAAAGTTATTGGCGAAAGAAAAAAGGTTGACTTGAGAGAATGTGAAATGATTTGGGAATTTTGGTGACAAAGGAGATTATAACTTCAAAAATGAAACAAATTAAGTTGCATTTTACTTTGTAACACCAGGGGGTGTCAGTGTCTTCATTTCTATTCTGCAACTATCACAGACAAAAGATTTGACTATGCAATTTTAATTATTGGTGTTTCTCATCTGACCAAGGGGTTGGCTTAGTCTGTTGTCTGACACTTATGGCAAATCTATCTTCAATTTAATGTTTTCATGATATGTTTATGCTGGGATCAAACTCTTCCCATAATCCCAGTTAATAAAAGTATATAGAAGAAAAAATTATGAAAGGATTAGAAGATAAAGTTGGGGAAAATTTTTTGAAAGTAAAATTAAAAGATAGAAAAGAAAAAATGGGTTAAAAAAATTAGGCAATTCAGGACATGCAGTAATTAGCCAATAGCAATTCCAGAGACCTCGGAGAAAGCTGAGGGGAAGAATATTTTAAAGAAATAGTCCAAGGATATTTTCTATAATTTAAGAATATGAATTCCACAATGAAAGGGTTCACCAAGTATCAGATATAATGAATTAAAGTTCTACCTTGGAAAATTGTTACGAAATTTTAAGAAAACTGGGGTAAAGGAGAAGCTATTAAATTTTCCAGAAGAAAGGGGAGACATTTTACATATAATAGGTAAAGAATTATGGTGACATAGAACCTCCTGACAATGAAACTCAAAGTTGGAGGAGATAAAGATTTGTCTTCAGGGCGATCCAAGATGGCGGACTAGAGGGTGACTGCATCTCCAGTCGCTCCAGAACCCAGGATTCAAGAAGGGGAGGCATTGAGAGACTCAGACTAAAATAGAGCCACGGGGTGAGTCTCCCCCACTGGGTGAAGCTCGGCCTGGGTGGCAGGCCAGATAGGGGCGGCTTATCAGAGTAGGGCAGGGCAGCTAGAGTCTTCCCCAGGCAGCCCTGCGCACTCCGGAGGTGGGCTCCTCCCACACGGCCAGCTTCTCGGAGCACGCCCCCCAGTGAGAGCCTTTCCACACAGAGCCACCTCCAAGCCCTGGAACCAGTAGCTGGCTAGGGGCAGCTTTCTTCAGAAGCACTGCATTATCAAGTTACTCCAAGACTTCAGGCTACTGAAGGTTGGGAGGTGATACGCTGGAAATCTACAGGCACACTATAAGAAAATAGAGGAAATCTGCAATATCTCAGAGTCCCACTGACATCTGACCAATATGAGAAAACAAGGGAAGAAAATGTCCCAAACAAACCTAGATACTATATCAATAAAACCCAATGACAGCACAGCAGAAGAAATGTCAGAAAGGGAGTTCAGAATGTACATAATTAAAACAAGCAGGGAAGCAAATGAGGAGATGAAAGAGCAAATACAGGCATTGAAGGAGGAGATGAAAGAGCAAATGCAGGCATTAAGTGATCACACCAATCAACAGTTAAAAGAGCAAATATGGGAAGCAAGAGATCATTTCAATAAAGAGTTAGAGATACTGAAAAAAAGAAACAAACAGAAATCCTTGAAATGAAGGAAACAATAAACCAAGTTAAAAAATCCATAGAAAGCATAACCAATAGGATAGAACACCTGGAAGACAGAACCTCAGACATTGAAGACAAAATATTTAATCTTGAACACAAAGTTGACCAAACAGAGAAGATGGTAAGAAATCATGAACAGAATCTACAAGAACTATGGAATATCATGAAAAGGCCAAATTTAAGAATTATTGGGATTGAGGAAGGCTTAGAGAAACAAACCAAAGGAATGAACAATCTAGTCAATGAAATAATATCAGAAAATTACCCAAATCTGAAGAATGAAATGGAAAATCAAGTACAAGAGGCTTATAGGACTCCAAATATACAAAATTACAACAGACTCACACCAAGGCACATTATTATGAAAATACCTAACATACAAAATAAAGACAAAATTTTAAGGGCCACGAGAGAAAAGAATCAAATGACATTCAGGGGGAAACAAATAAGAATATCAGTAGACTTTTCAATCCAGACCCTAAAAGCTAGAAGGGCCTGGAACAACATTTACCAAGCCCTGAAAGAAAATGGGTGCCAACCAAGAATCTTATACCCAGCAAAACTTACTTTCAGATTTGACGACGAGATAAGATCCTTCCATGATAAACAAAAGCTAAAGGAATTTACAAAAAGAAAGCTGGCATTTACAGAACATTCTCAGCAAAATATTCCATGAGGAAGAGATGAAAAACAACGATGCAAATCAGCAATGGGAGGAACTAGCCTAAAGGAATAGCCAAATAAAGGAGAAACCAAATCATATAAAAAAACAAAAATGAGTCAAATGACTGGGAATACAAATCATATCACAATAATAACCCTGAATGTTAATGGCCTGAACTCATCAATCAAAAGACATAGACTGGCAGATTGGATTAAAAAGAAAAATCCAACAATATGCTGCCTGCAAGAGACTCATCTCATAGAAAAGAGATATCTACAGATTAAAGGTAAAAGGATGGGAAAAAAACATACCATGCACACGGACACAGCAAAGAAGCTGGAGTATCCATCCTCATTTCCGATAATGTGGACTTCAAGCCAAAGTTAGTCAGAAGGGATAAAGAAGGACATTACATACTGCTTAAGGGAAGCATAAATCAGCAAGACATAACAATCATAAATATCTATGCCCCGAACATTGGCTCATCCATGTACATCAAACAAATCCTTCTCAATTCCAGAAATCAAATAGACCACAACACAATAATACTAGGCGATTTTAACACACCTCTCTCACCACTGGATAGATTCTCCAAACAAAAATTGAATAAAGAAACCATAGATCTCAATAACACAATCAACAATTTAGACTTAACAGACATATATAGAATATACCATCCAACAAAGAACGAATACACTTTCTTCTCAGCAGCACATGGATCCTTCTCTAAAATAGACCATGTTTTATGCCAAAAAGCTACTGTTAGCAAATACAAGCAGATAGAGATCCTACCTTGTACTCTATCAGATCATAATGGATTGAAATTAGAAATAAATGACAGAATAAAAAACAGAAACTTCTCCAATACCTGGAGATAAAATAATACACTATTATACGATGAATGGATAACAGAAGACATCAGGAGGGAAATTAAAAAATTCTTAGAAGTAAATGAGAACAAAGACACATCATATCAAAACCTCTGGGACACTATGAAAGCAGTACTTAGAGGAAGATCTATTTCATGGGGAGCATTCAACAAAAGAAGTAGAAATCAACAAATAAACGACTTAACACTACAGCTCAAAGCCCTAGAAAAAGAAGAGAAGACCAACACCAAAAGTAGTAGAAGACAGGAAATAGTTAAAATCAGAGCCGAAATCAACGAAATTGAAACAAAAGAAACAATCGGAAAAATAAACAAAATAAATAGTTGGTTCTTTGAAAAAATAAACAAAATTGATAAACCCTTAGCCACACTAACAAAGAGAAAAAGGGAGAAAACTCAAATTACTAAAATTTGGGATGAACAAAGAAATATCACAACAGACACAAGTGAAATACAAAACATAATTAGAAGCTATTTTGAAAATCTATACTCCAACAAAACAGAAAACCTCGAAGACATCAACAAGTTTCTAGAGACTTATGAATTACCTAAACTGAACAAGGAGGGCATACACAACTTAAATAAATCAATTTCAAGCAATGAAATAGAAGAGGTCATCAAAAGCCTACCAACAAAGAAAAGTCCGGGACCAGATGGGTTCTCAGCCGAGTTCTACAAAACCTCATTCCAATACTCCTCCAAGTATTCCATGAAATAGAAGAGGAGGGAACCCTCCCAAACTCATTCTATGAAGCCAATATTACCCTAATACCTAAACCAGACAGAGACACATCAAGGAAAGAAAATTTCAGACCAATATCCTTAATGAACATCGACACAAAAATTCTCAACAAAATTTTAGCAAATCATTTACAAAAATATATTAAAAAGATAGTGCACCACAATGAAGTGGGTTTTATCCCAGGGATGCAAGGTTGGTTCAACATCCGGAAATCAATAAATGTCATTCACCATATCAACAGACTTAAAGTTAAGAATCACATGATTATTTCAATAGGTGCAGATAAAGCATTCGATACAATACAGCATCCCTTCATGCTCAAAACACTAGAAAAAATTGGGGTAGTGGGAACATTTCTTAACATTGTAAAGGCCATCTATGCTAAGCCCATGGCCAATATCATTCTAAATGGTGAAAAACTGAAAGCATTCCCCCTAAAAACTGGAACAAGTCAGGGATGCCCTCTTTCACCACTTCTTTTCAACATCGCCCTTGAGACTCTAGCCAGAGCAATTAGACAAACCAAAGAAATTAAAGGGATACAAATTGGAAAAGAAGAACTCAAACTATCCCTGTTCCCTGATGACATGATTATATATTTAGAGGAACCTGGAAATTCCACCAGAAAACTCTTAGAACTCATAAGTGAATTCAGTAAAGTAGCAGGTTACAAGATCAATGCTCATAAATCCAATGCATTTTTATACATAAGTGATGAATCTTCAGAAAGAGAAATTAGGAAAACTACCCCATTCACAATAGCATCGAAAAAAATAAAATACTTGGGAATCAATCTCACAAAAGAGGTGAAAGACCTCTACAATGAGAACTACAGAACACTAAAGAAAGAAATTAAAGAAAATCTTAGACGATGGAAAGATCTCCCATGTCCTTGGATAGGCAGAATTAATATTGTCAAAATGGCCATAGTACCAAAAGTGCTATACAGATTCAATGCAATTCCAATTAAAATCCCAATGATGTACCTTACAGAAATAGAGCAAGCAATTATGAAATTCATGTGGAAGAATAAAAAACCCAGAATAGTTAAAGCAATCCTCAGTAGAAAGAGCGAAGCAGGGGGTATTGCAATAGCAGATCTTCAACTCTATTACAAAGCAATAGTAACAAAAACGGCATGGTATTGGTACCAAAATAGACAGGTAGATCAATGGTACAGAATAGAGAACATGGACAAAAACCCAAATAAATACAATTTTCTCATACTAGACAAAGGGGCCAAAAACATGCAATGGAGAAAAGATAGCCTCTTCAACAAATGGTGCTGGGAAAACTGGAAAACCGTATGCAACAGAATGAAATTAAACCCCTATCTCTCACCTTGCACAAAACTCAACTCAAAATGGATCAAGGACCTCAGAATCAGACTAGAGACCCTGCATCTTATAGAAGAAAAAGTAGGTCCAAACCTTGAACTTGTTGGCTTAGGAGCAGACTCCCTTAACAGGACTCCCATTGCACAAGAAATAAAAGCAAGAATCAACAACTGGGATAGATTCAAACTGAAAAGCTTTCTCTCAGCAAAGGAAGCTATCAGTAATGTGAAGAGAGAGCCTACAGAGTGGGAGAATATCTTTGCCCCTCATACTTCAGATAGAGCGTTAATTTCCAGAATCTATAAAGAACTCAAAAAACTCTACACCAAGAATACAAATAATCCAATCAACAAATGGGCTAAGGAAATGAACAGACACTTCACAGAAGATGTACAAGCAATCAACAGATATATGAAAAAATGTTCAACATCTCTAGTAATAAGAGAAATGCAAATCAAAACTACCCTAAGATTTCATCTCACCCCAATTAGAATGGCGATTATCAAGAACACAAGCAACAATAGGTGTTGGAGAGGATGTGGGGAAAAAGGTATACTCATACATTGCTGGTGGGGTTGCAAACTAGTGCAGCCACTCTGGAAAGCAGTATGGAGATTCCTCAGAAAACTTGGAATGGAACCACCATTTGACCCAGCTATCCCACTCCTTGGCCTATACCCAAAGGACTTAAAATCAGCATACTACAGAGATATAGCCACATCAATGTTCATAGCTGCTCAATTCACAATAGCCAGATTGTGGAACCAACATAAATGCCCTTCAGCTGATGAATGGATAAAGAAACTGTGGCATATATATACAATGGAATATTACTCTGCCATGAAGAATGATAAAATTATGGCATTTGCAGGCAATGATCTTACTGATAAGCGGATGAGGACATATAATTGGGAGTGGGAGGGGTTAGCATTAGGGTTAGGGTTAGGTTTAGGGTTAGGGATAAGGAGGGTGGTAAGAATGGAGGAAGGAAGGACTGTATAGAGGGAAAAGAGGGGTGGGAGGGGTGGGGGGGAAGGGAAAAAATAACAAAATGAATCAAACAACATTGCCCTATGTAAATTTATGATTACACAAATGGTATGCCTTGACTCCATGTACAAATAGAGAAACAACATGTACCCCATTTGTTTAGAAAAAGAAAAAACTTTAAAAAAATAAAGATTTGTTCAGAATTCTGAGGAGAAATTATTCTATACAGACAAAATGTTCTCAAAAGAACAAGAGGAGTCTAAAGAATTCTCAGTCATATATGGTCTCGAAACTTTTATTCCCAGTACATCTTTTCTCAGGAATCCACAGAGTGGGGATCTCCTTAAAGTATGAGAGCAAAGAAAGTGGAAAGAGATGGGATGTAGGAACAAGTGACCTACCTCAAAACCAAGGTGATGGAAATGTCCAGGAAGACAGGAGGGATCATCCAAGAAATAGGCCTGCGATAGCCATGGAGCACAGCCAGCCCAGATAAAGCAGGGCAATGGGATCTGGAAATCAGGTCTCCTGGAGAAAACACCTGCTAGACTACCTGGTGGGCTTGAATGCTGAGAGATGTAACTCCCTGGTGGAGTCTTGCATAGTTCAGTAGAGGGCACTGGAATAAGGGTGATGGGGGGGGGGATAATTAGCTATTAACTCTGAGGGAAAGGAAAAATCACACAAAAAGGAAATGCATTTATGTTACAGCGCCTGACTCACCAGGAAGTGTTATTTACAAAGTCATATTAATCGGGGGTGGGATAGGACATCCATATAGAAGAACTGGATCCTCATTTTATAATGGAAACAAAATAGTTAAAAATGGAAACAAACAGAAAGGAGAGCACATTATTTAAAATGTATTTTATGTATGTATTTTATTTATCTTAACATATCCAAAATACTATCATCACAAAACATAATTCATATAAAAATTACTATCAAGATATTTCACAGTAGTTTTTCTCACTAAATATTCAAAACCATCATGCATTTAGACTTAACAGCACATCTTAGTCTCGACAAGGCATTTGTCAAGCTCTGTTGTAAATATTCATCTGTTTGAGTTGACAAAAGGGGAAAAAAAGGAAGATTGTTTGGGGTAATAAAATAAAACTTTTTAATGCTGCCATATTATCTAAGCTCCCTGAGGATCTTTTTCCAAAACTAGTTTTGTTCTAATTAATTCACAAAGATTATTTATGATTTCTTTCTTTAAGCAAGAAAGTATTTTTTATGAAAAATTGGAGCAGCACATTTTTTAATTTCTTTTGGAGAGATCTTCAGCCATTTGATCCATTTCAAAATTGTATGGAAGCAGGTGCTCATAAACTAGAAATCCTACTATTTGTTTAAAAAAAAAGTAGAAAATCTGGCCTTTAGATTCTTCTGTTTTAAGCTCTTTTGCCTATAGTTACTCTAGGTCTACTTTGCTCTGAGGAAAATTATTTCAATGCAAAAACATCTCAAGGTGTCTTAGTGCTGCACTCAAGCATGTAATTTGGGGCAATTCTATATTCACTTAAAAATGTAGAGTCTAAAATATTTTGATGTTATGTTCTAGTAGAAGAAGGTACATAGCACCCTAATTAGGTATGTTTTGCCACATATTTATTCAAGAATTAAAAGTTTCCTCTCCTAACTAATTGCCAGAATATTCTCATCAGGTTGGTTTAGGATCCCACCTCATGTTTACAACTAAGGGTTTGATTTATGAAACATATCTCATTCATGCAAAGGCTGTCTGTAATCAGGTCACACAAGTAGAGAAAAAAAAATAAAATTAGGTTGCTGTTTCTAAACGCTTTTTGGGATAAATTTACACATGCATGTGTGTCATTGTAAAATAAGCATTATGTCCATTTACATTTTCTCCAAATTTCCAGATCAAGTGAATAATCTCACCTGCAGATGAGATGGCAGGTGAAAGTAATGGCAACAAACCTCTAAACCCAATCCAACTTCTTCCACATTGTGTTCAATTAAATGCCCAATTAATTTAAGTGGATAGACTGTAAACAAAGCAATGCCCATGATTATCATCTCATTAGCACTGGCCAGCATTATAATGTGCTCATTAGTGAGTTGTATGGTGTTCTAAGGCTCATAATGAGTAATCAGGGTACACATGATTGGCATGTTGCTGCCTAGATGCAACTACTGAACCCAATAAATCAGAGCTAGGACAAAATGTGTTATATAAAAAGAAAGAAGAATATATAGTCAGCTGGTGAATTGACAATTTCCTCTTTTCTATAATTCAGGTAAAACTCTTACTGTCATACACAAATAAATTCAAGAACAACAGAATACTGGTGATTGAAAGGGAAATGTTCACATAGATGACACAGAAAAAGTACCTCCAATTATCATAAATGAGTACAGAAAAGAAAAAAAGTCTTTGTACTGCCATATTGGTTCAGAATACAGATTGCTGATTTATCAAGTTTAGACTCATTTAGAGATGAGCAATGTCAATAAAATTTCTTGAAAGTTGAAAATTCAAATAATCATCTCAACATAACTATAAAACATTTTATAACAGTGTTTTGCCTTCATAATTTTAATGTATTATTATGAATCATCAGGCTGCAGGGGAGGGATGCAGCTTTTAATTGCATATATACATAAATATGAAGTCACTGTGGCAGGTGTTGATTGGCTCACTTGACACCCAGTCCTAGACCCTTTTCCTTTGCTTTCCTCTCTTGTAGAGTCTGGGAGGTAATTTGTCCTCCCAAACTCCCCTAGGGCTAGAAAAGTTCGGGTGACTGTGTCTGGCTCTTGAAACATAGGCACAGGCTCTATCCAGGCTGTCCATTCAAAAATAAAGCCGGGGTGTAAAAAAACCTGTTTCTCTTTGCCCTTTTTCCTTTCCTGGATGCACAACAGCCATGCTGTCATCATTTGGATGGAAGCCACACACCTCAATGGCAAGGCAGGAAAACAGACTAAGCCTGATTCCTGGACATCCATCACCTGTACTGCCTTTGCTACCTACCGTCAGTCACTGAAGTAGTTGTGGTTATTAATTAGGTATTAACACAATCTTCAGAGACACAGACACTACTTTCCTATGTTCATATATGAATATACCATATATGAACCTACTGTAACTGGAGTGTAACTCCATATCATGTATACACAAGAATGGGAAGATATACTTCCTGTTTGTATAATATGTCAAAATACATTCTACTGTCATCTACAACTAAAAATAACAAATAAAATATATTTTTTAAAGTTGCCAACCATCCCAAAAAAAGAGACACAGATTTCTATTCATAAAAATACTGAAACATAAGTATATCGAAAATAATGCAATGTTAAAGTATTTTTGTGCTTAAATGACCTTCAGGTGTGACTTTATTTCTAGAGATATTCCAGAAATATTTATGTGAAGAAGGAATTAATCCACTTTTTTTTTTTTTTTTTTTCAAACATCACTGCTATGGAAAAGATGGTAGAAGTCCTTGTAGTTCATTCTAGTGGTTTTCCAGGAATGTTTCATGCACCTGCTTTAATAAAGGAAGCTGCTATTTGGGCACTTGGTGTATAATCATATGATAATTATGCTTTCTTATCTTCTCACATGGTAAATTGGGATTGGACTGCAAATAATGTGGATTCCATTGGCAGAATATAGACAGAATTGAAAAGAAAGTGGTTCAACAAGACAAATTTGAAAAAGATGAGTTAGGAGAGATGAGGAATGATGTTCTTAGTTAATTTATAGCCAGGTATTGTCTCAATTCTTCCAAGTCCACTGGCCAGAGATAGCCCTAGAGTTTACCAAGAGCTACAGATGATGAGCTCTGACCTGAAGGGGACCTTCCCGGGAAGAGTCTATGAACTCATCCTTGCCTCTCCAGCACCTCATTGTGCTTGTTAAAATGTCAGGTAGGGGTTAGAAAAGAAAAGCCCTATTTGCACCTGAGAATATAGTAGAAGGGGATTTCTAATTTTTATATACATGGTCATCCTCAAAAAACTTGGTATCCTATAATTTGTTGGAAAAATCTGTTGGAATGTGCTGCATTCAAGAAGCACATTTTGACAGCCACAAGGAATTAAAAACAACTTTATTTTTGCATCTTTGAGAGATCCACAATGAGTCCACAACAAACTTACTGAAGAATTACTTCAAACATATAGGTCCTTTGCTCACACAGCATAGTTGCTTCAACACCTCCAGCCCTGCCCCCCACTGGAGCAAAGTTCCCGTCTCATTCAGCCTGTTACTATCTACATCGTCTCAGTATCTCTTCCAGCAAGAATTTTCACTTTAGGATGTTGGGGAAGAGGACATGGAATTGGCAATTTAATTACAGAGTCACTTTTACACAATGGGTGAGCAGGAAATCCATGGCTATTCTCATGTTAATGCTTGTGTCCCATTATATCAGTTGAATTACTTCACATCTCCATGTCCCTCTTTTCATAGCCATGGAATTTGAATTCTAATTGGAAGAGAACATTTTAAAGACTGAAATGTATTATAAAGATCCAAAATTATTCAGTAGAGTAGCAAATTTCAAAATGGAGTACAGTCGTTTTTAGAACTCATTGTCTTGTTCATTTCATGTAAGTAAATTAAAAAGTCTCTATGTAATACAGTTGTCACAGCTTTCCTTATCACCTGTCCTATTTTGTTTCATATAAAAATTAACAAACAATTACCTGGAAGACTTCCACAAAGACAGCACTTCATAAAGAACAAACAAAAGATTTGGAGGAAGAGCCAGAGGATACTGAATTTCATTGAATAAGAGCCTAAGAGTAGCAGAATGTCACAGCTGGGATGAACTTTCCAGTTGCAGATTATTAGGCTCCTCAGTTGAGACTTTAGTGAAGTGAGGCAACCAATGTTAAATGGTCCCTGGGAGTCACAGTGCAGAGCCACACTAGGGTGGAGGACTGCTGACTCTAGTCCAGGGTGCTGCTAAACTCCACAAAGTCCTCTGTACTGACACCTGCCCCACCCCCACCCCCACTTTCTGATGCTCTTTGGGATCCACAACTGACAGAGCTTCTTGATGGGGCAGGGTGGGCAGAGCATCCATATTCCAAAGCTAAGAAATGCTTAGTGAACACCTCAAAACTCAAATGGGCACATTTGCTCAGCCTTTGTTAAGTCAATGCAGTCTTCATACAGAAAGACAGCAAGGCCTCCACCATTCAAAAAACTGCAGGAAGGCAGAACTTGGAATGATTACGATGAAAAAGGAGATCTTGAGGCTCAGATGTTTTAGACACAGATTTAAAAAAAAAAAATTTTTTTTCTTTTGTTTATTCATTTATTTATGGCACTAGGGGTGAACCCAGGACACTCTACCCCTGAGCTACCTCCCAGCCCTTTCGTTTTTTATTTTGAAACAGGGTCTTGCTAAGTTGCCGAGGCTGGCCTGGAACATGTGATCACAGCCTCTGGGATCACAGGTGTGCACCGCCACACTGGGTTTGAGCTGGAGGGCAAGGGCAGCTCTGTGAAAGGCCGAGATGGGTGCACGTGACGTCCACCTTTAGAAAATGCCTTCCGTTAAAGATGGGATGTGTGAGCTTGGAGGAACCCTGACCAATACTATTCATAAGATGAAGACTGAATCCTGAAAAAAGTCAGTTTTTGAATAGGAGTTGTACTGTGATTGGCTCAGTGATGCGGAAGGATAGGTGAGAGCCAGAGGAGGAAAGCTCTTTTTGCTTAGGGTCTGGGCTTCTTTCTCAGGCACACACAGGGCCTATTCTTTCTGCTAAGTATCCATATAGAGATTCTCGCAGGGAAAGGGGTCAGCCCTGCTTTGGGCCAGCAGGGGAAACGGGCTGATGTGCTGCCTCTTGGCAGTCCCCATGTGTGCCACAAACCCAACTCAGCAGGACCCCAGCTGCTGCCATTATTCATTTCCCCTCTTCCGGGGGCTTCTCCAGAGCATACTGTCCTTTGGGGAAACATCATCATAGACAGATTCTCTTCAGAAAGCACAAGGCAAATAGAGAAAAAGAAAAGATTCTAAAAAATGTAAAATTCAAAACAGAAGGCTATTAATTGGTTTTACGCTAACCCTTTATAGCCTCAATCTTTGAATTTTCTTCCTCCTTTAGAACAATCACTTCTGGGCTGATTTCTTCAGATGAGATGTGATTTCTTCCAAGTCATTACAGTGATCTCCATCAAAGGACAGCAAAGACAGTAATTAGTACTCCACACCAAACCAGCCTCAAATTTGACAGCAACTGCAGAGCTGAAAATGAAGCACTTCTGATTCTTAGAATTTTTCTCATGAGTTGCTGTCACTGGCAGAAAAATCTGGAGTTGTTGTTTCTTACAGACTTTCTCTTCTGTTAACTTTCTTTTGAAGAAAAATAAAATGTCAATCCCCAGCACCACACACACACACAAACAAAATAACAAACAAACAAACAAAAAATTAAAGAAAGAAAGAAAAAGAAAATGAAGACTTAAAAGAATTAACAAGTGGCTCCATTTTACCTTTGGAGTGGAATCCGAATATGAATCATTAAAAATAAGGGAAGGGGAGGAAGTTAGGAAGAACCCTTAGTTTCCTGGCAACCTTTGGATGCAGGTGTGCATCCAGTAAGTTGCTTGCAGTTTCCATGGTGACCAAGAAAGACTGTCAAGGAGGAAGAATCCTTGTGAGCAAATGTAGACTATTGTCTTTCTGTGAACATTTTCAGAATATGCATGAAGAATTGGTTTCAGGAAATGCTAAATCCAGGAAAACTTGGGTTTCAGATAAGTCATGGAGCCATCCAGAATGGCATCATGAATATTAGTAAAACCATCTAGTTTTGTGGTCCATTGGTTTGCAGGACATGGTGCAAGGAGGGTGAACTCAGACTCCCCTCATTTGAGGCAACAGAGTTAGATCCAGGGAAACCAAGGTTGATAGAACTCCCAGAACAGAGGTAGAGAGAAGGTAGGTGCACAGAGAGAAAATCCCAGATCTGCAGAAGGTCCCTTTTGGAAATGCAGTAGAATCTACTACCGACTTCTTATAGCAGTTAGCGTGGATTCATGTTATCTTGAAAAGATAGGTGGACAATATGAAAATTATTTTTGTTTTGTTGTCAAGGAAAAGCACTGTGGGGCTTGATTCATAATGTCCAATTCAGTCACCACTAGATACATATGACCTATTTAAATTTAAATTAATTAAAAGTAATTCAAGTTTAATAATGCAGATCCTCAGTTGCATTAGCTACATTTCAGGAGTCCAATAGCAGCAGGTGCTAGTGGTCCCACACTGCACAGCACAGACATAGAGAATCTCCATCACTGTGAAAAGTTTCACCTGAAGAGTGCTAGAAATTACAGTTTTAATATACTTAAGAAAGTAATCAGACTTTTAAACCCACCTTTTTGTAACTTTCTCTTTTACCAATAATTTTTTGTTGTGGTTCGTTTGTTTTTTTGGGGGGGATATGTGTATGTTCCAATTTGATTTCAAATTTATTTATAAATTTATGATATATAATATTGATATATTGCTTTGGCTTTTAAGAACATCATATAATTTTATTTTAAATTACCATTCCATTATAGTGAAATAGGTGTAGAGAAAGCACCAACTTAACCTTTAAAGGCAGAATGTCTAATCGATCAATAGGCTGTCAAAAGGAAGGGATTCAAAATTTCTCTTGTTACCTGGTTTCAGCAATAATAAATTCCTTTGCATCTCTTTTCAAATGTATGTTTGATTGGACAAGTTTCCTAAGTCAGTTGTCTAGATGGTCTCATCCCCAAAGCTCATGATATTGACATTTTTCTCCTGAATATGTAGATGCATAGACCTTTGAATATATGGATATAGTAACAGTAGTCAAATGAGCTCCGTTCTGCTTACATCTGACAAATAGATTGGAAGCAGAAGAGTGTTTTCCATCCTTATTAAAGGCAGGCATTTTCTCCATGCTGCGAGAAATTGCTTCTCTTGCTGCCTAAGCAGTTTCAATCCCAAAAGCAATTTGCCACCATATGGATTCCTCCAGGAGACAACTAGAGTAGAAAAGAAAAATCTCCTCACACAAGACTCTGAGGCTTTTGGCAGATAAGGGTAGAACTTGGGGGGATTAATTATAGAAAATGAGCCCATACTTCCTCTTGCTACTCCCCGAGGATCACATGTAACCCAAGAGACGGCAGTGTGGTATAGCTCAAGAGAACTTCTCCATGGCACCAAGAGGGGATTCACAGTGGAGTCCAAAATTGCTGCAGAATCCTTGGCTATTAATGCCCCAGTGTCCTCGGGCTTTGGTGAGAGCAGGCTGAGACCGTATTGGAGTGGCGTACACTTCAAGTGAACATTGCCAACCTCATAGGAAACTTTGAAAAAAGGGTCTGAGAGGGGAGTCAGAACTCTGACCCAGCAGTAGGAGTTGGGGTGAGGCAAATGAATAAATGTGTGAGGTGATCTTGGAAAGTACAATAAGGAGGGGCACTGAAGAAGTGAACCAGCATCTTCACTTCTGCTGCTTTTAGCTCAATTGTCCCATTAGCATGAGACAAATTTAATCTTAAGAAAATCTTTCCTCATCCTTCAGTCTTTTGCTTAACAACCAATTTCCTTTTAAAAAGAAAGTTCTTCAATGCATTTCATAAAAGCAATAGCACATCCTCCATATTACGCTTGGAAAAGAACCAATAATTACTTTGGTTTTTAGAGGTTTCATTCTCCAAAACTAATCTCTTGTCAACTAGCACTTTCTTGAACTTTTAGGTTTTCATAAACATTTATGGGTTCTTTCATATATTATCATCCAAAATAATTCACATAGTAATATTCTTGAGAAGGGTTAAATAAAACATTGTGGTGGATCACAGGTCACTATTGTATGTAGCAAAAACACACTCAGAATCCTTGTGTTTGCTGGATGTGGTGGCACATGCCTGTAATCCCAGCAGCTTGGCAGGCCAAGGCAGGATGAACACAATTTGGAGGCTGGCCTGCACAACTTAGCAAGGTGTAGTCTCAAAATAAAATTAACAAAAGGGCTGAGGATATAGGTCCATGGTAGAGTACTCCTGGGTTCAATCCCTAGTGTAGCAAAACAACAACAACAAAAGACAAACAAACAAACAAAAACCCTTGGGCTTGATGGAAATGACAGTCATCAACTGAGAGTTCAGAATTATTAGATTCAATGTGGAAAAAATAATCCTTACTGAGAAGTTATTAGTATAATATTAATAGTCTATAATGAGCAATTTTCTAAAGTAAAGCTGTAACTTTTCATTACAGTTCAGTATACATAGAGATTAATCCAGCTAATAGATGTAGGGATTTAATAACTTTCCTGAGTTGGAGCATGACTTTGAAGAAGACTCTTGATTTTCCTGGTTTTGAAAGATTGTCTCCTATTGCTGGTAGGGTTGCAAATTAGTGTAGCCACTCTGGAAAGCAGTGTGGAGATTCCTTAGAAAACTTGGAATGGAACCACCATTTGACCCAGCTATCCCACTCCTTGGCCTATACCCAAAGGACTTAAAATCAGCATACTACAGAGATACAGCCACATCAGTGTGTCACAGCTGCTCAATTCACAATAGCCAGATTGTGGAACCAACCTAGATGCCCTTCAATTGATGAATGGATAAAGAATATATATATATATATATATATATATATATATATATATGATAAGATATATAAGAATATATATGTGTGTATATATATATGTATATACACACACACACACACATGCACACGCACATACACACACAATGAAATATTACTCAGCCATAAAGAATAATAAAATTATGACATTTGCAGGCAAATGGATGAAACTGGAGAATATCATGCTAAGTGAGATAAGCCAATCTCAAAAAACCAAAGGACAAATGATCTTGCTGATAAGCGGATGATGATACATAATAGGGGGTGGGAGGGGGGCAAGAATGGAGGAAGGAGGGACTGTATAGAGGGAAAAGAGGGGTGGGAGGGGTGGGGGGAAGGAAAAAATAACAAACTATTACCCTATGTAAATGTATGATTACACAAATGGTATGCCTCTACTTCATGTACAGAGAAATAAGATGTATCCCATTTGTTTACAATAAAAATAAATTTTAAAAAAATGCCAAATGGATTTCCATGAAAAAAAAAATAGAATATGGGACTGCCATAAGAGATAAAGCTTTTTTGGGTAAATAACATTCTAACAGAGTATATTCACCAGAATTTATTGAAATATTGACAAGAACTACTGTGAAACAGAGACCAGGAGTTAAGAAGAGGTTCAAGTCAATCTCGGAGTCTGACTGATCATTTCTGCTGAATGTGCCTATGGATCCATATCTGCAGCCATTTCTGGCCCCATCAAGATCCTGTATGTAGGGCATAAGTCAAAGTGAATTTGGCATTTCAATATATTTTCTGGAAAAATAGCTATCTTACATGGCGATCATCATAGAATATAAATAGAAACATTTATTCTTACTGATTTTTACCTCTTAAAAATGAAGAAACAAAACAGTATAATGGAAATATATATCAGAAGATTTGAGTTCTAACTCCTGTTCTAACGTGGCCTGACTACATGCAAGTTTTCTGACCTGAATGGACTTCCATTCCTTATCTGAAAACGGAGGGGATTGGATTCCACTGGGATCACCACTACAATGCCCACGGGAACAAGGAGCAGCCAGACCTTAAGAGAAAAGGATGTGACACTGGGGCTTCTGGTGAGGTGCTGAAGACTGGGACAAAAGGAAGAGTCCTTCCTAAGATATTGGGGGCAGTGTTCAACTCCAGTCGATGGTTTGTTAGGTGGGAGAATGCAGGCCCTGTGCTGACATATTGTCAGATTTTTTCAAAAAAAAAAAACAGACTTTTTTTCTGTTTTGTCACTATTCAGGTTTTTAAATAGGGACAACTAATTAAAAAAAAAAAAAAAAAAAAAAGACCACCGTGAAGTTCAAATTAGACCTATGCATGGGGCCCAAGGCTGACATTTATTTATGTCTGATGAGATATTCTTAGAGTCTTACCCTGCTCTTTGGTTCTGCCTGTGGAGGGGGAAATAGGGATTCTGGGACCACAGAGCTTTAACTCTGAACACCTCTATTTCATCTTCTTTTCACTTGGTTTCATTAACATATGTATACAGTAGGGAATCAGAGCCACCACAGTCAATGGGATGGATGCACTTTTACAAAAAGACAGCATGTAAAATAAATGCTCTGTGTGAGTTGGGATCTTGATGAAGTGGTAGAGCTGCAGTGTGGTCAAAGAGGTTATGGCACAGAGCAACCGGAAGCTCCGCTTATAGCCATTCTCCCCTCGGCAACTCGTAAGGAACATCTCTGAGTTGATTGCAAAACCCAAGCCAAAGAGAACCCCGAGGTTTCTCACAAGTCCAGCAAAAGGTGTGGTGTCAATGTGGATCCAGTCTGGGTTGGCACACCACTTTTTGGCTATGGGTACAGACCATAGCAGATCAATGTCCAAGAGTCTGAGAAGCAGGTAAAAGCCAAGTGCAAACAGGAAAAGGAAGAGGTTGGTCTTCAGGTACATGCTCAGGCTAGCTGTCTGGATGCCTGGAGTATATTCAAAGGCCTCTGCCACAAGCATGCCTGGGGATGGGAAAGAGACACTGATGATGACCATATACCCTTGAGCTCTATGGGGCTCATTCTTATCTACAGTAAGGAATTTTGCCATAGTTTTCAATGACAAAAAGGTCGTAGACACCTAGGTTCTATCAATTTTCTAAAGTATTTTAAAGGCATTAACTGAAAACACATTTGCCCACAGTCTTTTAACAATCCATATTAACCCAGAAGGATGAATCTGTAGTCAATGGCACTGAGTGACAACACATTTTATAGGCAGAGCACTAAACTAACTAAATTAATATTTCAATTGCTATGGCCAGTTAGCTTAGAGAGGCTTTGAAAGGTATGTGGCACTGAACATCAGAAACTCAATCATAATGAATGCAGCTTCAGGGATATGAAGCAGCTGCTTAATGAAGTCCAGTCATGCAATGATCACTTCAGATAGTTTGGAGAGTGTGTCTTGATTGTAGGTTACAGGGTCATTATTAAATCTTCCCAACCAAGACAAAAACACAGTCTCTAAGTGAAGGCGTAGGAATTGGACTTAATTCTCGTTATACTTCATAAAAGCCTATCTTGCCATGCAGTTACACATTTATGCTATTGAGTGAGACCATGTCATTACTTACACAGAGGCTGAGGTGTGTTGCACCACTTAAGCTCCTGGGGTAGCATTTAATATCAGTGGTTTGAAAGACCCACCTCTGACACTGGAAAACTGATTACCAGGGAGAATTGAACACCATAAGACAAATGAAGCAAAAGTTTTCAAATGACACAGCTAAAGATAAGTGATCATATTTACCACCAATTACTCCAAGAATAACTTGATGAGGAAAATGTGTTGCTATGAATACTCTGGAGATGCAGACGCTGATTTGAATCAACCAAAAAAGACTCCAAAGAAATGACCTGGTCAGTCTACAATAGAAGAATAGATACAAGTGTAAAAAGCAAAGAAATTGCATCACTCTTAAAATTAGGGGGTGACACGAGATGATCCTTCTCAGAGGAATCTTCCAACTGTGACATGACATGATTCTAGTCTTTTCTTCCAAATGCTTTCTTGTGCTCCACAGAATTTGAAAAGCTTTAACAGAGATTTCTACATTTCTCAGCGCACCAAATTTAACAAATGCTTTCTCCTAAGATTTTAATAAGTGTGAAAAAGAAAGTCAATCTGATAGCTAGAAATAAGGAAAATTGTTTTAACAGAGAAACGTTAAGGGAAATTCAAGTTTTGGGGAAATTACTAATATCCAGAATGATTTAGAATAAATCACATGTAGTTTTTACTCCCTGTCATTTGTGCTTCCTCTTTATCAACCTTTCTCAGCCTCTCTTTGAAGAAAACACACTGACTAGAGGCAATTGTATAGACTCTCAAGAGCCCTGGTTCTTGTGTTTTGAGACATAGAAAATAAGGAAAAGGGACTGGGTTACATACTTTCAGCATGAAGCTGCAATGTGCAGAAAAGTTATAAAATATTAAGATCTGAGCAATGCTTGTCATTAAAAAATTAATAGTATTGAGTTTCAGGAATCTTTGAATGGTTATAGAAATATGGAGGAATAAAGAGAAGGAGACTTTGAAGAAGGAAGTAAGCTGGGGCTATCCATGATAAAGAAAGAATCATCAAGGATTTAGTGATGTTAATGTAAGGAGTGGGCACTTGATAAATTTTTATAGATGAAGAAAATATTGCAGTTATAAAAGTTAAAAGGAGTTATAAGAAATTTTTTTTAGGAGAAACGTGTTTTTTAAGGTTTGTTAATTGGAGGAAGGAATGAACTATAGAGACTTTTTTAAATTATTCAATACTACTTTCAAAAATGGAATATGTGATAGATCTTGATTGTTTTTATTTTAGAAGAACTTTTATATAATGGTGTATGTTATAATATATAGTATTTTTTACAAGGGTTGATTGACACATTTTATCTCAGCTAGGCTGATAATTTATAAATAAAGTGGTGCTAAGGATTGTTTATTAAAACAGTTAAAGGATTTCAGGAAAAAAAAGAGAAGAAACAGCTCAGATCCTACAAATGTGACTAATTTGAAAGTGCCATGGCTTTCTAAATATTAAGAAATCTACTAACATGAAATCATTAAATCTAAATTTAATTTTGCAACTAGAATGTCTTTAATTTTTAAAAACTGCACAGTCTTTAAAGCTAAGAATATATGTTATTCATGTCAAAGCCATTGGCTCTTCAAAGTGGGAAGCACAATTTTACTAAATAAATTGATGCATTCAAGCAGAATGGTGATCCTTACAACTTTCAGAATCTTAAAGCAAGGGCATGTGGACACAAAAATGTTTCCTTATATAATTTTAGATGACTTATTTATGAGCTACCAATAATTGAATTTTGGAAACCCAAAGGCACATTTAGCAAGTCATTAATCAGTTAAACATTTTCAACTCTATTATAAAGTGGCAATAGCTATAAGCTAATTAAAACATTATCTTAAGGCAAAATATTAACTTTCTAGTCATTCTGCTACTTTGGCTATGATAGAACAAGTGCATTTAATTCAACTTTTAGTATTTTTATATACTAAAAAGAAGTTTTAGAAAAGACTGAGTGTTCATTGTCATATTCTGCTACAGAAACTGGAACCAAGCTGACCTGTGCAGAGTGATAGAGAACTTATCCATCCGGCTGACAGCGTGACTCATGGCAGCTGTTACCATGACATACCAGACACATGACGAGCCCATTGCGTGACCAGAAGGACTTCCTGCAACAAGTATCATCCATTTGAAAGGTAGTTAATTATCAATATCAGAAATGGACCCTGGAATAGTTGTTTCATATAGCATAGGCTATATGAAATGTTTAGAAGTAGGAACAAATAAGCAAAATTGAGTCAAATCAAGTATTAAATAGTGTTCAAAGTTTTTGTTTTTGTTTTTTTTTTCCTGAGCTGGGGTTGTAGCTCAGTGGTACAGAGCTTGCCTACCAAGTGTGAGGCCCTGAATTCTATTCTCAGCACTGCATATAATACATAAATATAATAAATAAATGTCCATCAACCACTAAAAATTTTTTTAATTTTTTCCTTTTTTCAAGCTCATTGAATTCTAGACATCAATATCTTCAGAGATAATTAAGAACTCAGGCTGTTGCACCAAAGTCTTAACACCACCCATTCATTCTTGATATCAAATTGTTTTTAATTGACAAGAAAATTACAATACTTGTATTGAATCTTTAATCAGTTTATTTTCCCTGAACTGAAAAGTCAAACTCTAGAGCATATCATTGCTACACTCTGGTTTACTGATTAACTTACAAATGATGGTTTTATGCAACCAGCTACCCCTGTGTCCATCTTGCAGCCTGTGCAATGAGAAATTTTGTTATGCAATGGGGGTGAGCAGCAGTTGTAAAGGGGACATTAATCCTGGCAGAAAAAAACCTAAAGTCAGGTACCCTCTCCACTCCTAGAATGTCTTTCCCATCCTGCTTGGTTTTATTTTTAATCACTTTACTTTGATGTTGTCCCTGATTTTTCAAGTGGTAGACATTCCTTCAAGTTACACAACAATCTGTCTTTCAAAAACAAAACAACAGCCTCTTTTCAGTTAAACAAAGACAAACCTATTTCTTATCTGTAGGAATTTCCAGAGCCTTTTATATGCTTAAGTGAATTGTACATCTCCAGAGGTGAATATAGAATGCAGTATATTTTGGCTTTTTCTTCTTTTTTTCTCTCTCTCTTTCCAGAAAATGTTTCATAAGATGGAACAAATGCTGGGAAGTGCTAGGATAGACCAAAATAAAATTTAAATAGTCTCCAAGGTTATCCATCCATCCATCCATTACACATTGGTTTCACAAAGATAAAAATGCATATCATCCTTGCCCTGATATATAGGTTGCCTCAATATATAAGGAATTAATTATAGTACAGTATGATAAGTGATAGACGTGTATATTTTATGGGAACAAAAGAGACATTCAGAAAACTCATTAAGAACTTATACATCCACTCTATTCAGGGTTACTTTCAAAGGATGTCAAGTCACAAGAATTTCATAGTATGTAATTGGGAAGGTACAGTATAACACCTTCTAATAAATTAAAACAACATGTAATTTTTCTTTATATATACATCTAAAAAAACAACCTTTGACAGTATTTCTATTTGTCTTGTTTTTTGTTTTTTTGTGTTTTTGGTGTGGTGGTGCTGGGGATTGAACTCAGAACCTCACACATGCTCAATATATACTCTACCACTACCCAAGTTACATCTCCAGCCCTCAGTCTTTTACAGTCTTCATTTCTACAGTAAAGATTCTACAGTCATACAAAATCTTATTTAGGATAAAGGGAAGTGGACTAACAAGTCTATTACGTACTACCCATACAAGAGAAAAAAAAAAAGAAATTGTTCTAAGATTAGAGATAGTCTTTACTGGCAACAGTAATACTGGGAAGTCCTTACTTTTCCTACAGAAAACTTGTCTATTGTTCCTCATTCATGGGATTCTCAGAAGACATAATAACTTGGAAAGTTGCTCAGCAACAGATAAATCAACACTTCTAGGATCTCAACATTATTTTTTGGGAATTTGTTCTGGCTAACTGGTTTTTGTTTGTTTTAGAATCAAACCATTATATTCTTCCAGAAATGAAATGCCCAAATACAAAATCATTTGGGGGAATATTCTGCCTATTTATCCTTTCACAAATGACAAAATGGAATTTGATTAGCCATAAAATTTCTTTGCTTTCTCGTCATCCATTTTGATGCTTGTGAACTTTTAGCATTCTCACCAAGGACATTTCCTTTAATACATCATATCCTTTAATACATCATATCCATTAACAGACAATAAGCATACATGATGACTCTCTGTTGGAATATCATAAGTTACTGGAGGCTACCTGCATTGCTTACCTGGACCTGTTTCACATGTTGTAGGGAACTGTTCAAGACATGGACTTGAGTGATTTGGGTAAATCTGAGTTTCTTGGACCCACCAGTAAGGCCGATGACCAAATAATATCCTGTATTTAAAGAAATATAAATATTCATATATTTTAAATGCATAACTATAATTAACTGGAGACTAGCTATTTTTGCGTATAAAAATGACTTAAGCAGAACGTTGATGGGGGAAGGGCATGGTTAAGAGACTCTGAAAGAACTTGGTTTCTAGTCTCTCATTCAATTTAGAGGATGGGATTTGGGTTTCAGCACCCTAGTCTCCCATAAACACAGGAACTCTTTTCCTTGTAGGGAGGTCCTGTGGGTGCTTTGTTTACTTAGACTGGGGATATCAAAGTGTCACCTGGAATCATCAACTTGCTCATAATGATGCTGCTAATTTAACTAACTTCCTGATTAATCACAAAATATGCATCACAGAGTTTTGGAATTTACTTTTAAGTTGGTTAAAGCATACATTTCTATGCTTTTTGCAAGTTCCACTTATGAATCTGGTGTTTTAAGTTAACTGTATTTGAAAGATTTTTCAAGTAAAACTATTCACATCTGCAATTTTATCAGTAAACCAAAGCTACAAATGTAAGATTAAGTTTTAGGAAAAATGAAACAAAACAGAAGTCTTACCACTTAAATATAAGATTGAACCAATCCCCAATGACAGCTACCCATATCATCTTGGTCCCAACTGTCTGATTAAGTTGAAACCAAAGTGGAAAATAAATAGAAAAGATATTCCGGGGGTCTCCAACATTGGACATGAAATTTAGAAATTCGTAGTAAGCTCTGTAGTCCTTCTGCAAATGTTGAATAATGAGCACTCCATTTCTATGAAGGAAATCCATCTTGAAGAAAAGGCAGTTCCAAACAGAGCAATTGAAGCTGAAGTACTCTGAGTCCTACGGTTTTTATACAGGTATCTTTGTGGCATGTTGAACCATTACTGTGACATGTGATGCTGACCATCTGTGAAGAAGGCACGTTGGTCCTCCTCTGTTGAAAAGCTCATTTGTTTATGATTTTAATTGGTGAAAAAGCGGTGCAGTACATGCTGATCTGTGGCAATTTTGAGAGAAATTTGGATAGAAGCACAATGTCTTTCTTATGCAACCTCCCTTTTGTGTAAACAGTTGGATCATGTTTGTTTGAAATTTTTTACACAGTTCATTTCCTTCAAGAGCAGACACTAGCAATTTCTATGCTTGGCTAGAAGGCTATGCAAATAATTATTGCATGTCAAATAGCCCTTAAAGCTATGCATTTTAATTTAAGATAGACTGTGACTCTCCGACTATTTAATGAGTCTTTGAAGAAAACAGTAAATATCTGGACATGAAAATTGTATATGATATGACATTATTTTCTGATCACACATTTAAATAAAAAAGAGTTTGGTATTTACCATTAAAGAGAAGAATAAAATACACGTGGAACAGAGAAGGAAATGTATAGAATATATGAAATCTGGAAGGAAATGTGTTGCTTTTTGTGAGGCACAAAAGCAGAAATTAATGTCACTTACATAATATAAATGTGTTAGGACTGAGTTGTGGTTTTCATTGACTAGAGAAAACAGTTGAGAGGATTGGAGAGTTGTCCTGTGACAAAGATAGGAAGAGACTTCAAAGGACTTTTGATCAATCAAGAATATGGTTTGTTGCAAATATCGTTCAGTAGAAGTGGGAAATGCCCAAACATGTAAATTGGGAATGAACCAAGGCAGCCCAGAAACCCATGGGTCCTGTCACTATGAGATGCAAGTTCTAGAGAGATAAGTTCTATCTAGGAGGGTTAGTGTGGAAGTAATCAAGATTTGTCAGGAAATAGAGGTGGATCTAGGTAAGATACTTGTTACCTCATCTTCAAGATTGTGATCTTTGCTAATCACATCCTCCTTCACCAGAAATCTTCTTTACAGGCTGTGGATATCACCTTGAACTTCTCTTGGAGCTGAGTCCTATAATTTCACAGCATCATTGTAACAGGCATCTGTTGTCTTCCCTGGAAAATATGTGTTGACTGACCATTAAAATCTTGTGGGTGCCTTTTTATAAATGTACACCTTTGTCTCATCCCAGACCAGTTAAATTTCTGGTGATGGAGCCTGGGCATTGAAATTATAAAAGTATTTCCCCAGTGATTCCAATGTAGCATCAGGGCAGAGAATCACTGAACTAAAACAATTCATATGAAGCATGAGCCTTAACCAATCAGATCAGTTCTTCTGACTTTTTATTTTGCATATTCAGGTTCTATAATTTCTATAATCACTTTAATGAGCCATGAGGAAGAACATAGCTTCCCTTTATACTTTTCTTAAGAAGTGTTTAAGCTACATAATTCATAATATTCATTTTTATCAGAAGTGTCTTGTCCTTAAATCAGGGTGTGAATGATATCAAATAGATTTTGACTCACAATTAAAAATTAAACTTCATGCTCATTCAACAATTCAGAGTCTGTGGAGTGTGATGAAGTTGGCTGTGCATTAGCTTTTCATCTTAGGCAACTAATTTAGAAAGACTGTCTCCAGAGAACTATCTGGCTCTGTAGGCTGTGCGATAATTAACTGAAGCAAAAGCACCTTGATTTCTTTGTCCTTTAGCAGAATATGCTCTTTTTATTCTTCATATTTCATTTTTAGTCTTTTCATATCCTGGTTTCTATGTATGTCCTCAGAATTGCCTTCTCTCACCAGATCCTCACCACTCCTCTGACGAACCTTTTTGGTCAGGGGGTTGTATTAGTTTGCCAGAGTTACCTTAACACAGTATCAGGGTTGTATTAGTTTGCAGGGTTACCTTAAAACAACATTTTATTTTTTTCATAATTCTGGGGTCTTGAAGTCCAAGAACAAGACATCAACAAGATTGGTTTCTTCTGAGGTCTCTCTCATTGGCTTGTGGATGACTGCTTTCTTGTCTCTTCATGCTCTTCCCTCTGTGTGTGTGTCCTTGTCCTAATCCCTTCTCATAAGG
Organism: Sciurus vulgaris; assembly: GCF_902686455.1. NCBI lineage: Eukaryota > Metazoa > Chordata > Mammalia > Rodentia > Sciuridae > Sciurus > Sciurus vulgaris. The sequence goes on along the minus strand of NC_136463.1, from coordinate 123,324,497 downwards.
ACACGGTTATATTGGATTAGGATCCACCCTAATGGCCTCTTTTTAATTAATCAATTCTTTAGGAACCCAATCTCCAAATACAGTGACATTCTTGGGTTTAGAACATCATCAGATCAATTTTGGAAAGACAAAATTCAGTCTATTAGCACAATACTTATTTAGTTAGTGTCTCTCTCTTGCACCATAGTATAAGGGCTCATGTCTGCTTTGTGTACCGACCATGAGCACAGTACTAAGCCCTGGCTCCTGCTGGGGTTGATGTCCTATGAAGTTATCAAAGCTGCATGGGTCCCTGAGGTGGCAGGTTGCTACTGGGAATTGAAAGTATATTAATAATTTTATATTATCTTTTATTAAAGAGAAGTATTACAAGACATTTAGATCCTGCAAAACCTGGAACTTCCCCTGAGTCCACTAGTTATTTAGTGTATGTTTATTAATTGAATCAATTATTGAAAAAAAAAAAAACCTCAATTTGAATACTAACTTATAAAGAACAGTGCTGGTTGCAAATGATAATGCTTACTCAAATTCAATGTATCTTTCTACAGAGATAGTTATAATGTGGCCAGACCAAGAAAGTTTATTTCAGATGGAAAAAAGTGTGTATAATGTTTAGCAAACAAAGCGCTTTTGTTTAGAAAGAATAGAAGAATCAAACAATTTCTAATGTCCTTTAAAGTTAAGTATAAGGAAAGAAAGAGAATAGAGTGGAGGGAATAGGGATACAAACTTGCCTTCTTTGAATATACTTATTTCATAGATTTGACTTTAAGACCATGTAAACATTCTACATAATTATAAAACAAAAATAAAATTAAAAATTTCATGAAAAAGTTAAGAAATGAAAACACTTGACCCCTCCTACTGGTGAACTATTTTTCAGCACTTATATGTGTTTTATGATTTGTTCCTACAGGAAATCTCTTAAGCATTTCCTTAAGTTTTCCTCAGTTTGTTATCTTCCATCAGAGTTGATGTGGTTTGGATTGGGGGTGCTCCCCAGTCCCTATCCTATGTGGGCCACGTAGGAGCTTAGTTCTTCCTGGTACTTAATCTTCCAGTAGAGCTTTGCTCTCCAATAATAGAACCTGCCTACCAAGCTGAGTCCTTTCAAAGTCAGGGTTGTCTGCAGGGTCACAATAAGCCTACAGGGGAGAAGTTGTATAAGTACCGCGCGCTAACCGATTGCGCCACTGGAGCGCCAAGCCTACAGGGGAGAAGTTGCAGTACCTTGGATCTTCACTGCTAGCAGGGAATATACAGAAACAATATGAAAAAATGGGAAGAAACGTGTCCCTAAAAAACAAAGATGCTATTTTTTGATAGACTCCAATGACAGCATGGCAGTAAAAATGACAGAAAGAGTTTAGAATCTATATAATTAAAATGATCTGTGAAGCAAAATATAAGAGAGCAAATGAAGGCAATGCATGATTACTCCAATAAACAGTTAAAAGAGCAAATGCAGGAAGCGAAAGGGCACTTCAATAAAGAGATAAGAGATTCTGAAACAAACAAACAAACAAATACTTGAAATGAAAGAAACAATAAACCAAATTAAAAACTCAATAGAAAGCATCACCAACAGAATAGATCTTGTGGAAGACAGAATCTCAGACAATGGATACAAAAATATTTAATCTTGAAAACAAAGTTAACAAAACTCAGAAGAAGATAAGAAATCATGAATGTAACCTCCAAGAATTATGGGATATCATGAAAAGATCAAATTTAAGAATTATTGGGATTGAGGAAGGCACAGAGATACAAACCAAAGGAATGAACAACCTGTTCAATGAAATAATACCAGAAAATTTCTCAAACCTTAAGAATGAAATGGAAAATCAAACACAAGAGGTTTACAGAATACCAAATGCACAAAATTACAACAGATCCACACCAAAGAACATTATAATGAAAATACTTCACATACAAAATAAAGATAGGATTTTAAAGACTGTGAGAGAAAAGTGTCACATTACTTATAAGGGGAAACCAATACAGATATCAGCAGATTTCTCAGTCCACACCCTAAAAGCAAGAAGGGCCTGGAACAATATAGTTCAAGCTCTGAAAGAACATGGATGCCAACCCAGAATCTTATACCCAGCAAAAAAAACCTTCAGATTTGATGATGCAATAAAATCTTTACATGATAAACAAAAGTTAAAAGAATTTATAAGTAGAAAGCCTACCCTACAGAACATTCTCAGCAAAATATTTCATGAGGAGTAAGTGCAAAACAACAATACAAGTCAGCAAAGGGAGGAACTACAATCAAGGAAAAGCCAATCAAAGGAGAAACCAAGTCATGTTAAAAACCAAAAATAAGCCAAATGACCAGGAATACAAATCATATCACAATAATAACCCTAAATGTTAATGGCCTAAACTCATTAATCAAAAGACATAGACTGGCATATTGGATTAAAAAGAAAGATTCAACAATATGGTGCCTTCAAGAGACTCATCTCATAGAAAAAGACATACACAAGATAAAAGGTGAAAGGATGGGGAAAAACATACCATGCATATGAAATCAGTAAAAAAGCAGGGATTTCCATCCTCATATCAGATAAAGTGGACTTCAAACCTAAGTTTGAAGGGATAAAGAAGGGCATTTCACACTGCTCCAGGGAATCATAAACCAGCAAGACATAAGGATTTTAAATATTTATGCCCCAAACAATGAAGCATCTATGTATGTCAAACAAACCCTTCTCAATTTTAAGAATCAAATAAACCAAAACACAATAATAGTAGGTGACTTTAACACACTACTCTCACCATTGGATAGATCCTCCAAACAAAAACTGAATAAAGAAACTTCAGAACTAAATAATACAATCAATGATATAGACTTAGTAGAGTATTTCAGCCATCATCGAGTGAATACACTTTCTTCTCAGCAGCTCAGAGATCCTTCTCCAAAATAGACCATATGCTATGCCACAGAGAAGCCATTAGTAAATACAAAAAAAAAATAGAGAGACTACCTATTCTATAATATTATAGTATTCTATAATAATGGAATGTAATTAGAAATCACTGATAAAATAGTAAACAAAAACCACTCCTTCACCTGGAGACTAAATAATATGCTATTGAATGATACAATGATAACAGAAGACATCATGGAGGAAATAAAAAAATTCTTAGAGGTAAACAAGAACAATGACACAACATATCAAAACCTCTGGGACAATCTGAAAGCAGTCCTAAGAGGAAAGTTCATTGCATTGAGCTCATACATTAAAAAAATAAAAAGTCAACAACTAAATGACCTAACATTACATATTAATGTCCTAGAAAAAGAAGAACAGATCAACACCAAAAATAGTAGAAGACAGGAAATAATTAAAATCAGAGCTGAAATCAATGAAATTGAAACAAAAGAAACAACCCAAAAAATTGACAAAACAAAAAGTTGGTTCTTTGAAAAAGTAAGCAAAATTGATAAACCCTTAGCCACACTAACAAAGAGAAGGAGAGAGAAAACTCAAATTACTAGAATTTGTGATGAAAAAGGAAAGATCATGATAGGCACCATTGAAATACATAACATAATTAGAAGCTGCTTCGAAAATCTGTACTCCAACAAAATAGAAAATACAAAAGATATTGACAAGTTTTAGAGACATACGATCCTCCCAAACTAAATTAGGAAGACATACACAATTTAAACAGATCAATTTCATGCACCAAAATAGAAGAAGCCATCAAAACCTACCAACCAAGAAAAGTCCAGGATCAGATTGATTCTCAGATGAATTCTACAATACCTTTACAGAGAGAACTAATACCAATACTCTGCAAAGAATTCCAGGAAATGGAAAAGGAGAGAACACTTCCAAACTCATTCTAGGAAGCAAGTATCACTCTAATACCAAAACTAGATAAAGATGCATCAAGGAAAGAAAACCGAAAACCTTAGACCAATATCCCTGATGAACATACATGCAAAAATTCTTAACAGAATCCTGGCAAATTGCATACAAAAAACATTTAAAAGATAGTGTACCATGATCAAGTGGGGTTTATCCCAGGGTTGCAAGGTTGATTCAATATCCAGAAATCAATAAACACAATTCATTACATCAATAGACTTAAAGTTAAGAATTGTACAATTATTTCAATAGATGCTGAGAAGGCATTTGATAAAATACAGCACCCCTTCATCCTTAAAACACTAGAAAAAACAGGGATAGTAGGAATATGCCTCAACATTGTAAAGGCTATCTATGATAAGCCCACGGACAACATCATCCTAAATGGAGAAAAACTGAAAGTATTTCCTCTAAAAACTGGAACAAGAGAGGGATGCCCTCTGAAAGAGAAATTAGGAAAACCACTCCATTCACATTAGCCTCAAAAAAAAAAATTAAATACTTGGGAATTGATCTAACAAAAGAGGTGAAAGACCTCTACAATGAAAACTACAGAATACTAAAGAAAGACATTGAAGAAAAACTTAGAAGATGGATAGTTCTCCCATGTACTTGGATAGGCAGAATTAATATTGTCAAAATGGCCATTCTTCCAAAGGTGCTATACAGATTCAATGCAATTCCAATTAAAATTCCAATGACATTCCTCATAGAAATAGAGAAAGCAATCATGAACTTCATCTGGAAGAATAAGAGACCTCGAATAGCCAAAACAATCCTGAGCAGGTAAAGTGAAGCAGGATGTATCACAATACCAGACCTTAAACTATACTACAGAGCAAAGTAACAAAAATAGCATGGTGTTGGCATCAAAATAGACAGGGAGACCAATGGTATAGAATAGAAGAAATAGAGACAAACCCACAAAAATACAGTTACCTCATACTAGACAAAGGAGCCTAAAACATACAATGGAGAAAGGATAGTCTGTTTAACAAATGGTGCTGGGAAAACTGGAAATCCATATGCAGCAAAATGAAATTAAACCCCTATCTCTCACCCTAAACAAAACTCAACTCAAAATAGATCAAGGACTTAAGAATTTGACCAGAGACCCTGCACCAAATAGAAGACAAAGTAGGCCCAAATCTTCATCATGTTGGCTTAGGATCAGACTTCCTTAACAAGACTCCCAAAGCACAAGAAAACAAAATAAGAATCAATAAATGGGATGGATTCAAACTAAAAAGCTAATGTGAAAAAAGAGCCTACAGAGTGGGAGAAAATCTTTTCCACATGCACTTCAGATAGAGCACTAATCTCCAAAATTTATGAAGAACTTACAAAACTTTACACCAAAAATACAAAGAACCCAATCAATAAATGGGCCAAGGAACTGGATAGATACTTTACAGAAGAAGATATACAGGCAATTAATAAATATATGAAAAAGTAATTAGAGAAATGCAAATTAAAGCAACTCTAAGATTCCATCTTACTCCAATTAGAATGGCTATTATCAAGAACACAAGCAATAATAAGGGTTGGCGTGGATGTGGGGAAAAAGGCACACTTTTACATTGCCGGTGGAGTTGCAAATTGGTGCAGCCACTCTGGAGCAGTGTGTAGATTCCTCAGAAAACTTGGAATGGACCCATCTTTTGATCCAGTTATCACACTCCTGAATTTATACACAAAGGACTTAAAATTAGCATACTACAGTAACGCAGCCACATCAATGTTTATAGCAGCTCAATTCACAATAACTAGATCGTGGAACCAAACTAGATGCTCTTCAATAGATGAATGGATAAAGAAACTGTGGTATATATACACAATGGAATATTATTCAGCCATAAAGAATAATAATATTGTGGCATTTGCAAATAAATGGATGGGATTGGAGAATATCATGCTAAGTGAAATAAGTCAGTCCCAAAATACCAAAGGCAAAATGTTTTCCCTGATAAGTGGATGATGATATATAATGGGGGTAAGGGGTGGGGCGAGAGAAGAATGGAGAAACTTTTAGATTATGTAGAGGGAAATGAGAGGGAGGAGGGGGAAGGGATATTAAAAATAGTGAAATGAGACAGACATCATTACCCTACGTACATGTATGATTACATGAATGGTATGAATCTACATCATGCACAACCACAGAAACAAAATGATGTACCCCATTTGTGTACAATGAATCAAAATGCAGCCTGTAAAAATAAAAAGAAACTAACAGAAAAAAGTAAAAAAAAAAAAAAAAAAACACAAAACAAGCCAAGTTTGTTAGAGTCACAGGCGTGTCCCAAATCAGTTCACCAGATGATGGAACAAAGGCACAGTTAAGCTACCCAGACCGAAATCCAAAAGTAGGTAGATCTCCCTCTATGCTCATCCACCTTTTGAAGTTGTCTTTCTCAAAGTGATATCATCCACTTCTTGTCACCTGCATGCACATTTCTAGGCCCACTCTGATCACAGAACAGAGTCTTTGATGTGTACGGTGCCAATGCACATTAGATTTGAGAAGTTCAATTTTAATTCTTCTCTCCTTTGATGCAAGATGTGTATATCCCTCCTGTGCCTCCTGGATGGAGCTGACCTTTCCTCATGCCACTTTCTCAATTTCTGCCTTAAAGCATTTTTCCTTGCTTGCCTTATTTGGATTCAGTATTATTTCATCATTTTCCATGGATGCAGGTTGTTCTCATATCCCACCTTTTAGAACCTCCTTTCTGCTCCCTTTTTAAAATCTCAAGGCACATTGTAATATTCAAAGAATATTAGCTATAATTAATATTAGTTATTATTATTTCACCAAATATTTTGTAAAATGGAATTGAATCCCAACTCTGAGATTCTCAATCAGTGTTGAAGTAGGAAAAAGTGATAAAGTTATACTTAGGTACACATTTCTTATGTTGCTTCTGTTTTGTACTCTGATGGCTCCACCTTTTCCCCCTCTTTCTTTTCTTCTTCCTGTCTTCCTGTTTGTCTTCTTTGTCTCTCTCTTCTCTTTGCTGGTCTGTCTGTCTCTCCTTGTCCCTGGTCTTGCTCTCCTTCTTGATCACACTGTCTACTTAGTATCTAAATCTTTGAATTGGACAGTATCTCAACCTTCATTTTTAGCCTGAGAGCAAACACAGCTCCAAGAGAGCAAACAAATCTGAATTGTTCACAAATGCTTTTGGGAGCCAAATGTCCGACACATCGTAAAGGGTCTTCAGAAAATTACAGTCCACCACCATTCCATTCAGGATCAACCCATTTTCCATTTGATTCCTCCAAGTATTCAACAATTAGAACTCTGCTGTGCCAGAAAAGCAGTTTTGGAATAGAAGAAATCTTTATGAGTATGTGCTTTGAGGTCTACACTTAGCCAGATCTTTTCATTTACATGCAGTCCATAACCCAGTTGATTCATTTAGAGGTCAGTGGATTTCCTGAAATTGTACATGAAGTGTTTGTGCTTGTGCACATTTCTTGGAAGAAGGCCACAGCTTTCATCACATTCTCAATAGAATCCTTGACCCAAACAAATTTAGCATAGCAGTGTGCATGCAGTTCACAGGAATCCCATGCACTGTCCATGGTGCCTATACTCAGAATCCCCCTCACTTCCCCAGTTTCCACAGAGAGATCTTTAGTACTCCATTCTTCCCAGAATGATTAGCTTTTCTCTATGACTTCCATATTCTTAACGGTTGTGTTTATATTATTATTATTATTATTATTATTATTATTATTATTATTATTATTTACTACTATAGTCAGTCTCAAAACTCTGTACTGTTACTTGATTTTTAGTTCACTCCTATAATTGATTTCTTTCAGTTCCTTCCAGAATGTTTTCCTTCTGATTCACTTAAAATTTTCCTAGGTTTTTCTGTTTTGTTTTATTTTGTTTTGTTTTGTGGTACTGGGGATTGAACCCCAGGCCTCTCACATTCTGGACAAGCACTTTACCACTGAGCTGCATTGAAGTCCTCCTTGATGTTTTATTTTGAGATAAGATCTTGCTTAGTTGTCCAGCCTAACCTTAAACTTGTCGTCTTTTTGCCTCAACCCCTGAGTATCTGGGATGACCAGCATGTACTACCACACCCAGCCTCTGGGTTTTGATTTAAGTAAATTTTACCTGTTTTACTTAGATAGCAGCATGAGGACAGAGGCTAGAATTTATTCAATATGTTTTGCTACACCAAATAGCACATAACTACAAGGTATATTCTTATTATGAAATGAACCATTCATCATTGAGTTATAGTGCTTGCTATGATCCAACATCATTCAGAGATCTGACTTTAGCTTTGTCACCTCAGTAGTGGAAGCAAACAAAAATAGACTTTGGTGGCAATGACCTTTAACGTCCCTGAATGGTCATTATCCTTTTACCACAAACTTATCTGCCTTTTCTAAAATAAAATGTTTTTGAGATCTCTCCAGTGTCACCTTGCAAGGTAAAATGGATTTATTTTAGACTGAGTTTAGACTCTAGTGACTTTCAGAAAATAATTACCTCCATTCTGGCTAGCATCCCAGGAATATTGGCATTCCATAATGACACTATAATAAATGATCCTGCTACATCCTTCCAGGTACCCTCTCCATTAGTCTCATTATGTACTCTTCTCTAGAAATGATCATGACATGTACATACATAGCTTTTTTTGAATCACTAAAGAACCCAACAGTGTTGCCCATTGAGTAGCACTATTAGTTTTCTTCACAATGATGCTGTGATATTGTATACCTGTGTTACTATGATATAGATAATTCAGAGGGCATTTACTATGTGTAAGGATCTCAAACTTCAGTGTGCATCCTAGTCACTTAGTAGGCTTGTTAAAACACAGATTACAGGGACCAATTGCCAGAGTTTTGATTTGGTGAGACTGGATCGAGGCTTGTTAGATTGCATTTCTAACATGCTCCCAGATAACGATGTTGTTGGGTAGGAAACTTTACTTCTGAGAAGCACTATTGCAAGACAATGATTCTTAGATGTTCTGGGCAGGATGGAAGAAGATCATATGTCAAGAAACTTGTGATCTAGTAGGAGAGATAGGATATTTTCATAAATAACATATCACTGTCTCTTTAGAGGTGAACAGAGGAGAAACAGACATAACTTTTAGTCATCCAGAGAGTTTTCTGGAGGATGTAGTGAGTGACTAGGCCTTGACACTTGGGTAAAATTTAGAAATACAAAATGTAGGATGAAAGGGAAAAACACATTCCAGAATATAATCGAGATAATACCATTATCATATCTAAAACATTAGCAATAACTGATTAGTCGATTGCATTTAAATCTATAAAAGAAATCTCCATCTTTGACATTTATGAGACAATTGGAAAATTATGCCCAGAGTAATCAACTTCTTAGGGACAGAAAGTATAATTGTGATTGCCAGGATCTAGCGGGGATGAGAGAATAGGATTTGTTGTTAATGGGTACATAGTTTCAGATTTGCATGATAAGAGAGTTCTGAAAATGAATAGTAGTGAAAGTTGCACAGCAACTATATATTAAATAATATAATGCCCCTAAAATATGCACTTAGAAATAGTTACAATGGCAAATTTTGTGTCATGTGTATTTTATCACCATAGAAATTTGAATATTTTCCTCACTATATTATATATTTGTTTACTTGGGAAATGCTCTTTTTTCCTCCTCTGAAGCTCTGATATTCTTCATCTTTCTAAAACTTGTACAATTTTATTGAGGAACAATTTATGTACCATGAATGTGACCATTATAAATGGACCATCTAAAAATTTTAAATAAATTTAGAGAGTTATCCTTAATCAATACATCAGTATTAGAATGTTTTCATCACCCCATAAGGTTCCCTCATGCCCTTTTGCAATCAGTGCTTGCTTCTGTCCCTGGCCCCAAGCAACCACTGAACTGTTTTGTCTCTATGGATTCTCCTTTTCTGGTTATGTCACACAAAAGAAATCATATAATATGCAATATCTTTCATTTAGCTTCTTTCCCCTAGCAAAATGTTTCTGAGTAGTTTTTCATGAATAAATGCTTCTTATTTTTCTGTAAGTTTTTAATCAATTTCCACAGCATAGAAATGATGATTCTTGATGATTTTGGATAGTTTTATAATGCTTTAGGGGGGAGAAGATTTGGTGACTCGGTGACTTCATCATTCCACCCTGCCAGAGGTCTTAGTGCTTCCCTTTTACTTATTTATTTTTAATTCTAGGAATATGAAAGATTCCAGATGGAACTGGTACTGAAGTTTGACTCCACTTTGGATACTGAGCTTTGATCATAGCAATTAATAGAAGACTCATTTTCTTGAATTATTTATTCCAGTACCTCCCTACATAGGCTATGCAGAGATATAGAGGATTTAAAGTTTCTGTTCAAGAGTCTTTTAAAGGCAGCAAGCACTTTCTATACCATAGGATCTTAACCTGGAGTCTGCAAGAAGAGCTTTTTTCTCTTCTGAATTCATTGTAGTTTTCATCATCTCTAATTTTCTCAGTGAATGAACATTGCAAGTTCAGGCACTAGCATTTTTGGTATACGGCATAGATGTGAATGTCATATATAGACCCTCTATTTAGTAAGGTGGGAGACTTCTAGTCTAAATCATGCATTATTCATTATCAATATTTTATTCCTTGCTGTACCTCCAAGGTGGAAAATATCTACCTAGCAAGGATAAGTGTCATAGGAAACAATGTACTTTTCTCCTTGTATCTCATTATCCTTCATCTATTGGAGAAAAATTTAAATTTTCAGGGAAGGCACAATGGAGCTTTCAGCTAGTCTAAACAAAGCCCCTTAAAATTACCACTCAGAAAGAACTTCCAGTTTGGAAAGATGTGCCATATTCCAACTTCTCAAACTGAAGGAGCTCAACCCTGAGTCACAGACCTTATACTCAAAGAGAATTGCCCAACTCAGTATATAGGACAAACTAAATACTCGATAAATCCTAGTTGGATTGATATGAAAGGCACATAAATATGATGGTAATGATTATGACAGTGTTTTGTGGGAGGTGATGAGAGGTTTCTGTTTTCCCTTTCCTAAAACTGAGAAGGCTGTAGGACCTATTCTGTGGGCTGAGCAGAAAGAACTGGGTGTCTCTAGTTATGGTTGGGGAGTAAGAGAAATCATTCATCTGGTCTTTTGGAGATGAAGATTTTAACAGGTGACAGAAATTCCTTCCCTCACACATTGGTTAGGAAGAGACCTGAGAAAGAACAAAACACAATGATTACCCTGGAGTCACCGTGAAGACTGCACACTGGTGAAGGAATCACTTCTCTTAGTCCAAGGTCCACAGCAATCTAGAATCTTCATTCAGTGGCCTAATTAAAATCAGTGTATAAACTCAGCAACTTATCAACAGAGTACCAAGTCATCCCCTTACATGAATCTTATTAAATCTTATTCTATATTCAAGTTTACTGTCTTCACTAGTCTGGGACAGTGAAAACTCTGGAAAAAATGAGCACTATTAAATCATTTATCTAAAGCTCTGAGATGTTCAACCCATAAAATGTAAGATTAATATTACTAGATTTCTAACATCAGAAGTTAATTTGTGAAATCAAAGATGATTTATCCCAGTAAATTTTATGATCAAGTTGTCAATAATAGTGCCTAGTCTGGAAGCTGACATTCAGGTACACTGTGGTGTGTTAACTATTAATAACTTTTCTGATTTCATGGGTCTTAATTTAGCTCTTGGGGATTGAATAGCCATTGAACCCATAAACATGTGATTTACACATTTATATTAGTTTCATTGGTGTCTGAATTGTTAATATTCAAAGGAAACAGTGGTAGGGAAAGACCTTTTAACTCATAATCAGAGGCTAAATAACATGTTATAGTAAAGATGGAAAATAATTATCTTTGATATCAATGCTAGCTGGACATCTTTATTGGACTTACTCTCCAGTTGGAGGGCATACTCTCCATTCTTTCCCTGATTTTATTTTTTTGTTTTGTTTTGTTGGATGTCGTTGTTGTTGTTCCTTAGGTATACTACGGATTTTAAATAGTGAATCTATTTCTCTTGTTTGGAGGTCCTGCACAATGCATCTTCCCTGCAGTTTGTACACTCTTTAACAAATCTGAGTTTAATAGCTTGTGCCTCCTTCCTGTGCCTAGGGAACATAGGTGATTTTGATAGTGTTTCACTCGGTTCTAGTTTTCAGTATGGCAACTCGGAATGATATGTTGTCCAATAGGCCTCAAAAGCATTGCTAGAGGAGCAGAAACACGCAGTTTTTGTAAAGTGCAGGAACATATTCTTTTTTTTTTTTTTTTTTTTTTTAAACCAGGGATTAGAAACCCCAAAGGGGCTTAACTATTGAACCACATCCCCAGCCGTTTTTATTTTAGTTTTTGATTTTGAGACTGGGTCTTGCTAAGTTACCCATGTCCTCACTAAATTGCTGAGGCTGGCTTTGAACTTGAGATCCTTCGGCCCCAGCTTCCTTGGGGAGATTACAGGTGTGCGAACACATTCTGAGGACCCTCTGAATGTCTTGGCCCATTCATAATTGGAGTCAATGTTATAAAATAAGTCCAAAAAGAGGTTATATACTTAAAAATAATAAAGTTCAATTATTGCAGAAACCTGCATTTGAAGCCGATGAATGAAAGGCTCATTCTGGGCAAGTCCTCAGGGATCTAATACTTTCCCAGGCTCCGCTGAAAGTCCCGCTGTCGCTTTGAAAAGAACTACGAATCCCAGAATGCTCTTTCCTTCATATACTTCCGCGAGAATTCCAGGGTGTGATCAGCCAATCTTGGCCTAGAGAGTTTGTGCTACCAGCCAATGAGAGGGCGAGCGCTCGCCGAGAGGCGGGCGGCGGGAGGTGCTTTGGGTTTGAAATCGGAACTTTGGCGGGGAAGCCGGAGCTAGGTCTGGCAACAGGCTGGTGACTGAAGGTAACGCAGATCTGGTTTGGGGAAAGCGTCGGGGCTGACCCCTTTCGATCAAGGTGAGAGAAGTAGGAGCGGAACGGGGCCCCTCGACTGACCTGTCACGTTAGGGGAAAGTAGGTTTCCGGTGGCACGTGTGTACACACTCAGGGCGGCGTTTGTGAAATGCGCTTCTTTTAGCAGGTTGGGGTTCCAGGTCTGGCGGAGTGGTAGCAGCGAAGTCACCGGGTTCCGGGTTTCACCGAATGAGATATCTTTGGCTTTCCTGGAAAGGTTTTAGCGTCATATAGAACTGATGGGGCCTAGAGTTTTCCTGGACCTCTTTTTATTGAAAATGATACTGAGACCCAGAGAAATTAGGTCATCTGTACTTGTCCTGGATCGAACCCGCCAATCTAAGGCTCTAGTCTCCATTTAACTAGCTTCTTGTTACTGGTGGGAGGAACATGCAGGGTAAATGTGTGAGGTCTTATCCTACTAGGGGGTGGGGCGGGTGAGTGGGGAAGCAGTGGTCACAGGGGGATCCAGGCTAGAATCAGAACGGGTCAGAATTGAAAGGGCCTTAGAAGGAACCAGTTTTACTTGTGAGCAAAATGAATTTGGGGTCAGTTTTCCAGAATCATAGAGCAGATGATCTGTGCTGTTAACACTTACCTACTAACAAGACCGTAGAGTAGGTTGGTAAAACTGCCCAGAATTCTTGATGTTACTTAACCATAGTTAAGTCCAAGAGACTTGATCCGATATTCTGGAGTATCAAGAACTAACAGCAAGGGTCCAACTGCCAAAATAGATTCATTGGAATGTGCCTTTATTTGATTTCAGTAACTTGAAATTGTGTCCCATGTTTTGTAGTGTCTTACACAATGGCGGAGGATGAACTGGCCCTCTTTGATAAAAGTATAAATGAATTCGGAAGTAAGTTCATAAACATTTTCAGTGACACCCCCTGTCAGATGGTGGGTCTAAGAGAAGCCTACAAGGACTCCATTAAAGCACTTGCAGGTACCTAGAGTTAACTTGTAACTTGCTGTTTTTGCTGTTCTTTTTTTATTTTCTAGTGTTATTTCAGCTGAATTAAAACTTTAATTCAATTTCTGTTTCAGAAAAACTGTCGGTGAAATTGAAGGAAGAAGAACGAATGGTTGAGATGTTCCTGGAATATCAAAATCGTATGTGAAAAACTTAGATCAGCTTGGCTTTTTTTATATTAAATGTCTTTGTCTTGAAATCCCTCATACAAGTAAGATAATGTAGTATGTATATTTATACATTCACACATATGCATTCAAACATGCTTATGTATATAAGAAGTAATAAACATTTATGTATTTACCACAGTTTAAGAAATATGACATCCCATGTTATACCTGCCCCCCACCTTTTAGAACTAATATTTTGTTTAGCATTGTTTTTGAATATTATATAAATAGTATCATTTTTGTATGTATTTGTCCTTTTTTCACTCAGCATTGTACTTGTAAGATTTATTTATGTCAATGTGTAAATGCTAGCAATTTTTAAAAAGTGAGTTTATTTTCACATTGAATTGAGAAGCTGGGGTTCTCTCAGCACTTTGGGTAGGATTTTGACAGTCTTTCTGTATTTTTTTCTATAATTTTTCCCTTCCTGTTTCTGTAACTTTCTAGAATGTCCAGAGTGGATCAGTAGCTTTTATTGTAATGTAATGTTTTTACAATGGGCATGTGCTGTTTCACTTGCCACATTTCTCATTTGGCTAAGTCCGGGTTTGTCTTGACTTGCCCACTTTACTCACTTTGTGGCCCATAAAACATTTAACTTTGTAACCCCTGATGGATTATTATGATAGATGTTTATTCAAGTTCATTTTCTTAGCTGCTTTGAAGCTTCTATGCCCTTTACTGCTTCTCTTATCCCCTCTGTGACTATAAACAAAAAGGAAAACGTGTGTGTGGAAGAGAGAAAGTATATCAAATTTGGGTCCTTTAAATGCTTTTAATTTGTAGAATGCCTAGGGATTAGAAAATTAAGTTTGAAACTCAATTTTTACCACTGAGTCTCCAAAATGTGCTCTTAAATATTAATTAAGATATTAATCACAAAAAATGTAAAGATGTACTGTAAATACTCTAAAGTCTAAAAGCATTATCATTTTTTAAAATAAGTTTATATCTGAACAGAAATATATTTTACCTAAGTTCAACAAACATTTGATTGCTGTTGCCCAAAACTAGAGAGATAACAATGCATAAGGTATATCTGTTCCAAATTTAGCAGAGGATATAGACAGGGAAACCATGATTAAAATATGTTGTAATAGTTGCTGTAATAATGGAATGGGTGCTGTGTGGTCATAGAATCTGGAGGACTGGAGTCTTCTAGGGAGGGTTGCAGAATGTCTAATAGCCAACCCTTACCTTAATGCCCTGTGCCAGATCCTGTTCTAGGATTTTTGCATATGTTGACTTCTGAATTCTAACAACAACCCTAAGGAGTCTGGATACTGATTTTAATCCTACCTTATAGATAAGGAAATTTGCATAGAGGCAAAATAACTTGCTCAAGGTCATGAACAGAAAAGTGATTTGAACCTAAATGATCTGATTATATGCATTACCCTACAGAAGATTGTGGAGCAGGGTTGAGGAAGTTCATCAGATTCAGCACTAACTAGGAAGGAGAGGGAGCAGCATGTGGAATGTGGTAGAAATTTGGAAGCTTTTGAGTTCTGGGATGGTTGGAGTTCAGTGTGGATGGGACATGCTGAAGTGAGTGGAAGGAAAATTGGTTAGCCAGGTGATGGACTTACATGATGTACAAAGGGATTTGGGCTTTATTTTTTGGTAGATAAAGAGTTGCCGTTAACCTGAAAAATGATATTGGATTTGTAGTTCAGGAAAAGCACTCTGGCAATGTCATACACAACATATGGGAGTGGGCCATCAGCTGAAAGGAAAAAGCTAATGCAGTAGATCAGGCAAACAGTGAGGCTGTCTTAGACCTCTGACAGGTCTAAGGAGGTAGACTTATTTGGGGCTGCTGTCCTGAAGATGAGAACATGGTTCTAGGATGATTCCTGCCTTCTGATGTGGTGATGCATTTCCTACATGACTGATTAGAAGAGGAGGAGCGTGTTTTTAGGGGCGGGAAGTAGACAAAGATGGGTTCAATTTTAAATGTATTGAGCAAATATGTTGAGATTATTGTGCCATGGGCCTGGGCCTGGTAGGTAGAGATGTCTGGTAAGCAATGTCTAGATGGATCAGGAGACCAGCCAGGAAATGAGTCTTTGCTGAAATAGAGATTTGGGAGTCTTTAGTATATTTGGGGGATTAAAGCTGTGATGGGATGGGTAGAGTGAAAGGAGATAGCCATGGTATAATAATACTTACTGAATTGTCACTGTGTGCCAGGTACTGTGCTGTATTCCACATACACCATTTCCTTTGATCCTCATGACATTTCTCCCAAGTATATATGTATTTATGTATGTACATATGTATTATTATTCCTGTTTTATTGATGAGATTGCAGGCTCAGAGAGCTTGTGATTTGATGGGGACCATTGAACTGACTCATGAGGACTCATATTCACATTACATTGCCTCTCTATAATTTTAGGGAGATAAGAGAAAAGGATCAGGAAAGACAGAATTAGCATTAAGAGACCAGAGAGAGTTAGAAGGTCATATAAACTAGAAGAGGTGAGAACCCAGAAAGGGTATTATAAACACTGGGAAGTCACAGGTAGGACTAATAAGATACGCTGATAACATGATACTTTGGGAGTAGGAAAGATTGAGGGGATTCATTCACTCACCAAATATTTGTTGAGCTACTAGTCTATGGTAGGTACTATTTTAGGAAGATGCAGCGGAGAACAAAATAGCCAAACATTCTAGTGTACTTGGAGCATCTTTTCCATCACGTTATCACTTGCAAGAGGACCATCTATTGAAAGTACATCTGCTTTGGGCAACCTCTTAAACTATCTAAATCCTGAAATTGCAGAGATTTCACAGATGAGGAAATTGAACTCACTGGGGTTAAAAACGTGGCTAATGTCAAACATTGGGTGGATGCAAGTTCTAGGATTGCATCCAAAATGTCTGCTCTTTCCAGGGTACCATGCTGACTTTTCTACAACAGGGGGAAAGTGAAAGAGAGGTTCCTGTGCTAAGTAGTACTGGTGATGTTTTGAAATACTGGCTGGCTAACTACATGTACATAAAATAATAGTCATGCAACATTGAGGCCTTTACATTTGTATTGCCACAAGTCCGCATAATTCAAATGTTATAAAACACCCACGAATATGGTATTTGTATATTGCTTATTGTTTTCACACCATTGGGTACTCTAGCCCTGTGAAGTAAATGAATGGGGTAGACATTTTACTGTATCTCCATTTTATAAATGAGGTTTTGGAAGTTGTGTTTTGAGCAGGGTGTTTGAAGAAACAACTGATGTGCCAAATTGGAGCTGAGACTTTTGACTTAAACTCTGGATTTTTTTTTTTTTTTTTTTAGTGCAATTCTACTTAATAATCTCTTTTAAATACTAGCATTTTTCTTTCTGATAATTCTAATATTTATTTTAAAATTATACTTGCCATATGATCATGTCAAATTCTTGGAAAATACAGAAAAATAAACAAAAATAATATCCATAATATTGAGAACCACATTTAACAAAATAACATGACATTTTGGCTTTTATTTTTCATATACTATGTAGAATTTTCCCTCTCTCTCTCTCTCTCTCTCTCTGTTTTTTTTTTTGTTTGTTTGTTTGTTTGTTTGGTACCAGGGTTGAATCCATGTGTATTCTATCACTAATCTACCTCTCCAGTCTTTTTTATTTTTATTTTGATACAGGGTCTCACTAAGTTTTAGAGACTGATTTTGAACTTGCCATTCTTCTGCATTAGGTCCTGTGTCACAGGGAGTATAGGTATGTGCTACTGTGCCCAGCTACTATGTAGATTTCTTCTTTGAGCATAATGGTTTCTATATAAATATCATTTTATTATTTTCTACTTTGAGAGTATTACTATGTTCTTTGAAAACATAGCCCATTTTATTGATATACCATACTTCTAATAATTTACTTATTAGATATCTAGGATGTTTTCAGTTTTTCATCATAAAAACTGAAAAACTTTTTATATAAATATTTGTACATATTCTGTTTTCTTAGGGTAACTTTGTAAAAATTGCTAAAGAACATAAATATCCTTAAGGCCCTTTTGTTTTATAGGGTCAAAAATATTTTCCAGGACTCTAGCATTTTGCATTCCTTTCAGCACTAGCTATTATTTTGTAAACATTGTCATAAATGAAAATTGGCATGTTATTGCTTTATTTGCATTTCTGTAGTTACTACTGAGATTAAATTATCTTTCCTATTTATTAGCCATCTGCATTTTGTTTTTTGTCTGTTTCTGCCTTTTCTGGTTCCCCAATGCCTCAAGAATTTGTTTTTGTCTTCTTTATATTAAAAAATAACCCATTGCTAGAGGAGGATAGTTTAACAAACAAAAGCATGCCTTTGAAGTCAAGATCTGAGTTTGAATCCAGGTCTTTTTATTCATTGCAGCCTAGCAGATATAGCTTTGGAAAAGTTACTAAACTGCTAAGTCCTTTTATTCCTCTTCTTTTAAAAAATAATAAAAAAATAATAAAAACCCCATGCAGTGGTGTATACCAGTAATCTCAGTGATTCAGGAGGCTGAGGCCGGAGGATCTCAAGTTCAAGGCCTGTCTCAGCAACTTAAGGACATTCTGTTTCAAGATAAAAAATAAAAAGGGCTAGAATAAATCTAGCATGTTCAAGATTCTGAGTTCAATCTCTAGTACCACAGGAAAATAAACCAAAGAGAACAAGACATGTATGATAGCATTATTGTGAACCTGAAATAAATTCATATATATATACATATTACCTTATATGTAATATAATATCTTATAAAAATTTTCTGCTTTTCAAGTTTCAAGAGTTTTTCCCATACAACTTTAATATAAAATTCACAAATACTGCTTTTCAGGTTTTGAGTTTTATATATAGATATTTAATAAATATGAAATTCAATTTGGGTTATAGTACTGTTTAAGGAATAATCTACCTCTTGATCACTGATTTTATATTTCCTTTATCATACTGACTTCCTAAATAGAACTAATAATTGAGGTTTTCTTTTTTGTTTTACTGAACTCTATGTAAGTTCTTTTCCTAGCACCCCACTACTGTGTCTCAGCAACAAACACTATATGTGATAGGGCAGGTTTCTTTCCTTGATATTTTCCCTTTACATTTTCTTAACTATTCTCACCTGTGTATTGTCAGACAAATTTAATTTTGTTAGATCGTCCCTTGCCCCACCCCCACTCCCACAGTTCCACTGGCACTGTGTTAGATGAAGAAGTGAATTTGGGAAATGTTGGCTTCTTTATGATATTTAGAAGCATGAAGAGTCATGTCAGCTATCCAAGTCAAATGTGTCTCAGATAAGTGTTATAGTATTTTTCATACAAAATCTAAATATTTCTTGATCTAGATTATTCTTGAATGTGTTGTTTGTTATCACTGTTAATGAGACTTCCTTGCTTCCTGGTCTTGAGAGATGTTTCTCAAGCAAAGAATTGAATGCTTAGTTCAATTTGGAAAAGAGGTCATAGTGCCATTTCCCTTTTGAAGATTCATGGTATTTAAGGTCCTTAGAAGTTTTGTGATGGATTTATTTAACTTAAAAAAAAAAACAGCTTCCTATAATCACTTATCCTTGGAACACATACTCACTTGTAATTATAATACTGGAATTAAATGACAATACCGATATTTTGGATTATTTAGTATAATGCAGTACTACAGGTTAATGGCATTGTATTTTGAAATGTTCAGATTTTATTTAAATGTTAGTAATTAAATCAGAAATTCAGAAGTATATAGAAGCATATTATAGAGCTCTCCTGGCTTTATTTCTTTGACCTCTTACCTTCTACCCTAGAGTTCTTGGGCTTTTAGTATCATCCTGTCCTATTTAGCCTCCTGATTGGCACTTTGGGGACCTTTGTCTCCCGGCAGTAGGCCCCAAGTAGAGCAGTTGTGTTTGTTTTCCAGCCAAGAAAGGAAGGAGTAGCTCTGCCAGGGTTATTCTTTTTCCCAGCAAATAGTCCTGGCCAGTTTAATGTACAGGCTTTGTTCCTATTTTATCCTAACATGTGTAGGAGGGGTTTGGGTGCTTATAAAAGCCAAGAGGTTAACAGAGCTAAGAGGGCTTGTAGAGATAGTGACAAGGACATGGGATAGTTAGAGGGATTAAAGCCAAGAAAGGGAAATGAGGTGCTTGTCAGTATCAAATAGCTATAGAGAGCCAGTATTTTGGTACTGAAAAATAGCATGAAATAGCAAAAACTAATATTAAAGTTATTAGCATAAACGAAACTTGACATTTGTACATTAATTATTGTTATTTATGAAAGCTGTTGATTTTTGTGGTAAAACACAAATTCTGATGAACTTTCAATAGATGTTTAAAATATTGTAGATAGATGCTAATTGTCTACATATAATGAAGTTATTTTTTCCTTTCCAATACTTTTACCAACTAAATATATCTTGTATTGGACAGAAACTTCTAAGGAAAAACATTAAATAATAATAATAGCAGGTACTTTTGTTCCTTTTAGACATGGCTTTTAGTGTTTCTCTTTACAAGTATGGGATTTGAAAGGTTTTTGTTTTGTTTCTATCATGTTAAAGAAATGCCTTTCTGTATCTAGTTGAAGAATCAGACAAAAGCTAAAGGAATTTACAAAAAGAAAGCCGGCATTACAGAATATTCTCAACAAAATATTCCATGAGGAAGAGATGAAAAACAACGATGCAAATCAGCAACGGGAGGAACTAGCCTAAAGGAATAGCCAAATAAAGGAGAAACCAAATCATGTCAAAAAAACAAAAATGAGTCAAATAACTGGGAATACAAATCATATCACAATAATAACCCTGAAAGTTAATGGCCTGAACTCATCAATCAAAAGACATAGACTGGCAGATTGGATTAAAAAGAAAAATCCAACAATATGCTGCCTGCAAGAGACTCATCTCATAGAAAGAGATACCAACAGACTAAAAGTGAAAGGATGGGAAAAAACATACCATGCACACGGACACAGCAAAGAAGCTGGAGTATCCATCCTCATTTCCGATAACGTGGACTTCAAGCCAAAACTAGTCAGAAGGGATAAAGAAGGACATTACATACTGCTTAAGGGAAGCATAAATCAGCAAGACAACAATCATAAATATCTATGCCCCGAACATTGGCTCATCCATGTACATCAAACAAATCCTTCTCAATTCCAGAAATAAAATAGACCACAACACGAGGCGATTTTAACACACCTCTCTCACCGCTGGATAGATCGTCCAAACAAAAATTGAATAAAGAAACCATAGATCTCAATAACACAATCAACAATTTAGACTTAACCGACTCATATAGAATGTACTATCCAACAAAGAACGAATACACTTTCTTCTCAGCAGCACATGGATCCTTCTCTAAAATAGACCATGTTTTATGCCAAAAAGCTACTGTTAGCAAATACAAGAAGATATACTACCTTGTACTCTATCAGATCATAATGGATTGAAATTAGAAATAAATGACAGAATAAAAAACAGAAACTTCTCCAATACTTGGCTATAAAATAATACACTATTATATGATGAATGGATAGCAGAAGACATCAGGAGGGAAATTAAAAAATTCTTATAAGTAAACGAGAACAAAGACACATCATATCAAAACCTCTGGGACACTATGAAAGCAGTACTTAGAGGAAGATTTATTTCATGGGGCGCATTCAACAAAAGAAGTAGAAATCAACAAATAAACGACAACACTACAGCTCAAAGCCCTAGAAAAAGAAGAGCAGACCAACACCAAAGTAGTAGAAGACAGGAAGTAGTTAAAATCAGAGCCGAAATCAACGAAATTGAAACAAGAGAAACAATCGGAAAAATAAACAAAATAAATAGTTCGTTCTTTGAAAAAATAAACAAACTTGATAAACCCTTAGCCACACTAACAAA
This sequence comes from Sciurus vulgaris, assembly GCF_902686455.1. Lineage (NCBI taxonomy): Eukaryota > Metazoa > Chordata > Mammalia > Rodentia > Sciuridae > Sciurus > Sciurus vulgaris. The sequence goes on along the minus strand of NC_136463.1, from coordinate 123,302,594 downwards.
GAGAAAGCGGGAGAAAACTCCAATTACTAAAATTCGGAATGAACAAGGAAATATCACAACAGACACGAGTGAAATCCAAAACATAATTAGAAGCTATTTTGAAAATCTATACTCCAACAAAACAGAAAACCTCAAAGACATCAACAGGTTTCTAGAGACATATGAATTACCTAAACTGAACAAGGAGGACATACACAACTTAAATAATTGCTTCAATTTCAAGCAGTGAAATAGAAGAGGTCATCAAAAGCCTACCAACAAAGAAAAGTCCGGGACCAGATGGCTTCTCAGCCGAGTTCTACAAAACCTTTAAAGAAGAGCTCATTCCAATACTTCTCAAAGTATTCCATAAAATAGAAGAGGAGGGAACCCTCCCAAACTCATTCTGTGAAGCCAATATCACCCTGATACCTAAACCAGACAGAGACACATCGAGGAAAGAAAATTTCAGACCAATATCCTTAATGAACATTGACGCAAAAATTATCAACAAATTTTTAGCAAATCGCATACAAAAATATATTAAAAAGATAGTGCACCACAATGAAGTGGGTTTTATCCCAGGGATGCAAGGTTGGTCCAACATCCGGAAATCAGTAAGTGTCATTCACCATATCAACAGACTAAAAGTTAAGAATCACATGATTATTTCAATAGATGCAGAAAAAGCATTCGATACAATACAGCATCCCTTCATGCTCAAAACACTAGAAAAACTCGGGGTAGTGGGAACATTCCTTAACATTGTAAAGGCCATCTATGCTAAGCCCATGGCCAATATCATTCTAAATGGTGAAAAACTGAAAGCATTCCCCCTAAAAACTGGAACAAGGCAAGGATGCCCTCTTTCACCATTTCTATTCAACATTGTTCTTAAGACTCTAGCCAGAGCAATTAGACAAACCAAAGAAATTAAAGGGATACAAATTGGAAAAGAACTCAAACTATCCCTGTTTACTGATGACATGGTTATATATTTAGAGGAACCTGGAAATTCCACCAGAAACTCTTAGAACTCATAAGTGAATTCAGTAAAGTAGCAGGTTACAAGATCAATGCTTATAAATCCAACACATTTTTATACATAAGTGATGAATCTTTGGAAAGAGAAATTAGGAAAACTACCCCATTCACAATAGCATCGAAAAAAATAAAATAGTTGGGAATCAATCTCACAAAAGAGGTGAAAGACCTCTACATTGAGAACTACAGAACACTAAAGAAAGAAATTAAAGAAAATCTTAGAAGATGGAAAGATCTTCCATGTTCTTGGATAGGCAGAATTAGTATTGTCAAAATGGCCATCCTACCAAAAGTGCTATACAGATTCAATGCAATTCTAATTAAAATCCCAATGGTGTACCTTACAGAAATAGAGCAAGCAATTATGAAATTCATCTGGAAGAATAAGAAACCCAGAATAGCTAAAGCAATCCTCAGTAGAAAGAGCGAAGCAAGGGGGTATCTCAATAGCAGATCTTCAACTCTATTACAAAGCAATAGTAACAAAAACGGCATGGTATTGGTACCAAAATAGACAGGTAGATCAATGGTACAGAATAGAGGACATTGGACACAAACCCCAAATAAATACAATTTTCTCATACTAGACAAAGGGGCCAAAAATATGCAATGGAGAAGAGATAGCCTGTTCAACAAATTGTGCTGGGAAAACTGGAAAACCGTATGCAACAGAATGAAATTAAACACCTATCTCTCACCCTGCACAAAACTCAACTCAAAATGGATCAAGGACCTTGGAATCAGACCAGAGACCCTGCATCTTATAGAAGAAAAAGTAGGTCCAAACCGTCAACTTGTTGGCTTAGGATCAGACTTCCTTAACAGGACTCCCATAGCACAAGAAATAAAAGCAAGAATCAACAACTGGGATAGATTCAAACTAAAAAGCTTTCTCTCAGCAAAGGAAGCTATCAGTAATGTGAAGAGAGAGCCTACAGAGTGGGAGAATATCTTTGCCACTCATACTTCAGATAGAGCGTTAATTTCCAGAATCTATAAAGAACTCAAAAAATTCTACACCAAGAATACAAATAACCCAATCAACAAAAGGGCTAAGGAAATGAACAGACACTTCACAGAAGAAGATGTACAAGCAATCAACAGATATATGAAAAAATGTTCAACATCTAGAGTAATAAGAGAAATGCTAATCAAAACTACCCTAAGATTCCATCTCACCCCAATTAGAATGGCGATTATGAAGAACACAAGCAACAATAGGTGTTGGCGAGGATGTGGGGAAAAAGGTATACTCATACATTGCTGGTGGGGTTGCAAATTAGTGCAGCCACTCTGGAAAGCAGTATGGAGATTCCTCAGAAAGCTTGGAATGGAACCACCGTTTGACCCAGTTATCCCACTCCTTGGCCTATACCCAAAGGACTTAAAATCAGCATACTACAGAGATACAGCCACATCAATGTTCATAGCTGCTCAATTCACCGTAGCCAGATTGTGGAACCAACCTAGATGCCCTTCAGTTGATGAATGGATAAAGAAACTGTGGCATATATATACAATGGAATATTACTCTGCCGTGAATAATGATAAAATTATGGCATTTGCAGGCAAATGGATGAAATTGGAGAATATCATGCTAAGTGAGATAAGCCAATCTCAAAAAACTAAAGGACGAATGATCTCACTGATAAGCGGATGAGGACATATAATGGGGGGTAGGAGGGGTTAGCATTAGGGTTAGGATTAGGTTTAGGGTTAGGGTTAAGGAGGGTGGTAAGAATGGAGGAAGAAAGGAATGTATAGAGGGAAAAGAGGGGTGGGAGGGGTGGGGGGAAAGGGAAAAAAATAACAATGAATCAAAGAACATTGCCCTATGTAAATTTATGATTTTTAATAAAAAAGAAAAAGGAATCAGTATCAGGAATGTGTACTGAATTTGCATAATCTTTTAAATGCCTGCTTATGGGATGAATTTTCCTAATATTCCACCGTCTCTATCTATCCATCTGTCTCTCTAATATATATATTTGCCCTTAGGAGATTATTTTTAATGTTATTTTATTAAGCATTTTGACACCTGTTTTCAAGTGAAGTTAGTTTCTATGGTTATGGATAGTGGGAGAGTGCTACTTTTATTGAGTTAGTTTCTGAATTGTGCCAATTTGGTAAGATTTGCCTGCCTGCCTATCTTCCTTCCTTCCTTCCCTTCCTTCTATCTTTTTAGTATGTTTCCAAATAATTTATATAACATAAGTACTAGCTGATTCTTCAAGGCAATTTTTTCTAGAGTTTGGTTGTCTTTGGTGGTAGATTTTATTTAAGTACTTACTTGGAATGGGGATCTGAAAGGATCACGATCTTCTGATTTTCTGTGTCATTGTTTAATTTGGTGTACTCATTTTAAAAAGCATTTCTGTCTCCCCATTTCTTGTTTTCAAAGACAAGTAGGAAAGAATACATTAGGGTTTTTTTTATTGTTTTTTTTTCCCTTTGTCTTAAAATGTTTGAATCATGAGGAGATGCTTATCAAGACATTAATCTTTTGCTTTTTTTTTTTTTTTTTTTTTGCTGGTGCTGGGGGCATTAATCTTTTGAAAGTCAATTTTTTGTATTGTTTTAGCTGTGTGTCACACAGCAAAGCATGTATATTATTGTTAATACCTTGTGCTTCTTGCAGAGATCTGCAGGCAGAATAAGCTCATTCAAGAAAAAAAGGAGAACCTATTAAAGTTGATCACTGAAGTAAAAGGCAAAAAGCAGGAACTAGAAGTACTAACTGCAAAAATCCAGGATCTTAAGGAAGAATATTTTAGGAAGAAAGAAAGTAAGTTTCCAGTTATAAACGTATTTAAAACACTAGTCTAACTTTGAAAATGGTAATGGTTCACAATTATGTACATCCTGCCTGTTCTGTTTCATTGTTAGAAATGGATAATATACCTGAGGACGTAGCCATCTGCTCACCTCTGTAAGGTATCAGGAAAGTTAAATGAATTTTATTATCTTTTGTTTTACTTGAAAGTCTTTGTCTTGCAATTTGTTATAACCAGAGTAATGATGACATTGATGTGAGGGTTTAATTAAGCAGAGTGGGAGACAGTGTCACTAAGTAAGATTTGCTATAGAGAGGCCTTCGTGTGATTTATGCAACAAATATTTATTGACCATAAGTTCTCTGCCAGATAATGTATGCACTTTGTTATGCTGCATAGCCTGTCTAAAATCCTGTCCTGTACTACCTTTTCTTCACTTAGAAAGGAGCCTTGCTTGCCCACAAACTAAGCAATCAATTCTTCAAATCTCTTGGAAGTAACAAGTTTGTTTTGTTAATGTTTTTTCTTGTAGAGTTCTATCTAAGACTAAATCGTGAAATTATTTTTTTATCTGCCAAGTATTACTTAGGGATTATTGTGCTAACTTAAAATTAAAAATTGTAATTAGCATGAAATAAGGCTGTTTTCTCATGAGAAATAGTTATACCTAAAGGAATAGAATAGTTTCTTCTTCCCCATGAAGCTATTAGTATATCCTTAGCTATCTTGAAAAACCAAAGTAGATAAAAGAAGCCTATTTCTTTGTTAGCCATACAAATCCCTGACCTAATTACCTGCATCTCAAGCAATTTGTCCTCTAATCTTGAATGAATAGAAACTCCTTTTATACTATCAGAAGATAGTAAGTGAATAAGTTTAAGCAGATTTATTAGTTTTGCATCATTTTTATATTTGTTTTCAAATTTCTTAAAATTAATTGAATGAGCATTGTTATTTAAAATATGTGATACAAGCTAAGTACCATGGTGCATTCCTGTAATCCCAATTACTCAGAAGGCTGAAGCCGGAGGATCACAAGTTTGAGGCTAGCCAGAGTAACTTAGTGTGTTAAAATAAAAGAGGACTGGAGATATAGCTTAGTGCATGTTCAGTCCCCAGTAATGCAAACAGAAATAAAAACAACAAAAATATATTGAAACATTTTTTTTTTTAATTATAGCTATTTCTAGTGCTAACAAAGCTAATGAAGAGAGATTGAAAAGACTACAGAAATCAGCAGATTTGTATAAAGATCGACTGGGACTAGAAATTAGAAAAATTTATGGTGAGTATATTAATATAAGTAAAATATAGGAGATTAGAGAAACTATATTGTTTTAGTCAGCTTTTGCACCTTTGTAGCCAAAATACCCAACAAGAATAACTTAAAGGAGGAAAAGTTTATTTTGGTTCATGGTATCAGAGGTCTCAATCCATTAACTCCATTGCTCTGGGCCCAAAGTGAGGCCCCACATCAAGATGGAAGGGGCAGTGAAGGAAAGCTGCTCAGCTCAAGGTGATTGGGACACAGAGAGAAGGAGGGGAAGGGGCCATAGAGAAGACTCACCCTGCCAGGGCACATCCCCAGTGACCTACTTCCTCCAACCATACCCCACCTGCTCATAGTTACCATTCCAGTCATTCAAACTAGGATGGGCTAATTAGGTTACAGCTCTCACAATCCAATCATTTCACCTCTAAACATTCTTGGCATTAATGTGGGAGCTTTTGGGGAACACCTCATATCCAAACCAACATCTTAAGTAAAGGAGAATTTTAAAAATATTTTAAATTAAAATAATGACATTATTAACTTTTTAGAAAATAGGGGAAAAATACAATTTGTTTCTATAGCCCCCAAATTGGTCATTTTAAAATGGTGATATAATCATCTGTTCTATTAATGTAGCACAATTTATTCCATCTTTTATTGATTGCTTAACAAATACATTGCTTCTAATAGCATTTGGATTTTCCCAGCTTTTCCATTTTAGAAATACTATAGCAAACGTAGTCTTCCCCAATTTCTTATATAATTTCCATGAAATTATTTCCCAGAGAGGAATTACTGACTTAAAGCACATGAATATTTTTATGACTGCTACATGTATATATCGCTACTCTATGACAATGCCTATTGTTTTGGTTCTCCCCAAGATCACCCTTAGGTTTAGTGATTCTCTAGGACTTAGCATATATAATGGTCCTCCCTTAGCCACAGAGTAGAGGATTTACTGTCCAAGATGCCCAGTTGATACCTGAAACTGCAGCTAGTACTGAATCCTTTATTTACCATATTTTTCCTGTACCTATATATCTAGGAGATACTTTGCCTTTTCACTTAATGGAATTAGTATATCCTTGGCTTCTTGTGGCATATCCAAATTACCACCATCATTATTTTTGGACTTTGGTGTCTTTAGGGGAAATACAGATTGTTTGAACATAAGTACTGCAGTAGTGTGACAGTAAATCTGCTAAATGACCATAATGAGGCAGGTGTTGTATATAGTTATGCTGGACAAAGGGATTTCTCATGTCCTAGGTAGACACTGGGATGGAATGAGATTCATCACACTACTCAGAACAGTGCAAATTTTAAACTTATGTGATGTTTATTTCTGATTTTCCATTTAATGTTTTTGGAACTTTGTTGATTGTAGGTAACTGAAACACAGATAAGGGAGAACTGCTGTTACAGAATTGTGCTCAAGGCTAAGATTGATTGAAGCAATAGGAAATAAAATAGTGTCAGCACAGAAAAAAAGGCACACGGTGCAATCTAGGGGGAAACTAAGCACATGATGTCCAGAATCCTTTCCCAAGAGAATCACACAGGACACACTTAATTCCTTCAAGCATCAAGTTGTGATATTACATGTGATAAAGTATTGTCTACTGGAAACTCATTAGAGACTCTGGAAGCTGTGTCTGGGTTTCCTTGAACTTTATTCCACACATCGTTTTCCTTTGCTGACTTTGTTGTCTTCTTTTGCAAGTCCAAGTAAATTATCACACCTGGGTGATAGGAGACCCAAGACACCAACCAAGGTCCCACCTGGCAAGCAGGGCTTTCCAAGGTTTTGAGGAGACCCATCTCAGACCTGCTTTGTTAATTCTTTTATGCCTATCTATCTATAATGTCCTAGAAAACCCATTTCATTATATTCTTGCCAGTGCGAAACCAAAACTCTTGAGACCAAGAAATCCCTGAAATAAAAGAATTTATCAAACAGTTACAGATGCTAGCCAGAAAGAAAGGACCCATCTTGAAACAAGTTCCTATAGCAACAGATACCAGGCCAGATCCAAGAGCATTTTCTAATCATGAAAATTTAGGGAAGAAGGTGTAAGTTGTTTATGTTGAACCTACATTCTTGGCTATAGTTAAGAGGGAAGGGATTATGAAAAGGGGATGGAGGTTTAGGATAGGATGGTTTGTAAGGAAAAGTAATTACTGCTTTTAGATTGGTTGGGGTTCTACTGAGGTGTTGACACCTAGAGGGTTGTGATGGGGACTGAGGTAAAGTTGTAACATACATTCAAGAATGTGAATGAGCCTTGACCCGTAATTGGTTAACTGAGTATCTTCCCCCAGTCCTCTGGCACTTAAAATCAAATTGAGGACATCTCAGAATTTTTCTCTTATCACCAGAATTGTTTCTAAAAAGCTTTTGTTATTGTTTTGTCAGCTAACTAGACATGAATAGTGTAAGGGATTCCACGGAAACCACGCCGGACACGGGAAATCACATAAGGGAGTTTATTAAGCAAACAGAGTGTCTCCCTGCAGGGTAAGAGAGAAAATGAGAGGAAAAGAAAGGGAAAGAGAAAGGGTGTGCACTAGAGAGAGTGTGAAAGCCAGGAGGATAGAGAAAATGAGGAGAAGAGACAAAAGGATGAGAAAAGATGGCAGGGTAGCTACCATAAAGCAGTTGAATTCCACCAGGCTAACAGGGGACCAATAATGGAGAAGGATACTTGCAAGCTGACTGATGAACCAATAGCTAGCTAGGATGTTCACAGATTGACAAGTGGTTGGGAGGTGGGGAAAATGGCTGCAACAGAAAGGGCAGGGGAGCAGCTTTATACATTATATTCCCCCGTTTCTGTTTTTATGAGAACATCTTTTGTTCTCCAGTTCTTTCCAAAGACTTCTGTCTCCTTCCTGCCTAAGTGACTGGGGCTGATTTTGCAGGTGAGATGTAAAAAGTCCATTCTCCTTCCAGACTTCCAAAGGCAGATGGTTTTCATGGACTTCATTTCCTCAATTTGACTGATCCCTTATTTCTACACTAACTGCCTGTCCCCAATTCTGACTTCATTCACCCCTCTAATTTTAGGAACTCCTTCACTGTGGTAGGGAAAGGGGATGATGACCAATCTGGCTTCTTCAAGCTGGAAGGGGGCAGCATGGGGCAAGCAATTTGGAGTTCCCTTTTTAGAAATCGGGTCAATTGAGGGGTCCATGGTAGAATCTGGTTGGGGAAGAGCAGGTTGTAAAGGCATCTGGGGATGGGTGCTTCTATGAGAGAAGAACAAAAAGACATGAGTACTGAAATGAGATTGATATAATATAAATGTTGCAGAATCTGGAACATCCCAATGCTTATCATAAAGATGACAGAAGTCAATAATTCCTCACCAGGGGGTGGAAGAACTGAGAAGTTGTTCCCATAACAAGTCCTAGCAAAGGCTGGAGAGGATAAGGCCTTTATTTGGGAACTTTAACATTGTCCAGGTTATCAGGAATGTAAACACAACATTTAGTAGAGATCTCTATACTTCTGTTACTAGCAAACATAGATTAAGCCTACTGTGTCTGTAGGCCTTAAACTGACTAAAACTTCTGACTCTGGCAGTTTCTTTTGATAGGTATCAGGCACATTTGCCTAAGAATCTCTCTTTTGTAGCTTTTAGTCTTTATTCTAGTGGGCTAACACAAGTGTACATCTTAAGTTACATTTAAGTATTATTTCTTTTAAATACCCAAGAATGGCTATATTTTGGTTTTAACTGTTTTGCTAGGTGTTTAAGATCAAGTTGGTCAAAGTGACCTGTTCCTGTCTGTTAAAGAGTCAGCTGAGTTCAACAGGGGTCACTCAGAGATCTTAAGAGCAGCTTCTTAGCTCCATTAGTGTCATTGGTTAGTCAGGGTCTCCTCGATGAGGTGGCTTCCCTTGAAAGCACCAGGGATGTCTCCCTTTTTCCTTAACCCTCCTCTGCAGCAGGTGCACTGAGTGGCTTTTCCTCTAGTGGCCTCATCAATCTCCTTGATCAGGAAATTGTGTGACCCAGAATTGCAAACTTCCTTAGAGAAGTCCTCTTGTTCCCTGGGTTCAGGCTGACTTTGAGGGCAAGACCTAAATATGGACTTTTCTTGACCTCTGTATTTAATCTCAATCTCTAAGTTTGATGTTAACCATGAAGCAAGTCGGTCTCACCAGTCACAAAGTAAGAGTACTGGGCTTTAGCTTCAATGTCTATAACTTTACAGTTATTTGCCCCCTTTTATCTAATTGGGGTCTACATTATCTGTCCTATAGGTGATGGCTTTTCAAGTTAATCTATGTTGTACTTCTGCAAAATATTAATCAGGCAACAGAGTTTACAAGGAAAATACAAAATGGAATCACCAACAGTAAAACATTCAGTTTGTGCAATAGCTATCTTGAATTTTGGCTGAGTTATATCCCATTTGAGATTACAGTAATCTTTACAACAAACATCAAACTTTTGAACACAACTTTAAATGAATTCAAGTCTGACTTACTTTGGAGCCATTCTAATGTGTAGCAGGGTTGTGAGGCAGAGCCTTATCTTAGGTAAAGGGGTGCTTTTCACAAGTCTTAGGTAAAATGTTCTAATCCTGAAGCTAATTTTTCCTCTTTTGCCATGGCCAGCATGACCAAATTCTCAAGTTCAGTGAGGGGCAGAGAAGTATTAGAAAATAAAGGTTTATAAACACAGATTTTGAAGATTAATCTGAGATCAGATGGAGCTCTGTTCTCTGATGGAAATGCAGATCTAAAGAGTTATGTCAGCAATCTTTATATATGTATGTAAGCATTATTCCTTGTTTTCAGGAAAGTTACAGAGACTAGGACATTGGACATTAACATAACTTTTTTCAGAGCTGCAAAGTGCAATGTTAGGAGCTCTGTGTAGCTCTTAAGGAAGTCCACTGTTCAAAGTTACTGTTAGGTGGGCAGGAACCAGAGAAGGGAGCTGATGAAACACTGGTTATCTAGCAAAAGAATTCCTTCCTGCCCAAGAGCTGTGTGCCTGAGATCAATGTACTGCCACAGCAGTTAGGCATCTTGTGCCCCTGCACAGCAGCACTCCCAGGCACCAGGCATGCCACAGCCATGAGGTCATCAGAGACCCCAATCTCAGTCACTTATGTCCCATTTTTGCTACTGCGCATTACACTCTTTCTTAAATGTTATTTTAAGAAGTTTACATATGTTGACTCCTGAGTCTATATGAACATTAGTTAACACAATTTACCATTATATCTAAAACATGAATTAAAGAAAGGCTGAGAGAGCGTTTAAGTTTCCTTTTGTGTGGCAAAGTGGCAAAATGCTTTCATGTTTAACTTTTAAATAAATCAGGCTTTCAATAACTTTTAGAAATACATTTAACAAATTTTACATATACCCTATTAATGACAGGTCCTATATGGAACATTAAATGATAGGTTTACCATTACAGACAAGTTTAATTTGGAGAATAGCAGCTTGATAAATTTTCTGCTTTAAAGGCTTATATACCTAGAAAATATGAACACATTTAATATACAAAGAATAATGTTATTAAGTATGTTACTCCATGGAATAACTTTGTAAATTAATTAAATGTCTCTAACAAACATGTTTAAGTAATCCCATACATGTCAACTCTAATTCACTCATCTTATTGTAAAAAAAAAACAAGATATCGACAAGTGTAAAAAAAAAAAAAACAAGATGTCAGACAAGTGCAAACAGTATTTGCTGTCCCTTTCCTGTTGAAGAAAAGTCCTAGAAAAATTGATGTTAGACATTTTATAAACATCAACATTTTATTAGTTTGACCACCTAGAGACTTCTGAGTTAATTTTAAAGACATTTTACTTCTATTAGTTTACCCAATTTAAATTGAACCTTTTTAAATCATGCGAATTAAAAGTATTTGGATCCATTTTTTTAAATTTTAATTTTTATGTGTGCTTATATTTAACACAAAAGGCCTTGTAATGTTATCTCCATTGCAATGTAACAGATGTTCAAAAATAACTCTAGAGTTGGATAAAAAGAACTGATCAAATATCATTAACCTAGGTATGTAGTATCAAAATTGTGAGCTCAAAAATATAGCATTTAAGAAAAACAAAAGTCCTAGAAGAAAAATGATAATTGTCTTTAATTAAAGCATGAGAAAATGAGAAGGAGAGAAAAAGTGAAAGGGAGGCAGGGAAAATGGCTGCAAAGGAAAGGGCAGGGAGTAGTTTTATACATTGCAAATAGAACTTTTTTTTTTAAAAAAAGGGCATTTCTTTAATGAAGAAATAGATGGCATTTTTTTCTGTTTGTTCACTAGTTTTATTTTATTTGAGTCCTTTACCCATGTACCTATTAGTCTTGTTTTTCCATCAGGTGGAGTGAGTTTTTAATAAAAAAAAACTAATAACCTTTTGGTTTGATGAAAATAAAAGGTTCAGCTCTGAACTTTAGTCACTGTCTTCCTGGGGTGCTTTTTTGTTTTGTTTAGTTTGTTTTTAACCAACCTGTTTTAAACCTTTAAAATTATTTTTAGATTTTAAATAGAACTTTATCATAGCATATCAAAGTCAGGAAATAATGTTTTAAGGAAGTGTGATATGATGAGATAGCTCTTTGATCTTTCTCCCAATTTTCTGACATACAGTTCCTAAAATCCTTGGAATCACTAAAGTAATAAATGTCTTTTTGTATCCTGTTGTCTTGACTGGTCTGGCAGCCTCTTGATAGCTTCAGGATGGTGGCTGATCATCTAAAAGACAAAGGCAGGATTAAAGGGTTGGGACTTTCAGCTCTACCCTCCAACCTCTGAAGAGGGATGAGGGGGTGGGGGTTGGGTTTGTTGATCATCCATGACCAGTGATTTAATCAGTCATTCCTATATAATGAAGCTTCCATAAAAAGATTGGGTCTGGAACCTTTGAGACAGCTGCACATGAAGAGTTTCCTGGATGGTGGTGCACAGGAGAGGGCATAGAAGCTCCAGGCCCCTTCTGAACCTTGCCCTATAAATCTCTCATCTCTTTTTATTGTAATATCCCTCGTAATAAAGTGGTAAGTGCATAAAGTGTTTTCTGGAGTTCTGTTTGCTGCTCAAGCAAATTAATTGAACAGGAGGGGATTGTGGCAACAGGCAGTCTCCAAATAGATAGTATTTGAATTGAATAGGGGGACAATCCTATTCAGTCTATTCAGTTCAACCTTGAATTGATTAGGGGACAACCAGCTGGGTGGTGTCCTCTGCAGAACTGATTGATTGCTTGGTGCAAGGGTTGGGTGTAGATTCCTCCACACATATGTCCACAGAAGAGTTCTGTTTGATTGTTGAGTAAAAGAATAGGAAAAACACCAGCTTTTTTTTTTTTTTCCCCCTTATATTCTCAGAGGAAGAAAAAACAAATCCTTCATTTTGCCTAACTGAGCACCTTGTGAAATGTTTCTTCCTTGGCATGCATTCTTCCCATTACTATTAACAGTTTAAAAATGTGGTGTACTGACATAATTATTTTATTTTAAAGACAGTATTTTTGAAGATTCTGAAGGGTATTTATCATTAAAAAATTTTTTAATGAAATTTCCTAATTTGTTATACTATAGAAAAAAAAAATACATGTGAATTTATATTTTATGGCAGCTGTCTTGAACTTCTGCCAGGCATTTACTCCTTTGGGGACATTTGAAGGTCTTTTGGAAATCAAATTTAAGTCTATTTAACTAAGTTTCAAATTAAATTTGACAATGCTTGTTTTTTCTTTTTTCCTTATTTTTTTTATTGAGGCATTGTAGTTGTACAAAATGGTGAGATTTGTTGTTACATATTCATACACACAATATCACACTATAATTTGACCAATATTATTCCCTAGTAGTAACCCTTTTCCTCCCCTCCTCCCAATGCCTGGTTCCCTTCCTCTATCCACTGATCTCCCTTTGATTTCCACCACTTTTTCCTTTTTTCCTCTCTAGTTTCCACATAGGAAAGAAAGCACATGACCTTTGATTTTCTTAGTTTGGCTTATTTTGCTTAACTTAATGTTCATCCATTTTCCTGCAAATAACATAGATTCATTCTTGCTGAATAAAACTCCATCATGTACATAGGCCACATTTTCTTCAGCCATTCATCCATTGGCAGACACCTTCTTTGACTATTTTGTATTTTGCTGCTATAAACATGGGTAGGCATGTGTGGCTATAGTATGCTGACTTGTATTTCTTTAGGATAAACACCGAGAAGTAATATAACTGGGTCATATGGTTGTTCCATTTCTACTGTTTTTAGGAACTTCCATGCTGGTTTCCATAGCACTTACACTAATTTATAGTCCTTGTACTAATTTATAGTTCCACCAGCAATGTAAAAGTACTACTTTTTCTCCACATCCTCTCCAGCATTCATTATTGTTTGTATTCTTGATGGCTCCCATTCTAACTGGAGTGAGTGGTCGTTTTGCTTTGATTTCCCTAATTGCTAAAGATGTTGAACATTTTTTCATGTTTTTGTTAGACATATGTATTTCTTTTTTTCTTTGAGAAGTGTCACTTAAGTTCATTTTCCCATTTATTAACTGGGTTATTTGATTTTTTGGTGTTAAGGGTTTTTTTTTATCCATACTGGATATTAATCCTCTGTCAGAAGACTAGGTTCTCTCTTCACATTCTTAATTGTTTCATGTGCTGTTCAAAAGCTTTTTAAATTTGATCTTGTTCCATTTATTAACTTTTGGCATTATTTCCTGAGCTTTAGAGGAATCCTATTGAAAAAGTCATTGTCTGTGCCTACATGTTAGAGTGTTGACCCTGTTTTCTTCTAGGAGTTGCATAGTTTCTAATGTAATTTCTACATCTTTGATCTATTTTGAGTTGACTTTTGTACAGGGTGAGAGTTAGGATCTAGTTTATTCTCCCACATATGAATAACCAATTTTTCCTGCACCAGTTTTTACAAAGACTGTCTTTTCTCCAACATGTATTTTTGGCACCTTTGTGGAGGATCAGATGACTATAAGTTTGTCTTTGTGTCTTCTATTCTGTGCCATTGGTCTCTGTGTCTGTTTTGTTTCTGTATTTGTTTTTGTTTTGCTGGGGATGCTAGGGATTGAACTCAGGCACTCAAGCACTGAGCCCCAGCCCTATTTTGTATTTATTTAGAGACAGTTCTCACTGAGTTGCTTTGCACCTTGCCATTGCTGAGGCTAACTTTGAACTCACGATCCTCCTGTCCCAGCCTCCCAAGATGCTGGGGTTACAGGCGTGCACCACTGCACCTGGCTGGTCTTTTGTTCTTCCAAATAAATTTTAGGATCATTTTTTCTGCTTCTGTGAAGAATATCATTGGTGTTTTAATGGGGTCTGCATTGAATCTGTATATTCTATATATTGCATTTGGTGTTATGACCATTTTAACAGTGCTAATTCTGCCTATCCACGAATGTGGGAAGTCTTTCCATCTTCTTACAGCTTCTTCAGTTTCTTTCTTCAGTGTTGGTTTTCATTGTAGAGGTCTTCCACCTCTTTGGTTAGATTTATTCCTACATATTTTATTATTTTTTCAAGGCTATTGTTGAGTGGAATTGATTTCCTGATATCTTTCTCTGCATAGTTATTGTTAATATATAGAAAAGCTATTGATGTTTATATGTTAATTTTGTCAACTGCTACTTGCTGAATTTATCAGCTCTTGAAGTCTAGTAGAGTTCTTGGGTCTTCTAGATATAGGATCATGTTATCAGCAAGCAAAGATAACTTGACTTCTTTTTCTATTTGTTCCTGTTTAAGTTTCTTCTCTCGCTTAATTGCTCTAGCTAGGATTTCAAGAACTATATTGACAAGAAAGTAATTTAAAAAAATAACTGAGTAAATGGCAGAAAGATCATTAGAGGGAAGGGAACAGGGGGTTAGGGGAATGAAGGGGAAGGAGAGGTACTAGGACTGAATTAGAACAAAATGTATTCCATGCTTTTATAATTATGCTAAAGTGGATTCTACTGTCATGTATAACTATAAAGGATCAATAAATAAAAATCAACAAATTTAAAATGCATCCCTCCCCCCCAAAAAAGAATTATATTGAATAGGAATAGTGAGAGTGTCTTGTTCTGGGTTTTAAAGGAAATGGTTTCAGTTTTTCCCCATTCACTATTATGTTGGCTTTGTTTTTATCCTAAAGAGCCTTTATGATGTTGAGGTAAGTTCTTTCTATCCCTAGTTTCTTCAGGTTGGTTTTTTTTTTTTTTTTTTTTTTTTCCCCAATTGTGAACGGGTGCTAAGCTTTTTACAAAGGCTTTTTTTTTTTTTTTTTTTTCATCTGTTGAAATGACTACTTGATTTTTTTCCTTAATTGTATTTGCTTGGTGAATTACATTTATTGATTTAAGTTATTTAACCATTCTTACAACCCTGGGATAAAACTAACTTGGTCATGATGTACAATCTTCTTAATATGCTCTTGAACACAATTTGCTAATATTTCATTAAGGATTTTTGCATCTAAGTTCATCAGGGATATTGGGTCTGTCGTTTTCTTTCCTTAATGTATCCTTTTATCTGGTTTTGGTATGAGATAATACTGGCCTTATGGAATGAATTTGGAAGTGCTGTATCATTTTCTATTTAATGGACTAATTTGAAGAGCATTGGTATTAGTTCTTTAAAGCTCTGAAGAATTCAGCTGAGAATCTATCTGGTTTAGGGCTTTTCTTTGTTGGAAAACTTTTTATTACTGTTTCTATCTCATTGCTATATTAGTCTATTTAGGATTTTTATGTTCTCGATTAATTTTGACAGGTCAAACGTGTCTGAAAATGTATTAATTTCTTTTTCTAATTTATTGGAGTGTAAACTTTCAAAGTATTCCCAGATTTCTGTGGTATCTGGGGTGATTTCTCCTTTTTCATCTCTAATTATATTAATTTGGGTCTTTACTCATTCTCTTTGTTAGTTTTACTGAGGTTTTATCAATCTTGCTATCTTTTAAGGAAACCATTTATTCATTATATTGATTCTTTGTATTTTTATATTTTCTGTTTCATTGATTTTGGCTCTGATCTTAATTATTTTCTTTCTTCTGTTTAGAAATTGTTTTTTTCTTGGTTTTCAAGGACTTTGAGTTGCAACATCAGGTTTTTTCATTTGGGATCTTTCTGATTTTCTTACATAGGCACTCATAATTATAAACTTCCCCTTTTGAACCAACTTCATAATGTCCCGGAGATATGTTGTGTCATACTCTTCTTGTTTGATTCTAAGAATTTTTAATTTTTCTCCCTGATTTCTAATATCACCCATCATCATTCAAAAGTGTATTGTTTAATCTTCATGTATTTATGTAGTTCCAATAGGTTTTTCTTAGCATGATTTATAATTTCATTCCATTATGATCAGATAAAGTGGAAGGAATTATATTTTGTTTTGTTTTTTGTATTTGCTAAGAATAACTTTGTGACCTAAAATATAGTCTGTTTTGGAGAAGGATCCATGAGCAGATGAGAAGAAAGTATATTTGGCTGTTTGGGGATGAAATAGTCTACAAATATCTGTTAATTCCATTTGATTTATATTTTTTATGTCTGAAGAGTCTTTCCTGAGTTTATGTCTGTATAGCCTATCTATTGTTGAGAAAGATTTGTTGAAATCACCCTATATTATTATACTGGGGTCTGTCTGAATCTTTAATTCAAATAGTGTCTGTTTTATGTAATAAGGTACACCAACATTTTGGGGATATTTATTATTGTTACATCTTCTTGTTGGATTGTTCCCTTTACCAATATGAAGTGGATTATTTTGTCTCTAATCTCTTAAAGGTTGCTTTGTTGAATATGTGAGTAGTTACTACCACTTGTTTTGGGGCTTCATTTGCATGGTATATTAATTTCGTCCATTCACTTTCAACTTGTGGGTCTCTTCCCATTAATGTTTTTTAATCCATTCTTCCTGACCGTATCTTTTTTTTTAATTGCTTGTTCTATTTGGTTATACATGACAACAGAATGCATTTTGATTCATTGTACACAAATGGAGTACAATTTTTCATTTCTCTGGTTGTACATGATGTAGAGTCACACCATTTGTGCATTCATATATGTATATAGGGTAATGATATCTGTCTCATTCCATCATCTTTCCCAACCCCTGTCCCCTCCCCTCCCCTCATTTCCCTCTGCATAATCTAAAGTTTCTCCATTCTTCCCTTGCCTCCCCCCCATTATGTATCAGCATTCACTTATCAGAGAAAACATTCTTTGTGTTTTTGGGATTGGCTTATCTTGCTTGGCATTATATTCTCCAACTCCATCCCTTTACCTATAAATATCGTGATTTTATTTTTTTTTCTTTATGGCTGAGTAATATTCTATTGTGTCTATATAACACAGTTTTTTTATCCATTCATCTATTGAAGGGCATCTATGTTGGTTCCACAATTTAGCTATTATGACTTGAGCTGCTATAAACATTGATGTGGTTGCATCACCACAGTATGCTGATTTTAAGTTGTTTGGGTATAGACCAAGGAGTGGGATAGCTGGGTCAAAAGGTAGTAGTTCCATTCCAAGTTGTCTGAGAAATCTTCATACTGTTTTCCAGAGCGCTTGCACCAATTTGCAGTCCCACCAGCAATGTGCAAGTATACTTTTGTTTTTGGTTTTTAACTTGCCTTTGTTTTTTCTTTTGATTGGCTTTTCCTTTAGTGTAGTTCCTCCCTTTGCTGACTTTCATTGTTGTTTTTCATTTTCTCGTGGAATATTTTGCTGAGAATGTTCTGTAGTGTAGGCTATTTGTAAATTCTTTTAACTTTTGTTTATCATGGAAGGTTTTTATTTCTTCATCAAATCTGAAGGTTAGTTTTGCTGAATATAAGATTCTTGGTTGCCATCCATTTTCTTTCAGAGCTTGGTGCATATTGTTCAAGGACCTACTAGCTTTTAGGGTCTGGGCTGAGAAATTAACTGATAGCTGAATTGATTTATCCCTATATGTAATCTGATACTTTTCTCTTGATGCCTTTAAAATTCTATCTTTATTTTATTTGCTGGGTATTTTCATTATAATATGCCTTATGCCTTAGTGTGAATCTGTTGTAATTCTTTTACATTTGGTGTCCTGTAAGCCTCTTGTATTTGATTTTCCATTTCATTCTTCAGGTTTGGGAAATTTTCTGATATTATTTCATTGAGTAGATTGTACATTCCTTCAATTTTTATCTGTGTCTTTCTCTATCCCAACAATTCTTAAATTTGGTCTTTTCATGTTATTCCATAATTATAGGAGCATCTGTTCAATATTTCTTACCATCTCCTGTGGGTAGTCAGCTTTATTTTCAAGATTAACTATTTTTGTCTTCATTATCTGAGGTTCTGTCTTCCAAGCGATCTAGTCTGTTGGTGATACTTTCTAGAGTTTTTAACTTGGTTTATTATTCCTTCATTTCAAGGATTTTTTTTTTCAGAATCTCTCTTTATTGAAATAATCTTTTGCCTTCCTACATTTGCTCTTTTAACTCTTTATTGAAGTCATGTTTTGTTGCCCTCATTTGCTCTCTCATATCATCATTTACTTCACAGGTCATTTTAATTATGTACATTCTAAACTCCTTTTTTGATATTTCTTCTACCTTCCTGTCAATGGATTCTATTAATCTAGTCTCTTGGTTTGTTTGTGTCGCCTTTTCCCTTTTTTTTTTTTTTTATGTTATTTGTGTGTCTTCTCCTCTAACCTTGGGGATCCACAGTATTACAGTTTCCCCCCTATAGATTTATGGTGTACTTGCAGATTTCCAATATCTTGCCTTTAAGGGGGAGATCAATATTAATGCAATGCCCAATTCAAACAATATGCAGCCTTAAACCAAATAGCCCCTATTAAGACATTATCAGTATTGTAATAAACAGAGATGATGTGTTCAGTTATTATCTAAAATGTGAACAATAAGTTTGCAATAAGGTCTACAATTTCTAATGGTGGACAAGGAAAGAATGGACGAGGGATGTAGGATGTGATGTTAGTGAGGTAAGAAGTGAGAATATAGAGGTACTAGATCATAGGAAGAGTGAAAGAGGAATCAAAAGAAGTTGGTTGTTAGCAGGAAAAAAGGGAGAAAGAGACTCTGAGGAAATAGATAAATAAGGAAAATAGAGTAAGTAAAAAAATAAAAAGAATCTACAACAAAACTATAATATACTATTCAAACCTACCAGTCCTCAGTAACCTGATGCATGAAAAGTGCTTGATTTCAAAGATGTTGGGGATGTGAGAGCGGGAAATGAAAAAAGAAAAAAATAGGGGAAAAAAGTTTTGATGGAAAATTAAACGATCGTTTCCATTGGAGTTCAATATCTTCTCTGCTTCCCTTTTCTTCTAATAGGTGGGGTTGTCTGCAGTTTGCTGGTAACTCCACCCTCAGGATGATGAAAGTGACTAAGGTGGGAGAATAAGACTTGGAGGCGGGACTCCTGGAGACAGGGTATAGCAATTGCCAGTCCCTCTGGAATACTGCATCCTGGGACTCTCCTTTGGGGTCCACTTATGTGATGCAGGAATCTGGTCTTAGCCTCGTCCCTCACTTGTGGACCCCACAATTCCTGGTCTCTAATTTAGTCTCTAAAGTGTATCTCTCCTGCCCCTGCCCTTTCGACTTCCCAATAAGAAAACTCTCTCCCCAGAGGCTGAGTGCCTGGACCTGTACTCCTGTCTCAGAATGCTATTCTGTATTGGGCAAATCTGGACCAGGCATTGAGAACTGTGGACCAGCCTCATAGCTGCACTAGGCTGGGTTGGTGGCTTAGGGGTGGTTGGGAGGTTAGGAATTGAGGAGCCAGAGGGCCCTGTTAATTGCCAAACTGGCTGGACCAGGCGATTAGTGGGTGCCATGTTGGGTAGATAGTCATGGACCAGGTTGATGTTAGATAGTCATGGACCAGGTTGATGTCAGGTCCCAGCAAGTGCTGCCCAAGTTGTCTCTGGGATCCCCGTGGGTGCTGGACTGGTTGGCTGGACAAATTGGGATCAAGATGCCCTTATCCCCCTTTCCCACCTACCAACCCTTGCAAGTCTTTCTCCTGCTCTGCAGCAAGATGGTGTCTATTAGCATACCTAGCAAGGATACCTCAGATGTAACCAAGCCTGCAGGGCCCTTGGTGATGATCTTTCAGGTCCTGGTTGTTATCCCTAGATGGAAGAGACCATGTCTCTAGTTGGTGGTGACAGCAGTGGCTAACCTGTAGGTACCTTGATAATGAGCTTCTAGTCTCTGGCCTGTGTCCCAAGATGGAAGCTTCCCCAACTAAAAATGGCAGCAGTGGTGGTAAAAGTAATCCAAGATGGTGGCAGAGGTGTCCCGAGATGAAGGCTGCCACACACTGGTAGATGGGGAACCATGCGGAACGCAGCACTGGATCTACGCTGGATCTCTGGCTCTTATCTTTTAATTGGAGAGTTGAGACCTTTTATATTCAATATTGTTAGACCAATAAATATTCAAGGTTACCCTCTTCATCTTCTAGCTCTGAGATTCTGTCTTCAGCATAGTCTAAGACTTTGAATTGAACATTTTATATAGTTTATTACATGTTTCATTTCCAAGATTTCTGTTTGGTTCTTTTTTAATATTTCTGTCTCCTTATTGAACTTCTCGTTTATATCCTGTACTGACTTCCTTAGTTCATTTGGTCGTTTTTCTGTGTTCTCATGGAATTCATTGATCATTTTTATACTCATTCTTTTGAATTCTTTAGCTGGTATTTCATCCACTTCAATTTTTGGCAGAACAATTGCTGGTGAATTATAAACTTTAAGAGGTATCATAGCATCTTTTTTTAAAAATATTTTCTGTATTCCTGCATTAGGTTTTATACATCTATTGAGATGGATTTCTTTTCCACTCTGTGGAATGTGAGCATTCTCTTGCCAAAGTATTCTAGCATGATCTAAATTGAGACTCCTCATAAGTTTGGTGTCCACAGCCTTTGTGTTAATTCTGTTGGTGTTTTAAGAGTGTATGTCCAATTAGCTAGACCTGAGGGACCACCCCTAGCCATTCCTACTTGGAACCTCGTTGTTAGTTTGGGGTTTTCTCTCTTCTGTTTTTTGTAGTAAAGTATGGCTAAAGTTCAAGCGTGGTTAATTTTTGTGTGTGGAGTAAGGTGCATTGTCTCTTGTCTGGCTTTATTAGCCTAGCAACCTCTCTCCCCTATGAACCTGTAGTGTTCCAGTAGATTCCTATCACCTTTCTGAGAAATAGTGTTTCCACTGCTTGAATCCTGAGCTACAGAGCAACTGGAAATATAACCTTTCTCTAATATACCATTGGTTGGCCCCAAGCCTGTTTGGATTGGCATGGATCTCCCAACAATGCTTTTTTATCCTAGTAAAATACGTGTATAACATAAAGTTTGCCATTTTAACCATTTTTAAATGTACAATTTAGTAATTTAATTATATTCACAATATTGTGCAACCATCACCAACCATTAACTATTTCAAAAAATTTTTATCATCCTAAACAGAAGCTTTGTATCTTTAAGTAATAACTTCCTATTCTTCCTTCCCCCAGTCCCTGATAACCTCTAATCTACTTTGTTTCTATGAATTTGTCTATTCTAGCTTTTATATAAATGAAATCATACAATACTTGTCCTTTTGTGTCTGGCTTATTTCTCCTAGAATTATGTTTTCAGGGCTTATCCATGTTGTAGTATGTATCAAAGCTTTATTTCTTTTTATCCCAGGGCAATATTCATAGCATGATTATACTAAATTTTGTTTATTCACTCATCTATTGGGAGTCACTTGGTTGTTTCCACTTTGGGCTACTATAAATGATGCTGCTGTGAACACTAGCATACAATTATCTATTTGAGTCTGTTTTTTATTGTTCAGTTGTAGGAATTTTAAAATACATATTGTGTGTTCAAGACTTACTGGTTGTATGATTTACCAATATTTTCTTCCATTTTATGTGATATCTTTTCATTTTCTTGATAGTGTCCTTCGGAGGACAAAAACTATTAATTTCAATGATATCCAATTTACCTATTTTTTGGTACAGGCATCGAAAATTCATAGAAACACCAAGTACTTTGGTGCAGGCATCAAAAAATATGTAATTGCATATCATTGAAATTAAAAACTACTTAAACTTTCTTCTTAAGCATCGTACTTAAGCTAAAATGTATTTTAGAACTAATTTTTAACTTCTATATTTGGAAACGATTTTTAAGTATTTCCATATACTTAGTAGTTCATACACTGATGAGAGAAAGGGTTAGGAAAACTTATCTCCATTGAAAGCTTTGGTTTCCCCCAAAATATTTTCATAATAAATAATCTTTTTTTTTTTTCAGGTGATAAACTGCAGTTTATATTCACTGGTATTGACCCTAAGCATCCTGAGAGTCCATTTATGTTTTCCCTGCATCTAAATGAAGCAAGAGACTATGAAGGTGTGTACTCAGCATTTCTTAACTTGTGTTTAAGATTGGCATCCTCAGTTGTTATTTGAATCAGAATGTAAAGTAATATGAAGGGAAATCATATTCTAGGGCCATTCTTCCTTTGCTAGTGTTGCTTCTTGAGAATTGCCTTCTATAGAATATGAATATCATTTTGGTTTATAGATATCATCTTGGAACTTTAATAAGTAACATATCTCCAAGATGGCATAGTGACTGAAAAATCTACAAGACCAAAGATTACTGAACTTCATGTGCAAATATGAATTACTCTTTTAGAGAAATTGAAGCTAATGCTGTAAAAGAGCATAAAGAATATATTTACCTGAATGTGATTATTACAATTTAACCAGGTCAGCAACTTTAAAGTCATATGTAAAATAATCAGAATGTAAGAATTTGCTATCACCCAAATAAATTTAAATAACCAAACTATCCCATCATGAAAAACCCACATAATGATAATGTTTATCATTATGTTTATGACAGTTATTTATTCTGTAGCAGGCTGAAAAATCTTTGATTTATAGGTAATGTATATATGGTTGATAATAGCATGAACAATAAAAGTGTGGAAATATGTTTATCTCTTTTTTATTCTAACAGCCCTGTATAAGTAATCATTGATTTATCAGAATTTTAAAAAAAAAATGATCATTATACCTATACTATCATTTAAAGTATTTATTGCTTACAGGCTGCTGGGTCAGCTGCTGAGTTAACTCTCTAATGTGCCCTGATGATTCAGTTCCTTTTCTTATTGAATATCTATTTTGAGAATCTGATTAATATGTAATTGCTTTTTTTTTTTTTCCTCTTTAGTAAGTATCTTCCAATCTAATGAGTGGTAGATTTTAAAAAGCAAACTCAAAAAACTTTTACCTAGCTTTTCAAATTTCTGTAAATTATAATTCCTTTACTACTTTATAATTTCATAATATTTCATAGTGTATTAAAATAGAATCCACAAGATAAATTTTGAACCCAGTTCTCTTTGCTGTTCTTTCTCTGCTATGGTCATGGTCTTTGTCCTCAACAATTTCTGCTGAAGAGCTGGAAATCCAAGGTGGTTGAATTTCTTCCCCTTGAACACAGAACAATTTGATGGTAGAAAAAGCTGGATCATTCTTTTCCTTTGACCACCCTCGCTGGAGACTTGTTCCTAGCACACCTACTGGTATAGCTACACATGAGGGCCACACTGTTATTTGTGACTTTGTGCCTCACTTGATTCATAGGCTGTAAATACCATTCCTGGAATAATATCCACATTTTTAATGACTTCCATTTTACTTGTTAAGTAAAACCTTAGGTATTTCTTTCTATAATTGAAGTTATTAAGGATTGACATTCAAAGTCATTCTTTTTTTGATTCAGTGGCCTGAAACTAGAAGTCATTTGGACCAAAGTTTTGCAGAGAAAAATGACTTGAGAGTTAAACCGTTAAGACAGTTTAAGTACCTAAATATAATATGTATAGGTTTAAGATGTGGAAAATGGTATTCTGCATCACTAAGCTCTTCAATCCCTTGAATACCATCTGTTTAAATATAAAACAGGATTGTAGTATTTAAGATTTGAATATTTAGAGATTAAACAAAGGAAAGGTCCAAAAGATAGTTAATTTGTGAAAATCAAGTGTATCATTTTATGCTGAAAGCATTTCAGAAAAATGTAATTGATATTCAAATCAAATGAAAGCATCTACATTAGAAATACTTCTCTCCCACACACAGTAAAACCCTCATTTATATTATCTCCATTTTTTTTTTTCTTCTAGTTTCAGATAGTGCTCCTCATCTTGAGTGCCTAGCAGAATTTCAAGAGAACGTAAGGAAGACTAACAATTTTTCAGCTTTTCTTGCCAATGTTCGGAAAGCTTTTACCACTATGGTTTATAATTAATGTATAAATAGTATATTAAAACTGTTGGATTTTCTTTTCTGTCATGTCTTTTTATAAAAGAAAGTCCCATCTATTTTCTGACTGTAGTCTTTTGGTATTTTTGTTATGTTTATGTGGTGTGAAGGAAATAAGAATTTATCACCTCAAAATATTCTTCTTTGACATAAATACCTAATTAGAGCTGAAGACAATCAAGAAGCAGAGTCAGAAAAGCTACCTGCCCTCCTCCTATTTGCCTTGAAGCAGGATGTAAAATGTGCAATTTGCTTTTCCCAAAATAAATTTAAATAAACTGTCCCATCACGAAAATCCCACACATTGATAATGGAGGTTAATTATTGATTCTGTAGCAGACTGAAAAACCTGCCTATTAAAGCTCCAAGATACTATCTGTAAAGGAAGGACAGAAGTTAATCACTGAAGAGAACTGTCATCAACTCAGATATGGCATCAGATGAATCTACAAACAAACCTTCCTTCATTGATTTACTCCCATAAACTTATCTCCCCTATTTCCTACATCTGGAAGCCTGAACTCCTTTGTCTTGCCACTTCTCTAAAAACATATTACTCTTTGTTGAAGATACCATCTAGCCAGAGTTCTAAGCCACTGCTTTCAGTTATCTTTTATTAAGGTTAGGAAACCTTAATAAACCTGCTTGTTTTTCCTCTTGTTAACTTGCCCAGTATGAACTTGAGGGTAGAAGAGAAATTATATTTTGTCCCTGACAGGTGTATTTCTTTAAAATATTTAATTAAAATCTTAGGGGGAGATTGATAAGGTAAAATATGTCTTAAAAATGAAAGATAACTATCTTACCTATACTATACTATATAGTATACTATAAAATATATGCTTTTGTTTTTTGGTTGGTACTGGGGATTGAAACCAGGGGCATTTTAACCACTGAGCTACATCCCTTTTCCTTTATTATTATTATGATTTATTTATTTTTAAGACAGTCTCACTAAGTTTCTTAGGGCCTCACTAATTGCTGAAGCTGGCCTCAGTGATTCTACTGTCTCAGACTCCCAAGTTGCTGGGAATATAGATGTGTGCTACCACACCTAGCTGTTTGTTTCTAAGTATTAGAGTGGGGTAGTTTATTCCTAGCACTGAGATTGAGAATTTGTACAGGCTGCACTGTGTCTCATTAGTCTCTAAACTTGTGAAGGTCTTGGACTCTTAATATTCAAAGATTAAAAGAGTAGGCCAAATTTGGAGTTGATAACTTAAAAAAAAAATAAAATAAAAATGACTGTCTACTATTATCCTAATGTCATAAGAAAAAAAGAGAGATAAGAATGTTTTTTCTTACACAAGTGGAATCTGCCCCTAGAATAAAAGATAAATCCTTCACTTCAGAAGGTTGGCAGTGTTCTACTAAGATATCGAGAAAAGGACACATTTTCAAAAATTCTAAGGCAAATATTTATAACCAATTTCTATATTATAATATTTGTACCATTTAATTCTGGTCTGAATATAAGTTAGTCACCTTGAGTCTATTTAATACATACTAGATCCACCTCTCAACTTGTTCCAGGATCTTGTTTTTGTCACAATCCTTTCCTTGTATATTTTATTGTATTTAGATATGCTGGCTTTATCAGAAACTGCATAATACTGGTTCAGGATATCATGGTCACAATTAAAAGTCATAGAACAAAGGATTCCATGGTCCTTCTGTTCTTCTTTCTGAATAGTCTGGGGTAAAGTTCAGGAAGAGAGCCAGTTAGTAAGAGTAGGAAGGGAGTGTTTCCACCCTGGATATGGCTCAGGGCTTTGCTCAAATGAACAGTAGACTTTCTTTGAGAAGAATGCAATGGACTGGTAGAAATGTTTTAAGTGACCCATACTAGTAGCCAGTCCAGCTTTTAGGAACCACTGGTTGGTATTATTTCTGTAGAGATCAAAGGCTAAACTACCTTAGAGTGTTAATCTGCTTTGTGTCACTGTGACCAAAGTACCTGACAGCAATATAGAATAGGAAGAATTTATTTTACCTCACTGTTTCTGAGGATTCAGTCCATGTTTGGGTAGCTCCAAGGTAGAAATATGACGGAAGGGTGTGGTAGAGGAAACTGCTCAGCTCATACCAGCAGAAAGCAGAGAGAAGAAGGGGCCAGGGAGAAGACAAACCCTTCTAGGCATGCCCCCATGACCTACTTCCTCCAACTAGGTCCCGTCTCCCAGTAGTACCTTCAGCCACCCGTGGATCAATCCATCAGAACCCTCTTGATCTAATCACCTCCCCAACACCCCACCTCTGAGCATATGAAACTGAGGAGGCATTCCAGATCCAAACCATAATACCTTGAGATTAGAATATGTGTGACTAACAATAGACCTATCCTATTTTAGAAGGGATTTGGCTAAAGGGAGTACAGTAGTTCCCCCTTATCCACAGGGGGATGCATTCCAAGATTACCAGTGGATGCCTGAAACCATGGATAATGTCAAACGCTGTATAGACTAGTTTATATACCTATGATAAACTATAAAGTAAGCACAATAAGGAGTTAACAACAAAAACTAATGCAAAATAGAATGACAAAATAAGACCATAAAACAGCCAAATAAGGGTTACTTGAACCTAGCACTACAATATCATGACAGTCAAACTGATAACAGAGACCACTACTAAGTAATTAACAGGTAGGTATATATACAGCATGGATATGCTTGAAAAGGTGTTTCAACTGATGGTCCATGATGGTGCCGCACTTCATCAGTCTACCCAGAATGGTACAGTTTAAAATTTGCTTATTTCTGAAATTGTCTTTAAATGTTCAGACCACAGTTGACCATGAGCCACTGAAACTATAGAAAATGAAACTGCAGGTGAGAATAGACTACAGTATTTAATGGAGTACCATGAGCCAGCTGTCCACTTTTCCTTGGGCAGACTTTTACATTTGGCCTTATTTGTTCTATCTGCATATAAATGAATATGTACAGTGCTATCAAAAACCAACTTCAGTTTTTGTGAACCCAGCTTGACTTTGAGTTCAAATTTTATCACCAGGATCCATTTCTTAGCTGTTCTGGACTGAAGCACTATGTGATGGACCCCCCCAAATTTCCAACTCCTCCCAGTCCCTGAACCAAACACTGCTGATCAAGGGGATAAGTGCATGCACTGAGTTACACTGCATCCCTCCAGAAATCCAGGTGTGGAGGCAGATTAACCTTAATAAAGGTTAAGAGTGGGAATGTAGTGCTCCAGTGGGAAAGAAAACAGATGTGTGGCATCCAAATACATCTGATGACCACAATAATGGGGACATGGTTACTGAATTTCTTTGCTTGAAATATATCCTCAATTTTACTTAAAACTTGAAGAAAGATCTGTATTCATTGAATCTAGTGGAAGGACATTTTTCATACTACAAACTTGGCAATCTAATGTTTTGAACCACAATAAGAAGACAGTAGGCATTAACACAGTTTGCCTTAAAGAAGAAATTCTCTAGGATCTCTTGGACCTGCAGATTTGAGAAATGAGGATTGAGTGTGCTGGGCTCAGAACTCACCCCAAAATATGAGTAAGAGACCAAAGTTCTGTAGAGTTTAGAAGTACATTCCAAGAAGTTTACCTAATAGTCACAAGAATGTTGGGTCAGATACAAAAGTTAAGGTAAATAGCTGTTAAAGTTCTCAAGATGATAATTTTGGCAGTTAACCTACAACATTCAATCTCTCCATCATGGTGTTCTAGTCAGCCAAGGTCAAGCAGTCTGCAAGACCTTTCATATAGATGCAGCTCTTTGAAGAACTTCACACTCCCCAGTAAGGGTAAGAAATGGATGGCTTCCCAACTAGGGCCACTTGTCTTCAGGAACAGTCATCCGGTGCTTCTGGGAGGCAGGTGTTGTTGCTGCAAAATCTGGGAATAAGAACCTGTAGCAGGAAAGTCACAAAATGAATGTATAGGAACAGTATGTGCTGCTGAGTCCCAAAACTGAATGTATAAAGAAAAGTACATCATCATGCCAAGCAAAGTGTCTTGGGCCATGGGATTTATATTAACTTGTTTTTCTCAACATGAACGTCTACTCCAGAATTGGGGTTATCCAGGCACTCTGGCCTGGTAGGGCTGGACAGCTTAGAATAATTAGTTAATACTTTTTTAGCATTTGCTATGAACCCAACATAGTACTTTTTCAAGTCCTTTACATATATCTGCTCATTTACATTCTCCACCTATGAGGTAGATACTATCGGTAACCTTGTTCTGCAAATAATCAAAAGAACTGTGTTTAAGTAACTTCAAGTCACACAGTTGATAAGTGTTAGACTTGAGATATAAAGTCAAATCTGGCACCTGAGTCCATGAGCTTTACCTAGACTTCTCTACTATATTGCCTGATGCAAAGACAATAGACAATATTTTTGTTTGTTTATTTTGTTTTTTTAATTTAACCTTTATTTTATTAATTTGTTTTATGTGGTGCTGAGATTTGAACCCATGCTAGGCAAGTGCTGTACCACTGAGCTACAGCCCCAGCCCCACAAAGTTCTTAATTTTGTTAAGGAAATAAGTTAGTTAGCATAGGTAGATTACTAGAGGAATGGGAGAATGGGGAGACAGGACAGGAGAACAACTGTAAAAGGGCCCCTGATGAGTAATTGACCCAGAGATACCATTCTTACTCCACATTCCAGAAAGAGGCCCAGCACTCTATCCCATAGAATCATGTTACCAAGGTCACAAATGTGCCCACAAACTGCTCTTGAGAGTCAGCTGACAGCTGTATGATATTCTGCTTGCAACACTAGACCAGAAAGCATGTAATGACCCAAATATGGATGCATGTCCTCAATTTTCGTACAATACAGGCATATGCCCTCCTCCACACAGGCAGCAGCTACATGAGGCATCGGGCCTGAAAGGGCATGGTGACTTGCCACTCCAAGGTTTTATGCCACTGCAAGCTCCCCACCCTAATGAAAGTTCAAGGCCTGATCATTTTGGTGCATTTTGGTGTCTAACTGATCTGCCTGCCCATCTCTCTGGGGTGTATCTCACTTCCTTTTGCCTTTCCTTTACCTTGCAATAACTCTGATCTAAACACTATCTCTGCCTTGCCTGTTGTCCAAATCTTGAACATTATACCCAAGGACCAAGGATTGGTCACCAACTCCACAGTTGACTCAACCATCCGTAACAGATTCTAAACAAATTTGAACTTACAGAATTTATTTTTCATGCTTCTATAGGAGTATAATGATTTTCTTTTGAATAGTAAACTTTCTTGAAAGCAGGGGAATATTTTTTCTAGATCCTTAGGAAATAGCCTCAATAAAAATGACAGAGTAGCTGCAGATCTCAGAAACAAGGCATCGGGGACCTGCCCCCGACTTAATTTTTTTATTTTATGGGTAGTAGTAGGGATTGGACCAGGGCCCCCCTACCACCAATATACCCCTTATGTATATTCCCATCCCTTTTTTTGTTTTTAATTTCTTTTCTTCCCTCCCCCCCCCCTTTTTTTTTTTTTGAGACAGTCTCACTAAGTTGCCAAGGCGGTCCTCAAAGGTAATCCTTCTGTCTCAAACTCCCAAGTAGCTGGGATTACAAATATCACCACCATGCCTTGTAGTACCTGACCCTTAGGACCTCTATGACTCCTTGACAAGTCTCCAGGGATGTCAACTAGTCATCAGCCCAGGTCTTCTGAAGACTAGAGAATGGAGAGCTATTGAACTGTGTGTTCTTTCTGCAAAAGATACCTGCTTCTTGCTGCTGCATCCCCACACTGGTGAAATCCGATCCCACCTCATCCCCCACATCTCGAGCTCATTTTCCCTGGGTTATACTTTCTTCCTACATGATGCTGCAGAAGACGATAGAATTTGTGGGTTTGATCCTAATGTGCTCCCCTTGCTCCCTGTCAGGCTAATTATCCCTCAAGGTCAGCATTGGGAGAAGGGCTTTCGTCTTGGAGGAGGGAGCAAATAAACTGCATTTAAATTGCTAATCTGTTAGTGGTTTATAATATTGTACAATAAAATTTACCCAAGACTTACTATTATATTGCCTTTTGATGGATCATAAAGCACTTTAAGTGATTAAAATGCCTTTTAATCATTATGAATATTCATTATTTTGAGTAATTGAAAATTCAAAAAAAAATGAAATTAGTAGATCTTTCTGGTTGATAGGAGATAAAGTAGAATAACATCTTCTCTGTGTTCAGTGAAAATCTGGCTCTGGCCTCCATGGCCTATATTTCAGATTTTTAATGGTGCCAAAAACTTCCTGACATATGAAACTGCTTACTGGAGTATAATTATTAAATCCTAATTAATTACTTAAAAGCATTAATATTAAAATTATCCTATATGGAAGACTTGGGTACATTATTAATCCTCACTGAATATGCACTTAATTTTATCCTAAATCTAAGGTGTGTCATCCCATCTGTTCAAACAGAAAATTCTTGCCATAATAAAAAGGTATTCAACAAGTGTGGTATACCCAAATATTTGTATTTTATCCAGTTTAAGACTCTAGTGTCTCTCCCCACCACCTCTTTTGTGTCTCTCCCCACCACCTCTTTTTTTTTTTTTTTGCGGTGTTGGGGATTGAACCCAGGGCCTTGTGCTTATGAGGCAAGCACTCTACCAACTGAGCTATCTCCCCAGCCCCCACCACCTCTATTTTGTTGTTTGGGAGCTGGGGACCAATTTCAGGGCTTTGTGTCTGCTAAGCACACTGCTTCACTGAGCTATAACCCCAGCCCCTATTGTATTTCTTTGGGGCTTACAAAGTTTATGTTACAGATGCAAAAAGAATTTGCAGCAACATTCCAAAACAAGAAAAACATTTATGTTTTCACAAAGCACAAATGATTTGTGAAGAAAAGAAATGTCTCTCTTTTTTTAAATTACTTCCAAAGGGTTTCAGGGTCCAACCACCATTATCATCACTTTCTCTTTACAAAATAGTCCATTGTAGACTGCAGTCAATTGCTACACAATATTTTATCCATCAAGGCTTAATGGAAAGAAGTAAGATGAGAAGGAAATATAAATTCAAAATCTCTTTTCACAGTCTAATGGACTATTATTCAGCCAACTTTCTTCATGCCAAAAGCCTTCATTAGTACACATTAAACAACATTAAAACTTCAGATCTGTTCTTCTCAACTGTAAATTGTCTCATGTAACAAATTTTACTTGAGTTCCTTGAGATCTAATATCTGTATCTATTTTGTTAGTTATGTGCTATATAGGAGTGTAATGACCCAGAATATGAAAAAAATATATTTATATGTAAACTTGGTTTTAGAAATTCCCTCTTAAAAGTATAAAATGTAATAAATTTCAAAAAAAGAGGGGTGAGGACAATGATAAGTTGGATTTTAATTGCTCCTTTAATGCCTTTGTTGAAGTCCTCTTAAAGGACAGACTATGTGGCACAAAAGTAAACAGGTATTTCCATCAACACCATTACCTTCCATTCAGTGGAGTGTGTGATCTTAGGCAGATTTAGGCCATTTTCTGAAAGATGCTGCTGTAACATTTCCCTTCCAAAACACTCCCCTCAAAAGTCTGGGAACATTATCTCTCTCATTCCCAAGTTTTTCTCATTACAGGGCATTTGAGGAAGTAAAACAAATATTACTCCATTTTGATGGGAAGTGTTGGTTTCTAAGATTTTCCATTCAAACTAGAGACTTAGTAGCATTTCAGGTTTGTCTCACAAGGGAGCTGCTTCCATAACGAACTATTTGGGAAGTACAAAATTCCTTATTTCCAATTAGCAAAAGAAGTTTCCAAAAAGGCAAGGAGGCATGGGATTTCAGGTACTGTGGGCCTTCCTTACTCTTTCCTTTCTACTTTGCTCTTGTCCTCAGGTCATGTCTGGCTCACACTTGATCTAACTCTATGAGCAACTGGTGGTGGGGAGGGGCAGTACAGGAAGCCCCTGCACAGGAAGTCATGTCTGAAGATGAAGCTCCATTCTGCCTAGGATCTGGATGACCACCCCCTCTTCTGATTCCATGGACTCAACCTTGGTTCCTAATCCTCTATTCTCTCTCCTAACCTGGATCTATCTTGCTGGTGCCTCACTTGCCTATCTATCACTATTCTTTTTTATAAAAATTTTTTTGATTTTTAAAAAATTTTACAGACTGCCTTTTAATTCATTGTACACAATGGGGTACACCTTTTCATTTCTGTGGTTGTGCCCAATGTAGATTCATACCATTCTGTGTTCTTCCTTGTCTCCCAGGCTTCCTGGTAGGTTTAGTGTGTCCTGTTGTGTATGTCCTGTTGCCATCCTAGTCCAGAGGGAAAGGACATCTAAATCTTAATTGCTGTTCTGCTACCAGGTAACTGATTTCAGGCAAATGGCTCCACCCTGGACTGACTCCTCCTCTTCCTCCAACCCCTCCTCCTCCTCTCTCCCTCACCCTCTTTCCCTCCCTGCCCCCCTGTTACGCCAGGAGTTAGTTGTACTGGATCTTCTCTAGGATCTCTAGAATTCAAAAACTCTAGTAACCATGAGTCTCTTCTCTGTCTCCTTCACCACCCATCTTTTATCTGATTCTGTCTCTAACAAATAACTGTGAGTGCAAAGTGACGTGACCTTCAGAGAGGACTATACCACCCGTTTAAAAAGGAAACCTCACAAAGATTACAGCACTTTATTTTTATTTGCACCAGATTGCACAGTTTACAAAGTCAGTTAGGGTGCTCAGGTTCTTGTTTTATGCCTGTGTAACTGTGTTCCCAGATTTTAAAGGTAGCTCTTCCACATAAGCAGCAGGAAAATGGCCTTTTTTTCCATTTAAAGAACCAAACCACCAACCTTCTTCTTTCTTCTCATGTAAAGTCACAATGTCTCCTGTGAAAATACACTTTTCGTTAGACAAATGGGTCTCTGCAACTTGAGCATAGGACAAGAGCCTGATTGGTAGGAGTTTTATAAGGAAATCCTACATATAAAGTTTTGATTGGGAGCATCATTTTCTGCACTTGATTCCAATAAAGAAAAATGATTGAACACTTTGTATGAAACTGGCATAATCCAGAAGAACACTCAAAAGACTGAAATAATGAATAATTGAGTTATGCCATGAAACAGTTTGCTTAAAAGCAGAATTAGAGCAGGGCATGGTGCACCTGTAATCCTAGCTACTTGGGAGGCTAAGGCAGGAGGATCACAAGTTCCAGTCCAGTCTGGGCAACTCATTGAGACTCTGTCTCAAAATAAAAGGGCAGGGGATATAGCTCAGTGGTAGAGCGCCCCTGGGTTCAAACCCTAGCACATGCCTCCCCAAAACAGTATCAAGTTGGATTTCAGGCTGCCTAGTTCACTTTGTATATGACACATGGTTGTCAGCAAACTCTTTCTTAGTGTCCTTTAGGACCACGTGTTGGTGGCCATAATAGTTTGATATATTGACTCCTATGAACACATATCAGCTGACAATCAAGATACTTAAGATCAAAGCAGTTTCTCTCTACTCCACATGGTTTCACAGTCCAAAATTCTAAAAAAAAAATTGACTCCCCATTTATCAATTTAGATAACATTGATAAATCATTAATTGAAGACAATACTTTTTAAAGAATTGGTTCAAATAAATGGAATTCCTAGCCCTCATCCAATTCTCTAGGGGTTCTTATAAAAACATCATTGTGATATTAATAACCTTAATGTGTAACCTGGTGCCCCAAATCCTTTGGCTAGCCTCTGTCTTGTGGGAGAGTCCTTGCTCTTTGGCCATTCCCTGGATATGAAAGTAAGAACTTTCTTCAGCATCCAAGATCCACTTCTCCTATAGCATCATTCTGAGGTCATATTTCACTTTTTCTTTCACTTTTTTCCTCAGGAATTTTTATCTGAAGGTGAAGAAGACTGTTAACCCCCTTCTATATTTTGAGTCATAAATCACTCTTCTTCTGCGAGATCATTTCCAGCCCAAGTTCTCCCTCTAAGGAGTACTCCCAGGTCAGAGATTGCTTGACAAAATCTATTAACAGGAATTCAAATAAATGATTTGAAATTGTATTGCAGCTTCCCTAGGCCTCCGCTGTCGTGCTTCACTGAAAGAAACTACCTGGAATATAGAGCAAAAGTGGGGTTTGCAAATGACTAAGAACTGAAATCAAGATAATCAAATTATTGTGAAACTCAGGATTCCTGAATTCCAGAAGGCCTCTGGGAAATGTGTTCTTATTCATAAAGAAGAAAAGTAATTGAAGAACTCCGACACACACTGAAAAGGAAGCACCTATTGAATAAGAGCAAATGTACGGTGTCCCTGTTGTTTGGCTATAAAATCCATCTCAATTTTCTATCGACTCTGGGAGCCATAGCCCCGTCATGGGTAATAAGCCCTTTCCCATCACACAACTATTTCTCACAAACACTTCCATTTCCAGATCTCCACCTTAGCTTTAACTTCCAAATGTGGACACATAAGGAAAGTTGAGGCTGGAGACTTATTTAATAATGTTGAGGTTTATATCATCCATGAA
Organism: Sciurus vulgaris; assembly: GCF_902686455.1. Taxonomy (NCBI): domain Eukaryota; kingdom Metazoa; phylum Chordata; class Mammalia; order Rodentia; family Sciuridae; genus Sciurus; species Sciurus vulgaris. The sequence continues at coordinate 123,267,679 of NC_136463.1, read as the reverse complement.
ATAAGACCTTTCCTTATTAAATAAATATCATAACACAAATAAGAGGTTCTGATAAAACTGACCAGAAATACTGTCCTGAGAGATAAGTGGGATAAACACCAAACTGGAAGTCTCCATCTGGGTTCTAGAACCCTCTCTTATACTAATTCATGAGCAGAAGTCACCAGTGGGTCTCATGCTGGAAACATAAAGAAGTGGCGCTACGTCTCTAATGACTCATTTCCCACATTCTGCCCCCACGTAGCACTATGATTGAGGGCACTACTGAATTTGTAAGTTCAAATCCTGTGCTGCCATTGCCTGTGACTTTAGCCAAAGCACTTACCCTTTCTGTGCCTCAGTTGTATCAGCTATAAAATAGAAATAAGTACAATCCCTGCCTTCAAAGGCTTTTATGAATGTTAAGTTGGACAATATGCTTGCAACAAGGTCTGGCACATAGGAAGAGAAAATAAATATTAGTCATCATCATTGTGAGCTTCAGTTTTTCATGAGTCTATTCTTGATCTTCTAAGAAGGGTGATTAAAACCTCAACTGACTTGACATTGGTAGTTAAGGTTGCTGTGCTAAGACAGGACTTTATGCATGTCAAGGATCTCAGCATGTGAAGGTAATTAAAATATCTGAAAATGACTCTTACCTTTTTCCAAATTCAACTCATCATCTTGCCTGGCTTGAAAAGAATACAAGGCTTTGCAAAGACTGTTGCCGAGCCGGGCCACTCCAGAGGCTAAAAGTTGGATTAAGTTGTAATTACCATGCTGTGTTAGTAGGCAAAATGAATATGATCAGAAGCTCTGGTTATTTAACAGTGTGGTTCAGAGATTAAATATATTGAAATTTTCTCAAAAATGTTTATAATTTTACCTAATATTCATTCCTTGATTCAATGAGCATTTAATGAAGCATCCTACTTTGTGTATGAATGTGTATACTATATAATCAAAAACCATATTATAGTATGGGAAATAATATGGAGAAAAAAAGGTATTGTCATTATAACAGTATTGATGACAATTTAAAATTACTTGTTTTCCATATGAGCTTAGTCACATCATTAGATAATACGTGTGGGAGGTGCATGCATGTTTGGGAAAGCACACCAGTTCTGCCATTCAGGTAGAGACAGTGGCTATTTGGAGCATATGATCCTCATCATCATCCCTTGGTGCCTATGGAATTGTTCCTCAAACAATGCAATGGAGACTTTAATATATGGTGTAGACCATAGTTCCCTGGGTTTTATTGAAATTTTTTCTTTGTCAATTTCTAATCAAGAAACCAGGCAGTTGAGATTATGGTAGATAGTTGAACAATGAGGAATAAATAATGACCTGTGTGAGTGAGTGCCTGTCAAAAGGTGAAGGGCAGTGGGGTGTGGATGGACAATGACCAAGTCAGATGACTGAATAAAGGGGTGGATAGACCATGTGTTCCAAGTTCATGTGTGTCCCTGCAAACCGCCTGTATCACCATGTTTTTTGCAGAGAAGACAGGATTTCTATGGAAGCTTAAAGGATACTGTGGAGATAGAGCTACCAAGCTCCTCAAAATGGGTAGGATGATTGTGTGGAGAGCAGACTACAGACTTTGAGTGAAGGAGACGGGAGTCTTGATATCTGCAGTGACTCCTCATGGTATAAAATGCTTGTCCCAGCCCCCACTCTTCTGGATTCCCCTGCACACATCTGTTCATAAAGCTGTGGATTCTAATGAATTAGTTGAAATATAAATTTCTCTGAGCAAATATAGGTCAATGTGGTTCTGAAAATAATATTTAAATGCAGCAATGTGCTTTACCAAGAGGACTCAACCCCAGATTATGGTGGGCTTTGGATTACCTGAAGATGAAGGGTCCGAATTGTACTGTCCACCAGACGTTCTGATCACAACATTCTCTAATCTCTTTGTCAAAAAAGGCCGAGATATTTTTACATAAGTGTGAGTATGCTCCTGTTCAAATAGTTTAAAAAAAATAGTCATTTTAAACAACTCTATTATTATAAGTACTCATGAACATAACTCAGGAATTTATTTTCTAAATTGGGGTAAGGAGTGTATATATAAATTATTCAATACATTCCTAAGCTCTACTTTATTTAAGTTTTCTTGTTTCAGAAGGCTTAATATTTTCAGAATTAGACAATTACTATATTTTATAGCCTGCATTTCCAATTTTGACTTGTTTATCTAGACCACATAATAGCATTCCTTCTACAAATTCAACTTCAATGGATTTAATGAAGTGAAAATATTGCAAGTCTGTCTGAACAACTGAGAGCATTTTAGAGCTCTTGAATCTCTTAGAAAGAACACCATCCCTTCATCACACCTCCCCTTTCTGATTGGTAACAGAAAACAGCTACAAGCAATAGCTACCCATGTACATGGATGAGCTCACTACCTATTCCTGAGTAGTGGAAAAGCACAGGGGTGTGAGTTCTTTAAGTTGAACTTACATATTATCCACAGCATGTGGCATATTCAGCTAGGTGCTAGGCACTGTGTACAAGCTCTGTTAAACAGAATAATGCATGTCCAAAAAACCCTCACAATTTAGGTCTACATGAAATCTAAAATTTCAATTTAATAGAAATTTTACTATAAAAACATATTCCAAGGCTAAAGTAAAAGTATGAGGAGGGAAAAGAAATCCAATGTGTTTTTCATTCATCATAGTAATTTAATCTACAGAGAATGTATTCAGTTACATCTAGTTTATTGTGCTCAAGAGGAGGAAAAATAAATTTATCTTAAAATTCTGCAAAAAGAGCTTGGGACATATGGCACATGTAATTCATAACAGCTTTTTTGCTTCAGTGCTACTTTAAGTCAATCCACCTAGAGAGTCCAATCAAGAAATTACAATCAATCTCTTCAGCTTTACCTTTTCTTTCCATTTGAAGATGGAGGTACTACAGGGATGGCTGGGTTTAGGTCTTTGCTCAAGTTCTGCTAACACTGATGACAGTTTGTAGGAGTTTGCTTGTAGAAGGTCTAGTTTCAAATTGTTCTGTGGAGATATCATTTGGCCACGTGAGTAAATTGCTAGGAAATAAGGCACCACTGGATGGTTAAAGGGACAGTGGGATAGCTTTCAAAATGACAAGGAGGTCTAGAGAGGCACACATTCAACTCATGCACTGATATGACCCAAAAGTGCAGAAAAGAAAAGTAACTGAGACCTGGGGTGTGGCTCAGTGGTAGAGCACTTTCCTAGCAGGAGTGAGGTGCTGGGTTTGATGCTGAGCACACGCAGAGAGGGGAAGAAAGAGAGAGGGAGAGAAGGAGAGGGACTGAAAGAACAAACAAATAAATAAAACCTTAAAGCAGTCTAGAGTAAACAGTTATGAGTATCTCAGTCTGTACTACTGTAAATAGGGTAAGGAAACCTTATTAGATATGTTACTCAGTACTTTGCAGCAATGACTGGCTTTATGCAGTTTTCTGCTGAGGAACAAGAAAGGAAATTATAAGTGTTGATTGCAGAAGGTAGACTATCAGTTAGTCTTAAGGGAGAGCAATTGAGCCACAGGTCAATATCTTAATAGAACTGAATTAACATCAATAGGATCAAACAAAAATGGATGGGAGGTTTTTTTTTTTTTTTTTTTTTCTTAATTTCTTTGAGGAAGTAGGGTCTTACATTACCCAAAAAGTTTGTAGTAACACTTTTCAAAACTGGAACAATATTCTAGGGTATTTGAGTGCAAAAATGAGCAGTGAAGCTAAAGACAAACTCCGACTCTCTTCTTGTTCTTGCTTTGACCTTGAACTCAAACTCTGTAATTCCTCCTTCATCAGGCTGTTCAATCAGGGTGAATCAGAGAGCAGAATCTAAGCAGTTCAACCCCCTCCTGCCCATTGTTTTTCCACCCCCAGCGTGGGGTATCCTTGCCAGGGGGTCACATCCATGGACAGAATACCTCCTCTTGATGGGGAAGGTTTTAATCCTTGGTGCAGTGCACCACAGTGTGGGGCAGGCTTACCTAAAACGAAATGAAAGCTCCCTATAGCTCTACTATCGCCCAGGCTGTGATGCATTTGAAAGCTTCAGAGAACAAGTCTGGTTCCTCCTACATGTGACACTCCTTCCCATGTCTTTTTTTTTTTTTTTTTTTTTTTGTAAACAAATACAAAAAAACTTGTACAACTTGTTTCTCTGCTTGTACATGAAGTAGAGGCATACCATTTGTGTAATCATACATTTACATAGGGTAATGGTGTTTGATTCATTCTGTTTTTTTTCCTTCTCCCCTCTCCTCCCACCCCTCTTTTCCCTCTATATAGTCCCTCCTTCCTCCATTCTTGCCTCCCTCCCACCCCACATTATGTGTCATCATCCACTAATCAGCGAGATCATTCGTCCTTTGGTTTTTTGAGATTGGCTTATCTCACTTAGCATGATAATCTCCAATTTCATCCATTTGCCTGCAAATGCCATAATTTTATTATTCTTTATGGCTGAGTAATATTCCATTGTATATATATATACCACAGTTTCTTTATCCATTCATCAATTGAGGGGCATCTAGGTTGGTTCCACAATCTGGCTATTGTGAATTGAGCAGCTATGAACATTGATGTGGCTGTATCTCTGTAGTATGCTGATTTTAAGTCCTTTGGGTATAGGCCGAGGAGTGGGATAGCTGGGTCAAATGGTGGTTCCATTCCAAGTTTTCTAAGGAATCTCCACACTACTTTCCAGAGTGGCTGCACTAATTTGCAGCCCCACCAGCAATGTATGAGTGTACCTTTTCCCCCACATCCTCGCCAACACCTGTTGTTTGTATTCTTGATAATCGCCATTCTAATTGGGGTGAGATGGAATCTTGGGGTAGTTTTGATTTGCCTCGCCAACACCTGTTGTTTGTATTCTTGATAATCGCCATTCTAATTGGGGTGAGATGGAATCTTGGGGTAGTTTTGATTTGCATTTCTCTTATTACTAGAGATGTTGAACATTTTTTCATATATCTGTTGATTGCTTGTGGATCTTCTGTGAAGTGTGTGTTCATTTCCTTAGCCCATTTGTCGATTGGATTATTTGTATTCTTGGTGTAGAGTTTTTTGAGTTCTTTATAGATTCTGGAGATTAGTGCTCTATCTGAAGTATAATTGGCAAAGATATTCCCCCACTCTGTAGGCTCTCTCTTCATATTGCTGATAGTTTCCTTTGCTAAGAGAAAGCTTTTTAGTTTGACTCTATCCCAGTTATCGAGTGGCACAATTGGTTAACGTGTGGTACTTATAAGACAACCTCTATTCTAAATGCCTCCTGTTTCAGAAACAATTTCTCATAAAACATGCCTTGCCAACATTCTTGATTGAACATGGGACTTTGAGGACCAAGAAACAATGGAATAGGAAAGAATTTAAATGAAGAAGGTGTTCCGTCCAAGAAACTTCCTCTGGTTAACATGAAATCTACCAGTATCACTTGTTTTCCTTTATCTGGATGCACAGCACGTGTAAGAAGGTTACATGTATATTTGGAGTTCCCTACTTGAAAGTTCATGCTTGGTCCTTACTAGACCATAAACACTCTGAGTTCAGGGGTCAGACCCTCTCCCTCCTCACATGTGAATCAGGCTAGCCTGTGTTCAGATAATCCTATACATGCCCTTTGCTGGTAATAACAAAGGTAAAATTCTGTGCATGAACAATGAAAGAATCTTATAATTCCATGGCATCATAAAATGCTATCTATCACTTTGATTTGGTAAATATAATTTTGCATTGAATTAGTTAACTAAACATTTTGTGCTGTCATCAAAAATGTTTGAGTCTTTTTTATCATTTCGTATAAACTACAGACATATGTCATTGCAGTAGTGTATCAGATTCCTATTCCCCTGTGAGCAGGCACAGACCTTTCTTTTCATAAGAAATGTTAGGCTTATCTCTGCTACAGCCTCCCCACCATAGCCCACAATAGCTGTAGCTTTCTCCAAAGCACCTAAAATTGCCAGTTCAGGCAGAATTATTATAAGCCTCCTTTTACACGAGGGTTAGGTAAAGAAAGCTGGCCAAGATTCCTGTATCTTTCAAAACATGCTAAAAATTTTTACTCTTCCTGAGTTCTCCGATTAACCCAAGTCCACTTCTGATCACTTCAAGCACAGCAAAAACCCACATCTTGCACACATGGGTCATATGTATTTGTTCATTTTTATTCCTACATAAAATGTTGTTCAAGGTGCCCTATTAATGTGATTCCTCCAAAGTGGTCAAAATGTTCATCCTTCCTATGAATGTCTGTGGGGCTGCTGGGGTCCTGGCACTCCATCAAGAGGTCAGTGGGGTCATCCTCCTGCCCTGTTCCACCACCTCGAATGCCAGTCTGGCCTCCAAAGGACCTCGCCTCTAAAGTTGCTCCTTGTTTCCTCAGAGGTTTTGCCTCTCACCCAGCTGCCCTCTTCCTCTGTCCGGCCACATCTTCCCTTTCTTCTGTTATTCTCTGGGGGTCTGATGCCAGTGGATAGATGCATGGAAGGCAGCATCTTATAAAAATCACAGATGCTCCCAACTTGTGATGAGGCTACATCCCGATCAACCAATGTGAGACTAAAATGCTTTGAGCCAAAAATGTATTTTATACATCTAACCTCCCGAGCATCCTCGCTCAGCCTAGCCTACCTTAAATACGCTCAGAATGCTTACATCAGCCTACAGCTGGGCAAAATCATCGAACGCAAAGCCAACTTTATAATAAAATGTTGAGTATCTCATGTAATTTACTGAATACTATACTGAAAGGGAGCAACAGATTGGGTGTGTGGACACACTTTCCTACCATTGTAGAGTCAAAAAATCACTAAGTCAAATCTGGGGACCATCTGCACTAAGTTTTGAGCTCCTCTGAGCACGATGCTAGTATTTTCTAAATAATATTCCATTCTCACAAACTCTTTGAGGTAAGTTCCAGTGCCTTCAATTCACAGATGAAAAGGTCAAAGTCGTCCCAGGTTCCTATAAACTGCAGAGCTAAATCCAAATACAAGGCCTTTATGAATGCAAACCCTGTATTTTAGGACACTTTTCTTAACTGGGTCAAAGTGTACATCATTTCATTAAAGAATGAATCTATTCTGGAGAATTCTATTTCAGTCATCATTGGGGTTTTTTTTGTTGTTGTTGTTGTTGTTTTTTTTTTTTTCCCAGTGTCCTTCTTTGAGAGGATATCAAAGCAAACATTTTTAGGTAGGTGGATTTTTCCAGATCCCTCCCACTACCTATAAAGGGGCTAGCCCTATAAGCTTGACTATAATGTTCTGTCACGAGGAAGAAAGGCAAATGTGCGCTGGAAAACAAGTATTCTAAAAATAACCCCTTCATCCCTAAATGCACTCGGCAAATATTTACCTCATCCATTAACGTCGCTGTGTCTTTCTGGCTCTTTGCATCAGAGAAGGAGGAGCTGCTGGAGTAGGCATTAAGCATTCGCTCCAGGCCTGAAAATGAAACAACGTTCTTGGTCACCTTTGGTCACCTTTCATCCTGTTTGGTGGGACACAGCTAGAAGGTGGTCTCCCTCAAAGGGGTTCTCAACCTAGAAATAGTACTTCCTCAATGGCAGGAGTAGTTCCTGTGTGTAGTTGTTACTGAGTGAATGATAAGTGAGCAGACTATTCACATACCTTCATTTAATGAAGTTTGAGAAATATGGGTGCTTTCAGTATCTCAATTATTAGTTTTGAGATGAGATTTTTTAATTCCTTTTTGTTGGCTCATTCCCATAATTTCTAACTTTTATACAATGTTAGGCTCTTCCTCAGTATTCTGTTTACATCGCTAAACATTTTCTGTCTTGGATTTCCTATCTGCATTACATTGCAATGAGTTATTGAGATCCGTGTAAAATAAGCTGGACATATGGAATCTCAAGTGTGCAGCTGTTCCAGTATCTGCATTGCATGAGAGCTGCTTCACTTTCTAACATTCCTAATTGCTAAGGACAGGATTTAATTTGAATGATTTTTCACCTTATTTCAAGTTAGTAAAAAGAAAGAAAGGAAAACCAAAACCTCTGTGTGGTACGTGTACCATATTTTAAATCGCACAAATTGTCTCTCATTCCAACCAATTTCCCAAATACAATAAAACTCTTTTTTTTTTTTTTCTCTAAATATGGTAGTGTAGTACTTAACTCTCCTAAATCGGCCAGAATATCATTTTACACTTTTTACTTTTTCTTTTCTTTTTTTAACTTGTTCTTTATTCATACGACTTAGGTTTGAAGTGTGGTTCTTCAAACAAGATGACCCTTGGCCCAGTCAGCAAAAGCAGATTAATCCTAACTTGGAATAAAAACTCTGAGTCTGATATTTTTCCTTATCAGACCTTTCGAAGAGATAGTCACACACCTTCTCTGTCTCTGGAAGCTTTTTCAATGTCTCTTTGCAGTCTCAACAATTTCGGTTTTATTAAAGACTTTCGTCTCTCTTTATCCATTGCATTGTTAGGATCTTCTTCCTTTAGGAAAAGAAAAAGGATGTTTAACAACCTAAGGGGAAAAAGGTAAGAGTTGCTATTCCCAGTTTTCATGCAACTTTCCTTTGCAAGGAAAAAAGTGAAAAATAAAATCAGGATAATCTTTAGTTTTGCACACGTTGTTCTACCTGTTCTAGACCTGACTGATAAGAAAACATCTTGTTCACAGCTTGTAAGTACATAGCTGAGCTTTTTCTGTAGCAGAACAAATTATTCTTGGAGGACGAGCCTTATTTTAGTTATTTGACTTTCTGATCAATAAATCTATTTGTTGGATACTTATTGCTCCCTAAAATAATTAATCTTTATTCAAGTTAGAGTCCTTTGATGGTTCAAATATGATGTTTATGCCTCAGGTGAGGATGACCTCAGGAGGGGAACAATGTGTACTGAGTTCTGCACTGGCTCATAAAACTCATGCTCTGCCCAAAATGGGTTTATCATCTAGTTAGGCCTTGAAGCGTATCATGAAGATAACTAGCAATATATCACATACATTCATGAATGGTGCAGGCACCAAGGGTGGGGACAGTCAAAAGCTTCCAGGGGGCTGGAAGACCTGACAAGGACTTTTCAGTCAAGTGAAAGGAGGATAAAGGACACTCCAGGGACATGCAAAGGACGAAGTGGGGACTCTGTGCAGAAAGTATTAGGAACAAGTAGAACAGTTCCTTGAGCAAAAACTAGGGAAAGAAAAAGTTGACTGTGCAAGCTAGGCCAGATTTTAGGGCAGAGGTAGGGATTTTTATCCCATAGGCTATGAGGGGTCATTGATAATATCTGAACTTTCACATGGATTATTCCAAACCTTAAATAAGAAAAAAATATATATATTAGGATGGTGGGGTGGGGAGGTGGCTGAATGTGAGTGGACAGAAACCTATGGAGAAAGAGGGGCAACTAATGAATGAAGACAGAGGTGAGGAGGCAGGCTTCTCTGATAAGGAAGGAGGAAAACTAGGTCCTGAGTACTGGTGGAGAGATGGGCTTCGAATGAATCATAATGAAGAAAGGAGCTTAAGGATGGAGGGCAAAAGGAGGAGCCTTTGTAACCATGTGATAAGATGGTTGAGATACTTTACTTACATATTGTGCATTACAGAAGTTTCTCTATATTCTCTATTGCATGCAATGCTTACAACTACTGTATGAGGTTGCTTTTGTTCTCTCCACTTTGTGACATAGGAAGGAGATCCAAGCTGAAACAGAAGTGTTTATTCCCGAAACACAACTAGTGTGACCCCAGGTTCTCTATCACTGCTTCACATGTCTGCCAAGAGCTAAGACCTGGCTGAGGTCACACTTCTAGGTGAGCTGTGGCTAAACTGATAGGACACCTAACTCCAACCCACAGTCTCTCCTTGCTGGAGGAATACCAATCATAATCTAGCTCCTGTGCATTCTAAAACTTTCCTTGGTCTGGGGACAGCATGTATTTCCAGGGCTGGATCGCTCTCAGATCAACCTGTTGGGGGGGGGGGGTGTATATTGATATTGTTTAACTTCCTTAAATGTGTCCTTCTTTGTCAAACATTTGTTAGAAAGATGATCAATACTTGAGGAGGCATATAAAACCACAGATACAATCTTTTGAACACGACATTACAGTAGCCTTGGAAATATTTTCACATTTTTGAAGTCAGATTGTTCTCCTATCTTGTTCTGGTCCTTGGAAACTTTGGAGCATTGGATAAAAGTCAGTCTACACTGATTGCCAGTGACTATAAAGTCAGACATTGGGGTACTTTAATTTATGGATATCAAGAAAATTCTCTTCACTCATTTTGAGACAGTGTTTACTTTTAGACTGAGATATGTGGTTGTGAGTTTTGGTGCACTGAAGTTTCATAGACAACAAGACAAAAGAAATGCCATGAACATGATTTAAAGATGAATCATCATGGCTACTGCCTTGCCTTTCAATAGGACCCTAGGCTAATTCCAAGGAGAATGGCCTATATTCTATTGACAGGTTAGTTAATCTTCCCCTTCAATCAAAGGTGTCTTCCTCTTGCAATCAAATCTTTTTGACTCCCATCTTTACATTCCTACATACTTTGAACAGACATTGCTATTGCTAGCAGAGTTCACCTTTGCCAAGGTAGGAGAAAGGATTCAAGGTAGGAAATAACTGGCTTCTTGCTGCTATTTGGAGTGTGGGGAAGGGACCTTTCAGGATTTACTGCTCAACTCCACCTCTGCCTCTCCCTTCTCTCCTCATCTCTTGTTCCCCGAGCAAGGGTTGTTGGCTTCAGCTGTGCATTTAATCTAAGAGGAGGCTATGACCAGTGGGCTGTCTACAGATCAGAGAGGGATAGAATCCTAAACTGAACTGGAAATTAAAAAAGAAAGGAAAAGAATATTTTTTTCCTCTCAAAAGAAAAAGTTCCTAGAACATCACAATTGAGACTAATAAGAGGTAAGCGGAGGCCCAAATCTTTGAGCATGACCCAAGAGGACAAAGAATTAACCATAAGAGAGCAGAGGCAAGATGTCTGGGCTCTGACTAGAGACAATGATCAGTTTCCAGCAAGAAAGGGTGTTCCATAGTAGAATCACCCAAATGCCCTCAAAATAAGTTCCAGGAAATTTGGTCCAAGTTTTTCAAAGGAAAAGGACCATCAGCCATGCTAATGATGATCCCCACCCTCTAGGAATCGTGCTTTTGTGTCATCTCCTCCCCTTGAATTGAGGCCACACTGACTGACTCTAACAACCCCCACTTCTGAGCTCAGCTTACAGCACACCCTGATTCCTTCATGGGCACTCTGTCTCTGTCTCTCTTGGTCTCTTGTTCTTGGAGAATCAGGTCGCCATGAAGAGAGATGTGGAGAAACCCACATGGAAAAGAAATGGCACCTACCACTACCAGCCGATGAGGACCAGAGGCTTCCAACAGTCACCTGAGTGAATCTGGAGATGGGTCCTCTCTCAGTAGAGCCTTGATTTGTCTACAGTCCTGGTTGGCACCTTGACTGCTGCCTCATGAGGGACTCTGGAGACCCAGCTAAAGTGCACTTGACTTCCTGACCCATATAAATTCAGATAATACATGTTTTAAGTCATTGTGTTTGGAGGTAATTTGCTACATGGTGATTTGTGTGGACAACCAGTACAGGCACAATGTGATAAACAGAGATCATGAAATACATCTGCCTGGTATTACTTTTCTAGACGATTGCTATGAACTCACTGCCCTCCAAAGTTCAAATGTTAGATGTTTAATACCCAGTGCAACAGGGTTGAGAGGGTTGAGAGGTGGGTCCTTTAAGATGTGACCAGGCCATCAGGGGACTCCCTTATCATGGGAGTAGGTTTCTTATAAAAGAAAGTTCAGCCCTCTGTTGCTCTCTAGCCCATGTGACACCTTTTGCCACGTTATGATGTAGCAAGAAGGTCCTCCCCAGATGTGACTTTGTGATCTGGGACTTCCCAGCTCCAAAACCACCCAAATAAACTTCTATTCTTTGTAAATTACTCATTTTGTTGTATTCTGCAACAGCAGCATAAAACAGATGAAGACAAAGGCTGAACTGAAAAATTCTAAAATCTGGCATGACTTTCTTTTCTTCCCCCCAAATACCATGGCCCAGTTTGTAAATCACATCTTGTATATTTTTTATTTATGTGGCCTATGGAAATAAAACAACATTTTCATTGACCACATTTCATTTACATTTGTTTTCAATTTTTCGAAATGAGCTTTTCAATTGACAACTAAACCCTTCCCCCAAGGTAACTTCCTGCAGGTCATACTTACAAAGTAATCTGTTAGTAGGAACTCAGATTTGTTTTCTGTAGATAAACTTGCAGTTTCTTCCATGAGAGCCTGGATATCTCTTTCAACATCAATCTTGTTGATGGCACAGTGAATCTGCGTGTGGCACTGCAGTGCCAAGGAAAGCAGAACGAGGATGTTGAAGAAACATTTCCTGCATTTTTTTACCCTGCCTGCCAAACATGGAGAAACCTTCACTACTCACTGTGGTCAGGGTTTGGCCAAAAAGAGAAATATGCTGGCTGTACTGGTTTAAGTTATTGCATAGAAGTTGAGTTCTTTCCTTCTCCAGCTCCAGGATGCTCTGAAGGGAATTGAAAATGGGGTAAGATCAACCATTTGGTATGCAAAACTAAAGTCACCCAATAAACACTGACACTCCGAGGACAGCCTGAGCAAACTGTCATGATGTACCTTTTTAAAAAAATTATTTATTTATTTTTAAATTTTTTATAGACTGCATTTTGATTCATTGTACACAAATGGGGTACATCATTTCTATGGTTGTACACGATGTAGATTCATACTATTTATGTAATCATACATGTACATAAGGTAATGATGTCTGTCTCATTCCACCATTTTTCATACCCCCCTCCCTCTCATTTCCTTCTACATAATGTAAAGTTCCTCCATTCTTCTCTCACCCCCCACTCCACACCCCCATTATATATCATCATCCACTTATCAGGGAAAACATTCCACCAGGCGATTAATAATATGAAAAAGTGTTCAACATCTCTAGTAGTTAGGGAAATGCAAATTAAAACAACTCTAAGAGTTCATCTTACTCCAATTAGAATGGCTATTATCAAGAACACAAACAATAATAGATGTTGGCGTGGATGTGGGGAAAAAGGCACACTTTTACATTGCTGGTGGAGATTTGCCTTTTTAATACATCGTATCCAAACAACAATGAAGGGAGGTTTCCAGGAGAGAATATGAGTTGGTGTCTATCCTATTTTTCTCCTTTTAGATGGTTTTAACTCACAAACTTTCCCTGGGATTTTTTGCCCCAAAAAGTACATAGGAAAGTGCTGTAACTGATATCCACAAGGAAGGGGCAGAAAAAGCAAAGAAAGCACTGAAGAAGCACCTGTGATTTCCAGAGAAGAGGGAAGTCCAGTAAAACCCATGTTGAGATGCATTCAGACAATAAATACTGTCCGAATCATTCATGGTGTGCACAAAGTATTCTGCTCGTCCTTACAGGCACAAAGATGATGAGGCACTCTCTGTTTAAGGAGACTATCTGACAACAGCAGACTCTCAGAGACTGATCAATTCATTATCCTGGCCGAAATTAGGCCCTGGGGTCAGAGACTACTGCGTGAAGGTGGAAGTGTGTGGAAAGACAAAAATTCCACAAATGGACTGTCATGACTTTAAGCTCAGAAGGGTCAACGAGGAAGCGAAGGGCATCCATCACTCTTGCCTCATTAGCTATTCACATTTTAGAACAAGTCAGTTATCAGACTCTGCTCCCCCAAATTGATGACCGGTGGGTTTTAGAGATGCTGGAGAAATTCAACAACTAAGTGGAGTATGCCGAGGAGATTCGTGGGTCATGTGGGGACAGCATGAGGCTGCTGGGTACATGCCCAGAGATGGCAAGGGAACAAGACAAAATTCTCCCCATTTTGTTTTTATAAGGACAGAGGATTAGATATTCATTCTTTTATCTAGAAAAGGTCAGGTTTGCTCTCAGACCTGCCATCCCATCTCCTATACCAACAAAGTACAAGCACTTGGCAAAAACCTTTCAAGAAGAAGGCTTTGGGAAAACTAGCAGGTATCCTACCATAGGGAGAAGATGACTATCTTTCATGAGCATTGGTAGAAGGTGGGGCTGGAGAGAGTCCAGAGATCCCTGAATTCCCTCATCCTGCCTCACTCGGCACTCCTGTAGGGCCCACTGACCTGATCCAGAATGGTGTTCTCTACATCCTAGCACTGTTCCTTCATCTATTGTATTTAGTAATCGAAACTTTTAATTTAAGCTTATTTATTTTTTAAATTATGGCAAAATTTTTGTAACATAAAATGTATCATTTTAAACATTTTTAAGCATCCAGTTTGGTGGCATTGTTACATAGCCATCCCCACCATCCATTTCCAGAACCTTTTTCTTTAAAACTGAACCCCTGGTGCATACCTGTAACCCCAGTAGCTCGAGAGGCTAAGGCAGGAAAATCACAAGTTCAAAGTCAGCTTTAGTGACTTAGAGCGGCCCTAAGCAACATACTAAGAAAGACCCTGTCTCAAAATAAAAAATAAAAATGTGCTGGGGATGTGGCTTAGGGGTTAAGCACCTCTGGGTTCAATTCCTGGCACCAAAACAAAACAAAACAAACAAACAAAACTGAACCTCTGTATGCATAAGATATTAACTATTTCCCCTCTTTCCCCAGCCCCTGGCAACCACATTCCATTTTAATTTGACTCCTCTAGGTATCTCAAATAAGAGGAATCATACAATATTTGTCCTATTGTATCTTATTATTTCACCCAGCATAACATTTTCGAAGTTTGTCCATGATATGGCGTTTTCTTCCTCTTTAAGACTGGGTCAGGGCTGGGGATATAGCTCAGTTAGTTGGTAGCATGCTTGCCTCGTAAGCACAAGGCCCTGGGTTTGATCCCGAGCACCACAAAAAACAAACAAACAAAAAAAAGGTGAAATTCCCATTTAAGTACATGCTATATTTTATTGGTGTAAAGTCATTTTTAGCACTCCTTTTAAAAGCAAGTAGTAAAAGGCTCAGTTAGTAATTATGAACATCTACACCAATCACATGGAAATTTAGATCTTGTGAAGTCCTGACATTTTATCAGAACCTAGATCTGTGACCCAGTGGTCACTTTCTTAGATGCGTCAGAAGCCACACCATTTTTCTAAGCCAGTGGGAGCCAGAAGCCTTTGTTTTTGTTACTGATTTCCTGAGTCTCTCTCCAAAATAGCTGGTACCTGTCATTTGAGCATGACCATTTGCTTTCTGTCTTCCAGATAAAGGATTAAAAACACAGCAACTCATTGGATGTACTGCTTCTTCACAGGCCAGAATTGACATGCCTCCTAACAAATGTGTAAAACAAATTCTGCTCATTTGTTTGGATCTCAGATGGGACAATCTTCAAAAAAGAAAATATGTCCTTCCTCTCAAAAAAGATGTAAAAATCAGCTGTTTCAGTTTAGCACTATGAGCAAAGGATTAGGGGAAAAGTAAAGGCAGGTCTGAGAACACCCTGCATCCCTGATGGCAGCTGTTTCTTTAATAAATGCTGAACCACCAGCATCAGTCTGAGGCTAGAATAACTGGTGTTCTTTGGCGGAGATAGTAATGTTTAACAGATTCTAATTACATTTCAAGGAAATCATTAAAGTGATCTATGCTTGCTCATAAAAAGAGGTGGAAATAAATTCTATGAGGAAAGGAGAAATCCATAGCTCATTTAATGAATTATTGCTTTCTATTATCTTGTTCTTTTGTATAAAATGGGCGATCAAGAGACATGACACCCTGGAGGGCCTCCAGCTCCTCTTGTGCTTTCACAGAGGCACATTTGAAGACAGTGTAGTCAGAGAGTTAGCAAGAGACAGCAGATTTAGGGCCTGTCAGGGGCTCAGGCATCCTGATAATTCATGCTCTTCAGTCACTCTTTTCAGTTCCGGTCTGTGGGACAGAGGAGCTTGGAGGGACTGTGTTTTCATTTAAATTGCTTTCATAAAACTAATAAAAGAAATATCATTCTCTTTCTATAGCAGGGACTCTCAGACTTCAGAATGCCTAAAAGTCACCTGGACCCCTTCCTAAAATCACTCAGAGATTCTGATTCATCTGAGAAGGTGCTCTGGAATCTGAAGTTGAGCAAACTTCCAGCTGCTTGGAGACATGGTAGGGCCACAAAGGGCCACACAGAAATACCTTCTAAAGTCATTCATTATTCTTCCACCCGGGATGACTTCTATCAACATTCCAATGTATTTCAGTCTAGGTCTGTATGAGTTTGTCTTCTAATTACCTACCAAAATGTTCTAATTTGATATCTTAATTTCTTCACTTAACCTCACACATGAAAAATTTGCACACTATTCTTCTCTGAAGATTTTAATTACTGTATAATAGTCTGTTGTGAGTATATATTGATTCATTTAATCACCTCTTTAAAGTTGGTCACTTGAGTTGCTTCCTTCCTTTAACTTTTTTTTTTTTTTTCAGTGCTGGAATAGAACCCAGGGCCTCTCCCATCCTAGACAAGTGCTCTACCACTGAGCTACATCCCCCAACCTCCCTCTTAATGTATTTTGAATAGAAAACCCTGTGTTGTTTTCAGCTACTCCCTCAAGACAGATTTGTAGAAAGAAAATCACCTTTTTCAACAGGGATCCCAGGAAGGAATTAAGCACTATAATGTCCTTTCCTCAGACATCCATTGTATATAAGTCATGAATGGCACAGACTTATATGGATAAGGACCATACATACCATGGTTCTAGAGAGCTCAATATTCCATAATGGGGTGGTCCTGTAATGGAGCTGAACAGTTCCTATCCCCTGTGACATGGCAGCCATCCTGACATTGTAGCACAGGGTTCTCTGTATGCATTGGTGGCAAAGTTCATCTCAATAAACTGTGTGGTGGCCAGTTGTGTACATGCAATTAGTACAGTCCATAATGCTTGGTAATGGTAATACACCACTATGTTACTGGTCTATGTATTTACTGTATCATACTTTATCACTGTTTTAGTGTATACTCCCTTTAAAAAAGTTTTTATCATAAAATGGTAAGACTGTGTTAAAGTGGGATCTCATGTACTTTGTCTCTTGGTTGCATCAAGAGGCCACATCAAGTGAGTGATGGACCTACATCACCTAGGTCTGGACAAGTCACTCTATGATGTTCACACAGTGACGGAATTGCCTAACAAGGTTCTCAGAATGTAGCCCACTTTGAATGACCATGACCATATGAATCGCCATCTATCTGCATCTAGGTGGCATTGTCAAGCACCAGCTTTGGGAAGACTGATAAACAGTCACTCAGATCATTCCTGGGCTCTGTGGTTCAGATGAGGAACAATGGCAGTGAAAAGCAACATTTTTAAGGTTCTTGACAAATATTGAGTAAGAACTATCAGTACTAAGCTTTGATTCTTGGTATTTCTTGATGGTGTGGCTATTTTTAAAAAATACAGATTATTTCTATCAACTGAATTGTTTCTTCTTGGAAGTTAGGAACATACTACGATTCTGAGTTAATAAGTGTAACTATGAAGTAATAAGGCTAATTTTGAAATATGGTCTATGCAACTGGTCTCATTACCTAATAGCCACATTTGAGATTTGACACATATAATATTTCTCACAATATCTACCGTTATGGTTTAGATGTGGTGTCCCCCAAAAGCTCACATGTGAGACAATGCAAGAAGGTTTAGAGGATAAATGATCAGATTGCAAAAGCATTAACTTAATCAGTGGATTAATCCCTGATGGAATTAACTGAGTGGTAACTGGAGGCAGGTGGGGTGTGTCTGGAGGAAGTGGTTCACTGGGGACATCCTATGGGGTATGTATTTGTATCTGGTGAGTGGAGTCTCTCTGTTCTGCTTTCTGATCAGCATGTGAGCTGCTTCCCTCTGCCACACTCTTCTGCTATCCCGTTCTGCCTCACCTCGAGCCCTGAGGAGTGGAGCTGGCCTTCTGTGGACTAAGACCTCTGAAACCATGAACCCTCAAATAAACTTTTCCTCCTCTACAGTTGTTCAGGTCAGGTCCTTTAGTCACAGCAGCAAGAAAAGCTGATTGAAACATCTAGTAAACTACCTGAAAAGAGTTCAATGAGTGTTCTCTGAAGAAATTTGCGAAATCAAACTACAGAACAAGAAGAGGTAATACGACACTTGCTAGGACTCTAAATTGAATTCTTATATTCAACTTTTACAGAAGGATGGTGAGAAGATAGGCCCATAAATAACTAAGTAAACAGAATTAAGACACCCTAATTATCCCATTTCCATCACTTGAACTTTAATGAAATTCTCCTTTAATGAATTCAGCTTTTTTTTTTTATTGCATGTCTTCAGGAATCTAACATTTTACTCTTGAGTTTATAAACATACAAAAGATGTAGAAGGCATAGGATAATGTAGGTGAGTGAGTCGGTGACGTGTTGGTAAAGACTGACTGGGCATAAGCCAAGGAAATGCAAAGTCAGGGCATCATTATTGAGGCTTAGTGTGGAACAAGGATGACTAGACAGAGGTGGACTCCAGTTGGGTCCCGTGGGCATGGGCTGGCACCCAGGAGGAAGAAGGCTGCTCAACGGAAGGTGGACGAGAGGAGCTAAGTCAACCCAACAGGAGAGGGAGTGAGACACTGATGGCTTCCAGCACAGCTGCTGCAAAAATTCAGGACACAAAAGGGGTGAAAATAATCCTAATCTTCTTCAAGGAGATTATGACTTTGAGGAGCTACTCCACCTGATTTGGATTCCAACAAAACAACCATAACAACAAACAAGCCTAAGTTCTGTGACTTCAGGAGGCCTTTTGAAGTGTAAATGAATGTGTATCTTGTCACCTTCAGGATGACTTTGTAAGGAGAGAAGATAATTTCCATGATGCTTCAGTATGAAAATGAGGACTACTGAAAGGCAGGGAAAGGGGGATCTTAACAGGAGAAAAGGAAACTGAGGTAAGGAAGATCTAGCGAGAGCCTTGGATGATGAGGCTAGTACCAGGGAAACCTGACACAATTCCAAGGCCCACTCTACATGCTGAGAACCATTACTATGGTTCACTACAGTGACATGAGTAGAAGTATGGGGAGGGTGGCGATGTGAGCTTGGGTATGTTATCTCATAGCCCTTGAAGGGTGCCTGGAAGAGGGAGTGGAAGATGCAACTTCTCCCCTATCTCCTAGTGGAGCTGTCTGAGGAAGCTGACTTGGTGGAAGCTCCAGCTTCACTGGGAAGTCCTGAGAGGGGAAGGGAAGTGGGAGCCCAGCCTGGAGAGCCAGACTTCAAATGGGTAGTTAGGCTTGAGGTCCCTAACCTTTCCTCATCATCTGCACCTACTCAGCACAAGTAAGGGGAGCCAGAATCCTATGCTGGGAGGTATAAGAAGGGTTTCTTCTCATTTCTTCCCCTCTTTGGGCCAAGTTTTCATCTCTTCCTCCCTTCCTCCTTTCTTCTCTAACTCTGCATCTTTCCTACACTGAAAGTGGTTGAACTGTGCAAGATTTAAATGCAGTCTCTGTTTCTGCTGGCCTATACTCTTTCCTCTCCCAGTTCTTATTGGGGCAGAAGCATAGTGCAGAGGCCTAGGTTGTATCTTCAAACCATCCTTGGCAGGTTACTTCATCTCTCCAGCTTTGCTTTCCTCTACTACGAACTGGTAATAAAATTATGGTCCTCACATGTTGTGATGGCTACAGAATGATGCACACAGATGCACTTAGCACAACGTCCACCCACACTGAGTACCAGACGCTTGCCAGTAGATCACTTCTTCCAATTACAGTTACTTTAAACATTTTTTTAAAATTTAAAACACATGGAGGAAATATAAAACAAAAATATTCATGTTCTTACCAGTTCTTATCCAGAATTGGTAATTATTTAATATGGTCACATCTATCTTGACTTGAAAAATTGAGAGCTAAGCTATTCATATGTAGAGTTGAAGTAGGTTTCCATCTTGGGCTGGTTGCATTGCCTAACCAGGGAATGTCCACAAGCTATGTGACTACGAGTGGCACTCCTGCTGTCACCCTCCATGAGCTCCATTTTCTCCACCCCACATAGATTTGGTCATACATGTTTATGAACACACCATGTAGAAACTCAGTATAGTATGGGAGTGTGTTCAAAAATTGTTAAAATTTACATAGATTGTATAAATGGTATATTTCTTTTCTTCAACATTATGTTTTAGGTTAATTCATATTTAAATACAGTTTTAATTAACTTTTTATTGCTGGGTATTAGTCTACTTCCAACTTAGAGCACATTTAAGACTGTTCTATTGGTGGGTAATAAAGATTATGTACCATCTTTTTCTCACCATGTAATTATAAACAGTTCTGTAATAAACATACTCATGCATTATTCTTGAGGTACAAGTGTAAATGTTTCTTCAGGATATGTGCCCAAAAGGGGAACTGTTGTATTGTGGGTATGTGTACATTTCAGTATTAGTATATACCATTAAATTATGTCCACTAGAGTGGTACAAGAATTCTTGTCTTCTAACCTCCTTGCCAGCACTTGATATTATCACTTCCTAATTTTATCAAATGATTAAACATCTCTTCATATGTTGAATGGTGATTTTGATTTCTCCTTTTGTGACTTTCTTGTTCATGTCTTTTGCTTACTTTTGTTGGACAATTTGCCACAATTCATTCTATATGTCTTTGTCTGGCCCATAAGGTACATTTCTTTCTCTTGGTTCTGGGGTTTAAAGCAAGGAGCACTCTATCACTGATCTACATTCCCAGTCCTTTTTATTTTTTATCTTGAAACAGGGTCTTGCTAAATTGCTAAGGCTGACCTTGAATTTGCAATCCTCCTGCCTCATCCTCCTGAGCCTCTGGTATTAAAGGCATGTGCCACCAGGCCTGGCCCTAAGGTGCATATTTAAAGTGTTAGGATAGTACCTTATTCATTGTTATATATCTCCAGAGCCCCACACAATTCCTAACATACAAAAGAACTCCATAGTGATCACTGTATGGGCAGCTCTCATGCCTAAAACTCAGTTCAGAATATCTAAAATCTTGGGCTGGGGAGATAGCTCAGCTGGTAGAGTGCTTGCCTCACAAGCACAAGGCCCTGAGTTTGATCCCCAGTACCGCAAAAAAAAAAAAAAAAAAGAATATCTAAGCCTTAATTTATACTTTTCTTTGACAGAACTTTTTGAAATTAGCTGAATGCTACTGTGTCTATTGAGAATTAGGAGCAGAAGCTCTCTTCAATAAATATTTGTTAGTAATTCTATCCATGAGGAAATGGAAATAAGGAGAGGAAATGTGGTTTGTCTAGAGTCCCATGAGAATCAGAGCTAAGACAGAAATCGGTTTTGTAACTATCAGTTTGACCTTCATTTCCAGGGTCACACAAAACGCCATGGAAGAAGACAAATGTGAATGCACAACTTACCTTGTAGCAGTTTTCTAGTGTACTTTCCCACTTCAGTCTAGTAGAATAGCCTGCCATGTTTTTTTGGTAATAATTTTCATCTTCCTTTTCCAGCTTCTCAGTTGATTTTTTCAGTTTATTGAGGAGCTAAAGCAAAACATTACTGTCTCATATTAATTAACACAAGTATGAAAGCCCTTTGTAATTCCATAGAAAGAATTATATGTGGCCTAATGATATATTTCTTACCTCTCAGTTATTACTTATAAAGAATAACTATAAATGACAACACCAAATATATTTTTTCAGAATAAACAGATGGCAGAGCCAGAAGGAAACCTAAAGTTCTTTTCAGTATGATACCCTCAATTTTATACATGAAGAAATTGAGGCTTTAAATATGAAACAATTTGCTTTCATTTATCAAATCAAGGAGAAGTTCAAATGATAATGAATTTTAAAATCAGCAATGCAGGTCAAGGATCTACCAATAAATCTTATCACCTCATTTGGTAAATCTTTAAGGTCCTTGCATTTCTTACCAGGACAGGTAGAGACTCATGGAGTCATATAATTTTTAGAACAGACCTGGCTATTATCCTGTCTGACCATCTTGAAGCCAACAGTAGAGATTTGGAGTCAGACTTCCAGAACTGGAGTCCTGGTTCTGGCTACAGGAAAAGGTACTTAGCCTTCATGAACCACATCTCTCTGCTGGGGATGATGACAGTACCTATTTCATTGGATTGCCTTGAAGACCAGGGTGGATAACACGCATACATTATAAGGCACACATTGCCCTATAATGCACACATTATAAGGCACACATTGCACTTTCCAACACCTAACAGAACCCTCAAAAGACTGGTGACTATAATTATTACTAATGAAAAGTCTGAGATACAGGCTCCATGTTCACTGCAAATTATGGACACCTTGACATGGTCTCCTCTCACACTGCTTCCCAATGATCTGCTCCTTGACAAACTGTCCCCTCCTGTGAATCACCAAAATTTGCCATTCTTATTGTAACATCTTCTAGAACATCAAAGTAATACAGAACTGCCAGGACCAGAGTAACTGAATTTGATGTTCAAAATGTCCAGACAAGCAATTTCATATCTCTGAGAAATGAGAAAGGTAGTTGCATGAATGATTTTCAAACTTTAGCATGTCTAGAACGACCTGATGTGCTTGTAAAATGGCAACTTTCAGGGCCCCACATGGAGCAATACTAATGCAGAAACTGGGACTTGGGAATCAGAATCTTCTCTCCCTCAGATGATTCTCATGCAAATAGTTCTCAAACCACACTTTAAAGAATAGCAAGAACCTCCCTGGTTTTAGCAGTGTAGGTTTCAAGGACAGAGACAAAGACTTTTTAAGAACAATCCTCTTTGTATTTAAGGACATTTTGACTAATGTTACAATAATGAAGAACATCCATCCAAAATGGTGAATATTAATACCACTCACTTTATTATTCCAATTGATATGCTAGCTATTCAGCTGTCCTTCAACTGTGATGTATGACCTACAAGGACACATTTAGTTTTGTATTTCAAGTGTAATGAACCACATCTATTTAAGAAACACAGTTTGTGAGTTTTAACCTGATAACAATATAATGAAAGAGCCCAAAGAGTGCCAGGGCTGTACTTTGCTAAATCATTGTCCTTAGATTCTTATGGAGAATGTTCAGACACCCAGCAGTGAGAACAAGACACTTTTGAGATGACCACTCTCATTCATCACTATACTATGGCACTACTGACCACAAGTTTCCGCACAGAAAATGTATAGAAAAGAGCCCCAAACAGATATTTAAAAAAGAATGTAGACTCCTGTTTTTATTTAAGATACATCCTTTACTAAAATTTGCCAGAATTGAATTCTTCTTTCCTCTTTTCTTTCTCTTGGAAAAAAATTTCATTCATTTATTCACCAAACATTTATTGATTGCTTACAATATGTCATGGGTGAAGTTTTGGAAATAGAAAAGAACGATAAGCTCTTTCTCTAGATGGGGACACATAGGCCACTGCCATCCTATGCATTAAGTTCCAGGAACTCTAGGTTTACAGAAGTGCTTAGGTGTCACTGGGGCACCAAAAGAGGTACCTAAACTAGTCTCAGAATTAGGAAACCATTTAAGCCAAGACTGCACACATAGTAGGTGCTGAAAAAATTTTTTTAAAAAAAAATCCCTATGTGAATAATTATACCTAAAATGACAGTAGGAATTGGTGAGGCAAAATAGCACAGCATGATACAGACAAAATTTTTGGTGAGATTAGAGCACCCAATCTGGGAGGAAGAAGAGTGCTCAAGAGCTAAGACTGACATGTCACCACAGTGAAGTCAGGGAGGGTCTTACAGGCCACAGAACAGAGTAAGGACTATATTCTGAGGCCACTGGAAAGCCTTTGAAAGCTTTTAAGAGGAGAATGACCTATCAGATTTGAGTTTCAGAAAAGGCAACTTGACCTGCATATGGAGATAGAAAGGAAGAGACACCACCAGAGACTAAGAGGACAACCTGCTAGTTGCAGGAATTTAGGTTAACTGTGATGGAGGCCCAGGAGAGAGTAGTAGCAGGGAGACAGACAGAAGTAAACAAATTCAAGAAGTTTTTTGGCTGAGGGGTTAGAATTGAAAGGGTATGGCTGGATGGTGATGTTCAACGATCTAGAAAACACAGAAATACAGAGTATGTTTGGTAGAGACAAGCGATGGGTCTGACTTTGGATGTTGAGTGTGAAGTGAACAGAAGGCAATTTGGAGACTGATTTAGGCTGGAGATAAGAATCTAGGTACTATCGGCATAGATATGGTAGTTGAAGCCTTGAAAGTCTATTTTTTGACTGCATGACTTTGAGAGTACTGCACTGGACACTGGAGACACAGTGGTGAATTAAAGACAGTAAGGAGAGAAAAGGCAATACACACGGGTCAGGTAGAAAAAGGAAGTCCATAAGGAGCCCAAGATAAAAATTTCCACAAACGTAGGAGGAAAAACAGAAATAAGGTTTTGCTCAAGGTAAAAGAAGAGAATGTTTCTGGAAGGGGGAAATAAACAATGTTTAATGCTTCCAAGAAGTTCAGTAAGGTCAGAACTGGAAAGTGCTAGTTAGCTCCTCAACAGGAAGACTTTGTTTTCTTTTCTTTTTGAGGGGGAGGGGGACTTTGTTTTGGGTGACAAGAACACTCTGAGGGAACAGTGGGGAAAGCTCGATTAGGGTGTTTGAAATGATGAAGATGACAAGATAAGGAAGATGAGGAAGTGGAGACGGAGCAAAGATAGCCCTTTCAATAAATCTTACAGTAAGAAGGAGAGAGGGTAATAGAGGAATAGGAACAGAGTCATGAACATGCGTCTGACTCTTCCTGCTTTCCCAGGACAGGGAGTGCGATGGTGAATGTGTGCCCCCAAATTCATATGTTGGAATTCCAACTCCCAAAGTGACTGAGGCCACTAGGAGGTGGGGCCTTTGATTACGTCTTGAGGGTGGAGCCCTCCTGAGTAGGATTAATGCCCTTAAAAAAGGAACCCCCAAGATCTCTCTCATCTTCCTCTGCCCTGTAGATAGAGGAGAAAACCAAAGGGTTACAGCCACCAACCAGGGACAAGGCCCTCTCCAGCACACTATCAGCCTCTAGCATCCTGACCTTGGATTTTCAGCATCCCAAACTGTGAGAAATAAATATTTGTTGTTTAGGATACCACGTGATGATGATTAGTTACAGCAGCCTGGACAGACTGAGATGGGGGAGGACACGCTGGGAGCAACCCCTGGGAGGCAATCCACAATACCAAGAGTGGGGCTAACCAGGGGGTGTGCAAGAGGCAGGATGGCAGGGGCTAGGGCGCAGGATGAGCGGGCTCTCTGTTGGAAGTATGCAGATGCTGTTACTGGGGGAGGCAGGTGGGTGTGCTGCCTTCTGTTCACCCTGTGAGGCAGGAAACAGGAGAGTCTGCCACACGTGGGTGTGAGGATGGAGGCAGGAAGAGAATGGAAGCTTCCATTGACTTCTGGTGAAAACAGCGACTGTCCAGCAGGAAAGCAGCAAGAATTGCTGAGAAGCACAGAGGTACAGCTCATAGTGGAGATACAAATGCTTCTGTTGAAATGAAAAACGAATGCTGCCTCAGGTGCCCAGCTATAGGACCAGAACACAGCTACCAGATTAAGCAGTGGAGGTGGATGAGTCTGTGGTGTAAGAACAAGCAAAGGTCATGGTGGCAGGACAAGCTGCTGGAGGGCAGGGGAGGACTGTGGACTTGTACTTCCCAGGGAGGCTGCTAATAAGGAAGAGGAAATTCAGTACTCAACTGTGCAATCTATTCAGTACTCAACTGTGCAATCTATTCAGTACTCAACTGTGCAATCTATTCAGTACTCAACTGTGAAATCTTTTTTCTTTGTTATTACTTGACATCAATAAAGAATAGCTCCTAATGAGGGCTTGGAATGCCTAGGACAGGTCCCGGTGCTGAGCATTTTTGCACACTATGGGTTAGCCTCCTTGGAAGCCACCTCATTATTCAACACTCGTTATGATTTCAAACTGTGAAGACTGACATGTGAAGAAATAAGAACCCTGTAAAATCTTGCTAACAATGAATTTAAGTTATTTAACTAATAGTCTCTTCAGATGAAATGATAGAGCTACTTGCAATGACAATTTTCTTTTAAGAATGCTTGGGACTGCAGCCATGCTGCCTGTATTTCCTTAGGGGGATTCCATCTTCTGAAGAAGGTATTGGATATTTTAAAGTTTTCTAGTCTGAATCACATACCATGAGAGGTATGCAAGAAGACCAATTAGGGTGTAGGCAGAAAGTAGCTGCTTTTATTCCTGCACCCCAATATCATTTGTATTCATTTTGGCCTAAGAACACAGTTATCAAGCTCCTATTAAATACATGAATAGACACTGGTGACCACACATGGACAGATGCAGATTCTAAAATGACCTGGAGAAAAAGCAGGGATTCTGCAACTTGAGAAGCTGCTACAATCTTTTCAAGGGGTTTTTCTTCACTTCCAGCATCCTGGGACAAGGGCCTTTGGCATGGGCCTATATCATGTGGATTTGCAGAGTCATTATCTAGCTTTGATTGGGTTGATATAAAAATGCTCACTTGTCTTAGAAATATTTTTTCTTTTTAAATTTATTTTTATTGATGCATTAGAATTACATGTAATGTAGAATTCATTATGCCATATTTATACATGAACTTAATATAATTTGATCAATATCCTTCCTCAATACCTTCTTAGAAATATTTCTACCAGGAACCCATAGACTTATGTTGCTTCACGGGGAAGCCACAAAAACAGCAGAGCTGATACTTTTTCTGCTCCTGGTTATAAGCATGACATTGCCCACATTAAAAAGCAAAAACTCATTGATCCAGCAAGAGATCATAGAATTTTTATTTTAATTATTTTTAAAAAATTGAAATTATCAAGAGGACTGATATAAAGATGAATTAATATTTACTATGGTTAAGGCTAAACCTTGCCTAACATATATATTTTATACTTACTTAATGGTTATTATCTAGTAATTATATAGATAACACAATTAGTTAATCATATAAAATATTATTTCATCTGTCTCATTCTGTAAACATTTCTACTTTATGTCTACAAATGTTCATATTAGTATTATATATATGTATATATATAAAAAATACTATATATTGTGTCCAACATATATAAAGTATATATATTTTTTACTTACTTGGAGTGTGACCTGAGGGGATTTTTTTTTTATTAATAGGGTTTTTAATAAAAGATTGAAATTGTTGGCCTAATCTGTGATGTCAATAATATCTCTGGAAAATATTTGTGGACCCAGAGTGATTTGGAATCCCTTCTCATGTCCTGCCAACCTACAGCTCTGCAGAGAATCCATGCAAGGGGAAGGAACCAGTCAGTTCTCTTGTGTTCCGAGTGCAGGGCAAGAAACCTCCCTCCAAGCCACAGCACCCAGCCTCCCATGCCAGCTTACCTTCTGCTTCTCCTTCTGAGTCATGGATTGCTTGGAGTTTTCTACAAGATGGAAAAGTGCTTCATGTTTCTTAGTACTCACCATTAATTTTTTCTTAGCCTAGAGTCAAAAACATACAGACAAGATAAACAGGAACAGAAAAGGATATCAAGGGCAAAGCCCTTTTGTTTTGAACCAGGCATGTTCATGTGCTAGCTTGAACCACTGTGTAATTTTAGTTCTTTGTTTCCTCCCTCTCCCCAAATACCACAGCAGTGAACACTTTGCTCTGAGAACCACTGTGTATTTGGTCATTGCGTGGGGCATACTCAACATTTTGCTCAATCAGGAGAGGCCTGAAAGCCTTCAGAATACAGTCCTAGCTAGCATGGCTTTACCACATGAAATGACAACAAAAGAGGAAGGCCACCTGTGTCGTTCTTTTGAGTTAACCTGGGCCACAGCTAAGATTGTTGTAAAATACTGTCTTGAAGGTTAAGCAATGGTGGAAACCTGGCTCTCTGATGCCTGGGCTTGAGAGCCAAGCATTTTCTGGCATGCTGTGAAATACCCTGAACTTGTTGGGGATGGAAAGTGAGGGGAAGGAAGAAGCTCTCCATGTCTCCTGCTCTGTGGATGCATCAAAACTTGGCATGGGTTCTAATTCAGGTGACCCTTTCTTTTTCTTCACAGTTGACTTTGGCTGAAAGATGATGCTCCAGAGAGAAAATAAACAACAGATTTTGGGTTGAGTTGAAATCAGACTGTTCAGGAACTAGATTGATTGAGATATTATTTGTCTTTTCACCTTAAAATTTGCAAGGGCTACAAAAGTGGATAATAAAGGGGGAGGAAAATTGGGTCTCACTTCCCCTGGGCTTTCACCTCCAGAATCAGAGGCAAAGCCTTCTACCTCTCTCACAACACGTGAAGGCTCTCTACAAAAGGGATTCAAGGAAAAGCAGCCCGCAGCCCTTCCCTCCACCTCCGTCAGTCACATGGCTGCTGATGACTGAGAGAGTGATGCAAGAGGACTTGGTCTTCTAAGGCTTGGCATTCTTTTCTCCAAAAGAGACTATTTCATTATTGACATGCTAAATCCCTTGAATTGCAACTGGAGAGAAAATTATTATAGCTCAAGAATTTTATGTTCTCTAATTTCTGTTATTCTTCATGAAAAATAAAATTATTTTATTGAGCAAAATGACTTGGTAGAAACTGGGAAATAATAAAAGATTTTTTTTTTTTTTTTTTTTTTTTTTGTTCTTGGAAGCAATTGTAGCTTCAGAGCATTGCTTCTGGATTTTAGTCCATTGTATTAGTTTTCCTGTGAAAGCTGAATATTTAAAGAAAATTGGTTTATAAAAACAAATCCTTTTTAAGAGAGCTCAGAAATTCAAAATCAGAACTGAAAACAAATGATTGGATACTTTTTCTGAGACCTTTAAAGATTTATTCAAAAGTGATTTTCATGAGCTTCGTTTGAGCAGTTCAATTACTATGGGTATAGAAATTCATTTATCTCAAATGTTTCTTATTAATGTCCTTGGTCTATAGAGTCCTCAGAGTCAGCAGAAGCTTCAGAAACATTGATGAGGCCACTTGTTTCTGAGGTCATCTCTGGTTATTTGGCACCAGTAACTGTTTACTTGCAAATGTTCTCTTTGGGCGCTAACACTTTGGAGATGAAAAAGGAAAATTTATACTCCTGAAGTACAAGTCCTTTCAAAGGATATCATTGGGTTTTCTTAGCAGATTTCTTAGTCTCATCCTTCCTGCTTAAAATGAGCTTCTGCTAACCAGATTATTCTGGAATAATCTGTACATATGGATTCCATCTGTCATCTCTCTGTTAAGAACCTATAATGGTATGCTGTAGCTTCCCACATCAGTTCAGTATTCCTCTCCTTAGAATTCATTCACTATTTTCTGCATGTTGTCTAGAAAACTAAATTTTAAATTACTTGACAACAAGGATCATGTCTTAGTGTAGGATCATGCACAGAAAACAGACTATACATTCTTG
Source organism: Sciurus vulgaris (assembly GCF_902686455.1). NCBI lineage: Eukaryota > Metazoa > Chordata > Mammalia > Rodentia > Sciuridae > Sciurus > Sciurus vulgaris. The sequence goes on along the minus strand of NC_136463.1, from coordinate 123,238,231 downwards.
TGAAGTTGACATGTGCATTTCACTTGACATTCACTACCCACCCCTCACCATAACCTTTTACTAATCAAGATCACCAAAACTCTCTCCCAATGAAAATCCAAAACTCAGATGATGTTTGTCACTTGCTCTGAGTTTCAAATTATACAGAGAGACAGTTGGTGTAGTGTAAGGGACAGAGCAGTGACTCTGGAGTCCAAGAACTTGTAGGAATTCTTGGTTCAACCATTAACCAGCTTTATACGCTTGGGAAAATTAAACTTTCTTAGTTTTCCCATGTGTAAAATGGGAGAATGCAAAGTTATATACTGCACTGGGTTGTTGTGATGATTAAATATTTAAATATACAACACGTGGTAAAAATAAATGCCATTTGAGTGTTATCTATTAATAACCATATTTTAAGCCATGCTCTTCTTTGGATTAGTTGAAAGACATGCCTGTATAAAAACCCAAGTGAAGAAACATTTTTCTCTACAATTAGCACTCAGCAGTACTAGAACATGGTATGATGAGTGTGCAAAAGCAAAGAGCTTCAGTATTAGAACTAAGGGTATATAAATGGTATTTGTGGATACTTGCCTTAATTTGCTGATTCCAGTTGCTGATAACAAGATTTGCTGTCTTTTCAACTTCGTTATCAAGCTATTAAAGAGAAAAATGAAAAAAATGTTTTGATTTCTTCCTGTCACTGCTACGGACTAAATATTTGTGTACCCCCAAAATTCATAGGTTGAAATCTTTTTCCTCAGTGTGAGGGATTTGGAGGTGAGGACTTTGGGACTTGACTGGTCATGAGGGTGGGACCCTCATGCATGGATTTGTGCCCTTATAAAAGAGGCCCTCAGAACTGGGGTTGTGGCTCAGTGGTAGAGTGCTTGCCCAGTATGTATGTATGTATGTATGTATGTATGTATGTAATATGTATGTATGTGTATGCATACATATATATACACACATATATATGCATATATGTGTATATATATATATATTTTTTTTTTTAAGAGGCATTCAGAGGTCCATTGCTCCTTCTGCCATGTGAGTACACAGTGAGGAGATGGCCATCTGTGAACCAGGAAGTGAGTCCTCACCAGACACCAAATGTGCTGGTGCCTGCATCTCAGACTTCCCAGCCTCCTGAACAGTCATGAGTAAATTTCTGTTATTTCTAAGCCACCCCATTTATGTTATTTTTATAATAACAGCCTAAACTAAGACAGTCATAGTGCGGATTTAATTCTGGAGCAATCACTCTTACAATCCATTGGGGTTTCAAAATCCTATAGCAGACATTTCCTGAGGTAAGTAACCAAACTCTCTTATCCCTATGTTGTGTCTCCTGATAGGATTTGGAAAAATATTGATCTCTCATCTCTAATGATGTGAAAAGCAGAGTCACATATGCAACCATGTGGAGTAGGCAACTGCAGAGGCCAAGTCCCTGCTGGTCCCGTCATGTCTTCTTCAACATCAATCCACATGGAACAAACGTCAGTGCTGTGAGAGCCACACAGTCCTGGTACTACCAAGTTCAATAAATGTTCCATAGCTCCTGGTGTGACTACTACTTTAATTTTCAAGAAGATTGAATTCTTAATCATAATTAACTTTTTGAAAAAAAAAAAAAGACAGTAATGATAATGAACCTGGGAATGCCCCAGATATAAGTTAGGGTGAATCTTTTTTCCTGGACCACAGACTCAGTATATCAGCTCTCTCTCTCAACCATTCTGAGATCCAGCAAATGCAAAGCTTTTATTTTCCCCAGTTGATTAAATGTAGATAGAGTACATGGTTTATTGTAACAAATGCAATGAAGATAATTTTATGTACTATGCCTCTTTTTTTTTTGGTAGGGATTGAACTCAGGGGCACTCAACCTCTGAGCCACATCCCAACCCTATTTTGTGTTTCATTTAGAGACAGGGTCTCACTGAGTTGCTTAGCTTCTTGCTTTTGCTGAGGCTTGCTTTGAACTTGCGATCCTCCTGCCTCAGCCTCCTGAGCCATGGGGATTACAGGTCTGCACCACTGCACCTGGATCATTTTGCCACTTTTGATTCCACAGATTTGACTGGAATATGGAACCAGTTCACTTTTAAAAATAAAGTTGAATCTTTTATCTTTTGTGTGAGAGTGGGATAGAAAGGTGGGATGCAGTGTGTGTGTATGGTAGGTGGGGGATAATGCTGAAAAGAAGACAGCAAACACAGCAGTTTGGGGGTTGTGACATCAACTGTCTAAAGCACCATGATAAACTGTCATTACTCTAATTTATAATAAGTACTATAGAAATGTAATTATCATGTGGTAAAAGATATTTTGATTTTGTAATTAACAAAATACAACTTTGTGTTTAGTTTTTATGAGGTTGGTTTGCAAAGGCAGATGAAACATCAGTTCTACCTAAGGCAGTTGAATGGGTTAGAATTTAAACATTTTTAAAATCACTTCTCTTCCCTCAGAGCTTTTCACAAATCCCACCCCAAGCAGAATTTATTAAAGTGGTGTTGATGTGGTCTAGAAACATATCCTAAAGAGTTTAACAACTGTACAATACACAAATAAAAGGGGCACAACAAAACTGTTCAGAAGGAAAGGTAAATAGGAAAACCAAAGGATACTCAAGAGGACCACACATCCTGGGGAGTTGATCAGCATTTTTTTTTCCAATTTTAAAAATATTTGAGGATTACATCTCTTATCATCTTTACATAATTCTAAGATGATAAGCAAAGCCAAGTATCTTTATGAATTGTGTTCATATCCTTCTGTTCACAAATGGATTTAATAAAATTGGGAATAAAAACTACAAAAAGTACAAAATATGAAATAATAGTAACTGGTAATTTCATTACCTCAAGGTAATTCTTATTAAATTTTGGGAAGGTTCTTCTAGATTTTTTTCTGGGTATGTATGCATAGCCTACAAATTGAGATGATATTGTTTGTTAAATTGTTTTCATTTTCCTTTGTTATTTAACATGCTGTTGTGAAAAAAATCCCCATGTGATCAAAGTTTTCTATAATAATAAGATTTTTTATTTGTTTGTGTTTTTGGTGCTGGTGATTGAACCCAGGGCCTTGAACATGCTAGGCAAGTGCTCTTCCACTGACCTACATCCTCAGCCTCCTATAGTAACATTTTCTAATGGTTGTGTAGTGTTCTGTTACTTGCCTTTATCATAATTGGATTTATTTTAGTTTTATAATTTGTCTTTGGACAATGAAGTAGTTGCCCACTTTTTCACTACTATAAATAATGCACTAACAAACAGCCATGCACATAAATCTTGGGGGTGTTTTTTATTATTTTTATGTTAAATTCCTGAGACCTAGCATCTCTTTTAGATCACCTTTTCCTCCACTGGCCACAGACAGAAATCTTGCTTTTAACAGGGAAGAAAAGAAAAACCTTGACTCACTGATTTCCTCTTTTTCTCTTGCATACTTAGGACTTGATGAGTTGGTTTTATTGCTTCTAACTCAATTGCTTTGCCAAGTTTTCTGGAAATAGAACATAAAGACACATAGTCATTGTCTTAGGGTTTACATCCACTTTCCTATTACTTTCCAGGGACATGAAATGGCATGTTATAGCACATCTATTCAGTGTGAATTTAAAGTGGAATATTTGTACTCTACCCCCTTTCAATCCCTTGGGGCTGGAGCAAGGCCAGGGTGGGAGCAAGGTACACTCACTGATGCAGGTCCGCAGTGGATCTCATGCCCTCTGAGGCCCAGGCCCAGGCGCTGCTGAGACAGCTAGAGGCAAAAACAGGGTGGGGTGGGGGAGATGACAGGGTGGGTGTGATTTTCCAGTGAATTCTGAAAATAACACATCATGCTCATGTGCACTGTCTGCATCCACTTCTCTAAGCGTATTTCCATTTCTCCAGGAGATTAAATTCTGCCAATATATTTACTTGCACCATAGTCATTAAATACACTGCTCCCTGACCCCCATAATTTTTCATTTAGATTTTCATCCTCCATTTCATGTCTGTAGAAAACAAATCAAGTAGCCGAGGAAGAGAGCAGATGGGAGTTAGGACGCTGGGTTAGAAGGCCCTGAAAGACAATCTTTTCAGGTTCCTTGCTGTACAGATGAATAAACTTCAGTCTTTGAGAAGTTAAAGGACAGTGGACTCAACATCCTGGTCATGTCCTGCTTACTGCTTTTGGGGTTGGGGTTCAGCTTCTGCTCCCTGCCAACTTTTAGTACAATATCTCAGACATTTTATGGTCTTTTAAGAGATATTCTAATTTAACACCAAAGGGAACACTGCCTATCCCCAGAGGCAGAGAAGGAGGATTAGGAAATGCGATGCTATCTTCTCCCACGGAAGGGACCTAGCTCTCAGCGGCCTGCCTTCAAAAGTCAGGAGAATGAACCCAATTGTGTTAATAAACCTCAGGGACAGAGCTCATGTTGATTTTGATGACAAGGGAGAGGATGAATCTCTATCCTGGTCAAAATCTGAACAATGCAGAGGTTTTTCCTCTAATGTCTGAGTTTGCACCCTGTAGGCAAAGAATGGGAGAACTGGACCAAAACATCCCAACCTTCCTACACATCCAAATTCAGGCCAAAACCAGGCACAAGAGAGGACCCACTGTGTGCTGCCAATGATCAGAAAGCCAAGAAAAGACACAACCAATCCATATTAGTTAGACAGGAAGCAGATGAGTGGTTGCTTGGGGCTGCAAACAGACCCTAGCTGCAAACAGACCCTAGGAATCTTTCAGTGTGTGTTTGGGCTTTGGTTGGTTACACAGTACAAATGGGTCAAAGTTGACCAAACCAAATACTTCAGACTGGTGCTTACTACTGCCTGTAAATTAATCCTCAATGAAGTTGTGTTTTTTACTTTTTTAAGGATGCCAGGCACGTTTTGGGTAGAATCTCCCAATCGTCCCTCAGAGCAGCTGGAGAGCAGAGCAAGAGACCTGGAGTGTTGGCCTCAGGGGGGCTGGGTTTGGTGACACCCTTCCTCCTGTGTTTCTCGTGTGACCTTTGCAGAATCATGTTACTCTGACCTTCACTTGACTGATCTTTTAAAATATCTGAACAAGTAAGTACCTGAAACAGATTTTGGTATAAAAAAATTCAATTGGTGATTATTAGTAAATATACTAAAGCTGGTTAATGGAACTTTCTGGACATGCCAACTTTTTGGTACTACTATGCTGGGATGCTGGAGTTGCAACACAATAAGACACACACTCCTCCACCTCTTATTCCTGAGATAATTAAGGAATTAGAATCATAAACAAAATGGACATTTACAGAGATTTTGCTCCTAGTCAGGTGCTCTGCTCAGTATACTTGTATTATCTCATTTACTCCTAGAGACTGTAGGCGATAGACATTATTTCCATTTTAAAGTGACACTGAGAGGAAGATAAATTGTCCTAGGCCACTAGTCTGGTAAGTGGTAGAGCTAGAATTTAAATGGAAGTAGTCTAAGCACAAGCCTGTCTATACTCAACCACTGTGCCCTACCAGCTCCTTTGTAGTTAACCAGAATGCTATCCTAAAAATAAAAACAGAGCTAAAAGCCAGAACCATTTCAAAGCCATCATATGCAATTTCAAGTGACATCCAAGCAGGTAATATCTAAGGAGTGGGAATTTGGGCTCCAGAAGTCTCCTTTGTTCCTGCCCTTTGTCTCTCTTTCATCATGGCAAGAAGCTTTTGAAATAGCACTGCCAATTTAGGGTCACATCTGCATGCATTAGTCAAGAATCTTCACAGCAAATTATCACTGATGGACCACTTTCAGAATACTAGTATCTTTCTTTGTTCTCCAAAAGAAGGAATCTACTTCTTTCTGAGGAGAATGTGAACCAACAATTTTTTGCACCCAATGTGCAAGACAGTTTTTTACAATCTTTATTACAATAAACATGTATGCCATGCACACATTCACACGTACACAGTGGGACACACTTACTCCATCTAACAGGAAGAAATCAAGGCACAAAGAAGCTGAGTTGCTTGTCAAAGGCCAAAGGGTAGAGATATCACAGAATTCACACTTTCTGACTCCAAGACCCCTTAATTACATGACTGCTCAAGTGAAATACTGTGACAAATACCGTGGGCTGAGGAGTCACAGACCCAGTTGCTATGCAGTTCTGCAACTCATTATCCATGCAATTGGGAGTTTCTTAAATTCTCTAAGCCTCAAGTCCTCTTCTGTAAAGATGGATGATAATAAGAGCTCTCAGGTTGTTGTGAGGATTAAATGGGAGCATCTGCCAGGCCCTTAACAGTGCATAGCACATAGTGAGTGCCCTCACACCAGAAGCTGTGCTTGATGGCATGGACCTGCAGCATTGATAAAGGGAAGCTGGATATGCTGTGTATTCTTTTTAAGAATGATTTTGCCTTACCTCTGCCATCATACTTACTTTTTCTTTGTGTTCTGTAATGCTTTACTCAGCTTGATTGCCAGTTTCTGAAGCCCTTTGGCGTAGCTCATCTCCAGGTTTGCCCTGTTAGCAAAGGGATAGTTGTTAAATAGGATGAATGGGTCCAGAAATCAGCAAAACCACACACACACACACACACACATACACGTGTGTGCGGGTTCAGACTGAAAATGTAATGATTACATAAAGAGATGACTTTCTATAAGGACCTTAGGCAAACCCTTAGGAATATGGAAAAGGATCTCACAAAAGGAGACCGTTTTTTTAACCTTCTTTCATACCAGTTTTGTGGATTGAATTGTGTCTGCCCCCAAAATATTGAGGTCCTGACCCTCAGTGACTGTGTTTGTGATCTTATTTGGAAATGGAGATCTTTGCAAATGAAGATCAAGATGAGGTCCAATAGTGTGGGCTTAAACCCAGTACAATGTGTCCTTATAAAAGGGGGAAATTTGGACCCAAAGATAGACAGGTACAAGGGGAGAATGCCACATGAACGTGAAGACAGATTGGGATGATGCATCTCCAAGCCAAGGAATGGCAAAGATTGCCAGCAAACCACTGGAAGCAGGAGACACCTGTGAAACAGATGCTCCCTCATAGTCCTCAGACGGAACCAGCCGGCTGACACCTGATTTCCGACTCCTAGTCTGCTGTTCAAGCCACCCACCCAGTATGTGGCAACTTGTTATAACACCCTAGAAAACTAACACAACTAGTAAGGAACAGAAGTAGTACTAGGCTAGTATGGTGGCACACACCTATAGTTCCAGAGGCTTGGGAGGCTGAGGCAGGAAGATCTTGAGTTCAAAGCTAGCCTCAGCAATTTAGTGATGTCCTAAGCAACTCAACAAGACCCTATATCTAAATAAAATATAAAAAAGGGCTGGAGATGTGGTCCAGTGGTTAAGTTTAATCCCCAGGACCCCCAAAATTTTTTTTTGAAAAACATATCATTAATCAGATTAGTTCTAGATTATAATAGCTGGAAATAAAATGATACCTTATGATTGACTTAACAAAGCAAGAGCTTAAAAGGAATCTTCCTGTGTCAGCCTCCCAAAGAGCTGGGACTACAGTACAGCCATGCACCCATATCTAGCAGTTATATGGAAAGCTGTGGTGGGGCTGACATCAGATTTTTAGAAAAGCAATCTTCCAGGAGGTCTGGAAATGCCTTCTAAGGGCAACCTCCTTGGCTCTGTTGGATCACACTCACCTTACACTGATTGTATCACGGCCTATTTATAGGTGCATCTATAGCTACAATGATGGGATATTTTCATTCACCTCACCTCTGACTGCAGATAAAGGAAATGTAGGAAATGAAGTTTGATCTATATTTTTCTTCTTAATAGGAACCATAAGAGGTTTTTGTTGCATATTTTCAGGATGTTAGTTCTATTTTTTATTATCAAATACCTTCAAAATTATTTTGTACTTAATTTCATCTGGGAAACAGTCCCAGAACTCTTCAGTAACTAACTTAATAACTACACATTTTTACACAGATTGAACTTAGTGTTATAAACCAAGCAAAGACTGACAGCTCTGAATCTGGAGGCCTTAGAGTACTGGTCTATTACAAAAATTTTATTCATTTCTCCCTGTTAGTACATCTGTGCTTATTTTTACCAGTTTTTTGGAAGAAAGACTATTGTAGGTTGTATATTAAAGCACAGGTATAGAAAACACTCATTTGCCCAGTAGGGGTTGGAGTTGTGGTTCAGTGGTAGAGCACTTAGCATGTGTGAGGCACTGGGTTCCATCCTCAGCACCATATAAAAATAAATAAAATAAAGGTATTTTGTCCACGTAAAACTGAAAAATATTTAAAAAAAAGAACTTGCCCAAGTAGCAGAAGAGTTAAGGCAACTATTTTTAAGTAATAAAGCTGGCATATAAACATCTCATTGTATTTAAAACTAGATGTCTTTGTGCTAGGAACTTACATCAGTTAGTGAAGAGAGTAAGGGAGAGAATGTGCTGGAGCGAGGTGGTGAGTGTGTGTCAGTGAGGTGGCGTTGGGTTTTGTGAAGATTAAAATGTGATAAGAGGGCTGGGGATATAGCTCAGTTGGTAGAGTGCTTGTCCTGCATGCACAAGGCCCTGAGTTCAATCCCAGCACCAAAAAAAAAAAAAAAAAAAAAAAGTGATAATAACCCAAGCCTAGTAGAGGAACAGTGACTAGAACAATTGGTGTTGACCTGGAAGGTCCTGCACATTCTGAGCCCCACCCTTTCTGGTTTCCCCTCCCTCTAGCCACCCCTTTCCATGTTCTATTCCTACTTAGTGGTCAGTTTTCACCCTGCCTCAGGGTCTTTGCATTCGCTGTGTCCTCTGCTGAGTACTGTTTCTACTACAAGGCCACATGGTATTCGGCTTCATTTTATCCCAAACAGGTCTGATTCAAATGTTGTCTCCTCAGAGGCCACCCTATCTAAAAGGAGATCCTTGTCACTATTTCCTTACAGTTTAATTTATGTCCTAGCACTTATCTCCATCTCATATCACATTATAATTTCTTAGTGTACTTCTGTGAATACCCATAAAATAAAAATAGCTCCAGGAGGCTCACGAGTTCTTTTATCCATTGCTGAATCTCTAGGCTAAGAAGAGTACTTGGTGCCTAATAGCTCCTCAGTTTGTATGATGTAAATGAATCAATGAATGAACTTCCCACCAGGTCTGGATTAGAATTCTTACAGTTCTTCATTACAAGTCTGTTCTTGCCTCAAGACTTTCAAAAACTTTAAACTGACAAGTCAATTTATATGCATTAGAATTGTTTGAGCTGCATGTAGCCCTGAGCAGAGTAAGCTGCTTCCTAGCACATGGAACAATTAGCATATAAACCCATTCCTAGTCCCTTGTAACTAAAGGGCTTTTAGGATTTTCCTTTCTAGCATTCCGTTCTTTCTCGAATGCAGCTCATAAAGCATTATGATGAATTTGTAGTTTTCAGCTCAGAATGATAGACCCAAAACAAATTAATAGCAAATATAAATTATTCCTGTTATTGTGATATTCCCAAAAGGGTTTGTAAATATTCAGAGCACCCCAAGTCTACAGAGGTGTTCAGTGCAGGTGAAGGAATCTGCAATTTTCTTGTCCCACAAACAGCCCCAAAGAGTCCCTAAGGACAGGTGGCGCTGTCGAGCACAGCTTCTTCCTCCCAGTTCAATTTCACTTGCTGAATGTTTTCCAGGCTGTACAAAGTGTCTCTGAGGCTAAGTAGAAGTAAAAAGGACAACTGCCAGAAAGAAGTGTTGCCGGGGACCAGCCCAAGCAGCAGAGTCCAGGGGTCCTTGATGGCCTGAAATATAAAAGCCCCGAGTGATTAGACGGCGCAGCGTCGGCGATGGACAGCAACCACACAGACTCGTGTTCAAGTATCTTAGGCCTCTGTGGCAGGGCGAGTGTGTGGGTACACGGATGGAAGTTTCCTGTGATCCTGCCCAGGAAAAGCATGCGCTCAGTGCTGGCCTGACGATGTGGAGCCTTGCCTCTGAGGCTGCTGATGCTTGACCTTGCTGTCTATGCGTGAAATAACAACATCCGGCCTCTGCTGAGCACTTGAAACGTGCCGGACACCATTTCCTCATTTCTTCTAAAGTAACCCCCATGAGGTTGGCACAGTTCCTTTACCCATTTCAGGGAGGGGATGCTGAGGCATAGAGTTGACTCCACCACTCGCCTGAGGACACACAAGAAGGAGGTGACAGAACTGGGATTGGAACCCAGGACCTCTGACTGGGTACCTCTGAGTAACCACTCCATTTTCCCACCTTCCAGGTGGTGAGGAAGAGGTTGCAGAGGGAGAGCCTTGGGGGGGAGGGTGGCAAACAAAAGTACTTTTTAAAATTGACACTGCCTCTCGCTTGCCTTTTAATTGCAGTGTTCTGAAGCTCCACAGCTCCTGGTGGCTTAGCAGTTAGAGATCCAGCCCACGGCTGCCTGGGTGCAGACAGATGTTATTCCAGGGCCTCTGATGAAGGCATCTGCACTTTGTAAGGCATTTTAGGAATGGAGAGTGGGAGTGTTGAGTGTCTGGCATAGTGGAAAAGGAGGGGACTCTGACATTAAATATCATCAGCCTAAACCTTTAAGGCTGTCCTGAGTTGGACCCACCTCTCCAAATAGCACAGTTGTGCCCCTTGATTCTCAACTGCCATATATTGATGACCCAAAGAGTTTTAGAATTAGTGCTCAAATCAACCAAGTAGAGTGGCTACAACCATCTACCCTTGCATTTCAAGTCCCAACGACCATTTGTGAAACCTCAACAGACGACTGGACTCTGTAAGTCAGAAGGTATTAAAATGAAGCCTCGTAGTAAAGAGGGTGGGTGTGAGACATTGTCTCCCAGGTTTCTGGCTCCTAATGGATTACCTTAACAGATGCTACTGGTTCAATTCTAATCTAGAGAAAATTGCTGTTACAAGAAACCTTGTTCTAAGTGGCAAATGCAGAAAGAATTGCCATTTTTGTAAGTCAGAATGCTTGTCAAGGATCGAATACCGCCATACAGCTCTTCTGTGCCATGGTCTAAGGAAGCTACACACACATTCTTTCAGGGCACCTGCTAAACAGAATTAAATGCCCTGAGTGCTTTCCTGAGGCAGAGGCAGCAACACACACCTCTGCCTATATTGGTTTCTTCCCAGTCCCTGGATGGTGCTACTTTATCATGGTTCCCAGACAAAAGGTACTACAAGCAAAGGGAGTCCAGGCGACAGAGCTAACCTCAAACGAAGACATGGAATGTTTTTTCCCTCTCTAAAATAATCAGGAACATTCTCGAATGTGAATTGTGTTTGCATGTCTACTCCTTTCCCAATTCTTTTCTTTCCATTTTATAGCCACCATTTCTAATTTAAGTGAAGATGCTTTCTCCAGGCAATTGTCTGGATACATGTACAATTGATGATGTGTGTGACCTTTTGATACTAGTTCAAATTACTCAAGTGAGTTTTGAAGATTCGGAACCACGGAAATGACATACACTGACTTTTAATCCACTTATATTCTAATTTCTTCTCAGCATGCAAGGCAGGTCAATATATTTTCATTAGTAGTAATGAAGACAAATCAATATGTCAAAGACCAATATTTGGCTTAGATTTTAAAATAAATTCTACTTTTGAAAGAAAGAAGCCATGGAAATATGTGGTTTCAGATTCAATATTTTTGATTCAGCACAAATTAAACTAAGAATAATATAAGTAACCATGTAATCAATCTTGGAGGACCTTGCTTTTATTGTAAAAAGTGGTTTAAGGGACTGGGGTTGTGGCTCAGTGGTAGAAAACTTGCCTGGCACATGTGAGGCACTGGGTTGGATTCTCAGCAGCACATAAAAGTAAATAAATAAAATAAAGGTATTGTGTCTGTCTACAACTAAAAAATACTTTTCAAAAAAAATGGTTTAAAAGAAACACCATAGTTACCCCCTGTGTTTCTGAGGAATTAATTAAAATTGAGCTCAGACCTTCTTGTGCTTCAAAAAGCAAATTGAACACATAGGATGCTATCAAACTAAAAAGCTTCTGCCCAGCAAAGAAAATGATTAAAAGCATAAAGAGAGAGCCTTCAGAATGGGAAAAAATCTTGGGAAGCTACTTTTCTGATAGGGAATTAATATCCAGAATATACAAAGAACTCAAAAAAACAACACACACACACACACATACACACACACACAAATCAACACATGGGCAAAAGAACTAAACAGAAACTTCTCAAAAGAAGAAACACAAATGGCCAATAAATATATGAAAAAATTTCAACATCTCTAGCAATCAGGGAAGTGCAAATCCAAACTACACCAAGATTTCATCTCACTCCAGTGAGAATGGCAATGATCAAGAATAAGAACAATAAGTGCTGGCAAGGTTGTGGGGCAAAAGGTGTAACTTGTACATTGTTGGTGAGACTGCGGACTAGGACAACCATGCTGGAAAGTAGTATGGAGACTACTTACAAAACTAGGAATAGAACCACCATATAACCTAGATCTCTCACTCACTGATATTTCCAAACGATCTAAAATCAACATTCTACAGTGATACAACCACATCAATGTTTATGGTAGAACAATTCACAATAGTGAAATTATGAAATCAAACCAGATGCTTGCCAATAGACAAATGGATTAAGAAATTGTGGTATGTGTGTATATATGCTTACACACAATAGAATTCTACTCAGCCATTAAAAAGAATGGAATTATAGCATTTGCTAATAAATGGATGGAAATGGAAAATATTATGCTAAGTGAAAGAAGCCAAACTCAGAAACTCAAAGTTCAAATGTTTTCTCTCATATGCAGAAGCTAAGTCAAATAAAGGAACGGAGAGGGGAGAATAGGATAATAATCAAATATAAATTAATAGATGAGCAAAAGGAAGTCTAGTAGAATAGTGGAAGGAGAATGGGAGAGGGGAGGAACGACAGAAGGGGAAAGGGGGGATCATAAACTGAAATTGATGTGCATGCTTGTATGAGTTTATTGGGATGAACCCAACTACTAGCTAAAACTATAAAGCTCTAATAATTAACAAAAAAGTAAGTGAAAGAGCCCTTCCTTCTTTATAAATTAAGAAGGAATTTTAGAAATCTCAAATTCTTCCATTGTGCTATTGCCCTTGTTTTCTATCTCCTTCTTTGTACCAGTTTTCCATTTAAGCTTTATCAGCTCTGTGAATATACCACAGTGACTCTCACCATTGTGTATACCACAAGAAATGAATTAAAAAATAACTATGGGTAAATGCAGAAAGACAGAAGGAAAGAGCAGGCTGTGGGAGGAAGGGAAGGGAAGGGGAGGTCCTGGGGACTGAATTAGAACCAGATATATTCCATGCTTGTAAAATTATGTCAAAATGAATTCTGTCACATAGAACTAAAAAGAACCAATAAAAACAAGATAGTCACGAGCATATCTTACAAACAGACTATTTAAAAGTTACCGAAGGTTGTTGGTGGGATGGGGGACACAGAGCAGTGAGGGTATGAGTGAGGTCAATGGGTACAGAGTTCCATGTAGGTAGGAATAAGTGCTAGTGTTCTATCACAGTATGGTGAATGAGTCGACAATACACATTCTATACTCCAAAATAGCTCGAAGAGAGGTTCTTGAAAGAAACAATAAATATATGAGGTGATGAATATGCTAATGACCCTGATTTGATCATCACATACTGTATACTTATATCAAATCAACTCTTTGCATTCCATAAATCGGTTAAGTTATTATGTTTAATTAAAAAATTAACAAACAGGGCTGGGGGTGTAGCTCAGTGGTGTAGCGCTTGTCTACCATGCACAAGGTCCTGGGTTCAATCACTAGCACCACAAAAATCACTGACAGATTAGTGAATCAAATTGAAGCTTTGTTATTCAAGTGATTGAGTTCTCTGGCTAGCCCACTTTATCCTTATTGACTGCCTTGATTCTGGTTCCTGAAAACAGTACAAGAAGGTGAAATGGGAGGATAAGCCTCCATGGTGGCCTTCTTGGATGTCCAGGCTGAGAGTCTCATCAAGTCCCTGCTTACTCTCTCTGACTCAGGGAACACATAAGAACTTCCACTCCAGCACATCTGTTCATTCCAAAGCTGAATGTTTATGTGTGCATGGGGCAGGGAGGAAGTCTTGTAGTAGGGGGAGTCAGGTCAAGTAGACAGGAAAGGCAGTTTTCAAAGCTTTTTATTAGCAAAACAAAATATGATACTGAATATGAGCATATCTTATAACTACTACTAGTACAGATGTTGTAGAGTAGCTGGGAGAGGAAGTGAGGAAGTGAGGAAGGCTGTCCACCTAGCCTGCTGCTCACCCTCCTGAAATAGGTGCTGCGGGCTCCTCATAGATCCCTTGAGCCACAGGGTTTGAAAGCCGCTGGGCTTGATGACCTGCTCCTGGAGGACTCTAAGACTCTGAAGCACACTGGACCAAGACCCCATGAGAATGCTGGGACTCCCACAGCAGTGCCCGAAACCGCCTGCCCACTGGGAAGAGGCCTTTGCGCTGAGCCTGAGTAAGAAGCCTAACTCCTCACCTTTGCCATAACCTTATCTGTAAAACAGGAATGGATGGATATGTATGTGCCACATTGGGTTGTGAGGACTAAAATAAAGAGACCAAGTATATGACACATTAAATACAGTGCTCAGTCTATAAATGATTTCATTTTTTCTAACTTGTTCAAAGTAAAATGCTACATACAGTAATATGTCAGTCAATTTCTTTGACTTACCCATTTATTGCTCCTCAGAAATGGCTTAACTTGGAGTTCTAGAAAGTTATGAGTGCCTAAAGGAACGGAGCATCTTAGACATTAAGACATTCATTCACTCAGTGAACATCTATTAATACCCGCTCTGTGCCAGTGACTCTGCTAGTCACAGGGGACACAAAGATCCTCAAGGAGTTCAGCTTCCAATGGGAGAGAAAGAGAAGTAAACAAAGAATAACAGTGTAGGACAGTAAAATACATAGCAGAACTATGTGCTCACTGTACATACAGAAACAGGACACTCCTTTTGAGACTCCTTTTTAGGGGCTAGAGTCAAGGCCTTCCATGGTGGAACAACTGGGTTGTGAAGAATGCAGTCAGTCAAGGAAGGTGAAGATGTACCTATCAGGCAGGTGATACAGCCTGTGTTAATACGGGCACCTGGCAGTGGTGTCAGTGAAAGGGCTCAAAGCTGGGAGGAGGAGATTACGGGTAGTTCAGTGAGGAGGAGGGGATCAGGGATCATGGGGAGATGGAGAGAGACAAGATGGAAGGCAGAGCTCAAATTTCAAAAGTCCTTTGTAAAGTGCTATGAGAGCTGAATTTTATCCTGAAAGTCAGGGGAATCTTTGAAGGGTCTTAAACAGAGTCATGGTCACAGACTAGACAATACCCAGAGACAGGGACAGGGCCCCAGTCAGCCAGCCCACAAGTTGAGGGAACTTTTCTTGGATTAGGAAAAGGGACCCCTCTTAAGTCACACAGCTCTAAGCCAGGATTTAAGTGCAAAGGGATTCGATTTTTGCCTCCACATATTGTGCTCAACCAGGTGCCTTGTGTAGCACACAAACCACACAGCTGCAGACAGTAACTCTAGACAGAAGACTGGCTTGTCGGAATTTTGCCAGAACAACAGAGGAGGCCATAAAATCAAAAGAAAGCCATAGATATAAAAGAGGTTCAGAAGACAGAAATACGAAGTCATGGTCATGACTTAAGAGAGAAGAAATCATGGGAAGGAGTGATCCCTGGAGGTTGGGCTTGACAGGGTGGGCTGTGGTCCCAGGAACCATGGTTAAAAATCTAAAAGGAATGCCCGCTTTGGAGAAAAGTTGATGAACTCTGTTTTGGTGAAGTTGACTTTGTGGTTCCATGACACATTGAGGCAGAAGGAAGCAATTCTATATACTGTTCAGTATATGTTTTGAAGTCCATCCAGAGATATTGCCTAGCAATGTACATTTGGAAGTCATTTATATGCAAGGGAGCTGAGGCCGTGGGAATTACAACACCCAGGAGTGGGGTAGAAAAGGTGAGATTTATCAAAGATGTTATTTGGGTTTTTTAAATGTCTTTGTTGACAGTGTCTGCAATGGTTTGTGGATGGAACAAATGGTCAAGTGCACCTCCTTATTTTTTTCCTTTTTCTAATGTCCACAGCAATGGTTCTTGCCATTTGGAAATCTGATCTTAAGCTTCCTTTCAGAGGAACAATTGGTTTTCTCATCCAGGTCTGCTTAAACATTAGCTATAAGGGTGCAGGGAGTCAAACATAGTTTCTAGGAATGTGCCTTTGTCTCCTTTAATCTGATCTGTAATTGCATTAAAGTGAACCCTTTAGGACTTTGGCATTAGGTATTGTAGGAGCTGCTGTGTCTCTGGCCAAATCTGAGTCTGTGACTGCAAAAAAGGAAACCCAAGTAATTAACTGGACAGAAACCAAGCAAGAGCAGGAACTGCAGAATAGCCAGGCAAAATGGGGTTTCAATAACAACTGCACTTTCCTATCACCTCAATTTAGAATGGATGCTAGAAGGTAGCTGAGTGTGGAGAGGAAACATTACTGCACTTGCAACTCAAATATGATGCTGCCTCTTACATCTACATCCTAATACAGAACTTTACCCAGCTGAACCACATTCAACAGACTCCTAGGTAAAATGTTTGGAAATGTAAATCTCCAAGGACAATAAAGACCTTGTTCTAATAATGTATGAATAGTAATAATAAAAGATAACCCCTTAATAATCCTTTACATAATTATTTACTCATCTACAAATATTTACTTTATGCATTTTCTGGATCAAACACGTTTAATTCAAAGAAGCCCCAGTGGGCTCCTTCCTTATATCATCCATTATGCTGGCCAATGAATTTGCCTTCATGATTTTGTGTCATGTATTCTAAGAGAACTGTTTTACTTGTCTTATGGGGTTTTCCATTATTTGTCCAAAACCCTAAGAAAAAAAATAGCTTCTTTCAAAGTCTTCTTTCAAAGACTTTCCATGTATTTATCTAATTCAAGGGAAATGTATCATTGACTTATTTGTAATAGGCCCATACATTTAAGAGGAAATAAACCCTGAGTTTGTTTCCGGACAGCTGGAAGGAACTCACCTTTTATCTATGATTAGGGAAGTCATTTTCAAATTCACAGAATAGGGAGTAAAGGTGAATGTATTACCAGCTGTGCGGTGCCCGCTGATCCTTATTGACTTAGTTATTATGTGGGGTCAGTTCAAGTGCAGTAGGCAGAGGCAGTGACCTCAGAATCACATTATTCCTGTTGGAGAGAAGTGATCCAGTTCTGGGAAATGAAGTGGCCTGTCTTTGCCAACTGACAGGGAGAAACATGGTCTAAAAATACACAATGTGCTACAATGTCCACACATTTAGTGTTTGTGTTCAGTAGAAAATCGTTCTCCAAAAATATCATCTCCTTCCATGTGGACAAACATCCCTCAGGTTAACCATGTAATCTATAGCTGAGCAAGGAGAGGAAACTTGACAGCTCAGGTCTGGGGGATACTGGAAATGCACATTTATCAGTAATCTGTAGACAGCACCTCAAAAGTGGCATCTGTGTTGAGGGGAAATGATTTAGTTGTACCATGTTAGTGTTGCAAAATGTTTAGGAAAGCATCAATCACATAAACAATCTAGCAGCCAGCATATTTATCCCCTGCCTCTGTCGTCACAGCTATGAGGTACAGTTTTGGACTCTTGGACAGCAAATAATCAAAACCAGATGATGGCAACCTAGGTCACAGGAACAGCTAATCTGATTTCAGATTCCCTCTCATCTGCAGGCAGCAGATGCTGTCTAATCTAAGTAATGAGTTGAATTTATACAAGAGTTAACTGGTCTTATTTTTAAAAATTTTCTTTGAGACTGATAAAATATTTTCTTTTTTTTTCTTTTTTTTTTTCTTTTTTTTTTTTATTGTAAACAAATGGGATACATGTTGTTTCTCTGTTTGAAAATATTTTCTTATACAAGAAATACCTTCCCTGTTGGGTTCTCCCCTCTTTCCTTTCAGGGATCAAAGTAGTTGAACTGTTAGGATGGAAATAATCTCATATTTTAAAAAAGTTTTTTCTCTTTGACTCCATTTGACAAGCCTGATTTTTTTTCTTTCTTCAAAAAAAGCCCATTTGAGCTCTTACAGTCTTTCTTTGATCTCATTCTTTGGTTCTGACAGAGTGCATGATCTTCTTTGGTCACTAATACAGAAAGCAATTGACCCATAGCATCTTTATCTTGTGGCACATATACAACATTTTACATTTGAAATGGTTTACCTTAAAAAATAAGCAATCTTTTCCAAAAGACCTCTTTAGACTTGCTTATTATAGAACTGTTTAGGGGTGGAGAAAAGGCCTGAAGACCACTTATGAGCCAACTTAGTCCCCTGAGTTCTCAATGCTAAGCAGTGACCTTTTGTTACCTTCTTGACTTAGTTAAATGTGTTCACTTCAGCACAGTGAACAGCTCAATACAGGATCATGCCTAGTATTAAGAGAAAATGGTACTGAAAATATTGACTTTCATCCTTCCATCCACTCATTCATCAGATATTTACCAAAGAAATCAGAGACCAGAGTCCAAGAATTCATCATCAAAAATGAGTGAGATACAGCCTTTGCCCTTTTAGGGGAAGCGAAAATGCAAACTAATCATTGCCATCAGTGTGAAAAGTACAATAAAGGGTGTATACAGCAGACACAACAGTGGGCCCCTAGAGAGGTGATAAACTCAGTCTGAGGAATCAGAAGAGACTCCACTGAGCCTTTCTAACCAGAATTCCCTCCTGTTGTTCCTTGATTTTTATGGTGTCCAGTCAATAAATGCACAGTTGAGGAGAATCATTCTTTAAACCAATCTCTCAAGTACCAAACTATCACACTGTGTTCTGAAAAGTAGGACAGTAAACACTCTGCTGGTCATATCTCTTGCTGCAACTACAGATGAAGAACTGTTCATCACAAATGTGCATTTTGTACCTTTGCTGAAGGACGGATGTGACCTGCTTGCAGAAATTCTCTCCATTTTGAGAAAACTCCTTTAGGCTCTTGTATACCTTATTATACTGAAAAAGAGAAAAGATGAACAGGAGGATTATGAGCTCTTCCAAAGATAGAGCACCCATAAATTCAGAATGCTAATGACAAGTGCCATGTAAATGATCGTGTAGCTACAGGGAAGAGTTCTTAAAATAAAGATTAAATCTCCTCTCCTGGAAAACTTTTAAAAAAACAAAATTTGTTTCTCTGTTTCTCCCCCAGGCCAAGTGCAAACAATTCAGCGGTGGGGTACACTTGGAGTCTGGTTTCTTGTCACCCTTATTGTTCCCAGGAAGGTCAAAAATACATTCTGGAGACACTACATAATCATTTTGTGCAACCCCCACAACTCCAAAATAAAGTTTTTTTTGTTTTTGTTTTTGTTTTTTTTGCTGAGATACAAAAATGTAAGTGAATAACTTATCAATAAAAATTTTTCCCAGTTCCCTCTATGTCCCCTATATTTTATATAACTCTAGTAATAAGAGTTTTATAATAATGAGTTGAACATTTTCTTTGAGCCAAACCCTTATAAATTCCTAAGTAAACTTTCATAAATTCATTCTTATGTGAATTAAGCCTACAGACACAAGAATTTCAAATAAGGTTCTATCATTTGGTTTCCAACTCCATAATGTGATTCTGAACATTGTATTTGTACATATAGACATTGATGACATTACATTTGAAGTGCCCAAACAGAGAGGGTAAATGTCAGTTGATCCTGCAGCTTATTCTGACAACAGAACAGGGGAATTTGATGATGGAATATTTGTCCCAAACTATACTCTCCACCCAGGAGGTGCAAAAGCAGATTGTGTTTCAAAATGATATTTTACATAAGAGGCTGCAATTCTGTGTGGATGGAGTGCTGTGCTGTGTCTCTTTGCTCATATAATGAGCCAGCTTCTTCCAGGGCTCGCATGCCTGCAGCATTCAGATGAACTCCATATTAAAAAGGGAAAGGGAAGGAAACACACGGTTACTGAGATCTTTCTCAGTGGCAGGCAGTCACATGCAGGACGCCCTCAGGGCCCAGAAGCCTTGGCACAAATACACCTAACATATGGACTAGCAGAGTATTAAACAAAGAACAGGGCCACAGAGGAGGAAGGACCCCCCCGAATTGACCTGATTCATGCCTCTACCTAGGAGCATGGAACAAACCAATACAGTCTTGTAGAACCTAAATATATATAGATATTATATATATATATATATAATATTATATATAGAAATTCTATATAGATATTATAACTTTCCCCAAAATTTAATACATAAAGCTATGATAGGATTTAGAAGACACACAATACAGGATGAGCATCTTAAATCTGAAAACCCAAAATCCAAAATACTTTAAAATTCAAAACTTTTGGAGTTCTAACCCAAGGCCACAAAATGGAAAATTCTACATGTGGCCTCATGTGACAGGTCTCAGTCAAAACACAGGAGCAGTAAAATAACTGAATGAAATTACCTTCAGGCTATATGGATAAGGTGTGTATGAAACAGAAAAGAATTTCCTATATAGATTTGGGTCTCCGCCCCAAGATTCTCTCATTATGTGTATGCAAATATTCCAAAATCTGAAAAAAATCTGAAACACTTCTGGCCTCAAGCATTTTGGATAAGAAATACTCCATCTGTAGTAGGGACTAGCCCCACTGAAACAATGACAGTAGTGAGGGTAAAAAGCTTGTACAAGGAATTTGTTTAACACCTCAAGCAGGGCTTGCAAACTCAGCACCTGCAGGTTCCAGTTAGGTACCTGAATGTCTAAAGGGCAGGGCAGGGCCCAGGAGCTGCAGAGGTAGCTTCCTGAGCAACTCTAGACCATCGTTGTCCCATGGAAAGGAGACCCAGGATAGCTAGATCTCTCAGTGTGCCCAAAGAAGCTGAAGTCAGGACTTTCATCTGAAATGAAAGCAAACAATTCACAAATGTAAAAACTATCTACAGTGCAAGCAAAACACGCCTTTACGCGGGCTCCAATTTGTAGCTTCTGTCATGGAGTGGGAATTGTTCTTCTCCGAGGATTATGAGAGAAAATCCCTGTTTGGCAACCAAGCTTTCTGATTTTTATTTCCAATAAAACAAAACTGCTTTAGAATATGTAAAAGAAAATGAGAGGGAGTGGGGTATGAAAAATGGTGGAATGAGGCAGACATCATTACCCTATATACATGTATGATTACATGAATGGTATGAATCTACATTGTGTACAACCATAGAAACGAAATGATGTACCCCATTTGTGTACAATGAATCAAAATGCAGTCTGTAAAAAATTAAAAGATAAATTAAAAAAAACTGCCCTCTATGAATGATATGATATTATGAAGGCCTTTTTCCTTCCCTTCCAGGTACACTGGGAAAGTACTTCCAGGTACATTGTGAGAATTCCACAGGAAAGAAAATCAGTCAAGATTTTGTTTACTTCTTACATGACCTAAACATTTTCATTATATTCCTCCCTAAGCCTTTATTTTCTTCTTGTAATACATAAGAGGATCCCACAAACCACATGTTGAAGCCAGGAGAAGAAAATACGTAAGTGTTCAGCAGGGTACATACTCCAGAATTAAGTCATTTCCCAGGCTCCCTCACTCAGAAGTGTATAGCTGTTGACTAAATGCTGTCCAAGGAGATGTGGGAGAAAGTTTTGTGTGGGGTCTCAGTGAAGGACCTTTCCTCCTCTTTCCTGAGCTTCAAAATGATGGGCCATGTTATAAAGTGGTATTGAGATTGAACATTATGAGCTAGGATCATAGAGTGGAAGAAAGAGTGAGCATGCATCCCTGATGGCTGTGAAGTCCGACACACAAGCTCTCAACTCTCTACTTTGGGACTTATTTTCATGTGTGAGAGAATTACATGTTGTTTTTAAAGTCATTCTTATTTAGGAGTTTTCTATCATGCAGCTTAACATAGTTTTAACTCAGTCTTTTAACTTTGGTTCTAAATTTTGAAACATTTCTGTTTCATAAAATAAAAATGATAAAGAAAGTAATGGTACATATTATGTACTCTGCTTAACTCATAAAAATATTAACATTTTTCTTCTGCTTCCTCTTTGAGCAAGTATTTCTCATTTTTAAAAATAATTTATTTGGCTTTTCTTGGGTATTTATTATTCCATATGAACATTTATCTAATTATAATTTTTTTAAAAATCCATGTGGAGAAACTAATTGGAATTGTATTACATTTGTATATTAATTAGAGAAATAGACTTTTTAAAATAGTATTTTGACTTCCATCCAAGAACGTAAGTCTTTTCATTTGTTCAAATCTTATTTCATGTTCAATAAAATTTTATGATTTTCTTTACATACCCTGTGACTTCCATATTTTATTTACTTAGAAATATCTCCCAGAATTAGACTGTATATTTTTATATCCTATCTGTTTCTCTAGTCCAGAGCACAGGAGGAACAAAGACCTAACAAGGAAACCATGGAGCTGTGGACGAGAGAAAGATCTGGAGTGCATGCTTGCAGAGTGACTTTTTCTGCTCTCAAGTACTATATAAGACTGGGACCGGGAGGAGGTAGAGTGAGGAGATGGATTAGAGGGACTCAAAGCCTTCAGAGGGGGAAAGGAAAAGAACCCCCCATCAGGAGAACTGGGAGTGAAAGGAACCTGATATAAAACATCCTAAGGGAAGGCCTATGTGTCCACATCACCTAAGGACAGCTATACGAAACAGACCTGGGGAGAGGTCAGGGAGCCTTGGCCACCACGTGTGAGGATGGGGACATGTATGGAAAACCTTGTCTATAACCAAAGAGAGAATGAGTAAAGCAGTTGAGTGTGCTTTCTGTGCTGGGGATGGCCCGATCATTCCAAGCCATCAATGCTCCCTAAAACATGTTTTCTATTGTCCCCAGCAGACTAGTTTTAGGAGGTCAGGTCATCCTGAATGTTCATAAACCAATTGCCTTAGAGGTGGTGGGGTAGCCTGTGGCAAAACAAAGAGTAGCCTGTATCCCCAAAGGCATTCACATTCAGCTTTTTGAAGTATGGGGTGCACAAACAAAGCATGGTTTATCATGGCCCTTGGGCTGCCAGGTATGAATTTTGGAAGATGATCTTTTGTTGTTTAATAGATCAGTACTTCCTAACTTTTTTTCACATCATGGCATATACGGAAAATATTTTTATTGGAACAGGTGGTAAATGGACAAGGTTGTTTCTAGCAGAGAACTGGTCTATGACTCTGCCCTCTCAGCCATGCTTGGCCAATTCAAAGAGCTGAGGGGATTCCTTGTATTCTGGTGTGCTCAGGTACACACTAGTCAAGAAGATTTTCAACACATTACGTTGTTGTTAACTTAGTCTTCATTTAAGAAAGGGATGTTCTGTTTATAACAGCAATGGAGAGAATCTTTACCTTTGACCCTATGTGCATGTGTGGGAAAGTCCCCAACAAACCCTGATCCAGATGGTGTTAAAGGTGACATCAATAAATAAAGGAGTTGTTAAGAATACTTTCATTTTCTTATCAAAATTCCTTATTTAGAACGAACGTTTCTGTATCTTTCATCATGTACCAGCTACTCAGACTTGAAAACAAAAATTGAAAAGTGAGACTTGCATAAATGCTGAAGCCCACCCCAGGGACCACCTAGTCGTCCAGTGTGTGTGTGTGTGTGTGTGTGTGTGTGTGTGTGTGTGTGTGTGTGTGTGAGAGAGAGAGAGAGAGAGAGAGAGAAAGAGATAATAGAAAATCTGGGCCCATATCTGCTTTGAGAGTGAAATCTCTTGCTTTGGCTTTGACTCCCTTGCTCCTATACCCCTTTCCATTCCACCCCTCTCCCATCCCCCAGAGAGGATTCTGAAGATGTTCTATGGAGTATAGTTTGGAATCCACTAAAGTCCACTTATTTACAGTTAAGACTCAAAGAGCTGAAAATAACCTCATTAGATAGGGACAGAACTGTGATTAGAAATTTAATAAGCAAATCAATTAGAGAACTCACCAGAATCAAATATTTTTATAAATAACTAATCAGTATAATCAGTTAAGTTTACCTAGAGTGCTGGTCCCTGTTTAACAGCAGTACAGATGACCTCCTAAAGTCATCAACCAGCACAAGAAGGCTACTCCCACAAAGCTTTTGAATATCCAACCCCCTTTCAAATATGCATTCCAGGAAAAAAATCTAATATTGATTTTATATCTCCATATGAATTTGTGTTAACATGCTGCTTCATTAATTACTAGGAAAGAAATGTCAGAGTTTGTTTTCCCTGAAAAAGGTATTTCAGGCTGGTGATAAAACATTAGGAACATTTCTGAGGCCCTTAAAGAATATCTTCACATAGACAATTGGTCTACATTGACATTTCCTTTTCAGTTACTAAGAAAAAGTTTCTGCCTAGCACTTGTAAGCAAATTGTGTTGCATAAATATTGCCATTCCAAAAAAATTGACTTTAATACAAACCCTATTTATCTGTCTCTCCAGAGGTTTTTTTTCCTTAACAAAGTACATAAACGAGTACTACAATCCCTTGTTTCAAAACCACCAAGTTTAGCTTTTCAGCATTATTTATTAATTATTAATGTAGGCAATCAGCACATGAATGATCAGAGGACTTATAAACAATATGAAATGCCTACATGGAGTTTGACCTAGCTGGTCTTTTTGACTTTCCACAGTTTGAATGATAAAGAAGGGAAAATTCAGTTATTCTAGAAAAATATTTTTATTCTAGATGTTAGTATGGAAACATTTGGGGGGTGGATAATGTATTAAATAAGCTGTGATATTCCACTAACATTTAATTAAATAAGCTTTTGCTGGATGCCTTTCCTATGCCAGGCACTGTTAGTGATTTCATGTGAATTCTGATTCATCAGGGGAAATATTTCAAAACACTACCCGTCTAAATTATTAGCCATCTGTGTAATATTTGGAATCCCTGTGGCAGGCTATCAAGATTATGCAATATGATCCTCTTATTTTACAGAGGAGAAAACAGAGGCCTAAGAAATGTGAAACAGCGTGTTACTTGTCTCCTTGCTGCAGGCTGGGGATGCTGGGGGCCACATGACAGCCATGCCAGACTCCACCTGCCTTCTCCATCTCTGTGGTGGATCAGAATCCCTTAGGACCAGCAGTGCACCAGCAGCTTCTAAGTTAGCTCAGTCACTTCTGGTGACCCAGATTGAGCCTCCAAGGTGGGCGGCTCAGGCTGGCATCTAAGCCAGGTCACCAACCTGAAGGACAGCCTGGGCCAAGGCAGAGGCAGCCTGAGTGGAGACCACAGTATTGCTTTGACAGCCCTCCCTGGAGACTGTAGGAGTGCATAAAATACAAGAAGCTGGCTACAGCTTGTTGTTTGGGGATAATTTGATCCTATTTCCTTGCACATGGATTTGAAGATGATTTCACTTGGCATATTTTTAGGTTTAGAAGCTAAGCTCACTGGATCAAGACCCAGAGCCAATTATTTTTCCTTTCAAAAACAGAACTCTAAAAAATCTCCTTTAAATAAGTTCTGACACTCTCAAGATCAGTTAAAAGCCCTACACAGCAGTTAGTCAATCTTTGTACTACTCTGGTAACAATAATTTCAAAATAAATGCTGACCTGGCTCTTTGAAACTGAAGGGCCAACTGTCAGCCCATTTTCTCACTGTAGCATATTAAAAGAGCTTTTTTAAATTTTTTGGTACCAAGGCCTGGGTTAGTAGTTTGGTAAAACCTATTTTACTCAGAATAATATTTTTAAATGCATGAAATAACAGGATGATAAAGGAAACTGTATTGATTTCTAACATTTTTAAGATTGTGATATTATGTGTGCTTTTTTTAATTAGCATACTGAATAAAAAGCCTAAAGAATTACCACATTTCTAAATAAGGCTGAGAATATACTGAAACAACTGTAATGTTATAGAAAAATATCTATGACTTTGGTTACATAGTTGCAGACACTGGCAGTAGTATTGAGGTTTGTTGTTCACATACAGAATTGAAGGAAATTCTAAATTTCAATTAGAAATCAATACAAATACAGATTTTTTTTCCATTTAAGTTCATGTAACCCACTGAGATCCATACAGGAATTCATTGGTGCAGATCAAGTTAAGAACTGTAGCTAAGACAATAAATTGTGTTATTGTAACTCTAGGGACTCATGGGATAGGGCATCTTGCAGGTGGTTGAACCTTTGGTTCTTTTGTAACTACTTAAATGTTTTGTGAGGCATGCATTTGCAGTCCATTCCCTTGTTTATTATGTTCCCAAACTCTTCTTCACAGAGCATTGTTCCCAAGTACAAGCTGGAACTGTACCAGGAAATCAACTTGAACACTTGATGAAGATGAAACAATCGCAAATAAATAAATATTCTGTGACTTTAGAGGGTTTAGAAACCCAGGCTGAAGGGATATCCGCCCCCTCTTGACTCCCGGATACTTTTGGTGGCAATGGGCCCACAGAGATGACCTTCAGAGCAGTGGACAAGGACAAGAAGTATTCAGCACCCCAGGGAGTGGAGCTTTAAACAGACACAAAGGCAAAGGATGTCTTGGGGGCTGCTTAAAATAAAACATTTGTCCCAAGTCCTTCCCTGAAGATCATCTCTGCCTACCAACAGGAAGCCAGGGCTTCAGTTCCTTTTTCTTTCTTCTTTTTTAAAATATGATTGAACCTAGCCTTAGTTTCCCTCTTTTCTCTTACACTCTTCTCTTGGCATTGGGCATTAACTTTCTTCCTTGGTTACTGCTAGTGCCAAGTTTCTGCCTCTATTTATTCATCTCTGTCTCTACCATTCTCATGCAGTATAAAAACACCCTCCCATATCACTGTTGAGACAGGAGAGATTTAATAGTTAAGGAAGAGAGGAAACTCAAGGAGAGAAAAATAAACGAATGATGAAAGACTTCTAGAAAAAGGTTTCCATAATTACCAATGGAGAGCAGATTCAGATTGAGGTAATAAAATGGGGAAAGCTTCACCTTTAATATCTATATACAATCATACTGTTGGAATATGTTTTTACATTAAGCATTGTCTTACTTTCATGTTTAAAAAGTAAAATTAGGCAGAGCTGGCTACTACATTATTGTTATTAACCTTACCAGCCATTTATTAGCATATCTCATTTAGGTTCTCTGATCCTTGGATTTATTTTGTGGAAGGAAAACAATAATCTTCCATTGATCCTTTTCTTTATGGCTTTGGTACAAATCCTATGTATCTGTTTCTTCATAGGTTTGGTTTCTTGTTTTTTAACAAAATACATGAAAGATGACTACAATCCTTTGCTTCCAATGCCACCAATTTAGCTTTTCAGCACCACTTATTATTGCATTTATTGGGACAAGACACTGACAATCCTTGGTTATTTTAAAAATAAATACACCCTCCTTTCATTTAACTTGCTTTTTGTCCCTGTGTCATATCTGCTACTGCTCTTAATGACCTCATAATGTCTTTGGACTTTTGACCAATCTTGTATTTTTGGTAATCCTCCCAGGACTGAAGCAACCATGCTGGTAAATCAGTCTGAGAACCATCATCGATGACAGGGTGCAGGGTTGATCCTCCTTTTGCAGGACTTGGGATCCTTGACGCTAAACCACACAGAGAGGAAAACACAAAAACCTCCCACCTCCTGGTTTCATTCTCAAAGTTGAAAAATTGGCTGCAGACATTCTGTGTGATTTTGTATCGACTGCATACACGATGTTGGCACCATTGGTCTTAAGACTGTTTTCCAAACAGCCACCATCTGGAACCAAATATGATCTATGTACTTTACTCAAACTTTTTCCACAAAAATGAGAATGAAGGATAACAATTACTGAGATTTCTTAGAAAGACCTCTTTTTAAAAATCAAACCAAAGAAAAACCACAGACCTTTGTACCACAGCCAATATCTAAACCCATTTGCTTGCTGAGCGTCTCAAATTTCTGGAGTTGGAATCCATGAGTATATAAATCTACCCCCCCAACACACACACAGGCGCACAAACTGCACTGAGCTACTCACCGAACAATCTGTCAGTGGGTCCCTCATGTTGAAATGCTTTTGCTTTTGTCCTTTTACCTACGCTCCAGCATTCTGGACTCTGCAAGCGAAATTGGGTGTGTCCTGGACTTCCGGGACTCAAAGGGCCTAGAGTACGTCAGTCCTTGTCAAACACACCAAGGAGGAAGTCCCAGCCCTGGACTTTCATCCAGTTTGTTTCCTGAAGAAAAGCAAAGAACTGCTGTGGGTCAAGAGAGCCAGTGGAAGATAGTGAGAATGACATCTGCAAACACTCTGGGGGAAGGGCGGGACACGGCCCTGGAGAGCATAGCCCTGAGAAGTCAGTCCTGAGCTGTGAAATGGCCCCACAATTCTGGTGTCCAGTGCAGTGGAGCAGGACTTATATTATCTCAACTAGCTCTATTAATCATGTTTTTAAAATTTCTGTATTGTTTTAGTGAGCTTTTTTATCGCTGTGACCAATAGACCTGACAAGAACAACTTTAAGGAGAAAAAGTTTATCTAGTGCTCATGGTTTTAATGGTCTCATTCCTCAGATGACGGACTCCATTGCCCAAGATGAGGCAGAACATCATGCAGGAAGAGTGGGCAGAGGAAAGCAGCTGGGAATATGGCACCAAGTAGGAGAGAGAGAGAGACAGAGACAGAGACAGAGAGACAGAGAGTTCCTCTCACCACAGATAAAATATAAACCCCCAAAGGCAAGCCCTCAATGACCCACCTCCTCCAGTCACAGCCTACCTGCCTATAGTTATCATCCAGTTAATCCCTATCAGGGGATTAATGCATAGATTAGGTTAGGACTATCATAACTCAATCATTTCACCACTAAACTTTTTTGCACTGTCTCACACATAGGTCATAAGGTTTTGGGGGACATCTCACATAACATAACAGTATTTCATGCTGCTTTGTCATTTGGATCCTTGTAGACTCAAGGGAAAACTGCCTCTGTCAGTACTAGTTAATTGCTAGAGGCAGCAAACAGCTTGTCTGTAAGCATGCCTTCGATAAGTAAACCAGCAACCTGGAACCCAAAGCCCTATCTCACACCAAGCCAATGTACCCCTGCTTAACAACTCGGGACCTATGCCAAAAGATCTATAACTATAAAATGTCCAAAACCGATTATCAGGAATTGGTGCCTTACATTAACCACCTCTCAGGGTCATACTCAACCCAACCCTCACTCCCAGCACAACAAGGCCAAGAGGCTATGCTATCAATTTAAGACAGATTTGCCTGCCTCATTATGCATCACTCAAAAGGATGGAGAGAACTAAAAATCATCCATCAGTAACTTATTTCTTCATTGCTTTCTCAGCACCTGTGGTCTCAATTGTGGATCCTTAGATTACCAACTAGTGGCCTGTGGATAGTGACAGCTGTGTGTAAGGCAGTGGCTATTTACGACCCCAGCCTAAAAACAGTTCCATCTGTAGTGCAGTTCAATACTTCAGGGTTCAAAAGCATCCAGTTTGCTCTTGGCCCGCAGGCTCAATCTCTGTTCATCTGCCCTTAGGACATAGGCTTGACTCAAAGTCCCACTAATAATGTAGAAGATGTAAGGGACAATGAAGGAAAAACACTTATCTTACCACCAGAGTGGAGAGGAGTTGTCTTTAGTCAAGGACCACCCCTCACACACACTTCATAATGTTTTCCTCCCAGGCTTATCCAAAGGAACTTTATTGTGTGGGGGGGGGGGGGGGGGGGGAGGAGGGGTTATAACACTGAGATGCTATCAGAAATTACAATTAACAAAGCATCTCAGCATAATGAAAGACATTTAGTCTGATTATAAACTGAGGCGAGGAATAAGTAACTCACGTTCCCTCTGGAGGGCTTCATTGCCTTCAGAGATTTTATTTGTCTGAAGCCTGAGCTGGGGATTCTGGGGCCACTAGCTCAATATCTTCTCCATGTTTCCTGCCCCACTTTGTCTGGTGCTCTTTTAGTTTTGTTCTATCTCAGTCAAAATGCAGAGCTCAGCCTGTATTTTAGTCAATGGTTTTGTGACTGTGATCAAAAGGCACACCAAGAACAATTTGAAGAAGGAAAACTTATTTTGGCTCACAGTTTTAGAGGATCAGTCCATGGCCAGCCAAATCCACACAGCTCTGGATCTGAGGTGAGGCAGAACGTGGTGGTGACAAGGTGTGACGGAGGAGAGCAGCTCAGGACACCACAACAAGGAAGCAGAGAGAACTCTGTTCACCAAAGACAAAATATAAACCTCGAAGGCACAGCCCCAGTGATCCACCTCTTCCAGTTGTGAGATTCCTGCTCAGAGACAAGAGATGCCAGAGCTATCGGCAGGAAGCAGTATTCTTATTTTTTTTTTTTTTGCCAACACTGGCTCAGCAGATTCTCATTCAAAGATTGAGCCTTTCACACAGGAGTGCGTTGGGGGTCATAGGCTTATATACTTTTGTTAGCTTCCTTTTACATACTAGTTCTTTGTCTCCCATATAAAGTAACACACATTCCTGGTTGGGCATTCTATTTCTATACTACAGAATAGCAACAATGTTACAACTGAGTTATGGAAGACTCACACTGATACTGATAGTGCCACCTTATCTTGTCTTTTGCTCTGAGAAAATCTCTAACCACACAGCCACTCCCCACCTGCCTACAGTCACCACCCAGTCAACCCATATCAGTAGATTAATCCATTAATTAGGTTACAACTCTCTCATTCACCTCTGAATGTTCCTACATTGTCTCATACATGAGCTTTTGAGGGACACCTCATATCTAAACCATAAAAGTCTTTGCCAGTTTCTGTAAGAAATGCCATCACACCAAGCTTACTGTGATCTTGGCCAACTGCAGACCAGTAGGGTGTTCCTACATCCTTTTTCTTCACTTGCACCTTTCTCTGAGGCTAACTGGCTTTCCCTCTGGACACTTACTGATTTAGAATATGTCTGCCTTGCCCCAGTACCTCTCCACAGACTGTGGAAGAACAGCAGGATTTCCAGGCTAAATGCAGATGGATGATTATTCAGTTTCTCAGGGGGTGTTTGAAAAAGAGGTCAGAAAGAGAGGGTCATATCATTTATGTCTTGTCACAATAATACTATGTAACGATTAAAGACCAGCAGCTTCAAATGACACTGGATTTATTTATTTATAAATTTGTGTGTTAACGGGTGATTCTTCGGCTACCCCGGGGCTCACTCACGCTGAAGCAGGGAAGTGACATAGTTTTGCTGATCCTGGAAGGACTGGGCAGAGCAGCTTTCTGGGCACTACTGGGTGGGTGGGTGTGGGCTGACCCACTGTAGCCTAACCCTGGCTTTCATCAGTCACCAGCCTAACCCTGGTTATTCCCAGGGCAAGGCAGAGGAGCCCAGAGAGTGAGTGGAAGAGTTTAAGGTCCCCTGAAGTGCAGAACTGCAGCTGATGCACCATCATCTTAGCCACGTCCATGTGGCCAAAGCCACCACAGGTCAGCCCGGATTCAAGGAGGTGGAGCTGAATGTCCCATTGCAAGGACATAGATACAGAGAAGGACCAATAATTGGGATTAGTTTTACATTCAGCCTACCACAATGGCTAGTCAATATTTGTTCCTCGGTGACTGGAGAGATAAGTAGGAAAACAGGAGGGTGAGGCTGCTCTGTCCTTCTCTCCCTTCCCCCGCCCAGACTGGGGAAACAGGCTTTGAACTTCAGCAGAGATTGGGATTAAGGAGAGAAGTAACAAGAGAGGCTTTAAACCTACCTGGTATCCTACATATACCAGGAAACCTACCTTCCCCAGACCACAAAAACCCTCTCCAGGGTGGGAGGGCAGGCAGGCAGTGGCAGAGCAGGACTCTCCTCCAGCAGTGGGTTGAGGCTGACCAATCACCTTGACAAGGAGGCAAGGACAGACCAACTTGAGTAAGCGTATCCTGGCCATGAGAGCATTCCTCCAGCTCCCTGTTCCCAGGAAGAGAGAGACTTTGGTAGGAGGCCACTGAGTTCTTACGTGAAGAAGAAGGCCAAAGAGCCTTGTGACTTTGGAATTAATATTAACAGAACCTCATTTGTACCCACAGGTCGATGAGAACTTTACCTGTATGAAGTATCTCATCAAAGGAGGTATATCATACCCTTTCTTATACACACACACACACACACACACACACACACACACACACACACACATATATATATATTTTTTTTTTTTTTTTTTTTTTTTTTTTTACTTCTCTATCCACACATTTGTCTCTGCTCATGGGTTTGTGACCCACACTCATTCTCTGGCTTCTGTCCAGCCCAGGCCTCCAGCTTGACCTCTCAGATCCTAATCTTTTTGCCTACTTTTCCCATCTAAACTCAGCATCCACTTCCTGACAGGACTTCTCTGCAGAAAGAAAACCTGCAATGGATTCCCTTTGGGTCTGGCATGGAAGCTACTCCCATGGGCTCCACCTACCATGTTTTGTGCTGCCTCCAAGGGGAGTTGACAACACTGATATAACTTTGTACTCATAAAATAAATTTTGGATGTTGATAAGTTAGTAAGAAACAAGAACCAAAATGCAGTAGAGACTAAGGGCAATTCAAAACTTGTCGTGGATATTTCCTTAGTAGCAAGTACTGAAAAAGAAAAAGAAACAGAATAAGCATCAATAGGATCTGCTTAAATACCTTATAATAGTATAAACTCCATTGAGAGGATTTACCAGGCACTATTCTAAGTGCTTTACAAATACAAACTTTTAAAAGTAATAACAACAATCATTCAAGGTAGATATATATTATTATTTTTATTATTTTTTATACATATAAAAATTGAGACACAGGGGAGTGAAGTGACTCACCCAAAGCCGTGCACCAAGTGGGATGACTGAATTCATCTGACTCCGGTGAGGCCAGGTTTAATGACTGTGCTATACTTTCACGCCATCCAGATTTTGGGATCCTAAACATCCAGAAGATGAGGATGTAGTATAAAACATTTAATTATGTGTATTAACTTAGGAACACGTTGCAAAGGAGTAAGTATGGTTCTAGTTTGGTATCTATATAAGAAAAAAAGAGGGAGGCACATAAGCACCAGACAGACTACAGAGTATCTCTGAAGGTTAGGGTTATAGAGGACTCCACTTTTCTAGGTTATACCTCTCTGTGTAATTTTACCCTTTTAAACCACTGTGTATAGCTTTAGAAACCAAAAAAGACAAAAAATTAAAAATCTTTTAACAGTGAAATGGCAATGATGTTCCTTGTAATTTCATGCTTGCAGGACTTCACAGATATTCTTCCTTCTATCTAGAGGTCCTTCCATCTTTTTGTTGGCCTAGTTGCCTTTTATTTATCTCTAATTTTTTTTGTGTGTCCTTTTTACTCTTGCCTTTGTCCTACTGTTATCCATTGTACCCATCTCTTTTGATTTATTTATCCCACTGTGTTGAAATTATTAGTTTAATGGTCTTTCTCCCACAGTATTCAATGAGGTCCTCATAGCCAATACTTGGAGTGAAGTAAAGGTTCAGTAAATAAATGCTTTTATTTAATTGAATTAAATACTGAGAAGGTGACCCCATTAGCTAGTTCCTCTTTGTTGATAAGACAGGGAATGTTTCTTATGAGTAGGCCTGTGTCCTGATAGCTCAGGACACAGAGTTCAAAATACTGAGAGGGAAGATAAGTGTGGCCTTCTGGGCAGGAACTCTAAAATGGGAAACAACTCAAATGCACTTGGGAGGCTCTGACACGGATTAAAAATGGCCTTGACAAGCAGGAAACTGAGAAGGACTCAGTGAGAATCCCCAGGGCCCACTTAGAGAACTTTCTTGGAGAATTGTTGATTAAAAAGATAAACAAATGAGGGAAAGAGAGTTGAAACCAAGAATAAAATCAAAGTGTGCCCTAATGTTAAGAAAAAGTTTGGGAAAGTTGGAGTTTAAATTGAGCTGAGTTCTGAAAACTTTGCCAAGAACAACTAAGAGAAGTTTTGTTATACACATGGCAAGATGGATGTAAAGGGACAGCACTGGGGCTTTGTTCAGGCAGCTGGTTTGCTTTTACTAATGGCAAGAGTGAGCAGGACCACTTGACAAAGCTGCTGGGATGCAGGGGCTGGAAGCTCTGGTAGGGTGGCTGCCCATAGGCCGGCCACATCTTCAAAAGTGCTTTCTTCTGAGGTTGAACAGAAATAGGTGACATGTCTCGATTTATCTTCCTAAGCCAGCTATCACTCCAGAATCCTGTTGGAGTTGACACAGAAGCAGAACTGTTCTTTGCTGCCATTTCAGGTTGGTGAGGTACCATACATAACACCATTTCCACCAATCACCCTTGGAAGGGAGTGCAGGATGATCTCATTCTGATTAAATTATTTTTCATTTTTAGTCTCTGATTGCTGCAGCAATTCATTTCCTTTATTTCCATATCTCTCCAAAGCAAGAAGTACTTCCAAAGTCTTGCTGAATGCTCCAAGCCTCAGGATAGAAAAAAGCATTCTATGAAGTGTAGAAGCACAAATGAGTATTTTTAAAGGTAGTGGAGGCAGTGGGGGTGCACACTGATACTGTTCTTGCTAATTGCCAGCCTACATTGTAGCATCTAAGGTAACTTTTATGCTCAGCTTGTTCTAATTACATTGTGGCTTTTAAAATTGCACAAAATCAGCTTTGCACCTCCTACCACTTTATAAAAATTACCTAATTTTAAAATCTGAGCCCAAATGGTCATAATTAACTTACTTTTTATACATAAAACCCAGCACTGTATTTGATATGCTAGGGTTTAATACTCATTAGACATGCCCAAATTTCATATTAATTTAAAAACTCCAGGTGCTAATGGAGAAAAAAGATGAAATCAAATAGACTAATTTGCATAAAAAATAGAGTAGATTTACTTTTCTCCAATAAGCCCTAGGAAATGAAGACTAATGGACAACTAATTAACAGTCAAGTCATCCTACTCCATGATCTATGGTTTTGACTTCCAAAAGAAAAACGTAAGAACAAGAATATTTTACAAATATGGATTTGCCCAAATTACATTAAATCTTCATTTGATCACCTACATTAAGTTAATCTATGATCAGTCTTACAAATCTCACTTAAAGTGTACACTGAAAGGTCTAGTGTAGGACTGTTTTAGTCTCCAGGACAAATTATGAGTTTGGCATTTGTGCGTATGTAAATAAGTTGCCACCCATAGGATTTATTTGTCTTTTCCTCTGTGGTCCCCTCTGCACTTTATAAATCATTGATTTATAGTATTTCCTATAAATCGTTGCCAGGTTCTGGAGATAGAATTTTAGGGAATAAGCAAAAGCACTCAAAATGGTTATTTATTACTCCTTCTGCAGCAGGAACTGAGGAGCTGGGGGTGGGTGTGGAGAGGGGAGAGAGCTTTATTCTTCACTCTATCTCCTTTTGCACATTTGGAATTTTATATCCAGTGCTTTCGTTACCTATTCAAAAATCTATAGTAATTATTTTTCAAGTCATTGCACACCCTGGGGACCCAGAGCACTCAATGTATAAATCCTGTTCACTCATAATTTGGGTTCAAATGGCCCTCTGCATACTTGTTAAAAATCTTCCCCTGTTATCTTCTTACTAAATCTATTTAACCCCTTAGCATCTCTTGCAACTCTTATGAAATGGTTCTACTGAAAATCACCGGGTCTTCAATTTGACTCCCTATAGCCTTTCTCACAACTCGTGGATGTGCATTCACTCAATACTACTTACAAAGCACCCTCTTGCTTCTAAGCACCGTGAGGGACACATAGGTGAACAAGTTCCAATCCCTTCTTTCAAGGAGCACAGTTTAGCCAAAGAAGGTTACATTCATTATGATAGATTACATAAAAATAAGTCTTTACAGTAATGTAATGGGAATTCCAAAGAGGTACCTAACAGCCTGGCTGAGGAAGAGAATGATAGAAACTGCTGGTAAGAGATGCACTTGCTGATACTTGAAATGTGCATATTAATTATGTTTGCATAACAGAACATGTATCATGTTGACATCTCCAGAAAATTATAAATCTCTCAAGAATTCCTTGAGCACTTGGTTTACATGAAACCTTCTAGCTGAAGAAGCTAGGGAGATACACAGAGGCCAGATTGTGGAAAGACGTGGGAAGACCTGTCCATGTTTTATCTTTACCCCAAAAGTAACTGGAGTCATGAAGTGGTCTTCTCTACATGAAGGGTTTTAAGCTCATCAGTGATACTTAGATTTGCGTTTTTGAAGGATCACTCTGACATCTGTATAGAGACACTAAAGAGAAGTGAGAAAAGGATCAGGAAGAATGGGAGTCCTTCAACAGATGAATGGATAAAGGAAATGTGGTATATGGATACAATGGAATATTACTCAGTTTTAAAGAAGAATGAAATTATGGCATTTGCTGGTAAATGGATGGAATTGGAGAATAACATGCTAAGTGAAATAAGCCAAACCCAAAAAATCAGAGGCCGAATGTTTTCTCTGATTTGCAGAAGCTAATTCACAATAAGGCAGGAGAATTACTTCATATTAGGTAGAGGGGAGCAAAGGGAAGGGAAGGGATATGGGAAGGAATGATAGTAGAGTGAAACAGACATTATTACCTCATGTACACATATGATTGCATGATTGATGTGATCCTGCAATACATGTAATCAGAAAAATGAAAGATTACACTCAATGTATTGTTTATCAAAATGTATAAATGCATCTACTCTTATATGCTACTAATTAGAACAAATAAAATAAAAAATTTTTAAAAAAAGAAGAATGGGAGTCTATTGCTGAGAGCCAGAAGAAAAACAGTGAGGCCTTAACACACATGAAGAGGAAAGGGCGAAGATTTAAAATGGAACCAGCAAGGCTTGGAGATGGATTGGATTGGGTGCCGCTAATGAAGGGCGGAGGAATCTCAAACAAAACCCAAGCTTCTGGTATCCTCCTTAGACTTTCCTTCTCTCTGGTCTCCAGAGGGCAGGAATTATTAGCAGAGGCTTTGGAGTGTAGAAGTTTCAAAAGTTGACTACCCTATACACTAATTAGTATGCTAATTTTGAAAAAAAATTCTTAAAGCCTTTGTCTTTAGGTTTCTTGCTATGTAAAAATGGAAGTAGTAATATCATATACTATATAGCAGAGTATACATAAGTGTTTGGTAAACATTGGTTGCTATTATTACCATTATTACCACATTATTTTTGCAGAAGATATTGTTAGAGGTGATTTTTATTGCTATATAAACTCTAAAAGAAGCAATTCTAATTCAAAAGCTTGCCAAAACTAACTTGACTACTCACTAAACAATTTAGAATTCTCAAGAAATTTTAATTTGTGCCTTTTATTCTTTCAGTACATTTTTCCTTTGGTACACTGAGAAACCATTCATCACTTCACTGTTTTTGAAATCCAAAGATGGAATTCTCATTTTTAAAAAAAACACTGCTACCTCTAAATATTTGAAAATTTTACTTGGAATTTTACTAGGGTCTTGAAATCTTTATCACTATATTTATTAAAAATAATCTCAAAAATCTACAATTTGCAGGTTCAGTACAAAGAATTTTCCCCCCAGTGAGTTGCCGACCTAATGCTCCATCATCCTCTAACATTTTAGTGTACATTTCTAACAAATAAGGATGTTCTCCAACAAAACAACAATACGAACATCAGAAGCAGGAAATTAAAAATTGATTCATTACTACTATCTAATTCTTAGTTCCACCAATTGTCCTATTAACATTTTCCATGGCAACAAGATTCCTTTCAGGATGAGGACTTGCATCCGGTTGCCAATTCTCTGGCATCTCCTTCCTGCTGGCATACTTCGTCAGTCTTTTCTTGACCTTCATAACTTACCCATTTGAAGACTGCCAGGTGTGGCTGGGGATGTGGCTGGGATGTGACTCAGCAACTGCCTAGCATGCACAAATCCCTGCACAAGCTTCAATTTCCAGCACTGAAAATAAAAATGAAGAATGCCAATTAATTATTTTATAGAACATCCTTCAAGTTGGGCTTGTCTGATGTTTGCTTCTGATTAGATTAAGGCTAGACATCTTTGGCAGGAATATCACAGAGGCAATGCTATATTCTTTGTGCACATTTTCAAGTGATTCGTGATATCATTTGTCCTATAACTGATGGTGTTTACTTGACTAAGATGGTGTCTTCCAGGCCCCTTCTCTATAAAGTTACTTCTTTAACCTTTGCATTTAATAAATATTTTGCAGGGATGTACCTCAAAACAAGGCGAACACCTGAACTTCATCAAACTTTCTTTTATTAATTAATTTATTTCATAAACTCATACTTTCCCATTTTATTCAATGTGTTATAATCTATTCCTAAATTAATTCTGATGTTCAAAGTATTCTAGATTTGGTTGGTGAGAGCCCCTTCAAGTTAATTCTGTGTCTTAATAACAGTTTTTTCATTTTTCTCTGAACACTTCCTTGCTTTTTGACCTAAAAGTCTATTCCACATCCAGTGAGTCCTTTACCAGCCCAGCTCTGGATTAAGTTACTTCTTTGATAATTCTGGGATTTTTAAAAATTTTTATTTTTTACTGGGGACTAGATTTAGGAGGGATTTAGAAGCTAAGACCTGGGGAATGATGAAGGAGCTCTCTCTCTCTCTCTTTCCCTTTCTCTCTCTTTCTCTCCCTCTCTCTCTCTCTCTCTCTCTCTCTCTCTCTCACACACACACACACACACACACACACACACGCAGATATACATTTATATCTGTTTATTTTGCCATCTGTCTACTAATCTACTAAAAGCTATCATCCATGAATACCTATGATTTTAATCAGACATTACTAAGTTCATTCAGTTTTCTCCTCTCACATATTTGTAACACCCTTTCCCAGAAACAGGAAACTGACTCCCATTGCTCTCCACATGTTTATGTGTTTGATCAGCCCTCTTGTATGTAGCCAACCACTGCTGCCACTCTGATATTCCAGGCTCGGACTTCCCACACCAGGCTGTCCCTATGCAGGGTTGGCCTCATCATGGGGTTGGGGTTCTGATACCTTGTGATGTGCTCACACTTTGTGTGGACTCCCTCTTCACTCCCCTGGGGGCCAGATCCTCTGTGCTCTGCTGATCTACTGTATAGACACCTACGTGCATTTGGCTCCAAAATCTCATTTTGGGCCACTGTGATTCCCTCACCTGGCCCTGACAGAGACTGTCCACTGTCCTCTGAAGCTTTGGAACGGAACAGTTTCAGAAGAAAGGGAATGGAAGGAAAAGAGAAAGAGGAAGAGCAAAGGCCATCATTATCATCAATTTTTAAAATATCTTTCTTTCTTTGTGGTCCTGGGGATTGAACTCGGGGGCTTGCTCATGCTAGGCAAGTTCTCTAACACTAAGCTACATCCCTGAACCCTCTATCTTTCTTATCACTGTTCTTTGCTGATTTATATTCTTCCTCTTATCCTTAATCATAGGCATTTCCCAATGCCTGCTTTAGCAGGCAACTCGGAAATGACTTAAAGCTTAGACTGAGTTATTAGCATCACCACTTTTCTGGTAATGCTCTAAGGCTGTAGCAAGGTTCTCACCCTTTTGTACTTCAGTCTTTATCTGAAAAAAAAAAAATTGAAAATAACAATAGCACCTAGTTTCAATCCTACATTTCCAATGATGACTGGGCTGTCATCACCTAACATTCAAACTGTAAAAATGAGCTTATTCTTTCCCTTCCAAAATGAATCATCTCCCCAAAACTTTTTCTGTAAATATACACATTCTTTCTGTAAGCATTTATCGAGCACCTTCCTTGTAGTAGACATTGTGAATGATGATGCAAATTTAGATGCAAAAGGCAAGGCCTTTGCTTTCAAGATGCTTACAGTCAAGTGAGGAGGTGGCAGGATGAGCATTTGGATGTGCCTTTTCTTCTCCAGGAAGAGCCTCAAACTCCAAAGACTAGAGCTTTCCATGAGGAGGTGACATACAA
This sequence comes from Sciurus vulgaris, assembly GCF_902686455.1. Taxonomy (NCBI): domain Eukaryota; kingdom Metazoa; phylum Chordata; class Mammalia; order Rodentia; family Sciuridae; genus Sciurus; species Sciurus vulgaris. Next base: position 123,198,264 of record NC_136463.1, on the reverse strand, counting down.
GTTAATCCTGAAGGCCAAGAAAGAGCTAGCTACAGGAGGAGAGGGGAAAGGCCTTTGAGACAGATCAAAGCACTGGAGATGTAGTACACTGTGGCTAATTCTGAAACAGCAGGCTTGAGAGCATGGTGGGCAGAGCCTTTCTAGGAGGGAGGAAGATGGAGTGGGAGGTGAGGACCAGCTTAGAGGTGAGGAGGATGCCAAGAGATTTGCTTACTGCAGCGCATCATGCCCACTATCCCAACTGCTTTGCTTTCCATTGCACTCATTCAAATCCTATTCATTTTTTTGGCTTTCTGCTAGAAATCTTTTCTTACCAGATCCCAAAGCAACCTCTCTGTCCTCTGAACTTTTCTGGCAATTACTATCCTAACAATTTATCTGATAGAATGATAATAGTAATGTCTTACATCTACAGAACAATTACTATTTTCAAAAGCCAATTTACCTTTATCATTTAGTTTGATCTGCACAGTAGAACAAGAATTATTTCTTCTACAGCTATCTTTCCCACTAAAATATCTGCTGTCTTGTGCCCTGCCTTACCAGTTAGATTGACAACTCCTTCAATGCAGCAAGCAGCTTTGTCTTTGACTTCTTTATACCCCTCAAAAAGCCTAAAATAATGTCCCATACAGAACTGGTGCTCAATGCATGCATCAATTTACTTTTGATATATATTTTATTGCATTCACTGGTGTTCTGGCTCTATATACTTTCAACTAGCATGGAATATGCTATTTTATATGTCGTCAGAAATGACTTGAAAGTGATTCAACTAAGAAATGGCAGCACTGGAAGGACAGTATATCAGGCAGGATATAGAAATACAGCATTTTGGGGCTCTGGTCTATGTACCATATGGCACCCTCAACTGAGGGGGAAAAAAAGCACTCCTTACTCCTGAGAACTCTAGGATTCCTTTTAAACTCATCTTTGGCAATAGGCTCCAACTGATCTGACACTCTACATGCTGCCTGCTTCATGTTTTCTCAGGTAATCACTAGCATCCTGGGACAGGAAAACTAACAGAAGCCAAGCATTTAATCCCGAAGAACCAAATTACCTGTTCTGACTCAAGAAAAGAGTGTTGGTAACTGCCCTTTTGTTTCCTAAAACCCAAGGTTCCAAATAAATAATTTTACTACCTAGATATCATCCATCTTTCTATTGTGTAATGCATCAAATTATTGAACTGTTTGAATTGGTCCCTTTTGAATATGTGCTCTGGGATATAAATATCTGACCATGTACATTCCCAGATTTGGTTGGGGAAGGAGGTGTGTGCTTTGTGAATTGAAATGATGCAGTAAACTCAGAAAAATTATTTCATCTTATGTGTTTTTCATTTATCAAGGATCCTTCCCCTAAAGGGTTTCTGATACAATTGAGAAGACAAAAAGAATATAATGGTAAAAAATAGAAAAGAAAAAAGAGGGATGAAAACTACAGAGGAAAAGATTAAAAATTGATAAGAAAAACTAACAGATGGTTAAGAAAAAATGCTAATGGAGAATTCAAATGCAGTTGGAATCTTGGCTTTGGAAGCAAAAGTAAACATTGAAATCAGAGCAATGAACCAGGAAGAGTATGCATTAGTTTTGGAATGACTCAGGTCAAGGATCAAATCTCAACTCTACCACTAGCTGTCTGCATGACAAGAGGTAAGTTATTTAACTTCTATGAGCCATAGTTTCTACATCTAGAGGTTATGGGTATGCTGGTAAATGTTTAACAACATGCTCATCATAAATAAATAAGGAAGGAAGGAAAGAAAAAGAAAGGAAAGAAAGAAAGAAAGAAAGAAAGAAAGAAAGAAAGAAAGAAAGAAAGAAAGAAAGAAAGAAGGAAGGAAGGAAAGAAAGAAAGAAAGAAAGGAAGGAAGGAAGGAAGGAAAGAAGAGTAAGAAAGAAAGAAAGAAGGAAGGAAAGAAAGAAAGAAAGAAAGGAAGGAAGGAAGGAAGGAAAGAAGAGTAAGAAGGCAGAACTGATTTGCAGCTTTCACCAATTTCCATACAGTAAATGTGTCCAACATGCCTGATTATAAGCTACCAATGCAATGTCACTGAACATAGAGTTAGGAAGAAAAGCACAGTATCTCACCATTGTATTATTTTTATCGTAGAGATACAATAGATGTCAAAAAAATCTTAGAACCTAAATGATAGTAAAGTGTAGAAAAATCAATGGCAAGTCATATTTTTGAGTATGTATTACCTATATTTCTAAATATAATTTTAATTTATAAGTATAGAATTGTTAATAATGACTATGCTTAATAACCAACACACACACACACACACACACACACACGTGTTGCTGTGGTTTGAATCCAGGGATGCTTTACCTCTGAGCTACTTTCTACTTTCTCAACCTTGTTTTTTTTTTTTTTTTTACTTTTTTAAACATTGGGACAGAGTCTCACTGAGTAGCCCTGCCAGCATCCAGCCCTAGCAGGAGTCCATGGGTTCCACACTGGTAAACGGGGCACGGGGAGACAGTATAGGCGATGGATGGAGAATGAAAGACACAGACTCTAGTTCTGGTGCAATCAATCCCACTTTATTCTGGGGAAGGCTGGGTTTATATACATTTTTCTTCAGGCTTTGATGACAGGCTTGTGATTAATAAAATCAAGGAAGTTTCCAAAGCATAGGCAGAAATTATTTTTACCGAAAGATTATGAGAAAACAGTAACCTTACAGATTATCCTTACCTAATCACAATTATTTTAAGAATATTTAACTAAGTCAATGACCTAATACAATGTTTATTTCCTTCATATCTAAACTCTATATGACCTAAGACTATACTTATTACTTTTTGCGATAAAGTGATAGACAAATAATGTCATGTGACCATCTCTACTAGGTCCTTCTGGTTAATATCTAAATTGCTGAGTTAAAGGCTACAGGAGGGCAGCGGTCGCAGTGGTTCTCATGGCCAAATTTTTTTTACTGAATAAATTACATTGTCTTATGTAGCTCTTTTTCCCAGAACAGGGCATTGTGTACCAATGTTTATTATAGGGGTGACCTATTCTTTGTAGGAAAGAAGGAATGTTATGAAACCTTATTCTTTTACCTTACCACCACACATAAACAAAACCATCATCTGGATAAAACCACCCTGTAGGAGACAGGGGGAGATCTATATCTACCTTCTCTAAGGGCTTTCCTTTAGGGGGGTACCAGGGCTTGCCATTGATAAAATAAGCTGGTCCATATCTAGTAGCTACTGTGGGAGGTGCTTTGTGATTAGAACTTGGGGAAACATTATTATCTATAAGTTTCTGTGCCCCAACAGGTTCTGGCTGTGCCAGTAAATGTAGTGTTTGATTTTTAACATAATAAAAACACTCTTCTGTAGTGAAGTTAACATCACAGGGTTTCAACATGTGTTTTGTCTCCATGATGTTTTTCTGGAAATTTGTAGAGTTATCCCCATCACCTCTAGGAAGATCCTCAGACTGAAGTGAGTAATGTATTATTAGGAAAACTCCACAGAATAACATCCAAGCTAGGGAGGCATACAGCTGGCATGCAATCCTTTTAGGATGAGTCTTTGCAATCATCCTTCAGTGGAACTCTGTCAAGCACTGCAAGGAGAGCCAGGCACCCCCGCATAGCCCAAACTGGCCTTGAACTTGAGATCCTCCTGCCCCAGCCTCCCACGTGTTTAAAATTATAGGCATGTGTCACCATGCCAGCACAAATTTCAGAAAATTTAACAATCAGCTGATGCAAGCTGGTATGAGCCAGCTCCAGCACCACTGGTGGAAGATACAGTCACTAAAATTTCCTTGTAGGGTGACCTACAAATAAATTAATACTTGTGGCATGTTATCATTAATTTTATGTTCACCTGACTGGGTCATTCTATACCTAAATATTTGTTTAACTGATATTCTGGGTGTGTCTATGAAGGTGTTTTTGAATGACATTAACATTTCAATCAGTACACAGACAGTACACAGTAAGCAAATGGCTTTCCAGTGTAGATGGGCCTTATTCAATTCATCGGAGGCTGACTAGAACAGAAAGGAAGAGAAAGGAAGAACTTGGTGTCTCCCTGAATGTCTTGAGCTGGGACACTGGTCTTCTTCTGCCTTCAAACTAAGACATGGACTGGAGCTTACACCATCAGTACTCCTGGTCCCCAACTCACCATCTGGAGATCTTGGGACTTCTCAGGCTCATAATCTCAGTGTGAGCCAGTTCCTCACAATAAATCTATCTCTTTCTCTCTCTTTCCCCCACATTCTCTCAGTTCTGTTTCTTTTTCTTCATTCTGTTTCTCTGGAGAACCTTACTAATAAACAGTGCTTTTAAAGTCATCCAATGGACCCAAGCTGATTGGTGCAAATCTTGAGTTGCTAACACACACATTCCCAGCTGAAGCTGAACAAGGTGGCACCATCTTCTCTTGATGGAACTAAGTTTTTTTTTTGGTACCAAGGATGCAACTTGTGGGGCACTCACCCACTGAGCCACATCCCCAGCCCTATTTTGTATTTTATTTAGACAGGGTCTCACTGAGTTGCTTAGCACCTCACCATTGCTGAGGCTAGCTTTGAACTCATGATCCTCCTGCCTCAGGCCCCAGAGTCATTAGGATTACAGGTGTGTGCCACCATTTGGTGCCATTTCTTTCACATTTTGTGCTTTTTGTTGCTGATTTCACTTTTTAAAATAACTCTCAAGTGTAGTGCTAAAGTGCTGTCTTGTGTTCCTAAGTGTGAGAGGTTGTGATGTGCCTGACAGAAAATAATAAGCTTTGTTCAGGTAAGAATTATAGTGTAGTTGTCTGTGAGTTCAATGTTAATGATCCAGCTTTATTTACATAAAGTATATTTTTTAAAGAAATATGTATAAGAAAAAGAATATGTCAAGACCAGAGGTTCATAGGAAGCTGATCCTGTTATCCTAGGTTCAGTGTTCACGATTCAAAGTTGTGAATATAACTTAACTACTATGAATGACTTGATTGAGATAGTTTTGCACCTATGGGATCTGATGTTTGACACACAGTAGGAAAGGTCTAAGAGATTTATTTGCTTCTATCTCCCTGTGCTGGGTGGTATATGCTGAGCAGGGCAGGCTCATGCACATTCGACCTGCAGTTAGGAAATCCATAGGCAGCAAGTATTGTCATTTTTGACTGCTGGCCTCCTCTAGAAAGGTGCTTCAGAAATTGCTCTCACCCATCAATGCTTAGTCCACCAGTTGCCTTTGAACTACACATGGAAAGGTACTGCAACATCAATAAGAAAGCACTCCCGCAGTCAGGAAGCCTGCCCTCCTACCTAAGGTCTGCCTCTGGCTGATGACTGCCAATCTCTCATATTTTTTCAAGCCGCTTTCCTTGAAAGAATTTGGGGTTTTTGCCTGTCCCAGATCACAGCATCCTTAAAGCAAACCTTCCACATGTCATTCTGTCAGGGCTTGTGTTGGTACCCGTGGCTTGAATCTTCAGTATACTTTTACTTTTTTTCCCAACGCCTACCTGCCCATCACCCTGTGTTGTCATTGCTGCTTACCACACATCTACAGATCTTGCTGACACACTGGGAATTTGAGGTATTTCTCTGGTTGTGATTAGAATGGACATTGTGTAGTTCATGTTCTTTCTATTATTAAAGATGACACCAAATCAGACCATGCTACAACCTGTTTCAATCCCTACACATTCTCCTGTTAGTCTCATCCTAACACTCACCCTTTTACCAGGGGCTATAGGCTCTGTGTGATCTGTCTCTCCCTAACTTTCCAGCACCAGTGCCCATGAGTACCCTACCCTGAACAGAATCCTTCATCCACACTGGTCTTCTTGCCCATCCTTGGGCTTATACACGCCCCATCTCAGAGGCTTTATGCTTCAGGCTTCCACTGCTGGACTTCTAACCCTAACATCTGACCCCTTCCCCTGTCAGCTGGTCTTAGCTCAGATCAGCTGGTCTGTGAGGTAGCTGTGGCCATCCCATCTGAAGAGCCCTGGAAGTCACTGTGCAACCATCTTCTTTCCTCATTACTTTTGTTCTTTGTCACCTTATGACAAGACCTTGTGATAAGGACTAAATTGTGTCCTTCCAAAATTCATGTTGAGATCTTCACCCCCCACTTCCTTAGGATGTGATAGGGATTTTAAAGATGTGATTAAGGTAAAATAAGGTCATATGATAAAATAAGTTTAATCCAATATGACTGAATTAATCATGAGACAAGATTAGGGCACAGATATCCAGAAGAAAGTAAAGTGAGGCAGCCATCTGTAAACCAATAAGAAAGGCCTCAAAAGAAATCACCCCTAATGACTCCTTGATCTTGAACATCTAGCTTCCAGACTGTGACAAAATAAGTTTATTCCGTCACAGTTCTAAACTACCCAGGCTATAGTATTTTGTTATGGCAGCCCTAGAAAATTAATAATCTTTATTTCTTCTTTTCCTTTTCTTTAATATTCTTTACTTTTAAAAAAGCTTTTGGTTCACAGCAACACTGGGTGAAAGGTACAGATATTTTCCATATGCTCCCTGCCCCCAAATGTACATAGCCTTCCCCCCCAACAGCCTCTACCAATGGTATGCTTATTATAATTGATGAACGCATATTGCACAGTGATCACCCAAAGTGCATAGTTTACATTAGGGTTCACTTCCAGTGTTGTATATTCCACAGATTTAAATAACCATCTAATAACATGTATCCACTATTATGGTTTCATATAGAATGGTTTCACTGCCCTAACAAAACTCTGTGCTCTATTCTTCCTTTCCCCCTGCCCCCACATCTCTTGGCAGCTTTTGATCTTTTTATTGTCTCCACAGTTTTGCTTTCTCCAGACTGTCATATTGTTAGAATCACACAACATGTAATCTTTCAGACTGGTTTCTTTCACTTAGTGGTATGCACTTAGATTTCCTTCATATTTTCTAATAGCTTGATGAATAGCTCTTTTCCTTTTAACATTGAGTAATATTCAGTGTCTGGATGTACCACAATTTATTTATCCATTCTTCTATTGAAGAGCATTTTCGTGGCTCCCAAGTTTGTGTAATCATGAATAAAGTTGCTTTTATAGCATCTGTCTACAGGGTTTTCTGTAAACATGTTTTCATCCTCTTTGGGTCAATGTCAAAGAGTGTGATTGCTGGTTAGTTTGACAAGAGTGTGTTTAGTTTTATAGTTTAATATTGCAAGATGGCTGCACCATTTTGCATTCCCACCAGCTCTGAACAACAGTTCCTGTTGTTCCACATCATTGCCAGCATTGCCAGGTGACAGCATTCTGGACTTGGCCACTCTTGTATATATGTGATGGTATTCCATTGTGTCAATTTGCCTTTCTCTAATGACATGTGATGTTGATATATGTTATTTTGTTTACTTTTTCCCTTATTAGATTATAAGTTCCATGAGAGCAGGAACAATATTATTCACTGTTCTATCTTTAGTGCCAATAATAATTCCTGACACCCAGTAAGCTCTTTATATTTTTGAGGGGTTGAATGATGCAGTCAGGGACCTGAACCTTTGCTTATCAAGTTATATTTGGGTATGCATTAAATATTTCCCATTATTCATCAAGTTAAAAACAGAATTTCTTACCTAAAGCATTGCTTCAAAACTTGGTCATGAGGGCTGAAGCTTAGATCTTTTTGCCCCATTTCCATTTCACAACTGTTTCATTAATTCTTCTGTTTCATTAATTCTTTCATTTTCCATGCCCTTTCCTCAGTTCTCTCAATTTATTTTTAGTGACTCTAGCTTCCATCTTGTATCCTACTCCTCTGAATGCCTGGGCCTGGGTGGTTAGTGCCACAGGTCCTGCCCCAAAGACCCTCAGCTTCTGTGCCGAGAGCATCAGTGATAAGAGGTGGACCCTCTAGGAGTTAGAGGAAGTTGGAGACCAAGCACTTTCTCACCATCTCACCATCTCATCACTTTCTCACCATTTCTCACCTAACAGGAAATGCAAATTGCTGGAGTGGTGCACAACCTAACAATTCTCTCCTCACTGGGCACATGTGTTTCTGCAACAGACATTTATTGTGTCACAGGACAGCCAAGGCCTGAAGTGAGGCTTCAGGAATATTGACTTTATGCCACTTATTTTGTTTAATGCCTCCAGATCTATTCTTTGCCCTGCTCTGCACAGTGAAATACTGAACCGTGCAGTGGACATCTCCTGGGCAGCTTTCTGGCTGAGCCCAGTCATCAGGTGGCACCACAAAGCAAGATGTAGAGGTATCAGGGTGTCTGCACCCCATTCAGGTTTACAGCCCCACAGGGTGACCTTACCTCCATAAGACTCCCTCTCAGTGAGTCTGGTGTCTGCTGACGGTGGCAGTGGTTTTCCAGGCTTGCCAAACTCAGGTGCTTTCTAGTTTGTCCTGTAGGTCAGTCTGTGACTCTAACACTAGACCTTTTATTGAAGTCCTTCAACTCAATCACCTGACAGTGACTTTTGGTACCCATGAATATAAGCTTTACAAAAGTTAAAAAATATCGGTGTTTAGGAATGTTTTGTTCCCTCATGTGACAGCTCTGCCTCCAAGACAATTGGTTCTGTGAGACCAGCAATGTCCAAGTACATCCTCCTGTGTACGCCTCCCCTGCTTCATTGTCTTGCCCTCTTTCATGATGGCGTTGTTGCTACTCTTCCTGCTGAAGCAAATGCAGGGTTGGTGGAAACAGAATTAGGGGGAAGAAATAACATATGCCTGGGTTGGATATGGCAGCCCCGGCAATAAGGAAGAGGCCAAAGAGAAGCTGGGTTGCATCGTGGCCATGTGGGAGAGATGCTCCCAGTGTTAGACTATCCTGTTACAGAACTGGAAGAGCTCATGGTTTCCCAGTTGATGTATTTTCCTATGGTATATCTTTTTGTGCCTCACAGAAATTTTAGTGGTTGCATTTACTAGAATAACTTATGCTTACAATCAGATTGTTGTTGGGAATGGTTGTAATATAAGATTTTAAAAATGGGGTTCCTGCTTCATTTTTTATAATATTGGTGGTAGCACTGGAGTGTCTGGTTGGATTTTTGTGCTATGTTTAAGGTTTTTGAGATACTAGATGACATGAATTCAGAAGAGAAGAGTTGCTTAGGGAAGACAGAGTTTCACAGCAAAGATAGAGAAAGAGGATAAAAGTCTAACAATATGGGGTGCAGGCCCCCATCAGTAAGCTCCTCTGAGACAACATGAAGACAGGCAGTTTCATGTGCTTTGGGCTGTAACATAACACAACTCTTTTGGTGATGGTAGAGATCATGGGCTTGAGGAGGCATATGTGAAATGACTGGGAAGACATGAGCCCTGATATAACCCCAGCCAGGAAGGTGTGATGTATTTCCAACATGAGCTGGTTAGCACTTTCAGTAAAGGACACTTACACTGAACTCTTAAGACTTATCTTTATTATGAAAGTGTTTTCAAAGTAAAATGATCCTCATAATAATGATTGCTTCCAGAGATCAAGAATGAATAATTATATTTTCATATAAAAATCAGCAAAACACAATAACAATACATGAAATAATTCTAATTGGCTAACAGTACATCATTCCATTTCTGACAGAGATGCTCAAGCACTGAATTGTCCTAAGAAAACAAGTAAGGTTTCTGCTACTTATCCTATTTTTCACTGAAAATTGAAAAAAAAAATCAAATCCAAAAACTAACCACCACCCTCTTCCATGACAACAAATGGCTGTGGAGGTAAATGACTATTATGTGGGCAGAGTTGATGACAATATCAAGCAAGGAGCTGAGGGGCTTTAGGAAACTTTGGGAAATCAAACTTGATTTCCCAAAATTTAATGTTTAAATTAATGAAGCTCTAAGATAAAGTTCCAGAATCATCACATAACTGCTCCTATTACAGAGCTAATTTTTTTTTTTTTTTTTTTTTTTTTTGTCAGCTCATCTTTGAAACTCCTTCGCTTTTTAAGGGCAGCTTTACAACGAGTTTAAAACAATTGCTGCAGATAAAAAGGACAAAAAAAAAAAAAAAAAAAAAGGAATAAAATCTGATTTTCACCTGACATAGAAACCACACTACCAGCCACTGTTCCCTGGTTTCCAGGCCACACAACTGACCTGGGAAACCTAGCTCTCATGGACCTGTGTTATGGAAGCATGCACTCATGTGCACCATACTTTTCTTTTGAGAAAAATGGGACCAGGCAGGAGGAGGGGTGAGTATATAGTCGATGCAAAGGCTATTTAAAAATCAAAAGCAGAACAGTGACAACCTCTTGGCTTTCTTTTATGGAGAGTTCCAGAAGGTTGAAAGGAACGTGAGTAAATGAGATCAACAAGACAGATTTAGGCTAACTTCCTGGGCAATCCTGAGAATGCCCAGTTTTGGGGAGACATCTGGATGAAAAGACTTTTGAAGTTTCTTTGACACAGGGTCTCCTGTGTGCCCATTTGGTAGTGCATTTCTTTCAAAGGCTTTGGGTTGAAATTAAGTTGGAACTACTTGGAAAGGACCAAGGTTCTCCTTTGGATGTCTGCAGAGCTCATTAACAATATTTGTGATGCTTTAATGTTCTCCAATACAATTTTCTCCATGAAAAGCAGCATCAGGTATGCTACCTCTAAATAATTTATTAGAGGAGTTGAAATAGCAGAGTGGACAGGGCTCCTCAGTACCCTCTGAGCATTCCCTAGGGGTGGGAGGTGCTGTGCACACAAAGGAAAATCCTAGGGACCTTCTCTGGCCTATCACTAGGAAGAGGTAAAAGGTGGCAAAAGAACTAGTGCTAATTACTGCACAGCAATCTGAGAATGGCACAGTTTCATTCCAAGAGAGACCTCAACTGATTCTGGGGACATCTTTATTTAAGAAAAATATCTTGCTGCCTTTTCTCCAAGAACTGTGATTAGCTGGTACAGTGGTGCACACACCTGTAATCCCAGGGGCTCAGGAGGCTGAGGCAGGAAGATCTCAAGTTCAAAGCCAGTCTCAGTAAAAGTGAGGTGCTAAGCAACTCAGTGAGACTCTGTCTCTAAATAAAATACAAAATAGGGCTGGAAATGTGGCTCAGTGGTTGAGTGCCCCTAAATTCAATCCCTGGTACCTCCCCTGCCAAAATAAAGAACTGGGATTAATGAACTGCTTGTGATTATTTCTTCTGAGTCCAGCTAGATAGCAAGGGCAACACAACTAGAGCTCCCTGCATCTTTTTGCAAACAAGTTACTTAAACCTGAAAGTGCCATGTGATCATTTCTCATCAGGCTGAGTTAGATCTGATTTGATTTTTTTTTTTTTTTTTTTCTTATTGGGATGTTAGGAACATTTCTGGGCTATTATTATTTAACTACAAAGTAGAAAGCAGTCAAAGATAAGGAAATTAGCAAGCTTATTAGAACCTTAAGAACTCAAATATCACATGAAATGTAAACATTTAACCTTTTATTTCCAAATAATTTCTTGAAATCTCTCTGGATATATTGACACCATCACACAGACTGATAAAACCTTTGGAATTATTCCATCTACTTTTTATACTTCAAATTAAGAAATACTCAAATATGCAGGCAACTTTGGCATTGATGTTTCTAAGATAGGGACAAAATTAACTACTAATACAAAATCATGAATAGACAGGGGTCATCATGAGCAGGCATAAATTTCTCTCTGAAGAGCTTTTTAGCAAAGACTTAGGAAGCTGAAATGAAGTTCCGCTTTTTACTAAGCCCAAGCAATATGATATTTAAATACAAAGTAGAAGATTCAGATCCTTTCTACCTAAGAAGAAGGAATTCAATTTGCTCAAATTCAAACTCTATCAAATATATTCATATGTTGCTTAACAACAGAGACACGTTCTAATAAGCGTGTCAGCAGGCAATTTCAATATTACACATACATCAGAGTATTCTTACATAAACCTAGATAGTACAGCCTACGCACTGAGGCTATATTATAATTTTATGGGCTCCCAGTCATATATGTGGCTCATCATTGACCAAAATGTTACCACATGGTGCATGACTGTATTCAGTGGAAAGTTTGGCAACAGAACTGGACGTTTTGAGGTTCACTTGCCATTTTGACTAAAGATGACTTGATCTGATCTTGCTCTTGCCTACCTTTTCTGCCTCATTCATTTTTGTCAGATACTGTGGCATTTTCTGATGGAAGCTCAGGACACCATCTGTGTGACAGCCCACCAGGAGTAGGATGTTAATAAAACCTGGGGCAAATGGCAATCATCTGCATTTTTACAACAAACACTTGAATAACCCCAAATACTGATAGTTGCTCCTCTACTCTTTCAATATCCATAGGACTAAATTTGGAAATGTGAACTGTATTTGGCTTCTGTGTGACCTCAGGCACTCTATGACCTATATTTCACCATGTATGGCCCTGTTGCAAAGATAATGAATGGGTTCTACTACTCTCAGCTGTGTAGGGAGCAAGACCAAAGGAGAAGAGTGTACATGGTGGATGATTTTTATGACAATAATATGGATAAAGATGAATTCGTAATATTTTGGTTTTATCAGTTTTTGGAGAAACATACATATACATACAACAAATCACAGACTTTTATATCATGTATTAACCCGAGGCCAAATTCTACTTGATTTTCTACTTTTCACCCCACTAAGAGATCTAGAAAAGCTATTACATTGGAGATTAAAATATTACTTTTTCTAGAGTCCTTTCTACATACTCCTTGGTACCTGGGGAAGGTCTGAATGTGACCAGGAGAAAGGAGACATCACCACAGGCTAATTAACGAGAAACAACACTTTCACTAACCTACAGCTGAATTTACAAAATACACCTCCAAAAACTATGGCCTGGCACAGGTGAATAAGATACCTTGCGTAGTGTTCTTTCAAGCCTTATCAGGCCAACATAGGAGAGCAGTGAACAGAGATACATTTTGTACACATAGAAAGTCTACCCATTCCATTTTAATTAGTCAAAAGAACAATTTGCCCTAACATATATATTATATATATACATATTATATACACATAATATGTATATATATAATCTATAGACATGTGGAAGACTGTGTTAAATTGATCCAATCAGTCAGAAAGACTGAGTGTCCCCAGTCCTCCTTGTAAGTTACTTCTGAGAAAAACAAAAGATTGTTTAGATTTGCCTTTGCTAAGGACAGGAATCAATTTACTTCATCTTATGCATCTCTTCTAAATCTTTAATCTACAAGCCGATCCTGACACCATTCTCCTGTGCTGAAGTGTGTCATATGGTTCGAACTGGGACATGTGGTGGTTTTTGAGTTCATTCCATCCATGCAGAGGACTTTCCCAGACACTAAAGTCAGGTGAATATGTTCCATGCCTTGGTTGATTAGAAACTTCCACCTTCCCAAAATTCAGCTACATTACACCTGATCTTACTTCTTATAAACTGCTTTTGAGCAGGTATTTTGATGACTAAGTAATTTAGGTGTTTTATGACTGGTCTTATAATCTCAACCATCCACAAATTACACTCCTAGACATTTGTCTGTCCCATAAAATTAAATGACAAGGCTCCACAAGCAGAATGAGTTCACTGTTCCTATACAAACAGACATACTTCCAAGCCTCTTCAGTTATTACTATGGACCATGCCACAAACATATGGTATTGTAAGGGGAAGATCTAATATTACAGTGAGAGGTTTTGGGGAATATCCTTTTAGCTACAGATTCACAAGGTGCAAATGTGGGCACAAAGATTTAAGTTTTTCAAAAAATCGAGTTAGATGTGAATGGTCCTGAGCAACGGACATGCACTCTCTAGGTTTTGCTGTTGTCTTCACAGTGCTCTGATTCTCTCATTCATATTACTGAATTTTTGCTTGGGTTCCTGTTTTAGGTGATGACTTTTTTGATTTGTAAAATAAGTATTTATGATCCCATTGTATTCCCTCTTATTAAAATTTAGAAGAAAAGAGATAAAATCTTTGGTTTACGTGTATGATTTGTTATCCATAAACAAATAACACTGCTGTAGAGGATGCTTATGAAGACTTATAATTCAGTAATTTTCCTCATCACTCATATTGCCATTGTCCAATTAGACTTTCTGTCGTCTTTCTGGGAATATCTCCATGTGAATAAAATTCTTGGAAATAAATAAGTCTTCAAAGAAGCAAATAAAAAGGACTTGGAGTGCAACACTGCCCAGTTTCTAGAAACAAGAAAGTCGTTGTGGGTTAAGGAGAAAAGTAAAGGGCCAGTCTTCCCTTGGCTTCATTTTGCCTGGCAAAATAAAAACATCAAGTCAGATACCAGAAAGGCTTTTCCATGAGAGCTGATTGTAAGAAAGTGCTTTGCATTGGAAGTGGCCCTTACCAACTCTTGAAAGACTCCTTTTTCTGTCCCCAAATACACTTGGCTTCTTTTCTCCTGAGGTGACAGAAGACTGTGCTAATCACAAGGGCAGTGGCAAAACCTGGTTGAAATCAGTTGCTCTCTTCATTACATCCAGAACACTGAACAAATTCCCAGGGTTAACAGTGATTTCTTTATTTGTAACCATGAGCTTAAGGAGACATCTTCCTTCTGCGTCAGAGCCTTCACCTCACCACAGAGAGTAAAAAACTGTAAACTACAAGGCTAAAGCTCAAATGGTCACAACACTCAGTGAAGAAATCTTGGCTGCGTGCACAAGAAATGAAGTCTATTTCAAAGCTATGTGATGCAAATTCAAAAAAAGTCCCCCAATAACATCTTGTTTAACTTGAAGTGCTAAGTGACCATGACGAGTGACAATTTAAAAACTTAGTTCATCCTTTATACTTTACACTGGAGAATGGTCACCAAGCTGTATAGGCAACTTCAAAATGGGTAGAGTAACACAAAGAAAGCAAACCTATTTGTAGTTCTTGGATAATTTTGCACTGGATTTTGCTTGTGCTAAGTAACAAACTAAGCTGAGGCTCACAGCACACTGGACTACAGCAAGAGAGAAGGGTAGAAGCAGATGGAGCATCTCCTTCACTGTCATGAACCCGGAGAGTAAAAGGAGTGAGGAAACCCTTTTTTGTCCACAGATTTACAAACAAATACAAAAAATAAATAATATTCTAAGACATTACAAATGCAAATACTGTTCCCTTGTGTCAATTACATACAGCATGCCTACATATAGAGAATGATATTTCTTCTTCATTCACAAACAGGACATATGGCAGTGCACTATTCAAAATGCTTTGATAATCCTAATTTTTGTTTCTGGTGCTGAGATATTATGAAAGGAACTGCATTTGCAACTTATTAAATACTTCCAGGAGCAAACAGTTCACTTTGTTCGGGATGTAGAGTTTCGAGTAATTAATCATCCATGGAGCAAGGACCGGTCAGGAGATACCCATTGGTACCACCGGTCCCATTGGTAGTTGTAGCGTGGGGGTTCTTTCCCGGAGGTTCCGAGTCCTCCTCATCTGAGCTAGACTCAATATCACTTCGATCATCCTTGGACACCTGTAGACACAAGAAGGTGACTGTAACCAGCTTCTAAGAAACCTGTTGAAATGACATGTTCAGAAGCACATATAATCATCTATGAAGGTAAACTGATCCAAATGTTAAAAAAACAAAGAGGATAAGAACATTGCCATAGTAATACATTCTCTCTCACTGGAGAGATACAATTTGAGTGACAAAGTCAGTTATAAAGAAAAGTAGGTGCATTTAAGAATCACAAGGTTGAACTTGCTGATCTCTTTATAGTATCTTTGGATATGGAAAACATGAATCCTGCTCTTACTCAAAAGTGGCTTACTATACTATGGAATGGCACCACAGAAACTGGGTACAAATGAATCAATTTACTTTCTAATGACTTCTTTTCCTAGAGAATTATTTAAAGTCAGCTCTCAATTAACCACAACTAATAGAAATACTCACTAGTTCAGATCATTATAAAAAAATCATTCCCATTTGGTTTTGTAATACACTGTTTGATGATCTAATCTGCTTTTCTGTCTGCTAATATTAGCAATTTTGTTTTATACATCACATAACAACTAATGGCATCAGAAGCCATTTTAAGAACATTCTAGGTGAGTCTAGCTTATGCTATTTCCAGGGAAAAATTCACTGCCCAGATCCTCAAGAATTGACCAATTTCTTGAATCAGTAGTGCCAGTTTCTTCAATCGATTAAGACATAAATCTGTATGCTACCATAAAGGATGAAAAAAATCCTACTATCTAGCAAGGAAGTTATTTGGAGGAAATTAAGGAAATACTGTATTGTTTTTAAAACTAAAGAGCTTGAAACTCCTATTCCATAAATCTAAATTATGGTCAGCATTTTCCCCCAGATCTTAATATCTTTAAATAACTGAGCCTAGTTCACTTAATTTTTAAGTGGGGTGGCCAAAGGGACCTCTTGGTGTAGCTTCACAGAATTTTCCTAAACTGGCATCCTGCAATTTTCTAGGGGTTGGGTCGGGGAGACTGCAGCATCTCTGGTAGGTATTTCAGAATTAACTGGGGCTTTTTAACATCATATCTTCTACTGTGCCATCACCACACCAACCTGAGAACCCTGGAATCTACCACCTGGGGAGCCACCATTACTGTGAGAGAATGTCATCTCTCATGGTTGAGGAGGGGACAGGAGAAAGTAAATGCTGAGAACTACTGCTCCATTCCAACCAGTGGTGGAGTAAGTATCAAACAAATGAACCTCACTCTGGTGCCCCTGGAGATGACACTGAACTCACACAGACCACTCTAAAAGAACTCAGATACTGAGACACCAACATGACGGAGAAGATACCAGCTTTAAAAACATGGGTCACAGAGACGGCATCATTGTAGATCTCCATTATGTTTTTAAGTCCATTAGTCATAAATTAAGCTGCTAGTAGAAAATTCCAGTTGCAGAGAGTGATGAATTTACATTTGCATGCCTAGTAAGATTATTTTTAATTGCATTTGGAAAAATCTACACTTATGTTACCTTCAAAGGAAGGACAATTTAGATATAATAAGGAATAGAAATCAGAGGGAAGAGGATACATCTGGTGGAAACAGCAATGCAATAAAGACATATATCATTTAATCCAGCCCCTTTGCATCTTTTGTTATTATCATGCTGACGGTATTGTGCATGTTGATTTAATCTGTATCCAAATGAGCATAAGGATATTTTTAGGCTGGGTGTATGTGCCTGTAATTCCAGCAGCTTGGGAGGCTGAGGCAGGAGGATTGTGAGTTCAAAGCCAGCCTCAACAACTTAGCAAGGTCTTAAGTTGCTGAGACCCTGTCTCTAAATAAAAAATAAAAAGGACTGGTGATATGTGACTCAGTTGTCCCAGGGTTCAATTCCCCATACTAAAAAAAAAAAAAAAAAAAAAAGAAAAGAAAAAGAAAAAAGAATATTTTTAATAGAACTACATGTTCATTTTAAAGTGTAAGATGTCACAGGAATACATAAACTTAAATTTCTAAACAATTAATTGATCAAAAAAAATATTTTGGGCTTACGTGGGAACTGGCTTCACTGTACATGACTAGATGCCTTGACTCCCCTGGTGGAGGGGCCAGCTCTGTGAGGCTTCATGAAGCCAAGGGGCCCAAGGGCTGCCTGTGGCTGTGCAGATCTGGCAGACAGCTGATGCCCAGGCCTCTGTTCTGCAAGACTTTGATCCTCTCCCCAACTCTTCAACTAGTTTTATTTCTCCTACTTCACTTTGGTCTATTTCTGTGTTTTGGCCAACATGTTAAACACCAATGAAAGAAATTCCTCTCCTCCCCTGTTGGATCATGCAAAATTTAACAGACTGCAGGCTCACACCATAGGGCACTGCCAGAGCTGTTCCTAGAGTCCTTTGTAGCTGATGGAAACCATGCCTCACATGAAGCCCTGAGTGAGTGCTAACAGATGAGACAGACAATATGCATGAAACAAAAGCATTCAGGGGTCCCTGCAACAGGTATGTGGCACCCAGGTAAGGGAAAGAGAAAGTATGAGAAACTTACATGTAAAGGGTTCCACTTCCCAGCCTTCCAGGATGGCAGGAGGAAGAGAACAAACAATGAAGTAAGAAAATGTCATAGAGAACAATCTGGAAAAGTTACTGTTTTACACAAAGGGGCTGAGGCTCAAGAAACTTTAAGGAAGCGTTAAGCAAGTCAGCCTCATGAGTCCACTTGCAATCAAAGAGATTTAACTAAATGTTGCTGGACAAGTAAATCATGAATATATTTATTTTTCAATTTGGGAGATATTTTTTTAAATTGGCATACTGCACCAAGTAACTCTTCTCAAAAAAGGAAAGAAATTATCAAATTTCTGTTCCATATAAATATAGTCAGAGAAGGACCAAGGGAGACAGAGAAGAAGAGAAAGGACACAACAAATAATATATCATCATTAAAACTAAACCTGCACATGTAGATCACTGGGCATCAACATTAAAGCAATATAAAGACTTCAAAAGTGAATTAAAAGGGAAAAATAATTTAGTTTATATTTTTATGTGGCTTTGCTCAAATTGAAGACATGACATAGATTTCAATGAAATCTGAAATAATAGTTGTTTCAGAGAACAAAACAAACCAACCTACAAAATTTTCTGGGACATATCAGAAGTGAATTTTAGCTTACCTTGCCTTTTGAAACAGCTTTGCAAGCTATTTTTACAATCAGGTAAGACCAGAAGCAGTTCAACCCTTGTATTAGCAACAGCAGGAGGTTAAAAACCCACCAGGAAGGGTAAGGTCCAACGATCTCCCAGCTCTCAAATAATGTGGTGTTTAACACCCTAAGAAGAAGAAGAAGAAAGTGATTACTGAACTTCGCATTTCACTTTGCTCTCCAAGGAACCCTGGTGACATCTCGGAAGCACAAGGCCAACAACTCCCCAAACCACTCCCTTCCAGGAAAGATGGTCTGAAGGCCGAGCAGGTCCTTGGAAGAGTTGTTGCCTGGAGCACTGGCCGGGTGGTTTGGTTTGCATTGTAATTCTAGCTCCAATACTGTACTTTTCCCTGTTCACTTTTTACAAAATTGTGGCACGATACATTAACATGAAATTTACCATCTTAACTATTCTTAAGTGACATTCAGTGGCATTAAGTCAGTTCCCCTTGTGGTGTCATGGTCACCCCATCTATCATCACAACCCTTCATCTTGCAAAATTGAGAGTCTTGCAAAACTGATAACCCCCGGCCCCCAGCAGCCAACCACCGTTCTACTTGCCATCTCTGTGAACCTGCCATCTCTGGGTGCCACACTGCAGGTGAATGGAATCACATAATCGCTGTCATTTTGTGACTGGCTTATTCACTTAGCATAATGACCTCGAGGTTCACCCGAGTTTCAGCCAGCATCAAGATTTCCTTCCTTTTCAAGGCCGAGTTATGTGTATATGCTACATTTTGCTTACCCATTTGTCTGTCAGTAGACACTTGGTTGCTTCCACCTTTTGGCTAAACAATGCTGCTAAGGCAGGGGTGTACAATATCTCTTTTATTGTGCGTATCTTGGGTAAAAGCCCAGAAGTAGAATTGCTGGGTCATTTGATTTCCCTTTCACTGTTGTCACCATTTCTTCCATTCATTTTCACTCTTGTTGGATGCAATTCTACATCTACCTACTTGTTAAAAGACCTGCATGGTTTTTAAAGTTGCTCTTGGTCCTTCAGTAAGTATAATACCACTCAATAATATTAAGAAAAAAAATTAATCCCAGAAACATGAGTTCAATGCAAACTGCTTGCCACACACTGTGGAAATTAAGGTATGTGGGGGATCAAGGCTTATACCTAGTGTGTGGGGGCAACTAGAGGACCCTTAATTTTGCAAGTCTGGGAATTTTCCTGGGAAAGAATTGACAATTGAAAGACATCATTTTAAAGTGAGGTCTTAAGTATTCAGAGGATTTTTTTTAGACAAAAATTATTAGAGCATAATGAAGTGTTAAGTTTTAAGAGTGTGTAGGAGCATTATATGAGTTAGGGGACATTATTTGAAGTAGCTGGCACTCTATCATCCACCAGCATCCCTCGATGGAGCAGCCACTGGAGCAGACACATGGGGCCAGCCCTAGAGCCTGCTCGGGTCTCTGTCTGTGTCTACTGCCACGTCCCTAGAAGATAACTTACGTCTTCTGACCTATACTGCTGCCCAGAGCAGCATGGCGCTCACATAATTTTGGAATTGCTTTTTCCCCTGCTCTGTTCCTCAGCAGTCATAGGGCTGGTTCAGAGATCTCAGGATGGTCACAAGAAAACTCATCTAAGCACATTTTACCCCTGCACTGCAACACATCACTGGGACCAATCTGATGCTATAGGATGGGCAAGGTGGAGGACACTGCTGGCTGAGGGGGTTGGACCAGAAGCTCTCAAATCTACGACATGGACCACTCATACAAGAACCGAAGGCAATACAGAGAATTCCAACCTAAGAAACGGTGTGATGAGGGCTTAGAGAGAGGTTAAGGAAAGTACTTCATGGAGTCATGAAACACAAAGAGCCCTGAGGCAACTGGGATAAGAGGTCAAGAAAAAAAGGAAGAAAAATGCACATAAACAGGTTCCTTGCCCTCAATTTCAGCAACCCCATTTATAGATTAAAATAAGATTAACCGTTTATTTTTAATCCTGCTATACGTTATACTAGTCATCTCTAAAGAACAATGCATAACAAACATATGTCCCTAAATGATAAACAATAGTATGGAATTAAACTTGACAATTTGCTAAAATATAGTAATGCATGATAGACTAGTATTCACTCAGAGGAAGGACTTATATTAAATTAATATAACTTTCATATCCATTGGTCAAATCAGTACAACTTAATTATTTCAATTGCCCCAAAGATACTTGGTAATGTTAAATTCTCCACTCTTGATGTTTAAAAATTAGAACTCAAAGGACTATGATTTTTAATTATTTCATACCAGTATATTAATAAACTCCAGAGTTACTTCCTTTGAAATCAAGAACAAACCATGGACAGCCAGTTTAGCCATTATTATTTAGCAGTATCCTAGAAGTTCTGGTCATAGAGTATGGCAGGAAATGAAAGACTTCATTTCAAATAAAATGTCTATAAACATTTTTAAAACAGCAAATGATTAACATATCCCCTAACACAGAATGGCTAATAAATGTTTTCATTCTAATTTCAGAAATTGTGAAGTCAAAGTATCAAATATGTTTCAAGAGTTTCTAATGCTAGAGGAAAATTCATGGTATCAAACTTAACTCCATGAAATACATGTGAAGAGAGAGAGAGAGAGAGAGAGAGAGAGAGAGAGAGAGAGAGAGAGAGAGAGAGAGAGAGAGAGAGAAATAATTAGAAAAAAATATAAGCCATTTGTGAAAAGGGGTACATTAGGAAAATGCCCATAATGCTGCCTTGATTATTGTATAAGAGGCAGTGATTCCTTTAAATGCCAGCTTGCAGGCCAGGGGACAAAAGAGCTAAACAAGGCTCAACTTGTGCAATGTGGGAACACCAGCACACCTTACACTTTTATCTCTGACACCTTGCAAAGCACCTAGAAGTAACGTATTTGCTAGCCATGTTTGTTGACTGAATGTGTGTCTGCTTATCCAACAATCCAATAAATAAATATGTGCAAGAAAGCTCTGAAATAACAACTTTATTTCAAAACTAGCTGTTTCTTGACATATAACTATACATTTTGATGTCCAGAAAGAACTTGGTTTCATTTGAATGGAAAGTGGTCACATACAATAGCAACAGTGATTGCATTGTGCTATTCATTATTAAAGGCTTGGGTGGATTATAAGCTGAGATCCTTTTTCACCATTATGAATCCAGGACAGATGCTACTGCTTGGCTTAATTTGAACAGGGTGTCAAAGCAGCTGCAGGCAATAAGGCATTCATATTCATTCTGAAATGCTGCATCAGAATTCATCAGCTTGGCCATGACAGTCAGTGGCACCTCTAAGATGTCACAGAATTTCTTTGAAAATCGCTTTGGCTGCTTGCAGTAACACTTGGGAAAATACGCTCACTACACTGCATAGATGTATCTCTCAGTGAAAAGGTAGGTAAGAAAAATATTAGGAATTTCCACTGTGGAGGGAGAACATTGACACCAGGACTCTGCAAAACAGTAAAGCCAGAATGTTTAGAAACCTTACAACTATTACAATGGTGACTTATAGGATTTTTACCCTTGGATTTGGGGCCAGGAGTATGTACTTTAATGATGCCATGATAAATCTCTGGTGGCAGAGTTCAAAATGGCAGTCATCTCTGAGGGAGGACTGAGGGGAACAAGGGGAATGAGGCTGCTGGGATGCTGGAAACTTCCATATCTTGATCTAGGTATGAGTACATGGATTATATACATGTGAAGAAATATAAATGTAAAATGTATCAAGCACCAGGCTACATTCTGAAGGTTCATGCTCTCTACTGCATGTGTGACCCATACCTCAATAGACTAAAATGGAAGAAAGCACTCTGTGGGCCAAACAAAATACTTGTACACTGTCGGCTTGCAACTTATTAGCTCAAATTATTACTATAATATCAGTGCCACCCCCACTAGAATTTGTGATCAACATAATGATTCTAAGAAAATATATCATTTTTGTTTCCTAAATAATAATTATATTACAGTGTCAAACCTCTACTGCAGCTTTACTGGAGTCATACAGAATCTGGAGGCAGACCATTTTTCTTTCTCTTCACGTTAGGCTTCACATAACCACGAGATGGCGCACCACCCATGCACAAAGCAAGCTCAACGGGACCTGTTCTGCCAGAACATTTTGCCAGGGGGGAGCCCCAGCACAGAAACCACTTGATCTCCAGATTATGTCATCCCTTCTAAAAATCCCATCAACTAATGGGATGAAGGAGCTCCAGGCTGAGACTTTTGCTCCCTGCATGACTCTTGGCAGAAATGGATACCTGCTGGGCAAGGCTGAGCTCAAGCAATTCACTGGTGATGTGCAGATACATTACTTTCCACCCCAGTAACTTAGTCTTAGTGGGTTATTTTAACAGCTGCCTAATGAATCATAAGAATTTAATTTGGCTATGCCCTAGAGTTAGTTTTATTCATTCTCACCTTTTGTGAATTCATCTTAGATTTGATTATCACAGAAATATTATACAGGAGTTGTGGCAGTAGGATGCATACATTCATGCAGAAGAGTTTACAACCTCTTGTTAAACAAAGAAAACAGAGTAGTCTCAGTTTTATATGTAATTTAAGGCTGTATTCATTTGCATTCTAAGCAGCGGTGTGACTTAAATCATTCTCCCTTCCCCTGAAGGACTGGGACTCAAGAAGTTTCATAATATCAAAACGCAGCATGAAAAGATCTCCATTTCTCATTCAGAAAAGCCAGCTCCGATGCTTAATTTCATTCATTCTTATTGCATTTTCCAAGTTAGAGTTTAATTCTGCTGTGGTTTATAAAGCTGGATGAACATTCTCCCTCTCAGCACCATACATCTTTTAAAATACTGGCGATACACAGAGTGGTAATTGAGATATTAAAGAGAGCCCAGGTGGTTTCAGTGTGTGAATGAGTTACAGGTAGATGTTCTTGATGAGGTCATGGCAGGTGACCAAAGCTTTGCCTCTGTCCTTTTCCCCTACCAGAGTTCTGTCTGAGCTTGAGGTGAATGTTCTATTTTAAAACCCCACAATAATTAGACTCACATCAAGTATCCAAAGACAGCCAAGCTTTCTTCAGGAGCAGGGAGTCAGAGTTAGGAATTGTTCTGAGGAGCGGTACCTAATGCCAGTGAGGAAACCTTGAAAAATAAAACATGCTTTGCAGTCAAGGTTAGACTGTCTTTACTTCAGAGCTTTTGAATGGTTTTGTCATTATTGCCCCAGATTTCAATATATTTCCTCATGTGTGTGCATTTGACCTATGCACAACATAAATAAAAAGTAGATTCTACTCGGAGATTGTCGATAATCTATTAGCATGTTTGCCCATTGTAAAGCACATGCTAATAGAAATGCATTTAAAATTACACTAAAGAGAAATCATGGGCACTTAAAATCTGGAAGTCAGGTAACCAATTCGTTATTACAAGGAAACCTTGTGTACAGTTTCTTGAATAAAGACTCTAGGCCTCAATTACATCTTGGTCAAGGGTTGGTCAGTATAGATTGCTACGAGGCTGAAAGGCATCTTTGCAGTTTGCTGGCTTTCAGTAAGCTTGGATTCTGCACAACACTGGTGTCCTTAGTGTGTTCCCTGTTGGGGAGGACAGTGTCTGGGTAATTTGTGGGTTGGTGCCTAATTCTCCTGAATAATAGTTTCACTTACCTATTAGTCTGTGGCAAACATAGAAGTGATTTTTCTATCCCTGACAGGAATCTGAACCTGAACGTGGCAAACTCTTTCATTTAGAAATGGACATATTAGTTCTGTCTGAATCCCTATCCCAATCAAGCATGGGTCCTATTAGTGTTAGTTCTAGTCAAAGCCCCACCAGACCTACTAATCGGTCTCTGATCACGGCAAGTTTGTAACTGGTGACTTCCTGGTTGGGGCAGAGGTTTTTCTCAAAATGAGTCACTGGCCTCTTGGTGCCCATTTGCTGTCTGCCTATGTTCCTAACCCCTCCCTGCCTGGTCTCCTTTCTATGCTCCTTGTCTCCTAGCCTGAGTCATCCTAGCCAGGGCTGTGTCTTTCAAATATGTCCTGATTCCAGCAGGCTTGTTTTCTGCCCTCTGCCTACATTTTTTGTTGCCTATGGTCTGGTAAACAAACTTTTGCCTGGTTCCCACAACTGTCCTTTATTGAGCAGTTAATAGATGTTAAGCACCATGCCAAATATGTTAGATACATTATTTCATTTTGTCCTTCCAACATTCCTATGAGATTCCCATATAGTATTAATCTTGATACTAGTTAATATCTATTAAAAGTAAATAATATTAATCTTTAACTGTTAACTTATTAGGATTTATATAGTAATTCATTTAATCCTCATGAAATAAGCCCTGTGGGAAAAATTCTACCCCCACCTCCCCAAACATAGGGGGTACACTGTTGATATTCCTATTTTTCAGATGAGGAAACTGAAGCACAGAGAGTATAAATAACATCCCCAAGGTCAAAGATAGTAGGTAGGCAGGGTGGGGGTGAGGAACCAGATTTGGATTTGAACCTCCCTTAATACCAATCTGGGCCCTGGACCCTACTATTTCTGGACTCAATCTCCCAGATCTCTCAGCCTTCACCCATTGATGGCGCTCAGAGCCAGCCCCAACCACACAAGACCAAGTGCACACCTGTAGCTTAGCCTTCACAAAGACCCTTCTGGTCTTTCTCTGCTCTGGTTTCCTGTGATGGGTTATTTTTGGGGCTCATAATCTGGTTTCTAGTAGCCATGTTTCAGGCCCTTCCTGCTTTAAATGACCCATTTGGGTTTATTTAACTGATGACACAAAATCAAAGATCTCTTTCTGAATGCAGCTCAGAAAATGGGAATGCCAGCCCCTTGCCCTTTGCTTGGCTTTTCTCTTCAGAAGGGCTGAGGTTTATGCATATCTTCAAATATCCTTTATTTGAGAAAAGGTTACATAAGGCTGACTTTAGCTGGGCAGGTGGAAATCTGAGAGAGAGATTCCAGGGGCTCATCTCATTCCTCCAATTTTCTAAAAGAGTTTAAAACCATTGTCCCATCTTAGTAGGCAGAATAGAAGAACATGCTCTAAAACCTTCCCAAATGTGCATGCTCCTCCCTTAAAGGACTTATTTCCGCTCATGTCCACTGCAGGGACCACTCCTAGCAGGGCCAATGGCAGGGCACACTCCCTGTGCCTTGATTGCCATGGTTTTCCTTGCTTATGTCTCCTTTTCCCTTTCTTCCCTAGGGATTGTATTTTTTTTTTTTTTTTTCTCCAAAGAAGTGAGAAAATAAAGGCTAAATACACACCAATTTAGAACTCTGGTTTTGTATTATGTGCTTTAGCATTGAAATTGTTAGGTCTAATCAATTAACTGAGTGAAAGCAGAAAAACCTGGTGACTCTTAGAATTCACTGAACCCACTCTGAGGGACTCCACTGGCTTCTGACGTTAGAGTGGGAAGTCCAGCTGCCTGGCAGGAAGGTTCCAGCTACAATGTGACTATTTAAACAGGAATTCAGAGAAGTGGCTCTAGTTACACGCTTCTTGGGAAGAGCTCGCATTTTGGCTTTCCGTTCAGGTCCTTGCTGGGGCTGGGTCATTTGTATTGTCTCATGAACAAGTTAGACAGGGTCCCCGTGTGGGAGAGGCTCTGAGGCCAGAAGAGCCTGCAGGGGTGTGGGGAACATGGCCAGTCCCTTGGTCACAGCCCCTGGGAGTGATATGGCCTGCACTTTCCCTAAAAAAGGGAACAAAGCATTCAGCACCCAGTTACACACCTCTGTGCTGGAGACTTAAAAAGAGCATCCCTGGACATGAAGGGCCAGAAAGCATTGGTGAAATATGTGGCTATCTAGTTAACTGAAGGGTTTAAGAGAACTTGAGTTACAGTGATACTTTGTCCTATTTGAAATATGGTCAAAGACTTTGCATTTTATTAGGCTGAGTCTTTTTATTAACCTATATAGGTGACAGAACAGATATAATATACATAACATTGGGTTTTTTGGTCAGAAGATTGAGATCCCAAAATAGTATTTAATTATCCAAGGTCCCAATATAGAGACTTTGTTATTTTAAATCTAAACACATTATCTCTAGATGTCTCTCTCTCTTTTAAAAAGTACATCAAAATAGAGAATGTGTTCTCTTGATTAAATTTTTTAGCAAATGGGAGCTGGGAATGAGGTTCAGGAGCCATCAGGTGCAGGCTGGCAAGACAGGAAGAACACCAATTTTCAACTTCCTTGAAATCCCTCCAGAAGGTTCCAGTAAGGGTCTTGGCTCTTGGAAAAAAATTCTCAGTATTTCATTATTCGGGGATCAAACCCCAACTGTTTTGCTTGGAAGCTTGAGGAGAGTCAGCATCATTAGAAAAGAAGAGGGTACTCCAGGTGTCAGGACTTCAGGTTGGTCCTGCTCTGTCCACTCACATGCCTGGTTGTGAGACTTCTCTGTGTATCAGGGAGACAGAAGCTTTCCTAGGGCAGTGCCTTAACCACAAGCTGGGCATTCCTAATCTGAAAATCTGAAATCCAAAATGCTAAGAATTATGTTTAAGTGCTAACATGATGCCAAAGAAACTTTTGGGTTTTGGAGCATTTTGGATTTTCAGATTGTAGCTGTGTAGATTTTTAGATTTGGGATGCTGAACTGTAAAATCTATGCAAAAATTCCAAAAGCCCCCAAACTCTAAAATCTGAAAAATGTCTGGTCCCAGGCATTTTGGATAAGGGATATTCAACATGTAATAAACTAATTTGAAATTACTAAAATTTTTCTGAATACTGAACAAATATTATGTATTATACATGTAAAATATATGGCCTCTAGTGTGTCCGTGACCTCTGGCCCTTTAAGAAGTCCAGGCCCCCTCACCTTGCACACACCAGCTGGTTGATGGGTTCAAAAGGTATGCTAAAGAGTATTTTGCTGTCGCTGTTCCTTCCTAACTTCCTTATTCTCCTATCTCATGCCTTTCTAGCTCAGAGACTCAGAGTCATAGTTCTTTTTGGACTCTGTTATGGTTCCCCCAGGTTCTGGTGCCTAGATTCCCATCCTCCAGAAAACCTGCTTGCCTCTGCAGATTGCTCTGGCATCTCCCTTCTGATGCTGTCTCAAATTGTCCCTAATACCAAGCCATGCCAGCCTTTTCCACTAGCAGGTAGGGAGGGTGGAAGCAGCAGGGTGGGGTAGAAAAGAAGGCACCATCTCTTACTTCTACCTATGCAGCTACCTCTAGGTAGCTCTGTGTGTAGGGATATGATTTGGTATATAGAATTTCTCAAACACACATGGATTCCACTGGAAGTATAATAGTACTGTTTTTGATATCTGTTTTTATGTAAATATTTCCAGGATTCAATCTTTAATTTTATCTTAGAAAAATGTCCCTGAAAAGTTTGGGAAGAGAAAGCATATCACAGGCCTACAGTCCTGAGGGACATTCTCACCCTATTATATTTATTCTTTTGGTTGGCAAGAGAGATATAACAATCATGATTTTAACAAATTGCCTCCCCCCAGAAGAAGTCAAGAATTCATGGAATTGAATTATTAGATGCTCAAAATCAAAGGGCTAAAAACTGTAGGTGAGTAAATGCAGAGATGTAGATAAGGAAAAATTGCTCTTGCAGGCTTCATGAGCTTGAAATAAAAATGACATACATGAAATTATATGCATTGAATAAGAACAAGGCAATCAATCAACAAAAACATAGTACTCTGATTAAAATGAAATTGAAATAATGTTAACTATTGGAATAGTGCTGCAGACAATAATGGATGTGTTTGGGAGTATGGCTAGGATGTGAGTGAACTCAGAAAAGAGCCAACATCACTGAGTCTAATGCATGAACCAGAAGCAAAACACCCCAACTCTAGGCTCAGTTCCTGCATTTGCCAGCTCTATCATGTGTGACTCTTATTATTTTTTTCAGAGTCTGAGTTTCTTCATTTACAAAATAAAAATCTAAGACAAGATAATTACTAAAGATTTCCTGAACTCTAACATAAACAGCTCTATTAATTCTTAGGTTTTCACATTTAGCTAAAATTTCACTTGTTCTGATGGTATTCTCTGTACAAAAGAAGCCCCACATGTATAGACAAATTCTTCTCAAGTGAGTCATATGCTTCTTTAAATTTAGCCTAATGATCAAGGCCAAGAAAAAGAAAAGAAAGACTTTGTTTTGTGCTTTACTCCTAGAAGTAAGGATAAAAGTAAGAAAGTAGAAAATAAGGGGGAAAAGTACAAAAATTCCATCTTTAAGAAGGAACCCATGAAGGATCAAGGCTTTGAGCAGATGTGATATTTGAGAGCAAACAATGTGCAGAAACTTAGCTGCCTTCAGCAGCAGTACATGTAAATCAGATACAAAGGCCACACAGACTCCTCCATAAGCACTCGGCTGTGCTGCTGAGGCCAGCCATGGGCCAAGTTCCTTGTCACATTCAGTCACCAGCTGCCACATGTTATATGAGGCTGTCAGGAATACACAGGCCAGGCCAGATGTGAGAGAAGTGGCAGTAGAAGTGAGAGACTACAGTCCTCACCTCACATTCCTGTTCCATCCAACAAGGCTGGAAGCTACCAGCAACAGATCTTACCATATTACACTCTAATTTTCAATCTGTGCACAGGCTTTAAGCATGGACCGTCCAACTCCACACTACTGGAAAAATTCCAATGTCAAACACAATCAATATTCCTTAATTAATATGCTGAATTTAAAAAAAAAAATGACATCTTCTAAAATTACCAGACATCTGGATCACCCTTTGTCCACCCAAGCAATTGTATCCTGAGGGATTTTAGAATGGATGGGATTCAGTTTAAACTCAAGAGTTTACAAATAAGTATAGGAGAATTGGAGAAACACATTGCTTATTAAGGTAGAATATCTTACATGTAACAGGTGTTCCAAGTAAGGGGGTACTTTAAGCACTAGCACAGTAGGCTAGAAAAACAAAAGTACTCACAAGAAATCAGGACAGTTTATAAGGGTACTCATAAGTTGGCAGTCAAGTAAGGAATGTTAGTTGACATCATTTTGTTGAAAGTCTTTCTGGGAAGAGAAGTTTGGATTTACAGTAAAAAAATATAAGAAATGCTCAATATTTGGAAATCACAGTAAAATATATAAGAAATTCTCAATGATTTGGAAATCGGTGGGTGGTGGTTCCAGATTAAGGGTTTGATTTAGCAGTAATCTTTTGGAAGCTGTGTTTGGGATGGCTTCATTTGGAGACAGGGGATGTGGGTACCCTGCAGCTAACTCCCAATCATCCACTGGCGCTCTGCATACTAGCACAGGACCTGGGCAATAAATAAATTCCCTGTGGCAACCCACACCTAAACCACATCCTCAGTCCCTTCTCTGCTTAGGAAAGGTGATCAACTTATTCGGAAGAGTCAGTTATTGGTACCACAGTGGATAAGAAGAATCCAATCTGTTTCTAGCCCCTAGATTCTTAACCTGACACTTACTGCTATGAGCTTATTATGGTTAGGATGGGAGATGTCCCCCAAAAGCTCACGTATGAGACAATACAAGAAGGTTCAGAGAAGAAATGATTGGGTTATGAAAGCCTTAACCCAATTAGTGAATTAATCACCTGATGGGATTAATTGAGTGGTGACTGAAGGCAGGTGGGGTGTGGCTGGAGGAGGTGGAACATTGGGGGCATGGCTTTGGGGTATATATTTGTATCTGGTGAGTGAAGTCACTGTTTTCTGATCGTCATGTGAGCTGCTTCCCTCTGCCACACTCTTCCACCATAATGTTCTGCCTCACCTTGAGCCTCGAGGAATGGAGTCAGCTGTCTATGGACTGAGACCTCTGAAACTGTGAGCCCTCAAATAAACTTTTCCTCCTCTACAATTGTTCTGGTTGGATCTTTTAGTCACAGCAGCAAAACAGCTGATTAACACATAGCTGGAATTTGTGTTGGCTTTTAGAATCAGCTTTGAGGTGATAAGGCTTCCAATCGGGCTCAAAGCTATCAATGATATTTAGCCCAACCATACACCTACATTTTGCAGCTATAACATGAAAGCAAGTAAAGGCAGCAAGGGAAGCTTGGTTAATTATTTGGTAATCAAAAAAGTTAAGTGGAAGTAACTTTATTAAGTTTGTTGTCTATGCCTGACAGTAACCAGGAAGCATGGTAATATATAATAGCGAGCTTCAAAGTACTCATAGACTAGTAAAGGAATTGGGGTTGAAATATTGGTATATTCTATGTGACTGGTCATATTATACATCAGTGTACACATCTTCTGAGTGCGTGATGCTCTTTCCAAACTCAGCTTCAGTTACTGGGAGAGCCCCATGCAGTATGAGGCCCTAGGGCAAACTGCACCTTCTTCACCTAAACTATCTTGATCCAAGGAAAACTCTTCATATGGAAAGGCAATCGATGTCTCATCAAGCAACCATTCCAAGGAGCTAAGTATCCAGAGGCAACAGGGCCCACATAAATCCCTAATTTGATTTGCTCCTTTTCTACCTTTCCAACCTCATCTACCTCTTTTTTTTTTTTTTTTTTTTTTCTTTTTTAAATTATCAATCTTTGTGTTCCAGAGTAGGCCGAGGTCATTCCCAGCCGAGAGTGTACGGGGTAGGGGTCCCCTCTGCCTGGTCTCTTCCTACAAACTGTCCTTTAATGTATATCTATTTCGTTTTAGATATTTTCCCTGGATCTCACTGCTTCCTCTATGCAGCATAAGCTCTAAGAGGGCAATGACTGCATTGGACCTGCCAAGGCACTTGTGGACCTTTAATTAAATACTAGGTACTGATAATGGGAAACACTTGGTCCATTCTATTCCAAGCAAATGGACAGGAGGTGGGCCCTCACTTCAGCAACCATGAGTGTCCTTGCCAGACACACTGGCAAGTACAGACCAAGCAGGACTACTCCTCACATGTCCCTTGCAATATTTATACCCATAGGCATAATTTTTCAGAGCATTGCGCCATGATAATTGTTTTTGGCCTGTTTACCGCCAAGGCTTTAGCTTTATTGAAAGCATTAGACACGCAACAGAAAAAAAGAATGAGAACATTAGGTTCCTGAAAATAAAGTTATTAGGATGGTAGGCAATAAAGGAGATGAATCCTCACATTGAGGCTAATACAAAGTGACTTTGGAAGCTGTTTAAAGGGAGCAGCGTAACAGCCAGAACTGAAGCAAATTGCAATACCAACAAAATGCTAACACTATGCATTTTTGTCATTATCCACTGTGATTGTTTTTCCTCTGGAGAGTAAGACAAATGACAGCCAAGTCAAAGCTCAATTTTTTTCCTTAATGCCCTGATTGAAGCTGGGTCCTTTACAACAGTAGAGCTGCCAACAATGTGCTCATCATTTGAAATGAATCCTGTGCTGAAATTGATGTTTTCAGATGCCAACTGCACAACCCTGGGACTTCTATGCTATTTACATGCCCTGTGCACCAGGAACCAATGCTTAGAATGCTTTTGTTGCTGCTCTCTAAATGTAGCACAGTAACATCCATGACAGTGACAGGTCCTTAAAGTATCTGCCTGTGGCCCTGAAATGAACATTTTCCTAATTTATATGTGAACTCTGGTCTTATTACCACCATGCTGAGTCATATAGTCAAAATAATTCTTATGATTCTCCAAATTTGTTTTCCAGCAGTTTGTCTTTTTTTTTTTTTTTAATGCTCCAAATCAATATACTTATGAATTGGTGCCTCCTCTTGGATATTTATGTGGCATCTCTAAAGTCAAACTCATATTACCCCCATTCCTATTCCTAGCCCTAATAACACCACTATCACTACTTGCTACTTCTGCCAGTCCTGTTACCAATCACCTTAAACTCTACTACTAATATTCTACTGCTTTTAGTTCAAGTTTTGCACATAAGTAAACTTAGAGTGAGGAGATAATTCAATCAGAATTATTCAGTCAGGGACAGAGCCAATTTGAATGTACTCACACACAGGGTTTATAAGGAGTCTGTCCTGTTAATTGTCATATTCTGTCCTTGGTTAATGGCTTCAGTCTTCATCAAGTCACTTTAAACCCAAACTGTGACATACCCTTTATGCCTCCATCTCTTAGCATCCTCTCTCTAAACAACATAGCTCAGCTCCTATATTCTCTGGAATTCATTTATCCCTTCTGCCAATACTCTCCTCTGAACCATCCACTCTACCTATGCAGTTTCTATAGTAGACTTCTAGTCTCCCCATTAGGCCTTGTTTCAAATGATCAAAAATGAGAAGAAAATGTGAGCAATGAAACCCAGTGGCAATATTTGGTCAGGAGGTAATCATCGAGATCATCTCGAATATGTGTATTTTAGTAAATTAGACTGTGATTGTGAACAATTTCAGAACACTTTCTTAATTAATTCCCCAGTAGACAGGCACATGAATCCCCAGTGGCCAATGTGACTCACACTCTTCAAATGGCAGTTTTGAAGTCATTCCTCTGGGAGGCATTGCCTCATCCCTGGGACAGGCTGGATCCTAATAGCAGGTGATACGTCCTCATGATGCTCACCATGTGGTAATGAGGTAATTGACATCTACTTTCCTAGACTGAAGGTTTCATAAGGGTGAAGACTGAAATGTTTGCCTGTTATTTTTATCACAGGTCTCTATTACCTAATAGAGTTTTCTGTATTGCACATAGAAAACTTTCAAATATTCATATGATAAACTGAATGCTTCCTTAATTAGAATGGCTTTAATATTTTCTAATTCTGCTGAGAATACAAATCACATAGAAATTGCAAGCTGCTTAAAAAAAATGTTAAGAAAGTAAATTCATCTCCTGTCCATTTTTCCTCAAATTGTGCTTGGTTAAAATTAACTTTCACCTGTTGAGAGACAACTTCCTACAGAGTGCTATTAAATAACATGTACATCATGAAAAATTCATAGAATTTTCTCATGGAGAATTCTGGAAATGGACATAGCACTCACTTTTCCCTTTGCCATACCGAACTTCTCAAAATCAGCTCCTTGTTGGTTCTGGAGAGCTTAAGGCATATCCCTCTAAATTCGGAGTCTTCCAACCTTATCTGTTCTCCCACAGCCTCTTAATACTGTACTACAGAGTGGAATCAGTCACATTATGTAACATTTAATTGAGGATTCAACTCAGCAAAAGTTAAAATTAAATAAAATGACAGCATAAAATTATGAGAGAAAAATGAAAGAAAAAATTTAATAATGTTAGACATTATCCGCCAGTCCTTCCAACTCACTCAAGACAAGAAATAGCCTCTCCCTTCTCCATTCTTATCTTATTTGCTTTTCATAGTGAGACCATCTAAGTATTGCATACTTAGTAAACTTAGGAATTTTCATGAAATATTTTAATACACTCTTATGATCCAACCTTAGAAACTCTTTGTATGATAAGATCTAACACAAGAACTTATTCCCTGGTCAATGTGATGTCTCATGCCTGTAATCCCAGCAACTCAAGAGGCTGAGATGGGAGGATCACACCTCAGCAACTGAATAAAGCATTGAGCAACTTAGTGGGGCCCTGTCTCAAAAAAAAAAAAAAAAAAAAATTAAAAGGGCTGAGAATGTGGCAAAGCATCTCTGTGATCAGTCACCAGTACCAAAAAAGAAAGAAGAGGAGGAGGAGGAGAAGAGGGGGGAGAGGGAGGGCGAGGAGGTCCTATTCCCTGACTCAGATTCCACTCCGCATCATATCTTGCTCTTGTCCCTCTGCTTTTGCTCATGGTTTCACCTTAGGGTTATCTGCCCTTCTTCCCAATTATGACCCCAGTCACTCTTTAAGCCCAGCTCAAATATTTATTTCCATGGTTAAACCACCCTTGCTTCCCTGTTCAGAATTAATCAATCAAAACTTCCACATCCTGGCTGCAAACTTCGCTACCTGTTTACTACTTCTGGCCACCTGCAGTGGTTAGAGTGAGTCACCGAATGCCAGGGCTGGACTGCAAGCCTGCCTGGGCAGGGGGATTTTATTCATTTTATATCCTTGGTGGTGAGCTCTGATGAAATTCCAATAAGTTATATGTGGTACAAAAAGAAATCTCATTAACTTTTCTTTGACCAACAACCCATTAAGATATCCATGAGGTAAAATATCAGTTATGTTTGATTTTATGCTTTCTTCAAAATCTATCCCTTAATGGATAATTTAATTTATTCAAATTCTATTCTGAGTATCAACAGTAAGTACTAGGATACAGTTTTAAACTTTCTGAAGTTCTAAAACTTTCATGGTCTTAGCATAGTACACAATATCACAGGGCCAAAATAGCCATTATGGGACAAGGATACATACCAGAAGCATAAAGGGGACTATTTTTTGTTTGATTCCTGATAATCTGCCATTACTTTTTAATAATCACCACCAGGTGGCATTTGAATTCGTCCCATCATCTGTCAACACTGCACCAAGAAGTTGGTTCACACCTCTTCTTATAGGACAAAAGTAATGACTCTGTGCAAGTAACCGTCAGCAGAGAGCAAGGCTTTGCTTCCTCCCCAACTTCATTTGTCAAGGAGGAAATTTGTCTTAAGTCAAGTGATTCATAATCTGAGTCTCTTACCCTGCGTATGAAATAGAGTTAACTTCCATATTTAAGGTTTTAACTTTCATTACTAAAAATTTCAAATATATACATGAATACAAAGAAAATAGTATAATGACCCTCCCCCTCTGCAGCAGCTTCAACAATAATTAATTCATAGTCAATGTGCTTTCAATTCTTCCTTCCTCCACCTGCCTATGTTGGGTTATTTAGAAACTAATCCCTGACACTTTATTATTTAATCTATGAATAGTTTAGACTCCTTTGAAATGTCTAGCCATAATGTCACAATCACACCTAAAGCCATTAACAATAATTTATATTCACCTATTGCCCCCATTTGGATCCTGCTGCAGAGATGGTTCACAGTGAATATTTCCCTATTAACAGCCCAAAGGTCATTTATAAACTGTACACATGCTGATCAACTATTATGCCACTTTTAGGACAAAGAAAAACAACTTGTTTCCTGAATACTGCTTTACTCATACAGAAATTAAAGAACAAAATCATTTGTATCCACACTACCATATTAAGCTCAACAGTCACTCTTTTTTTCAAACCCTGCCAAGGGTCACAAATGCAAATAATTTCATGCAGGATTTCAACTGCACATCTAAATGACTGATTTTAGACGTTGCAACCATTCATTCACAATCTCATATCTCCCCTAGTGAATTTCCTGTGAATATTGGCATCAAAGAATTTGAAAGAGGTGGTACTTAAAAAAAAAAAAAAAACCCAAAAACCCAAATGGCATATTTTCCAAAAGTTTGCTGCAGAATTTTTTTTTTCCTTACACATTAGAGAAAAAAGGGCATTTACAAGACGAAGTGTCTTTCTGGGAGGCAATATTGAATTTTCCATTGTTGGCCCTCAGCCTCTCCCGGGAGGCACTTAACTGAATCAGTCTTGAAAGGTTTCCATTGTGTTTTTCCTCAGACCCTCTCATGCATTGTAGATGCATTCACAGTGAGCACAGCTCTAATGGAAGATGCTGTCATCCTATTCCTCAGTCTGGTCTCTGTCACAATTGCTCATGCCCCCGAAGAGGCTGGCATGCCACAGGGTCAAGAGGAGGTCAAGGTAGACAGATACAGGAAGCAATGGCTCTTGAGAGGGAAATACGGGAACAGCCACCAACTCATCCCCTCAGCACAAATTCTAGACCAATTTTCTAAAGTAGGGGATGAGATCCACCACACATTTACCCAACAAGGATCAGAGGCCAGGTAGCTTAACAGAATCTTGTCATGGTTTCTGAGGGCAAGGCAGGGTGAGAGTAAAGGGGGCTGATGGAGAACGGCAGGCAGCAGTGCCTGTCACCAGAAAGCCTGTCACTTTGCTGCCTGCCAATGCAGTGTTGTCTTCACACATGCGGCATCTCAATCTGAAAAGCCTGATGGAAAATGCTAGCCATCAAGAGATAAATGTTGTGTCTAACTAAACACTGCCGCTGAGTTATACTTAATTTTCCCTATTCTAATTTGGACAGTTGCTTTGACATAAGCCTTCCTCCCTCAAAGACTCCTCCTCTGCCTCAGTGCCCTCACTGAAGCCTCCTGGTGTGTGTGATAAGGTCCTTGTCTACACACGAGCCCTTGCTGTCCCATGTGCTAGACACAGTACTACACAGTGCTTTAAATCTCTCAAGGTTCTTTTATGTTCCCTCTTACTTAGCACACAGGAAAACTTTTGTCAAGGCAGGCTTTATGAGTTACACTTGCTTGCAGTAGAAGGAACAAAAGCAGGGACAAGAGTGATGATCTGATCAAGTTTACCTAATAAATTGGTCTAAAATTAAAACCTGAGTAGGAGTCTTAATTCCTGATCCAAACATTATTTCCTAATTATCTCACTTAAGAGGCTAAATTATCTCACTTAAATGTCGATTTTTTATTTTTAAATATGGAACTCATTTTGAAAAATGATCAGCCTCCATACTAATGGGAAATAGCTTTTCCAATGTCCTTGGCCAGTGAGAGTTCAAGGACACCTCCCCGACAGCACTCACTCATGTTCACACGTATGCTTTCATATTTGTTGTTCTGTCATTATCTGATCTAACTGGGACTAAACGTCTTAATAATTGAAAAAGCAATTTATTCTGGACATTAACTAAAATAATACACATGTGCCTTAAGTGTATACATGTACCTTCTTTCATCATGTTTGGATGTAGGGTCAAGGGTTTTCCTTTTGAATAGGGGTTCTCTTGTTAATTTTCCCTTTATACACCATTCTCAAAATACAGAGTCTACAAAATTCACTTTGGCTTCTCTGGGTGAAAACGTAAAGTTATTTGAAAGTAATGAGTGCAGAAGTCAGTTTTTAAAAAAATCATCTTATCTACACTTAATTCAACATAATTTTTCATAAAGATATTTTCTTTTTTTTTTAAAAGGAAACATTTAACTTAGTTTTAATGTTTATTTAACATTCCTATACCTCCTTTCCTTTCTTTCCAAGTTGCTGGAAACCTAGAAAAAATACTACTTTTTGGTACATGACCTTTTTTTTTATTGGTGCATTATAACGATGTACATTAGTAGGACTCGGTGAAAAAAACACTAAAGTGCTGTTTGAGACAAAATCTCACTAGCACTTGATAACCTGCACTCAGAAAATGTTTCAGTTCTCAACTCATACTCTTAGAGGTGAAATGGTCTAATTACAAGTATTTTTACAATTTTAATAGAAGAAACAGAATTAGGGTATCAACTACCTTTCTCCCACTCACAGAAAGCGGGTTTGGACAAAGTTCTTGTCCAAACCTTGAGGAAGCAGAGATGACTAAGGTGGATATGGCAATGTGTAGATCTACATCTACCATGATATCAACTGAATTAGTTGCTATTTATATACACCTTCGTCAGGGGTGGAAGGGAGGGTAAAGAGATTAGTTAAAAACATTAGATAACATTAGCTGAATCAATACCAATAGCTATGGACAAGCCCAGCAGAGCCAGAAAGTCCCCTATTGACTGAAAAATCAAAGTGTTGCACTGTGCAACTGAGGAGGAGTGACATGAACAGCAGCCTTGTCTACCTAAAGAACAGGTGCTCAGAGAAGAACTGGGCATCGGAGAACATCGTCTCTGTTTAAAATGCTTTGATTTGTGGGTAACTGGTTCCCAATTTTTAACTCATAAGGCCTTTTTTTTAATTTTTAAAAGATCATTGTCTACTTTATACTTAAGAAGCTGAAATTCTAAGTGTCGTTTGCCAGAATAGTGATTATATAAGTGGGAGAATTTTTTTTTTAAATCATCAATAAGTGTCTCAGATGGTGAAAAGAGCAGCTTGACTCCCACATGCATTTTGTAGAAGGAGGCATGAAATGAATTGGCCCTTTTGAATTACTCCAGAAATATAATCCAGATGCATACAGATAGATCACTAAATATAAACTCAATTGCTTTTTTCATTGTTGTCCAACTGGCTAAGCAACTTTTAAACTAGTGCTTAATATGAGTTCTTTTTTTAAAATTTTGATTCATTGTACACAAATGGAGTACAACTATCATTTCTCTGGTTGTACACAAAGTAGAGTCATACCATTTATGTAATCATACATATACACAGGGTAATGATGTTTGTCTCATTCTATTATCTTTTCTTCCCCTGCCTCCTCCCCGCCCCTCATTTCCGTCGACACAATCCATCCTTCTTCCATTCTTCCCTTATCTCCCCACCCCGTTATGTATCATCAACCACTTATCAGAGAAATCATTTGACCTTTATTTTTTTGGGATTGGCTTATTTCACTTAGCATGATATTCTCCAACTGCATCCATTTACCTGCAAATGCCATAATTTTATTCTTCTATATGGCGAAATAATATTCCATTGTGTATATATACCACAGTTTCTGTATTTTCTGTATTCATTCATCTATTAAAGGGCATTTAGGTTGGTTCCACAATCTAGTTATTGTGAAATTAGTTGCTATAAACATTGATATGACTGCATCACTGTAGTATGCTGATTTTAAGTCCTTTGGGTATAGGCCAAGGAGTGGGATAGTTGGGTCAAATGGTGGTTCCATTCCAAGTTTTCTAAGGAATCTCTATACTGCTTTCCAGAGTGGCTGCACTAATTTGCAACCCCACCAGCAATGTATGAGTGCACCTTTTTCCCCACATCCTCGGCAACACCTATTTTTGCTTGTATTCTTGATAACAGCCATTCTAATTGGGGTGAGATGAAATCTTAGGGTAGTTTTGATTTGCATTTCTCTTCTTACTAGAGATGTTGAACATTTTTTCATAAATCTCTTCATTGCTTGTAGATCTTCTTCTGTGAAGTGTCTGCTCATTTCCTTAGTCCATTTATTGATTGGGTTATTTATATTCTCGGTGTAAAGTTTTTTGAGTTCTTTATAGATTCTGGAGATTAGTGTTCTATCTGAAGTGTGTGTGGCAAAGATTTTCTCCCACTCTGTAGGCTCTCTCTTCACATGTTAATATGAGTTCTTTATCATCACTGTTCTTCAGAATAAAACCAAGTTCATAAGAAAGTCAAGCAATGTTTGTTCCCAAAATAAGATTTGATTAACCCTGTCGATGAATGACAGACAGCAAACAGTGTCACACTGATGTGCGTTTCTTGTTCATGATCTATTTGCTCATCTGAATCATTCAGTATTACCTCCTATTTCTACTGGCACAATTTATACTGAAGACATGCCGCTCCGTTGGCCCCCAGAGCCAGTACCCTGGGAACCTGCCTGGTGTTTGAGTTGAGGCATGGCCTTCCTGGGCATCTCCCTGTCAATGATTATCTTCTTTCTTTCTTTCTACACACTTTTAAGCAAGTAGTCTGTATCTACTATCTCCTCTTGCTCTCCACCTGCTGCTCTCTCTCGAATCCCTTGCAGGATTACTTTACAAAAATTTCTCACTAGAAGGTCACCAACTTTCTTGTAAATGCCAAATCATAGAACCCAGACACTTCAGAACTAGCCAGCATCTGTTTACCCTCCTGCTTCACAGATGAAGAGGAGCACATATACAATTTCCCAATTACCAGTAGGCTCATTTGCCTGGATGTTCCCAACTGTACGACATTCATTTGGCTAAATGACATCTCCAGTAACTGACATGTCTTACTGTCACATTTTTCTCCCCTTTAACAATAGGAAAGGACATTATTTTATACTGCCAAGAAGTTCTCAGATGTAGAATCAATAAGGAGCAGAACAGGACAGAGCATTAAATTTAAAAGGGAAATCGACCTCTTCTCCCCAGTTGCTTAGGAACTGTTCTCACGTGGTATGCAGCCCACCTGACTGCTCTTCAAGGTTCTCAAGACACTGGACCAAGGCAGCATATGCTGACCCTAGTTCTAAATGAACACATGACAGTTTTAGGCCCATTTGAGCACCAAGACTCTGTAGTCACAAAAAGTGCAAGCAAAATATAGTTTTAATAAAACTGCTAGTTTTCTATGTAAATGCAAAGGTATTGCTTTAGCTGAAATCTCAAAACCATTTAAGGCTTTATGTGGCAAATATAATACTCAACAATCAATAGTCTCATCACATATCAATTACTAAAAAGAGAAGACCTATAAACCTGTGAACTCATGGAAGCAGCTGATGTGGCCTTTATTTGATGTAGGTAGAAGTAAGTAAAATTTAGTTTCACTGTATGATATATATATATATATATATATATACACATATATATGTATATTTATATATATGTCTATATATATCTGTATGATATATATGTATGTGTATGTGTATATATATATATATACACACTAGCTATTTGATGTATATATCAGAAACATCTATCTGTAGCATATATAAAGAACCCTTTATTTCACCTCAATGTGAGAAAACTAGGCTAGAAGATAAAAATAAACAATGATTCTTATTGTACATAGAGTTATTTTCAGAATAAGGTGATCATTTATAATATTCCCCAAACCTTTGAAGGATGTATAGAGATCAATATATATAAAAAGAAATGTCATAAGTCATTGTGGCTACCCAAAAGCCAGTCCCCTTCATTCTATGCCTGAAAAAGAGTTCAATACATTAGCTGCAAGGAACAGTATGTAGGGTGGGTCTATAGATACAGGGGAATTAGGCAGGCTATGAGGCCTCTGTGGAATAGGGAAGTTAAATAAGCATCACTGAAACATTTAGAATATTTCTCCCTGATTTTGGGAGAAGAAAAAAAGTTATACCCTATTAGATTGAAATAAGTACATGCCAAGGGAAAGGGCCTTTATTAGACTGATTCCCAAATCAAGATGTAGCATAAATCATAGAGATTTATGACAAGGTTAATCTGCACCCAGTATTATGCTAGATGCTAAGCACAAAAGGGAAGAATGAGATACAGTCTCAGTCTTATTGGAAGTCAGTCCTGAGTGGCACAGGGTGACAAGGGAGTGAATCTATCAAACAATACCATTATAACAGTGCTTCAGGAAGATGCCACCTGGCTGCCATGGAGAGCAGAGAACTTAGACAACCAATTAAATTTTGAGTGGTGGTGGTGGGGACAAAATGTGAAATAAATGCAATATTTAGAAAAGTGGATCAAGTGCCATAAATAATTTATTCCTTAGACATCCAAACTCTATTTTTTTTTTTTCTGTACCTCTTCTGGATAGCTTAACCTATTTTGTGAAGCATCTGACTTCTTTCTGGAAGATACCCTAGACTTAACACAAAGGGAAGGATGTGGACCACCTTTTGCAAAGTGCTAACTTTGCCAACTATGCTCCTAGCACAATGTCATGTTATGGGAAAGGGAGGTAATTTAAAGGACTGGCACACCAAGAAAAAAAATTCCCTCAGTACTTTGCATAACTCCTGAATTATCTGAGGACATGTTCAAATGGTACTTTCATATCTAGTATTCACTGCTTTATCATATTGCTCTTTGGTAGTAGAAAAGAGATAAGACATTCATATATTCCTGTGGAATAAAAACAAGGAACCTTGGTGGACTAAAATCTTGCTTAATGAAAATACTCTGGTTTAACTTAATGATAATTAGAAATAATCCCTTAGTTTATTTTGTTTATTTACTATTAGTCCAAATGCTTAATAATAAAGTCATCCACAGATAGTTTGCTTTTATTTGATGGTTCATAATTTTGTATTGCTTCAGGTTAATCTCCTTAACACTAGTTATGATTGTAGAGCACAAAAGGGTAGGAGACTAGGTTGAACAGAAGTGACTTAGGTATTCCCTGGATGTTAATTTGGGAAACACCCCCACGTTTCCTTATTTGACTAGTAGGCACTGTTAAGTAGTAAAATTACAGTTAATAGATGATTCCATTTCATCAGATACATTTTACAATATTTACATTTCAATTAAAAGATAATCTAACAGTCTTAATTAAAACAGTACCTCTTTATCCCTCAGGTTTTAAAAACATTTGGAACCATTTCAGTCTGATCATTCTTCTATGGCTACCAGCAAATGGAATATGGTCAGAATCATTTCTTGGAACATGTTGTTCATAGTCTTTATGAAGAAGTTTTAAGAAACATTTCATTAAGAGCTGTATGTTACATTTCTTCATAACTACTGAGTATATAATTCAAGTATCACAGCATGATGTATTCATTACCAACAAATCAGATTAAATAGTTATCCATTTTGTGACAACTTTTTCTAAGGCATGAATCTGAACTGTGCAGGACACAAAGAAATCTAAGACATAATGGTCTATGACAGTGAGGTATGAGTTCAGGTTCTGTCCTTTCAAAATAGGAGTTAAGGCAGTTAAGATGGCTTGGTGCAGGTTCCACTGAGAGATGTGGAGCTGGTTATGAAGTTGAGGCTGGATACTTGGCACCAAGATAAGCCCACTGGGGCTGACTGTC
The DNA here is from genome assembly GCF_902686455.1 of Sciurus vulgaris. Taxonomy (NCBI): domain Eukaryota; kingdom Metazoa; phylum Chordata; class Mammalia; order Rodentia; family Sciuridae; genus Sciurus; species Sciurus vulgaris. The sequence goes on along the minus strand of NC_136463.1, from coordinate 123,155,250 downwards.
CAGGTCCCTTTATAAAACTAAAAATCACTATGTCAGGACACTTCCTTGGGTAGAAAGGGGGATAAACACTGCTTTTTGTTATTTTCTATTTCTCCTGCATTTGGACAGCTGTTCTCTTACTACACTGCCCTGAAACCTGTATCCTCCCTCAGGAGCCAACATGAGACGTGGACTCACCAGACCCTGACCCAGCTGCTAGTCAGAGCTGACATTTTTAGTGTATCTATTTACTTTATGATTTTTCTTTTATATATTTAACAACTGTGTTTCAGTTCTTTGGTGTTTTACATTACAAACTAAGCATTTCTGTTTTATGATCTGTTGTAGATGAAGGCAGCATTTATTGACAATGGAACAATTCTGTTCCTATAAATTCTGTCCCAAACAAGTAGTGGCTGGAATGTTCCTGTTTTGGGGAGCTACTGAGTTACTGTGACCTTCTTTGATTGCATCTACTCTGTATCGTAAAGAAAGATAAAAGTGGGCTACTAAGTCTGTTACGATCATGGCAAGCTGCATGGAAAATTCTAAAATTTTGCTTGTCCATTTAATAATACTTAATGATTTTTTTAAGTGCTGGCTGTTCTTGGGCACATTCCTAATCAATATCTATATCCCATGCTGTGCCAAACACAGAGCAGGCGCACAGTGCCTTATCTATGAGAAACTTGTAGTGTTTACTCTCTTATCTGTGAAGCATGACACAGAGATGTAAAAAGATTAAATGATAATGTACAATGAAGACACATCCCCTCAAGGGACAGCATGACTCTAGGGATGGGATTGATGCTGTGGTTCCATCTCCTTGACAGCACTGCTACTACTAGAGGTGGCACCCAGAGGCATTGGAGAAGATGAATGAGAGGACACAGCCAGGGTGGCCTGGACAGTAGATTCAGGGTGGTGAGGGTAAGGGAGGGGAGGAGCAGTCTGGCACACAGCTGCACTTTATGATAATGAAAACAGAAACATAGCTGACGTCGGTTCTTCATCTGTTGTAGTGTTTTCCATAAAGGATCAGTTCTCTCAAATAAGTAAGACCCTTGGCCAGATGTAGAATTTCAAATCTCTGGTCCTGGCAATAGACTTCAGTACAATACTAAGATATTTGTTAAAACAGATTAAAGAGCCATACCTAGCTTTTCCTGAAGATGTTATGTAAACATATTTTATAATACTTTGAGCAAATAATCTTTTGGTATATTTTCTCTCTCCCCAGCAAAGAACTTTCTGCACTAACTGGGAGGAAGAGGGGGAACACTTAAGACAATAATTCTGTGTAGTTATTAGGATACCACATTTTTTTGTTGTTGTTGTTATTGTTGCTGAGTCAAATCACAATAGGAAAAAGGCTACTGAGGGTATATTCTGCCCCCTGCACAGTTCTTTCCATAGAGTTAGAAAGAGCTGTGTGTGTTTTTGCCAAAGGTAAATAAGACATTCTAGAGAATATCCCACAACTAAATCCATTTAATACCTTAGTCCCCTTACTGCCTTATTCTTACACTGATTCTAAGACTAATTCTTAACAGCCTATCCATTAAGCAAACTTCTCTAAAGGACCAGATATTATGTGTTTTAGGTTTGGGGGCCATAACTCTGTCACAACTATTCATCCATGTCATTGCAGCAGAAAGTAGCCACAGATAATATGTAACAGATGGGCAAGGCTGTATTCCAACAGAATTTTATTCAGAAAATCAGGCAGTGGACTTCTCTGTCCTTCAAGACACTGCTGATTCCTAGTTTAGCCCTTCAACTGTGAAATCAATTTAAAACTATAATATCCATGGGAAAAGAGACAAAGCACCTCAACACACATTACGTTTATTCATGTCCCACCTTATGAAGGTATTAATTGAAACTAATGGATGGAAGCATTAACAATAAACTGAAAAACCTATAGTCAAAGGGTTTCAGGCCTCACTCTTCAGATTTCTAATATACTTAAGACCAGCAAACAAGGCAGATTTCAGAGTGCATTTGTCAAGGGCTTGCTAGTAAAACAATCAGTTTTTCCAAATTTGTGAGCTATAAGACTAATCTGTTTCTTCAGCTAGCTATTCAGACAAGTGTATAGGCCTTGCTACTGTAGCAAAATATATTTTTGAAAAACAAATCAGAGAAAAAAACAAATATTCTACTGCACATCTGAATACATTACAAATCTTATAAAGGAAAGTGTCAAGAGACTGACTGAGGTTCTCTAACTTTTCTTGTTTTTAACTGCAGAAACCTTCAGAAGATACAAATCCATAAATAATTCTCCAACTTTGCAAGGACAAAATCAACCGAGAGTAACACCCTGAGAAGGCATGTGCTTCTGTCTACACAGCAACAGATTCCTGAAGGCACCTGGCAGCCCTACCCCTCCCGAGTCATGGCATTGACATTGCTGAGAGGTGCAGGGGAACTTGGAAACTCACCATCAGGCTGCAGGCAGAGTTCTGGCAATCATGTTTGCTCATTCTCCTCTCATGATGGCTTGTGAATCTGAGACTTGACAGAAAGATAACCAGCCTTACGGACACTTACACTTTATGACCTTCTGTGAGATTCTGTGAGGGGCAATGGTGACTTCTGGTGCCTCAAGATAGGTATGACCACTGAGGATTTGAGGGAGTAATTCAAATTGGTGCGCTTTCAATATTCCAAGCTGTCTTGAGAACAAAGTGACTAAGACAAGACAGTTCAAGTCTCATTTGTGGACAGAGTGCTTTAAAATTGTATTTTATTTCAAAAGATCCCATAGTTCTGGGTCTTTAATCTGCACTAGTTGGAGGTTATTTAAATGTAATAAAAATTTCTGATCACTTGGCCTTAACAGGAATTTCCATCTTCAACAGTAAAAACACATTTTGAGAAATGCTTAATATTTATAAAGTACTTTATAAAACACTACCACCAACAATATTTCATTTGATCCTTAACCTTTCTGGTGACACAAGCAGAGTATTAGTATTATTGCTCTTTTACTGATGAGGATGTAGTTGCAGAGAAGATTTATACTTGGTTGTTAGACACAGTGAAGGAAAGAACCATGACTCAAAATAAGCAGTCTTTCCAGCTGCTTTTATGGCTGCACCACACTGCTTTCCTTTCAGGTTCCTTCTGGATTTGCCCTTTTCTTTAATAGAGTCTAATGTAGGGCTGAGTGATGATAATGTTTACAATATGGCATGATGGCTGGGACAGAATGATAGGGATGTTATTTTTAAACAAATTTTTTTATTTAACAACTGCCAAAAAATTATGTCATCAATTGCTTTATGGCCCTAAAGAAAACAGTCTTATATGGCAGGAAGAACAAATGGCACACAGCAAGGAATTGTTTAATTGTTTAACTGAACTCATACTAGGAGACCAGAGTCCAGAGAACCTACGTGAATCACTGACTAAATGATTCAAAATCCTCTGCGGAATAAGGTGCGAATTGCACCCATTTAATTTCATGAAGATTCAGGAAGTTCAACTAAGAAAACAGATGTGAGGCCATTTAGGATTAAAGAGCACTTAATTCACTCAACAAATACTGACTGAGTAGCCTTTGTGAACTGGGCATTCTGACAAATGCCGTAACAAGACCAGGCACAAACCACCTCAAAACCACAGTTTTACAAACTATGGGAAATTGTTAGGAACTTCAGAGACTGCACACAAATGATCTAGGTGAAAGAGATGGAGAGCAATGAAAATGGCCACAGCTTACAATAATGAATATGCTCGTTCTCAGAAAGAATCAAATCATTGTCCAACTACAAAGCAAAGACTAAAATCCACAGTTTACTTGAATTGAGGAATGATGGTTACTAAAAATTTAATGCAAAACAAACTATTTAAGCCAATGCTTTTTCTTTCTTTTTTTTTTTTTTTTGAATGATGGACAGATCATGATCATATGTTGTCACTGGCTCTTTGCGGTACCAAATCCACGGATATTTGTCACCGCCTGCAGCAACAATTTGCGCGGGTCTTTATGGGTGGCGGACTGGAAACGAACTACTTTTACTATCTTTCTTTAGTGGGCTGCTTTCTCACTTATTCGCTTGTTCCCTGGGCTATAGAGGAAGAAAGGCTTTTCTGAGAGAGAGAGAGAGAGAGAGAGAGAGAGAGAGAGAGAGAGAGAGAGAGAGAGAGAGAGAGAATTTGCATAAGAAAGAATCTTTGAGGGGAGAGAGACTGAGAGAAAGAGAAAGAAAGGCTTCTATGCTTATCAGAGATCTATTTCCTCTTAGGCTTCTGCAGCTTCTTCTTAAAGGTGCATCCTGCATCCTGTGAACTAAAGGTGCGTGCTAGGGTATGTGCTAAAGGTACACTGCTTCTCTCTGCTTGCCGCTGCCCCTACTCGCAGCTTCTCTTTCTGCTTGCCACTTTTCTCTGCTTGCTGCTGCTCCTTACTGTCGCGCCCCCACCCACTGCCCGCTTATATTCCCTCCAGGAGGCAGAGGGCAGGGCCACGCCAGTTGCAATCAGGCGAGGAGCCAGCTGCCCTATCACGGCAAGGGTAAAAACGAGCAAGCCCGAGCAGGCAGGCTTGGGAACACCTGTGCACGTGTTGTGTGCGTGGACTTAACTGAATACGGCCAGTGATAAATCACCTGAGTGTGCTTATGTTAATTAACCTCCTCACTGCCGATGTGATCAGGCGCCATCCGCATGGCACAGCCCCCAACAATATGTGTATTTGGGACCCAGGGATTCCTTGTTTGGTAACAGTAGTGTACCATACATTTAATTCATATTATTGGGACTACATTCTGGAAAACAGATATAACTTTCACAGATTTGATAGAATAAAATTCAGAGAAAACAAGCACGAAAGAGAAGATGCATTTGAATTTTGTTTTGTTTCTAGATATTTGCTGGGTTGTGGTATAGAACAGAAATTAGGGTCAGAACTAGGACTAAAGGGGAGAGATATTGGGAGGCAGACTGTGGAACCCTTATGATTACGGCGTGTGGAACTGGAGGAGACTGTCTTTAGAGGTAGAGGAGCTCCTTTCCCTGGAATTAGCCCCCTAGCCACTGAATTATTTGACAATAATGGTTTCTTCCAAATTAGATTAGATTTTTCTCATCTCTCAATCTTGCATAGACTGGGAACAAAAGGCAAGGCATGGGATTCTGTTGTGAGATCCTGTGCAGGGGGAGGATGGTCCAGAGGAGCACTTGCCACTTTTATTACTGTTCCTCTAAAGGAGGCAGCCAGGTAAACAGGAGCAAGGGCTGCATATGGAGATGCAGGAGCTGTGCTTTCTGGGGTAAGTTGTGTCCTGGCTGCAATGTCTACACAGTGAAGCCACAGAGAACAGTGGTGTCACCAGGAAAGAAGAGTGTGGAGAGATCTCTTCAGGTGACTTGTGTGTGGAGGGGGTAGGTGTCCCCAGGACACCAGATGTCCCCAGGACAGAAACAATCACTACTTCATTGGATAGCACCAAAGTGTGGAGAGAAGGGAAAGGGCTGTAAAATTATCTCTGCTTCCTTTTATTAGGATAAAGAGTTCCCAGACAGGATGGATGACTCAATCCTAGATAGAATGAAGTGATTCCAAGAGGCAGGAAATGGGACAAGGAAGATGTTATGGTTTAGATAAGAAGTGTCCCCCAAAAGCTCATGTGTGAGGCAATGCAAGAAGGTTTAGAGGTGAAATGATTGGGTTGTGAGAGTCTTAACCTAATTAGTGCATTAATCTGCTGATAGGGATTAATTAGGTGGTAACTGTAGGCTGTTCGGGTGTGGCTGGAGGAGGTGGGTCATGGAAGGTATGCCTTTGGAGTATATGTTTTGTCTATTGTAAGGGGAGTCTCTCTCTCTCTCTCTTTCTCTCTCTCTTTCCCCTGGTGCCATGCTTCCACCTGCTGTCCTCTGCCATAATCTTCCACCATGATGTTCTGCCTCACCTTGCACTCTGAGGAACAGAGCTATGGACTGAGACCTCTGAAGCCATGAACCTCCAAATAAACTTTCCCTCCTTTAATTGACCTGGGTCTTTTGATCACAGCAGCAAAAAGGCTGACTAAACAATATTTTATTATTGTTACTATTAATTTATTTTCTGGTACTGGGGATTGAACTCAGTAGTGCTTAACCACTGAGCCACATCCCCAGCTCTTTTTACTCTTCATGTAGAGACAGGGGCTCACTAAGTTGCTTAGCGCCTTGCTAAGTTGCTGAGGCTGGCTTTGAACTTGTGATCCTCCTGCCTCAGCCTCCTGAACTGCTGGGATTACAGGCATGTGCCACCACACCTGGCGAACATGGTGCATTTTATAGTATATAAATTATATTTAAATAAATTTGATATAAAATTAATATGCTAATATGCATGTAAAAGTAAATTTCTACTCCTAAGCATGGTAATTATCTAGGTGAGAGGGAAGTTGCTATTTTTTTTTTTAATTAACAATTTCAATTACAAAAGCAATACCTGTTTACTTTGGAAAGATTAAAGAGAGCAAATAAAAAAAAAAAAAAAAAAAAAAAAGAAGTCATCTCTAATGTCACCACCACCCAGAGATAGTTTGCTGTGAAGGTAACTTCCTTTCTGGTTATTTTTCAAAGTGAGGCATAGAATCTTGCCTTGCTTTTCATTTGTTATATCATGGACATTTCCCACATTAATACCTTAGGGCTAAAGAAACACATGCAGAAATAGTCAGAGAACTGAGAGAGTGGCTCTGCACCCTGGCTGCTCAGCAGAACCACTTTGGGAGCTAAAACACCAGACTCAGGTTCCATCATGACCAATTAAATCAGAATTCCCGCGGGTCTGATGTGGGGTTCCAGCTGTACTTTAGGTCTCAGTAATGCTAATGACAGTCACGTGTAAGAAACACTGGGTATAAATGAGACTTCTGCCATTCCAGATCTGAGTCCTAGTTCCAGAAGCACTAACTTGTACACATTCCAAAAACTGTAGTTTGTATTTCTTTATTTATAATAAGATTCAATATCTTTTAATAATTTTGGCACTTCTATTTTTCTGATTGTATCAAGGGTCATTCAGAATACTTCCAATGAGATACTGGTCTTTTCCCTTACTCATTCCTGAGGTCTCTCATTTCATATTATATAAATCATTTCAATTGAAAAAAGAAGTGATGATTTACACAACAGTTACTATGAACCAAACTCTTTTCTTAATTCATAGAGATGCTAACTTATTTAATATTAACACTACCAGAAAGGGATTATCATCATTCCTGTTAAGGAGATGAGGAAACTTTTTCAGCACAAAGGGTGTTAAATAATGCAGATGTCCCCACTAACTACTGTACTATCCTAACTGGCATGAACAGTGGCAAATAGCAGACTTCAGAATGTTAGTCAAGATTCCCAGACACCAGAAACACCCAGAAGCGGGTGACTGCCAAAGGTTGCAGTACTAGGTCTTTTCTAGAATTGCAGTCTAACACACTAGCTGTATGTGCCCAGTGAGCATCTAATATGTAGCTGGTCTAAATGTTGATGAATGATAATGTGAAATACATACCCACCTTCAAATAATTAGTATATAAGAAAGTAAATATCTTAATAATTTTAACCTTAATTAATTTAACATAGTAATATGTTCAAATGACATCATTTTGAACAGAATGAGTTGAATAAATATTATTTCAATAGATATTACCTTTTTGAAGTTTTTAATATGGCTATTTGAAAATTTAAAAAATCACAAAGATTGCCTTGTATATCTATCAGACAGTGTTGTTCTAGAAGGATGTATTTTGGCCAAAAGAAAAGTGTGGAGGCCCAATTCATGGTTCTAATGCTGTATGCTGTCTTTGAGGAACATGAATCAAAGAAACAACAGAGAATGAGCCAAGTGTTCTCAAAGCCACCAGTTACAAACATTTTGATGGCTTGTGAGGAAACAAATACAGTCAGGAGGAACCCGGAAGGTACTGCTAGCTATGCCAAAGAAGTGGGTTGAGAAACAGGAAGGAGCAGAGGGCATGGGGAATAGTTCTGTTTCTTCTTCCAACTGAAATATTACTAGTCAATGGAGAAAAAATAGCTCTATAAACTGCTTTTTAGAACAGAAGTTTAATCTGTGTCCTCCACCTCAGTCCCCACAGGCGAGTGGCTACTTTACACATTTACCATCTGATATGATGAATTATTTAGCCAACAGAGCTCCTCAGGATATGCAACAAAACTAAATACTGGAAGTCCACTTGCATTATCTATGTCCTGTAAATGTTCAGAAAATAATTTATAATCTCTAGCAGCCTTCCCTAAATTATGAACCAGAATATTTAAGGGGCCTGTAGGAATTCAGCTATAAGTGCCCCAAGGGAAGCACCATGTCAAACTGAGTTCTCAGAACCCAGCCTAATCCTGGTTGCACAGTAAATGCTCTGTAAATCTCTACTAAATACATTTTTTTAAAGGGCAGTATATACTTGAAAAATGTGGAAAAAGCAAAGACTGGACACTTCAGACTGCTAAACTCATTACTGTAGTAATTTAATTGTAAACAATTGAACAAATGAGGGTTAGTATTTAGAAATGAAGATTCAGGAGTCAGCAAAAGTTTCCTTAAATCTGGTTCCACATTTCTTTTGACCCTGTCTCTTTGTGTGCAGAAAATGACTTAAACAACAGAGTAAATCTTGACTTTCACAATACGTTTGACGCTGGTCTTTTACACACCTTAGAAAAAGAATGAGGAAATCATAGGCATGATGTCAGAGTTATTAGCAGGCTTCATAATGAGTAGAAAAATTCAAACAGGAAAACTGGAGGCTGGGGGATTGAAGTTATATAAAGTGACCCTCTGGTAGTATACCAGGAGTTCTTTTTTGGTCAATATTTTTTCTTCTGTGAGTTGAAAGAACATGAAAGACACATCTGCAAGTAACATGAAGCTGGAAAGGTCAAATGTCATATGAAATGTAGCTTAGAAGGCCCTACGGGGCCAGGTGGCATCTGAAAACAGCACAATGCACTCAAACAGGGACAGATGGAGTTTTTGCAATCAGGTATGTAAATAAAGCATAATTAGGAATAAAAGTATATAAAAACAAAATGACTTTAAGGAAGAGGGAGTGGTCTTATCAGGCAGAAGCAATATGAAAGCTGCTTTAAAAGCTATGCCACAGTGCACTGAGTTAGAGGTGCTAAACACAGCCTGTTGTTGGCTCTCATGATGTGGGCAGAACATTATAAGAAGAGTGTGTGGTGGCACATGCCTATAATCCCAGCGGCTCAGGAGGCTGAGGCAGGAGGATTATAAGTTCAAAATCAGCCTCAGCAATTTAGCAAGGCCCCAAGCAATTTGGTGAGACTCTGTCTCAAAATAAAAATGAAAAGGGCTGGGGATGTGGTTCAGTGGCAAAGTGCCCCTGGGTTCAACCTCTAGTACCAAAAAAAAAAAAAGAGAACATCACAAGAGGAATTCTGGGGAAGAATTCTGTTGAACCCTTTGAGGGGATTAAGGATGCTTTCTGTAGAAGAAAAAGCCTGAAGATGTTGTATTAGAGAATTCAACATTCTGCAGGGTTTTCTACTGGAAGTGGTAGGATTCACTTTCTGTTTTCTGGAGGTACTTTTTTTCAGGAGAAAAAGGATTCACAGATCCTGAAAATTTATCAAAGCCATAAGTCATCCACTCAGGAGACACACACACACATATACTTGCTCTCTCTCTTTCTCTCTCTGTGATACATATGTGATATGTGATATGATATATATATGTACATATATTATATATATATATATATATATATATATATCCCACATATTTCACATACAGTTTTAGGTAGTTCTAAACCTGATTAAAAATCCTTAACTCAGGAGTCAAAAAGACCCAGGTTTCATTTCATATAAGAAAGTATTTTCCCCTGGAACTCTAAAGCAATACTCCTGATAATATAAACTGACAAAAGAATTCTTATGTGCAGAGGGAGTGGGGAAATCTAGAGTTCATAATCTGAAAGGTCCTTTCCAATTCTAGGATTTCCTAGTTGAAAAGGAATTTCTAAATAATTTCACAATATTAAAATAAATATGTAAAATACTATTTGTTACTGCCGTTCACGTGAAAACATTTTACACCAACAAAGCCCATTACATCCTATTAATCAAAGCAGGATCAAAACGAAGACCATTCAGGCATCAATATAACATATTGGATGTATCTGAAAATGGTTTTATTCATTACAACTATAGTGGCAATGGGTACACAAGTTATTTCTTCAATTATAAGCAATAAAAGAATTTTCTTCTCAAGTTGTTGTTGAAAAACTCTGCTTCATGAAAAGGCATGATAGCAGCATCTGCAACCGAAGCTCTTATATTTGGTTACACACTCTCTTCTAAGCAGCTAGTATAGATCATCACTACGGACCATATCTATGAGTGATCTTACTGGCTGCAGGACAGAATTTCTTTGTTCTGAGGCTCTGCGTTCTAGGTGACTCACTGATGTCTACACCTTAAGAACTTTTACACATTCATTGGAGGGAAGGCACATCTCAATTTCAGGTCTATCCTCATAGGGAAGGAAACAAATCAAAGTACTTGACAGTAATGCTTATGTCTTTAGAACTCAGGGACTCCAAAATCTTAAGTAGGGAAAGCTTCCTGCTATTTATCTGAGAAAGTATTCCCTGGATTTTACTTGAATTTCTTCTATTTAAATTCTTACCACTAGTTCTGCTAGTAATCTTGATAGAGCCCCAACCCTGAAATAATTACAGGCATATTATATCCAAAATTACTTCAGTGCTTCCTACCTACAATCATATTAAACTATAATGAGGTTTTATACATGTCTATTGCCCACACACACCGCTGCTGCTTGGAAATGATTTTCATAATAAGTAAGTATCCAAAAGGGCCGTGAGCCTCAAGGAGAAGCCATGCATATGTACATGTGTGGAGGGTGAGCAGGTGTGGGTATGCTAATGACTCATGAATAGAATCATAGTGATAGACATTATCAACTTAAAGGCTCCAACTTTTTTTCCAGTTTTTTCTACTGGGACAGACAGTTAGGGTATTATTGTATCCCTTTGTTATTTTACATTTTCCAATTCTCACTGCTTTGAATGTCCCATTCAAATTAATCTTTCAAAATGGAAGAAAAAAATTACCATTAGTAGTAGACTTCAAGTGATATGGAGAGTTCATTATTTTTCAAGATCAGGAAAGAACCTTCCAGGAAAAGATTAATGACAATGGACCTATATTCTATGGAAAGGATTGTCAAATTCCATAAAAAATCTGTCATATCTTTTTCCTTATTTCTCAACAAAAGAAAAGCTATCTAGACATTAAGGAGCCACAGAGAATCTCAGAGGTTATTTTTGAGTTATACTTTCTATCTGCTTTAACTGCAAATATAGCTGATGGAAATCATTTAGGATAGTGGTTTTCAAACTTCAGTGTGCAGCAGACCCATCAGGAAGACTTATCAACCACAGCCCTCTCACTCAGTGGGTCTGAGCTGGGGCCCAGCAAGCTGCCTTCCTACCAAGTTCCCAGGTGAGGCCCTGCTGATTCAGGGAAGGAGAACTTGTACGAACCCCTTTGGGAAGAAGATCCTGAAACACACCCAGTTGCAAGATCATGTTCCTTGTTTAATTCAAAACTTCACAACTGAGGTTCTTGAGCCAGAGTCTAGACTAGTGCCTAAAATGCTTTCTGTGGCTTCAGAAACCCTGTGGGCCATCCTTCTTGAACTACACTGTGGAAGATACTAGTAAAGAATGCAACTCTCTTCTGTAGGAAGAAATCAAGCAGTTTCTTGAGTTCATCCCTCACCATCTTCAAACCTTTACTGAGTCTTTGGAGTGAAATTCAAAAGGAAAATGTTCTCTAAAGTTTATTTGGAAGGGGTGGCTCAATTGGAAAGAAGATTGGCGTACTCACCAGAGAGGAAATATACCCAGCCGTGTGGTGATAAAAACCATGGCAAACATAACAAACAGGAGGTCACACATTTTCTGAAACTTGGCATAATTTGCCATTTTGGCAGCCTATAAAAGGAAGGAATGTAACATATTAATTTACTTAAGCTGATAAATGAAAGTTTCTTTTAATATGCATGAGTTCCCTATAAGATAGAGTTTACCAGATGCACAAAATTGCCTGCTACTTTAAAATGTCATGCATCATACATCAGTATTTATAAATTACTCATAAGTTGAATGAAATGCAGCATTAGCCACAAGTAGAACTACTGACTGTCAGAGATTTAATAAAATATTCAGCAACCTGAAAAATTCAATTATATGGTTGATTTCAGGAAAACACAGAGGAAAAATAAGAAACTTTTGTATTATAAATGATATTAGCAAGTCAGAGAACCAAAACAGAAATTTGGCATAACAGATCAAAATAGAAAGTGCTAGATAATCCTTTACTGAGCCCCAAATACTGAGATCACAAATTTAATACAGAATATATGGAGCTTTTCTGTATTATTCTCCCTTTATATTTAGAATTATGGGTTTTCTTTAAATAGGCAGAGGGAGTTCTCTGGGGAGACAATATCCTTGCTTATTCTCATTAACTTAAAAATGAAGAAAGGGTCAAGGTCTTGTTATTTCTACTAATGCACTTAGATAAAATTTGCAAACTTACTTTCCTGGGTCATTTTCTAGATAAAAGTCATGAATGTTCAAAGCATCTGTGAAAAGTATTCTAAGAATTTGGGGTAGTGATTTAAGCGACTACATTTTTATATTATAAATTCATCTAATGAATCACATTCCATTCTCTTACTTTTTTTTTTTTTTTTCTTTGTACTAGGGATTGAACCCAGGGGTGATTTTACCACTGAGACACATCCTTAGCCATTTTTCACCCCCTTTTCTTTTTTTTTTTTTGAGACAGGATTTCACTAATTTACCAAAATCCTTACTAAGTTGCTAAGACTGGTCTCTGACTTGTGATCCTCCTGCCTCAGCCTCCTGTGTGGCTGGGGTTACAGGCATGCATCTCTGCTCCTAGTTCACCATTCATTTTTTAAGATGATTCTAACTAAAAAAAGATGAGGGTTAAAATGGGATTTTGTTTGATGATTTCTTTTTACGTTTTTATATAGATTTTACATCAACTACACACAGTTATAAAATTAAGGTGTCTTCTGCATTCAATAACATTATTTTTTACTTCTTGAAAAATTAAATTGGCTGTCATACTTGAAAAGACTGTTGACAGTATCCTCAGAATTTATAATTTAATAGTTTTAAGTAAAGTACAAAACTATGAGCTAAACATATTCCTAAATGGAAGTGAGTGGCAGCCAGATTTATGAGCTTTTAATTCCATGCATACTTTGGGTATAACACCACGAATTGTGTTAAAAGAAAAAGTACCATCTGCCTTCTTCGGGGTACGTAAACTATGTAATTTTCCTTTATCTTCATCTACCCGTATATGATAAGTAAGCAGTAACACCAACTTTTCAGAAATGTCTATGCCATAGGTACCATTTTGCAGATCTCATTAATTTCGTCTCCTTAAACATGGTTTATAATGTCAAGGAGGATCCAGGTGATGAAGAACATTTGCTTTCGAGCCGGCTGACTAGGATTCCTGGGTTCATTTTCTTTGCTGGATAAAAGGGTAGATGAAAACTCAACCAACATGTTCTCAGTCACAGCTCTACTAAGCACCATGCTGGTGATTTCCAGAGGAATTAAATTTGGCTGATTAGGCCAGGCACGGTGGCGCGTGCCTGTAATCCCAGTGGCTTGGGAGGCTGAGGCAGGAGGATCGGAAGTTCAAAGCCAGTCTCAGCAACAGTGAGGTGTTAAGCAATTCCAAATAAAATACAAAATAGGGCTGGGGATGTGGTTCAGTGGTCCAGAGCCCTTAGGTTCAATCCCTGGAACCCCACTCCCCAAAAAGAAAAAAAAAAAGTTGGTTGATTATATAGGATTGATTTCAAAACTGTAGGTTGCTGAAGAAATTTCTATTTCTAAACATACGTATGATTTAACCAAATGATAACTGATGCCCAGGGGATTACCCTCATACTAAATATATTTCTTCTGAAAAATATGTTGAATAGAGTTTAGCTTGAATCACTTAAAAATCATAGAATCAGGTTATCATCTGATTTATTCAACCCATTACAGGACTATTTTTCAAACTATTAAAGGGACCAGAGTTTTTAATAAAGTGCCATATATACATGGGACCTTAACTAAATGCCTTTACAGTAGATTCAATTTTATAGAACTTATGTTTGTACTACAAAAATTGATTATTGTCTGAAGACACTTTTGTATTCACAATAATAACAAATGCTTGAAAGGTGGCAAAACTGTGGAGTCAACAGGAATAAGATTCTAACATCCATTTCTGCACAGAATTTGTACTCCTGCAAGTTATTTTTGACCAATTATATAAAATTGCTTAGTATAAAGTAAAAAGACTTTTATTTAGTTGTCTAACATTATGCAGTGTGATTCTTAAAGTGGTAAATTATTTACACAATTTCTATATATAATTTGCAATTCATATATGCTTTTCACTCTAAAAAACACAAGGGTAATACATATAATGACAATAAAAACTAACCTACTTAATTTTATTAAGATGTAAAGCTCCCATTAATAACCACACTGACTTATATAAAAATTTAAAATAAACCACTGTGAAACTTACAATTAAGACCTATTAAAATAATGACTTCCCTATTATAAAATCAGTCTAAATGTGGAATAGTAAAAGTTTTCATCAGCCTATTAATAAAGAATAATTATAATTAGTATAAACGTTTACATACTAATTTCAAGTCTCATTTTCACCAGTTTAACCTACCAAAAAAAAAAAAAAAAAACCCTGCAGTTTCAAAGCATCATCTAGCTGATGATCTTGGGAATTTCATGCGTCCTGGATTTTGAATTCTCAAGGATAAAGGAAAATTTACCTCTAGAAGAGCATCAGCTGAGTCGTGAAGACAAAGGACCAGGGTCCCTACTCGGGCCATATTGTTAACATATGAAAAAGTAATCAGTAAAACGGAGACGAGGTGGTGCAGGAACATGATGCCGAAGTCCTTGAGGAAAGAGAAAGCACAGCCATGTTAGGGTTTCTCAGCATTATAGCTTTTCCATTTATCCATTCAGTCACTAAAACGATACTGACTGAGAACCTCTATTGGCCTGGCACCGGGGATACTAAAATGAACCAGATAAAACTCCAGCTCTCTGGAAGCCCAGTGGGAGAGAAATATAGGAGACCAGTGACCATGGGAATCAACTCCAGGATCAAAGTCAGATAATGAAGTGTGCGTGTACTAACCCAAAGAATGTGTAGTGATGAGAGAAATCACCACAGGATTTCAAGCAAAGAAGGGACTTGAAATTTGCTATGGTTTCAACAAGTGTTCCCCCAAGGCCCATGTGTTAAAGGTTTGGACCCCAGTCCATGGTGCTACTGGGAGGTGGTAGATTATTTAAGAGGTAGGGTCTAGAGGGGGGAAGTTAAGTTATCAGGGGCGTACCCTTGAGGGGGATAATGGCTGCTTCTTGTCTCTCTTTTTCAATTCCTGGCTGCTATGAGGTAATAGCTTCCTCCACTACACACTCCCCACCATGAGGTACTGCTTTGACGCATGCCTAAAAGCACCAGGCCAGTCAATGATGAACTGAAACCTCTGAATCCATCAGTTTAAAAAAAAAAAAAAAAATTTCCTCCTTTCAAGTTGATTTATTTTGGGTATTTTGTCATAGTAACAGGCAGTTGACAAGCACAAACTCTAAGATCTTTGGGGCAGCAGTGCAAGTCCAACCATTTCTGACTACTAATGGCTGCAGCTTCTGGAGGTACGGTTATGTTTCTGATCAGCATGTGGACTCTTTGAAGAGACAGCTGGTTTAGGTTCAAGGACAAGGGCATTGCATGGTTCTCAGACCTTAGTCTGTTGGCTACGGAAGGCCTGATAAGCCACATAGTAACGGCTAAGATGGTGCTTTGGTCTGAATGCTTGTGTCTCTCCTTGCTCAAATTCATGTTAGAACTCTAATGCCCAAGGTCATGATACTAGAAAGGAGGGCCTCTGGGAGTTGCTTAGGTCATAGGGCCGGAACCCTTGTAAATGAGATTATTATCTCTACAAAAAGAGCCCCAGAGAGCTCTTCACCTCTTCCATCATGTAAGAACATGGCTAGAAGGTGCCACCTCTGAACCAAGAAATGGGCCCTGATCAGATAATAAGTCTGCCAGTGCTTTCACCTTGGACTTTCTAGCCTCCAGAACCATGAGAATAAATTTCTGTTGTTTAAAGCTACCCATTCAATGGAATTTTGTTATTGAAGCCTAAACAGATTAAGACAGGTAGTGACTGCTTTGTGTTGTCTCCTAGAGTTCTTAGAATGTGCACCTCAAGTTAGCATCCTTCCCCTGGAATATGCCTATTGAGAATCTGAAATAAGAATCTTAACATACTAGTTTTTCCTGATGGGTGCTACACAAGAAAGCCCTTAATTTTCACATTATCTGTTCATAGTCATTAAAAAAAGTTTTTGACAGAAGTAATAGTAAATCAACCATCCTGATTTTAGACAGCTTCAAAGGATCAGCTTCTTGGCCCAAATGAAAAGGTTATCTTCCTCTGATATTATTTCCTGACCATCTGGATATGATTTATTATGACATGGAACTTCTTCTGCTTATAATCTTGCTTACTGATATTTATCCTAATCTATATTTGGGCCAGAGTAAACTTTAATTTCTCTGGGACTTAAGTGCCACGATTGGTCCTAATGTTGTTCTACTTGAAGCCTTTAAGAAGGAGGGCTACACCCCTAAAGATCATTCATCCAGAGACAAATAAATTAGCCACAGTGAAAAGCATATTGCAAAACTGACCTATGAACAAATCTTGATCAGGAAAAACTGCAACATGTAGGTTAAATCTATGAGAACCATTCTTAAATTTCTATCCCTGGAAGTCAATACTCACTTGGCCATTTGTTCACTAAAAAATATTTATTTATTTTTACTATGTTCTTACTACATTAAGCTTTGGGCAGGGGATAAACAAGTAGAGTTGACAAAGATTTCTGCCATTGTGAAACTTATAAAGTTTAGTTGAAGAAAACAGACAACAAATAATAAGTAAATGGTCTTTTAATAGTAGATGGTAAAAATGTGTGGGTAGGGAGTCCTGGTTGCTGGGGAAGTGGACTGCAACAGTAAACCGTGGGGTCAGCACAGGCCTCTAAGAAGATGGGGGAGCTAACCACACAGACAGACACAGAGAGAATGTTCCCGGCAGAGAAAACAAACAAGGCGAAGGCTCTACCCAGCATCTTCTGTCTACTCTGACATGTTCAAGGAATAGCACAGAGGTCTGTGTGGCTTGAGTAGTGAGAGAGGTAGAGGCAACATTACAGATTTTTTTTTTTTTTTTTTTACTTGCTTCTTTCTATTACCAGCATTTTTAAAAGGCATTTTAACTTTGATGAATAAAAAGCAACCACTCTACTTAATTTAATCCCTGTTAGGTAAGTATTTTATGTTACATCTGTATTCACAGATGAACTACGAGTTTAAAAGACCAAAAATAAAATTATTTCTGGAGCTTCTAAGACAATTTTATTTACAAGTGCTACAAGGCACTTGGCAAGTATCCATACTCCCAGTTGTCATCGTAATGAAGAAGGGCTAAGTTGTTATTCTTACAGCTGTCTCCATGTGCTCCTTGCCTGGACATTCCTTTGGAACCATTCTTGAACTTGCTCTGAGGATGAATGTGGGCGACAGCCCTCAGGCTGGTGGATGTCCATCCGGGCTACCCTGACTTTTTCTGATTTATACTGGCACCGCAATTAGGTCGGGTGTAATTGTCAGTTCCTTGCAGATTCAAATTAATCTTTTGCCCAGGGAGAACATGGAGGTCCTGTGGTTTCTCCTTTTTGTCTAAGCTGCCTTATTCTTTTCCTATCGTGGCTTCTGTCCTGGTCCTTGGTTCACAGGGTGAAAGGGCCACTTTCTTTAGGTCCCACTTACTGATCCTGGTCCTACAGTCACATTTTCCACAACTTAGCGAAGTACCTGTTCTCTAGTTCAGCCAAATAATTATTTTATTTGTTCTGTTTGTCTGTAGTTAGGGTAATTTCTAGTTCAAAACAAAAGTTTACAACAAAGTTCAAGAACATTAAAACTGGGGTCTTATTGACGTGACTATATTTCTGATGAATATTTGCATCTTATTCAGCTCAATTTAGCTCTATTTTGCCTAAGAGTCATCTTATAATCCAAACTCCAGTGATTTTGTAATTTTTGGTAAGGGCATCCATTTCCTCAGCTTTGAATTAGGTTATTTTAAGGTTGTCAATTCTGACATCTGGGCTTGGTAGCAACAGCAATGAAATAACATTTGCAGCTTTGAATCTACTCATTTCATACCTGTGTAAGAGAGAGGGAGAGGGCATGCACACAGACCAAGAGCAGATACACACATCTTCCATGGGAAGTTCAGTAGCTGTTGAGGTCACATTAGGTTAGGGTTTGAAAAGTCAGCTTCAACAACTTGAAGTTTAAATGGTTCTGTGTGCACTTTGGTGAATGTGTTTATGGGTTTTCTCCCTGGAAAGTGCCTAAGATTTATGGATATCCATAATAATGGTTTCCTAAATAAGGTCAGAGAACTTAGAAAATGAAATGCCATTATTTGTCTTATTTTCAGTGAACCTAGTCTCCATGCTAGTCATGTTGCACTGATGGTACATTCATGGTGGATGTCACCATCAGGAGAATAGTCTTTCTTGCCTCAGTTATTACTAAGTGGCCACAGCAGAACTGGGTATTGCAAATTCACATCATCTATTGACCTACCACCATGGTCCTTCCTGTAGAACCACATTTACATCAGTTCTCTGCTCACTGGCAGATGAGAAACGATGATCGTACTCTGAGCCTAATGCAACTTACTAGTTGTTAGATACTTCTGAGATTCCGACATTTTTGGTACTATCTAGGGTTTTCCTAAATCATTTACAATAGAAATACCAAAGTGCCTCAGGTATACAATAAGAATTGCTCTGATGTTTTCTACTGGAAGATGAAATCTATTCTCTCCAGGCTATTATTCATTAGGTTCCATCATCTGGAGTACTGTGTTTTACTAGACAATAGCTGCTTCAAAACAATGGCTCAATTAAAGTAGAGTTAACCTCTCAACTGACATCGTATAACTGTTTCTTATAAATGCAATTAAATTAAGACATACAGTACTTAATTCAATGGTTCAATGAACTTATATTGGCTCATGCTTAAAACAGATTTGAGGTCTAACCAGCTGAAAACCTAAGCAGAGAAATACCCTCCAATTTCTCATTGTTCAGCTCTGAATAACTGCTCTTGGCTCACCAAAAAAAAAAAAAAAAAGAGTTTTTCCTCTATTTAATTTTTAAACTAATAAACATAAATTGATTAAAACACTTACGGAGGATTAGGATCATTTTATAATTAAGTTTCCTAATTCATATCTGATAGAAATGTCAATAGTAACACAATGCCCTTGAATATAGCAAGGCTCCTTTAAAAACCAAAGCCTTATTTTTCAGACAAAGATTGCATTATAAAGAAGATTTTTGCATATAAATCCCCTGGTCCTAAAGAGTGCTTGTTTTATTACTGTGGGGTTCAGTTATGCCCATATCAGAAAACTGATTTTCATTAGTTGTATCTGAATGAATATGAAAAAAGTAGGAAGAATAGAATTGGTCTTTAATATTTCTGCTTCAGAAAGCATTAGATACAACGAAATACCTTTACTATAACCATCCAGTCATTTTATATGTATTACTTACAATGTCCCACCCTGACACATTTCTTCGAGTAGGCACTGAATGTGGTCCAAATGACTGTTTTTTGTTTTTTTTTTTTTTAAACAAATTGCCAATTTGGATTTTATCAATGCAGAGTGGAAAACATCCATTCTCATATTTGTGACTACTGAAAGTGATCAGTGTGTATGCAGACAGAGGCCTGGCTGAAAGCATAATAGCATTTAAGGTTGAAAATGTTTTTTCTTGCATTTTCTGTAGCAGCAATTAAGCAAAGAGGTTGCCATTTTTTGGCCCTCAGATTGAAGATTGATTTAAGCCTTTATTCAAAAGACTGTCCTGATCCCTGCTTGAGTGTGTCCCTAACTTCTGCTCTTCTGCCAAGTTGTTGCTGGGTGTGTTCACAGTCAGCATCAAGGCCTCCTGTTACCTGCCAGGTGTTTACCTGGACTCCAGTCCCAATTACAGCAGTTGCTCCTATGCTAATTATTAAAGACAGGAGGAAAAAAAAAATCAGATGTGGTTTTAATTCCAACTCAGGAAAATCTGAAATAAAAGAATTCAAGGATGAGCCATCCATTTTAATACCCAAAGCTGGTAAGATTAGGTCATTATTTTTTCTTATTGCACTTCCAAATAGTATTTAGTAAATCTAGAATGGTTTTTTAGTCTGTTTTGTATAGCTTTCAGGTCACAAACTCCTAGGCACAGGTAAAAATCCAGCTGCTCGGGGTTCACCTCCAACTGTTAAAATGAGAATCTTCAATTCGGTTCTCCGGGGACTTTGAGCACAACAAAATAGCACCAAAAGGCCAAAGGGATCGGTCTCTCATTAAGGCATAGGTCTGAGGTTCTATAAGGTACACTCCCTTCACAATGGCAAAGCTGTGGAGAGATTTTGAAATACAGATTTGCCTAGGAGGCACCACAAATTCATCTGGATGTACAAGCCTTCATGAAAACAAAATTTGTCCATTCCTAATTTTAAAAAATACATATACACATTTTAAACAAGAAAGTTTCTCCCCTAATCATCTGCTAGATAAAGTACTCATAGTTTTATACAGTGTCTTTTGGGAGTAATCTTTCCAAATGAAAAACATGGTACAAATCTCCTCAGAAAAGGAATAATACCACCAAGATTTTAATTGATGACCAATTTAGATGGGCACAGAGGGTGAAGGATAGGAAACACTTCTTAAGTGTAAGGCGAAGAAAAGGTTCTTTTCTCTCAGATACAATGAAGCGTATTACTTTCCTGATTGATAGAATTTAATGCATATGAAGTAATAAACATGCAATCTAACTCAAATGAATAGAAATCAGGCTCTTAGGACCAAGTTAGCCATACAATAGATTTTCAAACTGTCTAGGAAACAGGAGAACAGCACCAATGCTTAAAGCCGATTTCATTTTATGGTAAATGCAATAATAAAAGAAGTCTCTCAATCTTTTTTTTTTTTTTTAAATATTTCTCATTTAAACCTTTAAGGCATATAAGTGTTTACAAGATTTTAACAGAGTTACATGTTCTTTCCAGAGAGCAATAACAAACCACTTTCCTTTCTTTTCACTTGGGATTTTGCAAACTAGGTGTTGGAAGCAGGACAGCCATGCAAAAAGTAAACTCAAGCATGTAAATTGGCAATGTATAATGGGGGTGACCACTTGGGCACCATCTCTGTTCCAGAACAAACAAACACATGAATGTTGAAGATTTCAAACAAATGTTATGCAGACCAGGAATGACCACAGTTAAATAGTTTTTCCACTGAGCAAATATGAAAATATCCTATTAACAGTGTGAATATACAGAAAACACTTCAAAATAAAAAGACAAAACCCCAAAATAGAAAACTAACAAATCTTAATATTAAAAATAATGCTGTAACCTAAATAAATCACTAAAGCAAAAAATATAGTGCTGGAAATTCATAACAGTATAATTAGCTGCTTTGTCTTGACTTCAGAAGATTTCTAAAGTAACTAATTAGTAGCACAAGTTGTAAAGCTTTAACGATTTGGTTAAAACAAAACAAAAGAAACAAGGGACTAAAAAATTGCATAGGTCTTGAGACAATGACTAAAATGAAGTATATTCAAAGTGACTAAAGAAATCAGTTGATTCAGCGTTGCCTCACATTAAATAATTTGAGGAAAATTATACTTTCTTTTACTGAGCATTGTATGATGTAAATGTCAGTCTCTGAGTATCTGAAGTCTACAATCTATCTGGTTGCTATGTTTTAACTGGCCTTGATATTGGCTCACCATAAAGAGAATTGGTTAAGTGGGCCTTTCAAAAAAAGATATTTCAAATAATAAAACTTGAAAACTTTAACTGAAGCCAGGTGTGGAGGCTAATGCTTGTAACCCAGTCACTAGGGAGACCGAGGCAGAAGAACCAAGAGTTTGAGGCCAGCATGGGCAGCTTAATGAGACCATCTCAAAGTAAAAGAACAACAACAACAACAAAAAAAGACTTGGAATGTGGCTCAGTAATACAGCACTTGCCCAACATTCTCAAGGACCTGGGTTCAATTCCCAGCACTGCAGGAAAAAAAAAAAAAAAAACCCTGTAACTAAAATTCACTTTTATTCTCATATATAGCCTATGTATTATAGGGTACATATCTACAGCAGGATTTGTAAAACAATGAATGAAAAAGTGTGACTTATTGGGGAAACATTTGTTCAATTAAAAAGTGCAAGAATCCTGTCAGGAATGCATCAATTATTTCCTTCTCTTAAATTCAACCTATGAATTTATAATAAAACTTCATTCACCCTAAATAGAGAATCAAATTTATTCTAACACTTTTTTCCAATAGATAAAAGTTTTCCACCTCTAGACTAAATGGATACAGACTTATATCCTTGAGGGAGATAACTGTCATACACAGGTATTCTAAACTGTAAGCGCTAAGAAATTAACTGGTTAAAGACTTTTCATTTACTATGGTTATCATGAAAATGTTTTAAAATATATAAAATATATACTGATATGATTTAAGTATTTCTACTAGCCATTCTTAAATCTGGTATCCCCACTGTTCACCAAATATGCACAAATGTCCAGAGAAGAAACAGGAAAAGGGCCAGGTTTGTTTGTAAATGAAGTTTTATTGGAACACTCTCACTCCCAACCCTATTGGTTTATTTTTTGTCTATTGCAGTGTTCTTGCTACAGTGACAGAGTTGAACAGTTGCAATCATGAATACAAGTCCAACAAGTTTAAAATATTATCTGGCTCTTAACAGAAAAGCTTTATGACCCCATTTCAGAATCACATCAAAGGATATATTATGGAAAACTTAGTCCCGGTACATGGGATGTGGCAATTGTGTGGTTTCATGGCCAACTTCACCACCTTTTCTTCTGACAAAGGATGTGTAAGAGATTTGAATTTCATAGCTATTCTCTGTAACCCATTAAATATTACCCTCAAAATTCAAACAAATTATAGAGTTCTGGTAGGTACCTCCATCGAAAGTCTCATGATCAATTACAACTACAACACCAGGATAATTTGAAAGGAGTTTATTTGCCAGCTTCTAAAAGCAAGAGCCGATTGGATTCAATATTACTGTCTCTGCTGCTAGATGTACCATTATTTTATGGCTTTTGAGAAAAGATATAAATAAAATAGAGAACCATGGTGTAAGCAGTATTTATCCAATTTTTCTCCTGTGCAACATTTATGGTCCTGTTTCAAGATCAAGAACTCATAATCTCATCTATTTTGAGTTATTTAGTTAATATTTAATCTTTAATTGATTTTATTACTGTGGAAAAGGCTGCAATAAAATTTTATTTGTACAATAGAAACGATATGATAGTGCCACCAATCACTTCCGGTGGGCCTGGCCAGATCATGGTGCTTGATTTGCAATGCTTCTGAGTCATCTTTCATGTTTTCCTTCCTCCCCCTAACAAACACATGCTCTCCAAACACACTCTGCTTGAAAAGAATGTAGATATTTTAAATTATACATACTATATCATTTTACTCATTCAAATTTAAGTCCTCAGAAGTTTCATACCACATAATCCTTGCCACATCACAAGGCCCTGGAGTCAAATGGATCTTCTGGGCTCTGTTCACTACCATTGGCCTAGTCACACTAATCTTCACAGCTTTTAATGGGAAAGGTCATTTCTGAGACATACAAAATGTTCTCTGTGTCAAAAATCACAAGTGATAAGGGATTTAACAGACTAAACCTTTCTTTTTTTTTTTTTGCAGTAATCCCTGGGGACAAGGGCAATGGCAACACTTTTGAGATCTAGAAAGCCATTTGAACGAAAATAGCCAGGAAGATCAGTAGGGGGCAGCCTGTGCTCAAAGAAAACAGAACTACTGCAGAACACAAAGGCCATCACACTCACATATGCTGCTGAGGTCTGGAGGCCCACAGTGACAATGGGCAATCAAGCACTCAATTTTGTGCTATAGATGGAAGATGGACAAAGTCTCCTTCAGGTCACCCAGGTTGGGCCGGTGCTGCAAGTTATCAGGAGGAGTTCAGAGGACTCCGATTATCCTCATCGGCCTAATCTTCCCCTTGTAACTCCTCTTCCTTCAACTGACTAGCTCCCCACCTCCATCCCCCACAAGTGTCCAGAACTCTAGCTGTAGAATTCACTCGAAGCTCCTTTTGCCTCCACACAGATCTCTGGCCACACATTTCCTGTGGCTGAAATGCTCGTGTTTTCTTGCCCCATACCCCCCCCCCTTGAGCACCTGGGGAACTTTTAACTACCCTTTAATGTGCCTACTAATTTTCATGGACCAAAGGCTCTGACACTTATATTTACTCTTAACACCATGTAAAGCAAATACTACATTAACTCCATTTTATATGGAAACTGAGGCACAGAGATGCTACACAATTTTTCCAAAGTGACAGTGAAGGCTAAGGTCATATCTGAATCCAGTTCTGTGTGACCCCAGAGTTCAGGCTCCTAACTACCAGAGCTGCTACCTTTTAGAAACAAAAGTATATGGAAAGATGACCACAGGGAAGGAGGCAGCACTTTGGAAAACCCAAATACAGGCCCGATGACCAGAAAAAGAAGAGATGTGGGATCAAGAGCCAAGGTACAAGGATTGGCCTGGGGTGGGAGAGGTACCTCTTAGGAGACCAAAGAGAAGCAGAGGTTTGTTGGTATTTATGAGAATGCAAACAGAGGGAGTTCATAATTCCAAAAGGACATTTAGAGCTATAAAGAGTCAAATGAGTTTTTTTCCCAGTAACTCTGTAAAGAATGGAGAGGAAACTCCCAGAGGCAGCTGAATAACTGCATCTTCCTGCTGGAAGGGAAATGCCCCAAGGGCCAGCAGTCCTCAGAAGGTGGGACTCCTGAGGCTCTGGACTTAGGAACTCAGACCTTCGGAAAAGCAGGCTACTGGGTCCCAGTGTGTGGGTCCCTTTTTATGCAGCAATGCTGCTACCCTCTGCTGTACACTAGAAGAAGAGAGTCGTGGCTCCCCGCCTCCTTCACCCTAACAGCAGTGTGTAACTAAGTGTGTTAGTGCCAGCTACCTGGCTGTGAGATCTAATGGTGCTTATGAGTCTCTCTGGCAAGGCACATAGATGTTTGTCAGAGTAAGCCACTATGGAAGGTAGCCTCTGAATCAAACCTACAAAGTAGTCCCATAAAACACATTTCTTCTCCAGATAATAGTGTTCTATTATTCTCCCACTAGTCTTCCCACAGGCTGATTGAGATGCTTTTGATCACAGATGGTAGCTTATTAAAATGCACTGCCTCCTCTTCCCACTTAGATTCTGAAGGCATGGTAGAGATAGAGAAACAGGATAGAGGCCGAGAGCCAGAACTGCCCACCTCAGAAGAAACCTAAGCTTATCCAAAGGCAGAATATTTCCACTCAATCACAAGCACACACGTGAAAGAGCAACTTCCCGCATCTGTGAAAGACAGGTTAAGTGGTGTGCTGACCATGCGGATAAGCGGAGCCCCAAGGTTACACAGAGTTCTACCTCTGTCCCTACCCGCACTCAGGATGGCCAGTGTCACCTGCTGTGATGTTAGCTTTCCAAGCAGAAAAAGGACTTGCTGATACCATGTGAGAGTCAGTGGTTCTCACATATCTGAGTCTCTAAGAACACTTCATATTCTTAAAAAACACTGAAGACACCAAAGAGTATTTGTTTATGTGAGTCTACCAGCATTTACCACACGAGATGTTAAAACTGAGAAATTAAAAAATTTAAAACACTGATTAATAAGAACAAATCTCATTATACGCCAACAGATATTTTTATGAAAGATAGCTATATTTTCTAAAATAACAAAAAACCACAGCGACTAGAGTTACACTGTTTCATATTATTGCAGCTCTCTTTAATGTCTTGCTTAATACATGAGAGTTGGATTCTCACAACTGCACGTACATTGGGTCTGTTGCCAGATGTCATTTTGGTTGAAGCACTTTATAGAAATCCAGTATCACACAAATACATGGTTAGAAAAGGAAGAAATATCTTAATATCTCTTTGAATAGTTATGAATATACTTCCAAAATTTGACAAAGGGGAGTCTCAGCATGGAATCTAGAACCCTATCAATACACTTTACATTGTTACACTAAAATGATCTACTTTGCAATATAATTTAAAAAAAAAATAAATCGCATTTGCTACTAAAACCATGAATCTCAATAGAAAAGTTTAATTATTGAGATGCTATCAAGCTCTCACTAGTACATAGACATTTTCCAAATGTGTAATAATTTTTGCCTGAAAGTTTAAGGTCAACGTGAACAAATAACTCGTCATCTGCTTTTACTCAAATAACTAGAAGAACTTGCTTTGCACGTGTTTGTGAAAATGCCTGTGATTACATAGTTCGCTAGTCATTCTTTTAAATAAGAATGTAATTCTGTAAAAAACAGGCCACCCGTTCAGCTCACAATGCAAAGAAATAAGCCCAAGAGGCCTTTCCCAAGAGACCACCGTGCCTTTGTGCCCACGTTCCATTCCATCACACAGGCACATTTTAAACAGAGATTTAATACAACTAACACTTCCTTATCCTTCATCAACAGCAGTCTCAGGTGAAACTGATGTTCTTTTCTTCCTGCAAGTGTGTGGTGATGAAGAACACAATGACTACTCGTGCAACTTGGTGCCGCCAGCAGCCTCACCCATAGCTACCTTCACATGCTCACTGCAGATCTTCCCACAGTGAGCAAGGCAAATACCATCTCATGTTATCGCGAAAATGGTTTTGATCTTGGTAGTCTCCTGAAAAGGTTTCAATGATTGCCCAGGACTCAAAGGCCACACCTTGAGAATTACTGATTTGGACAAATTATTTCCAAACATGATTCTAGGAAATGATAATTAGCCACATTATTAATAAGAGCTGTACCAGTCAGGATAAGTTGGGTTAGGAGGGAATAACTAGGCCTTCAGAATCTTAGTTGTTTAAAATGACTGACTTACTACATGTTATCAAGGGTTGGGAGCAGGGTGAAGAGAGGGTCACCCAGGGACCCAGGATGATGGAGAAGCCTCTATGTCAAAATCAGCCAGTCACTATACTAAAGGGAAAGTGAAATCCCAAGAGGGTATCACACTGGCAATTAAATATTCCACCCAGAAGTGAATTCTGTTCACAGACTACTAATCAGACGGCCCCATTCAACCCCAAGAAGGGGTGTGGTGGGGGTAGCTAAGAAGTACAATTCTAGATGGGCCAGAAGATGCAAAGCTGGACACATCTGGTGGCTGCATAGAAAACATGTATTGAGCACTCCCACGAAAGCAAATTATGAATTTCATTTTTAGGATCAGCAAACTAAAACGTCATTTTTTGATATTAGGAGTAATGCTGAGCTGAGCAGACAGGTGGATTACAGAGTTCGAGACTTTTAATATTTTGGTTCTACATACTGAATCCAGGGGTGCTTTACCACTGAGTGACATCCCCAGCCCCTTTTATTTTTATTTTTTTAATTTTGAGACAACAGTCTAAGTTTACCAAGCTGGCCTTGAACTTACCATCCTCCTGCCTCAGTCTCCCACGTTGCTGGGATTACAGGTGTGTACCACCACACCTGGCCAGAGTCTATGATTTTAACCTCTAAGCTATATTGCCCATAACAATGTCTTCCCTAGCCTAGGGCAAAATAAGAAAAATAAAATTTTTTCTGATTATAAATTTAAAGGATTGTCCCCCTTAAAAGATATCCTTCCTCCTTTTTTTTTTTTTTTTTTTTTTTGGTACCAGTGCTTGAACTCAGGGGCACTCAACCACTGAGCCACGTCCCCAGCTCTGTTTTGTATTTTATTTAGAGACAGGGTCTCACCGAGTTGCTTGGCGCCTTAGTATTGCTGAGGCTGGCTTTGAACTTGAGGATCTTCTGCCTCAGCCTCCATACCTGGTTCCTTCCTCTTTTTCTTTTATGTTAAAATGTCCTTTCCTTTATGAATTAATGGTGATAAAGGGTAAGATGTTTTTAACTATTTCCTTACTAATAAAGGATTGGCAACCTCAAGTTAGTTCTTCATAAACATTTTGTTAAATTTAATAGACTAAAAATAAAAAAGAAAATCTGTGAGCACTAGCTTAAGGTTTGATTGTTTTATTACTAGGCTTTGATTCAAATATTGGTCATGAAGTGCCAGATACTGCTCTAAGTTCTACTTGTCAAGTATTAGACTAGGTAGTTCTATGTACATTATTTCATTTAAATCTATGCCAGTCTGCATCCTCATAAGAAAATTAAAGCATGAATTTTTCTTTACCCTAAAGGTCTGAGCCATGGCCAGGCTCCAAAAGGCAGCTGAAGCGCTCACAGTAGTGGACACCAGCTATTGTCTATAAAAAGTAATCAGAGAGCAGACACAAACCTGTAAATAAGTTTCATGTTAAACTTAATCATCATACCTCTCTGTCAGGAATCTTTGGCAAGATGCAGTGTTTTTCTCCGGTTAAAGACCAAGAAAGCAACAAGCTGACTTTGCCAGTCAGGCCCTGGAACTGTGCCAAGGATGCTTTCCTGAACATGAGCAGTACCCACTGGCCCAGAGCCCAGGCCTTGGAGCCAAAGAGCAGCTTTGTTAAAGACGACACAAGGTTAAGACATAAGCAAGCTGTTCCGAGCCCAACACAAGAATATGTATTAGCTTTCCTCAGAAAACGTATATGTGCAGGAGAAATGTGCACTGTGGGCAGATGCTACAGCACAGAATTTTAACAAAAATGAAGCTTTGGAAAAAAGAAGATGTTTCAAATAGCATTGAACACCAAGAATATATTGTATTAAGAAGATATATATATATTTTTTAATAAAAGAGAAAAGGAAGAAAGGGTGAGAAAAAGGAATGGGGGGGAGAAGAAAAAAGTAAGAAAAATTTTCTTAAAAATGTTTACATATTTTGGTAGCAAACCATATTTAAATTATAAGCCTGGAAGGATTAATAGTATTTAGCTTCACTGACCAAATAAGTGCCAACTTTGGAAAAGAGCAAGAGGCAGTGTGCTCTGTTAACACTGGTAAGAAAGGTTCTTCCTTTGTTTTTCACCCCCAGATTCTTTGTGGAAACAGAGAAAATATTTTTTTTAAATGGTGGAAAAAGGAGAAGAGTTGGTGAATATGAAAGCAATTTCATAAAGATTCATGAAACCATTCAGTCAAAAAATTTGATTTCTAAACTTCATTTAAGATACTGATTCAAAGACTTGGAGGCATGCATTTGGATCCAATGTTTATAAATCCTAATCCCTGTTTGAATATAGCCATTCAAGCTTACTGCCATTTGGTAGGGGAGAGTAAGAAGCATTTTGATAATCCTTCTTTTACCAATCTCATGAAGAGCCTTCAGAAGTTAGTGTCATACCGTATTGCCAAGGAATATCTTTAAACCTCCCTACTTTGTGATTAAGAAACAGGCTGTTTTTAGAAGGTTCAGTTAACAGTTCCAATATAGAGGGCCGAGAATGTATCTGGCAGACAGAACACACCATAAATTGTCACTGATGGCTGGAACAGCAGGCCCTCCAGGTGGGAGTGTAATGAAGACAGAGTGGCCAAGGACCCATGGGGCCAGTCAGCAAGATGTGACCAGAAACAGAAGAACCACAGTGCTCTAATGCGAGAGATGGCAATATGGGAAAAATCTTTCTTCTCAAAACCAAGTAATAAGCACATCTGGTAGTGACCAAATTCCCATTGTGTGCAAGAAGTAAGAATAAGCCAACTGTACTAGGAATATACAAAAGTACTTTGACCAACAGAAGAAGAGAGGGGTGCCAGGCATCTAAAACAAGCTACTAGAGCAGACTTAGGGGGAAAAAAAAATATTAATACACACACACACATACACACACACACACGTGTGTATATATATATGCAAAATTTGTAAACACTGACAATATACATAGGCCTAGAATCAATTCCACAAACCTCTTTTTTATAGGTGTTTTCTACACTGGTGCTAAATATTTTTAAAATCACACAAAATGAAACACTTCAACCATTAAAACTAATCCTCCCATGGAAACTATTGAGATAATGGTCATTTGGCTTAAAGTAATGAAGCCTCTCTGAGCTCTGCTGGCTCACGGCTTCTGGAAGACAAGAACAGCTACTCCTGCTTTAATTAATCTCTGTCTTCAGATGGCACCCCTAATTCTCACCAAGCAAAAGGGGAATCAATAAAATGGTGAAGAGTGATAAAGTCTTACTACCTCTAATGTTAAGGGCCTGTCAGGGTAAGGCAAAAATTGTGCATGTTTCTAATCTAGGAGTGAATCTTAGGGCTTTGCTTGGTAAACTTGGGCTCCAATTCATTCCCACATTGCATGATCTTGAGCAACTTACATAAGCTCACTATGTATCAATGTTTTACTAGGTGCAGAGAAGATACTGAGTGTACAAGTATTAGCTGAATAAAGAAGGTTTTACAGGTACAACAGAGAAGATTCAGCTGGCATATCATTACTGAAGGATCTTTAAATGTTTCCAGAAACTGGCCCAGTGTGTTTGGTGCAAAGAATACGGGGATCACAAATTGTTGGTGTCAATGAGTCTTCTACTATGTCTAACCTCATCTTGACAGGGACCATCCACTTTTTCTGAGAATCAGATACCATATACCTAAGTTCTTGCAGCCATAAAAATCAGGAAAGACAGGTTTTTGTTTTTGTTTTTAGTACCAGGGATTAAACCCAGGGGCATTTAACCACTGAGCCACATGGTACTAAGGATTGAACCAGAGGTACTTAACCACTAAGCTACATCCCCAGCCCCTTTTTTGTATTTTATTAGAGGTAGGGTCTCATTGAGTTGCTTAGGGTCTTGCTAAGTTGCTGAGGCTGGCTTTGAACTCACAATACTCCTGCCTCAGCCTCCTGAGCCACTGGGATTACAGGCATGCACCACCATGTCCAGCACAAAGATAGTTTTTTGTCAGCCAAGAAAAATACTGCTGCTGGACTTAGGAGAGTTTACCTGGGGAAAGGAAACTCAGGCTCTAGACCATAGACTCCTAAGTGCTTTTCAGCTGCCGTTCAGATACCATTTTGCAATTTAACAGATTCTGGTCTAACCAAAATGACACATTACAGAATTATGCTCCATCATAATGTACAGTGCTGTTTGCAAAGGAACTGATCCATTTATTTCTGAACTTACTGATCCTACAATAAGCAGGTACTCTGATAGTCACAAATGATACAAAGATAAACATACCCTGATTACTATAGACTGAATGTTTGTGTTCTCCCAAATTCATATGTTGAAACCTTAATTCCTAAAGTAATAGTATTTGGAATTATGAATGAATGAATTAGTGGCTTTATAAAGAATGTGCCAAATATGTTAAAGTAATTTTACTGTTATGTATAACTAAGAAGAACAAATAAAAGATTTTTACAAAATAAAATAAATACATAAATAAAAAGAACATTCCAGAAAGCTGTTTTGCCCCTTTTCCCATTTAAGGGAAGGGCATAGTAAGAAGGTGCCACGTTTGAGAAGGTGGATTCTCACCAGACCATGAATCTGTTGGTATCTTGATCTTGTACTTCTTACTTTCCAAAACTGTGAGAAATAGAGTTATGCTGTTTATATCAGATTTTTTTTTTCCTGTAACAGTGCTGGGGTTAAAAATCCAGGGTCTCATGCTGGCTAGGCAAGTGTTCACCAATGTACTACATCCTCAAGCTGATTTCTGCTGCTTACAAACTGTTACAATCTATGTATTTTGTTATAGCAGCTCAAATGAACTAAGACATTGCTCTTCACCCTCCATGTCTAGTGAAAGGAGAGAGGCGGGTCACCATACTGTCAAAATATAACACAGTAAGTATAAGATACACTTATAAACTAAATAAAGAAGATAGTCAAAAAACTTGAGGGAATAGAATAAGACATCAAAGCAGAGGCTAATTTTGGGTTATATCTTGTTAATGACAAAGAGGAAATAGGGTATACTATAGCCATAGACAGTGTCTTATAAATAAAAAAGATGCACAAAAAAATTAAATATATTTGAACAACAACAAAAACAAAGATGCACAGGAAAAACAATGTGTTTGAACAATGGTGAGAAGATATTTGTGGCTAAATTCTATGTGTGTGGGGAAATGGATCATAAGTGGGAGAGGTGGGTTTAAGTCATGCTGTTTACAATCTTGACTGTTACCCCCAAGTAATTTGGGCTTTGTCTTGAAGCTTTAAGAAAGGTAACTCTGACATGGCAGACAATTTAAGAACAAGGACCATTCAGAAGACTATTATAATAGACTCTAAAAATGCAGAGAGGACTCAAACTAAGCATGTCAGCGATATTAAGGCAGTAGGAACAGAGAGGCACAAAGAAAACCTTTCCCATTCCTCTGTTGGTTAGAAGGGTTATTTGGAGAGAGAATGAGACTAGGAGATTGTGTTGGCAGTTGGGAACATTTTGAATATAAGGTTCAGTTTCCTAATTCCTAAAATAAAGATAAATAAAAAATAACCTAACTGGAAGTGGAGTTGTTATAAGATTAAATAATATAATAAACAAAAAGAACACAATATTATTCTTTGTGAGTAGAGACGAGGAAGTATGAACCCAAAGAAAGTCTGGCATAGAAGAGAAACCTTTGGGAATTTCTGGCACATGGGTTATGGTTGGATATGCTGGAAAATATAAGCTTAGTCATCCAATGAGGTGTACCCTGTAATTTGGGTTTAGAACCCTAGAATACCCAGATATACAGAGCATGGAGCATTAAGATGGAGGCCAGCATAAAAACTATGAAGGTCTGATCCAAATGTGGAAATCTTGAGAAAACAGCATTATGGAAAAAATAAACAGCAAACAGCCCAAAGCACCAATTTTGCCCAGAATCTGGTAGGATGGGAGTTAGAGTAAGTGGATTTAACAGTCAGGAGGCCTTGGGTACTCTCAGTAAAAGCAACTCCAGTGGAGGGAGGGTGAACATCACTACAGTTCATTTAGGAAGGTTGCATTTCTGAGACATTTTGACAACTCTTTTATTAGAGAATTAATTCTGCAGGGCTGAAAACACCAAAACGCCATTCTCTTCCAGGAGTCAAAAGAAATTTTCTTATTTAATTTGGAAAACAGAGGAACTTGGGAACAAGACTGAGAGAAAATTACTGTCGTCAGAATTCCATTCCTATATTTTTTCATAGTGAAGAGAACACTGGATTTCAGGGGAAGAGTGAAGGGACAATAGGAACAAAATACAAAACAGCACAAACAAACACGGAGACATTTCTGTAGTGATGCAGAGAGTACTGCTAATCTAGCACTGCCAGGAAACAGAGCTGAGTGCTTTTGAGACTCCACACCCACCTGCCAAGGGCTAGTCAAGATGCATGTCTGCAGGTACTTTACAACATAACCACTCTTACCTTCCTTTTGATATCAGTGAACTGGGAAAACATTAGAGACCAATAAAATGACAGCTCCAGGATGTAATAGTAGTGAAGGTCGGTTGTGAGCGGCTGAGGATGAAAGAAAGAGGGAAAAGATTAATAGTTAATAGGGAACCCAATCTATATGCCAAACATCTCAAACTCAGTGCTGAAAAGTAACACAGTCGTATGCTTTATAAATGCAGTTCCTGCCTGTTCTGTTCACCATAATGGGGCTTTCAAGGATGCCTCTAATCCACAGCTCCTTGGCATTATTTTCATTTAATCTCAAACCCCAAAAGCATTCATTAGCATGAATATTTGAGAGCAAATTTATTATTCAGTTTAATAATAACATTTATGTTTCTTTCATACTGAAAGATTCCTTAGGAAACCTGAAGAAGTATTCTAATATATATGTACTCAATCAATCGATCGATCAATAAAATACCCTACAACTGCTGTGAGAGTCCAAAGTACAGGGACACGGAATAGTACAGGGGATAGAAAATGGAGTGCTATGTGGGTCACCAAACTATAGTTTCAAGTTCTGCATGAATCAGGAAGCTTTCTTGTTACTAGGAAATGTTTGGTACTTTGCAAATATCAAAAAGAATGATTCAAAAATATTTATTAAAAGATCAGAGGAGCAGGAAGACTGCCAAGAGATAGCATAATAGGCAACCAGCCAGGAAATGTGAGATAGAAGCCCAGCTCCGCAGCATTGTAGGTATAACACTGGGCCTTACTTATTTGTAAAATATGAGGCAAAGGGGTGATTTCTGATCGAATTGGCTCAGAGGCTTAGGGATGGAGGGAAGACTCAATACATAACATGATTTTCAAAACCATGTTGGTGAGCAGTTTTTAATTGCTTTAATTGAGTTGTAATGAAATGTTTGCCATTATCAGAATGAATGAAAAAACCTTTGAGTATCATCAGGCAAACATGTCCATACCCTGCATACAAAGTAATACTATACGCAGTCAATGCAATTAAAGTTATGTGTTCATACAGCAATGATATATTACAAGTTGACTATCCCAAGAAGCTGTCACTCAACTAGCAACACTATGCACGGCATCATGAAATTTTTGACAACAAAGTACATGGCAGGATAGGATACTTCTAATCAGCAATCTTAAACTCTAAGGGACAATAAGCATTACTATGAATCAAATGTCTGTGTCTCTTCAAAATTCATGGGTTGAAGACTAATAACCAATGTGAAGGAATCTGGAGGAAAAGACTTTGGGAGGTAATCAGGCCATAAGAATGGAGCCCTCATGTACATGATCACTTCTTATGACATTCTGTCATGGCAGCCTGAACTAAGACAATCATCAAGGTTTTCTTTAAGCTCAGCATCACCCTTGAGAGAATTTATTTCTCACTGAACCATCCTTTTAAAAATTGAAGGCATTAGCAGTGAAGGATGGGTATTCAGGGCAGACGTCCGAAGCAATGGAGCCAAAAAAATAGGATCCTGGAATTTGACCTTAAAGTCAAGGTCAAATTTCAGTTTTAATGAGATTCCCTTAACTCAGCATCATCACCTGGAAAAAATGTCCCAGACGGGTCATAAGGACAAGTTAGTTCACCTCCAGAAACTTCAGAATTCAACAGAGCATCACATGATAGTTACCATATCCATGGATTGCTTTGCAATTAGCAAAATTCACTCATATGTTAACTTTTTGATTCTCATAAAAATTCTATGAATTATACAGTTGGCAGAAAATTGCTGTCAGTTAATTGAGATTAAAAGGCTAAACCCAAGTCTCACAGGTAGTGAGTCTCCATGACCACTGCAGAGGGGCTTCTCATGCCCAACTTGTGTTCTTTATTTCAAGCTGTATAAGAGCCAACTGAGTGCGAATTTATATTATTTTAATCTAAAGATATACATATGTATATAAAGGTATTAAATACACAACAAACATACATGCTATACAAAAGAAATATGTGTGTCCTTAATAAAACTGAAGTAGACCACTACTATTTCATTTAAACATGTATTTAATTACTTATGTAGTATATATGGTAAAGACATAACAAATGTGTTTCATGAGCATGTTCAATTTTTGAAAGATTGACTCTGAACTGCAGCCTACCATATACATATTCACATAGACACGATTACACACACAGACCTGAAATTGCATACACAGTAATTACATGCTGCTTAATTTTTTACCACACACATGAAAGCCTTTTTTTAAATTCATATATGGAATTTGTCAAGGATGATCACTGTTCCCACAAGGGATCATGAATCTGTACCTGATTTGGGGAGCTTTATGCTGAATTACCCAGTGTTAAACAATGATGCCTTATCAGGAGAAGACAATCTTGACCTGCATCAACACCCACGGAATCTTTCCTTCCATACTAATCACATTTCCTATTCTTAAACAGAGCTGTATCAACCAGACCCTCAGACTTTTATGCTGAATCTACAGGCTGTGAAACAGCCTGCAGCTACATTTTGGGTCACAGTCCTAGCAACTCATTTTCTCAGAAATGAGCCATTTCTCAGTTTTAGCCATAAATGTGAAAATTATTTTGGACTACAGTATAGTTAAGAAGAAGAATAGGTATTACGTTTTACAAGCATTCGTCTCAATGTCTTTCATGATGTAGAATTTACCTCATAAACAGGCATTACAGCAGCTGCCATGCCAACATTCCAGTTCAGGATTCTAGAAGCCTTTAATGTTCTTTTATAAATAGAAATTTAGATATATACAGCTTGTGCTACTTGGTGTACCATTACAAGATAAAAAGGCTCAAATTACAATGTTCGAGGTAGTTAAGATAGCAAAACAGCAGTTGGGCCTGAGAGTAACACTTGTGTAAAATAAGTGATTGGCTTTAACATTGTTATAGTCACTATCAGATGTCCCTGGAATGCTAAGCTCTCCCTAACCATGTCATGTTGCTTATTTATAGTCTTTTCTAATCTGAATAAACTACTTGAAAGAGATGGAAGTGCAAGTTGGAATTCCATTTCAATGTGTTCTTAGCTTTGAACTTGCCCAAGAAGCATCCAATGACAGGCCCTACTCTAGGTTGCGAATCTGTGTGTAATAGAGAAGATATGGAGTGTTCTGTGCCACATTAATCTTAAACACACTCAAAAGCCCAAATGCCTCTAAAGAGATAACCCCAAACAACCCCAAAGTTAAAAAAAAAAAAATCAAAGTTGCTTATTACAATATACCATTTTATTCTGTCACCAAAATACCTAGCTGTGTTTGCTTCTCTTACACAACATATTCCCAAATGAACTAGAATTTTCTAGAAAACTCCCAACTTTGATAGTCAAATATTAACACATACTAATATTACTAGAATTCACAGACAGATACAAAGACATGTTGGTGGACAGGAATATAAAGTGCTCCCTTTCTGGGATGTGATTTAATCTCACTTTCACTGATGTTTTCTTGAATTGCAGGAATAATCCATCCATGTATAAAGGTACAAGTCCATTTTTCTGCACTGAAGGAAATGGCACTTGATTTGTATATTCAGAAGCAGCTTCTAAGCTACAAAGTGAACTGAACTCAGTGTGCCTCTTTCAGCTTTCCCACTTAAGGTGGAGGCAGGCCTCAGGCTTCAGACTTCCCTCAATAAGGAGAAGCACATTGGCACCTACAAGCAGGAATTGTCTACCTGGTGAACTGAGTGCATCCTGTTTAGCAAATGTACCTTCCAAGTTTACTCCATCTGCAAAAGCAACTGGGCCTTTGATTCTGAACTTCACTAAGAACACAAAAACTAATGTCCACACTGAGTCATGTCCAGCATCAATCAGCAGGGGCAGGGCCAAAACACAAGTGGTTGCCCAGCCATGCTTTTCATCACGAAATGGATGTGCAGAACACAGGGAAGGGAGACAGAAAGGCCTGCTTACCTGATAGGGGTAGTTGTACCAGCAGTGTCTTGTATTCCACAACCACGGGGTCTGAAAAAAAGGACAAAGAAATACACTTTACATATTTTGGAACACCGATAAGAGGATAAGAGATGTTTATGAGGGCTTCTGGGATATGAGTAATTTACCCACATGTGAATTGCTGCTTGTTAACACAAGTAGGTAAGGGAGATTAAAGCAACTAGGAACCCATCGTACCTTCTTTCTGATTCATCTTCTAGACTCAACTGGTAGTATTTCGGGTCATGTCTGGCATGACATTTTGCCTCATGCTTTTTATATTTTGCTGGTCACTTAGACATATCCCTGCAATGTAACCAGTCTCAACAATACAGCCTTCAGAGCCTCACCAGGACCAGTGGTAAATCACCCATCTCACTTACTGAAGAACACAAGTTTAATATGTTGTTGTATTTTTATAGTTGTATAGATAATACATGTCCACAGAGGAAAATATGCAAGATACAGAAAAGGGCAGGAATAAAATTAAAATAATTTAAGTTCTTGTCACCATTACCATTTTGATGTATAACTTATTCTTGGTCTTTTTTTCTCTGTGTAACATGAACATAAATATAAATATAGATTTATTTTCAAATATATGTATATATGTATGTTTTAAAGCATGGGCATAGGCCACCAGAATCTACTCTGAAGTATAATACAAATGTTAGTTGCTACTGTTTTCTCTGATAAAGTCATTATCTCCACAATTAAATGAAAGTCCCTTAAGGAAAATTATGCAATATGCATAATTTTAACAGTAAAGTCTATGCAAATATTCCAAAATAATTTTTAAAAATCTGAAATCTGAAATGTTTCTGGTTCCAGCATTTTGGATTCAGGACATTTAGCATGGTTCAATACTGGTGTATAATCTATAGTGTATAATGTTACACATTATACATAACTGCTCTAATTTGAAGCGATCCCATGAAGTTCTCATTTAACAATTTCATCAATTTTTCCATTGATAAAATTTTCTACATTTAAAGATTTTTTCAGAATAATTTCCACATACATTTGATGTCAAAATCTATATAGTCCATAATGCAAATGAAAAGATAATGATGTAATTAAGAAAATTAAAAAGCTAAAATATTCAGACACTACCAAAAAGCAATGGTGATTAAAAACACACTGAAACCCTCAATTGAAATGGGTGGTCTATCTGCACATAAAAATGTACATGGGAAAAAAGTGTTTAACATTGCTAGCAATCAGGGAAATGCACATCAAAACTACATTGAGTTTTTCATCTCACTCCAGTCAGAATGGCAATCACCAAGAATATAAATAATAATAATACTGGTAAGGATGTGGGGAAAAAGGTACACTCATATGTTGATGGTGAGACTATGAATTAGTACAACTACTCTGGAAAGCAATATGGTAATTCCTCAAAAGACCAGGAATAGAACCGCCATATGACCCAGCTATCCCACTTGTTGGTTTTTATGCAAAAGAACTAAAATCAGCATGCTATAGCAATATAGTCATATCAATATTTATAGCAATGTAATTTCCAATGTCAAGTTATGGAATCAGGCTAGAGGCTTGCCAACAGATGAATAGATAAAGAAAATGTGGTATTTGTTTTTACCCAATGTAGTTATATTCAATCATAAAGAAGAACAAAATTATGGCATTTGCTGGTGAATGGATGGAACTGGAGAATATCATGCTAAGTGAAATAGGTCAGACTCAGAAAGTCAAGGATCAAATGTTTCCTCTTAGATGCAGAAGCTAGAGCAAAGTAAGCAGGGGAAAAAATAGGGGGACAGATCCCACAAAAAGAGAGGAAGATAAGTAGAGCAGAGGAAGGTAATTGAGGGGGAGAAAGGAGAGTCGGAAAGGGATGAACTAAAGAATGAAATTGACAAAATTATGCTACATACGTATATGAATATACCACTGTGAATTTCAACGTTATGTACATCTATAAAGCACCAGTTTAAAAAAAAAAAACAATAAATAAATAGGAGAAAGACCAGTATAGTAGAGCAAAGGGAACAGTGCGAGGGAAGGAGGGGTAGAGGGAAAGAAGCAGTGGGGACTGAGGTGGAACAAATTGTATTCCATGTGTGTATGATATGTCGAAATGAACCACTATTATGTATAACTATAATGCACCAATAAAAACATTTTTAAAAAGTACATGGCAATTCAAGCACCTTTTACAGAAATGGATTGCCTTTTTTCACATGGAATTCCAATGCCAGGGAATGTTACAAAGGTTGAAAAATCTAAGAACCCAATGATTCTCAAATTTTGTTGTTCAAATAACTTATGAGATACATTTTCTTCTGCATATCTGTACACTTAAATAATGTTGTGAAGAACTTTACAGATTTAGGGCAATTTATACATATCATCTCATTTAATTTTCACAGCTTGTGGCTGTTCAAGGTAACATAGGCAGCAGATGCCTTGAAAGATTTACAAAGAATATGCCAGCCCAGAGCTTCTCAAAGTGTTAAGAAGCAGGTTGTAATTCAGTAGGTCTGGTCAAGGGGATAAAAGTCTTCATTTCTAAGGTTCCCATGTGATGTTGATGCTATTAGACATTTTGCCAATAGTAAAGTGCTAGGGGAAATAAAGAACAATGATTCTATCTTCTTGATATTTACTGTATGCAAGGCATTTTTCTAAACACATTGCTGTTTTATTTCACAATTCAATGTAGATTAATGAATTAATGGATGATTTCTAATATTTATAATAACCATTTGAAGCAGAGTAACCACTGCCAGTAAAATAATAGCTAGAGATAATGCTTCTCACTGAATCTCCCTGTTTGATGTAACTACATGTCTACTCTCTAGTAGAAGGGATGTGAGCACAGTTTATGTGTGCCACTACTGAGGGGTTTGTTATTGTTATTTCTTTGTTTTTAATGAGTGCAATATTATATATGACATCAGGGTTCATTTTGGCATAATCATACAAGCATGGAATATTATTTTTTTCCAATTCAGTCCTTCAGTACTTCCTCTTTCCTTCCCTTCCTTTCACTACTGTTCTTCCTTCTATTTGTTTATAGTTTTTAAAATTAGTGATTTACAGATGTACATAAAGGTGAAATTCCCTTTATTCATAAATATACACAGGACAGTTTGGTCAATTCCATTCCACCTTTCCTCTATTTTCCAGTCCCTCCTCCCTCTCTCTCACTCCCCCTGTTCTCCACTGATCTCTCTGTTATTTTCATGGGACCCCCTCTTTATTATATGTATATTACATATACATACATATATATAATAGTGTAGACTGCATTCTAATATATACACTGAAGTAAGTATCATTTGTTGTTTTATAGAAAAACAATCTCAGAGAGGTACCTTAATAACTTGAAGGTACCAGCTGATAAGAGAAGGTGAGATTCAAACCTAGACCAGCCACACTCTTGCACTATAATGTCCCCTAAGTCTTCTGGGTATATAAAAATTGGGTAATGAAAGAAAAATATCATTGTTATTTGGAACTTATGCCCTATTTTTTAGGTATTGAGTTATTACCTGAAACATTGAGTGCTAGGGTTAGAAAGGACTTCTAAGTCTGGTTTAATCCACAGAACAATCCAAATGTCCAGATGGGGGAAGAGTTCTATGCTGTCAATCACTAACAAGACCTCTCAAGCTTACTTCCTGCATTTATTTTTTCTTGGATAACAGAAATTGCATCAACATTTTCCCCCATCTGCTATGGACTTAAATGTGTTTCCCCCAAATTTATATGTTGAAGCCCTAACTTCCAACATAACTGTATTTGGAGTTGGGATCTTTAAAAGGTAATAAAGGTTAAATGAGGTTGTAATGGTTGGCCCCTTAAATGCAGGCTAGTGGCCTCATAGGAAGAGATTTTTCTCTCTCTCCATGCACATGCAGAGAAAAAACCATATGGAAACTGCAGTGAGAATGTAGCTACCCATGTGCCACGAAGAGGCACCCTCTCTAGACTAATGCCTGCAGAACCTTGATGTGGAACTTTTAGCATCCAGAATGATGAGAAATCAATTTCTGCCAGTTAAGACAGTTAGTCAGTGGTATTTTGCTATGGCAGCCTGAGCTGACTAGCACAGCATTACAAGATGATTCCTAAAAATTGTGCTTAGCAGCTACTAAATTACACATCAACTAATTTCAATTTAAGAAGATTATAAAACATCTGAATAGGACTACGGTGATATCATAGTGAATGAGAAATCACCTCTAAACCACAATGTACCCTGGCATTTTTTTCATTACATTATATGCATCTGCTCCCAGACACATCACCTGAGACACAGCTCAGTAGCAACCTCATCTGTCAATAATGCTTAGTCCCAGGGGAGGCATCTGTGGCTCTTTTACCTTGAGCAAACCTAATGCTAGCACCAGGATGGAGGCCAAAGCACTGTTGGAGGTCACCCTGCAGTTTTCATTTGTATTTAGACCATACATATAAGTCTTGAGTGCTATTTATTCTTTGAATTTTTTAGGGGAAGAGTATAGAAGTCTCTTTAAGTGTCTGTAAACCTGCTCTTTTACCAGGTTTTGTATCAGCTGTATGATATAGATTTCATTATGACCAGAACTCACAGAAATTAGATCAGGCCTGATCATTTTACTTTGCCATCTAGAATAATTATGTCAGTGCATGCCTTAAGAGAGAATAGATCGTGAAGCAAAGATGAGAGAAAAGGATATCTACCTAACCAGGCAAATGTTAAATGATTAAACAGAAATATAAATGCACATGTGTACACATAGACCTCTCCCCACCCCAACAATCAGTAGGCACCTGCAGTTGAATGAATAGCTTCTATGGATTAATAACTACTTTGATTTAACTAAAGAATATGAATCATAGAAGGTATTGCAGGCAATCTGTTTCTTTATCAAAGGTGTAAAGGGTGTGTGGGTCTTTACCCAAAGTCAGCATCTTAGAGGTCAAATTTCATTTTTCACTATTTCTAACAAAACTCCTTCCTGGCTTTCACAAAGGCCAAATGGCACAACTAACAGTCAAGGCAAATAGTCTAAGAGACATGCTATTCTCTATATCGTTTAAGTCTCAAATACAATGGATGTTTGGGTTATATGTGAAAATTCTAGAAAGGAAGCTTCCTGAATCACATTAATGTCTATGTTCATAATATTATGGAAATATTGCAAATCCTTTTAGAAAACCATTTTACTGAAGCTACTTAAAAACACCTTCACTAAGTTATATTTAAAACCTTATACCTTGTATTTATATTTTGGATTTATTATAAGAGACAGATGTGAAAAAAAATATTTCCACATCTACAATAAATTTATCCAGGAAATGCCACCATTTGTCTATCCTGAGCCTAGTTTATAAGCTCCATATGATAATTGGAAATCACTGAAACACTGGAAATCCTTTTAGAAAACTTTTGGCAGTGTTAATTTAAACGAATATCACCAAATCAATTTGGAAAAATAATCAGTAGCTTTAATTTAATACACATTTTAAAATAATGCAGGATACAAAGATATATTTCAAGTTTTGTGAATTTAAAATATGTTCAAAGAAATTGTGTTTGTCTCTCAGACTAAAGATGCTGCTCGTCAGTGGTGAACAGCCTGGGACATTCCCCAGAATGCAAAAGGCTTTGTCTTTCTTTTGTAGACCATGAGATATGTGACTATAAATCTACAAAGCAGAGTAGTAACCTCTCCCTGGAGGCCTGTGGCATCTGCATTAGCTTTGAAAGCTCTTGTGATGTGGAAATGCAATTTGGACTTGACCTTATGGCATCACATAAAGAAAGGGGCCTTTCATATTGATTAGGCTTTAAAAATAATGCTGATCCTCTAGACCCAGCATAGTATGTGCCTTCAGCACATTCCACGGTCAATTTGGAAAGTAATCTGCTGATAGGCCAAACACAGAGAAGCAGAAGGAGATCCTTGGAGATGGGCCCTGAAGTCACAGGACTCTGTGAGGGTTTTATCAGGGAAATGAAGAGAAGCGAGTGCCATTTCCACGCCTTCTTAAACCTTCTGGCCAATCGTCCTCAACTTTTTCTGCCTCTGCTCAACTGAGGGGCTCCACACACACTGAAGAGTCCCAGAGGCACACTGGCTGTAGTCCTCAAGAGTCTGACCAACGTGGAGTTTGAAAAAAGCCATCTTTCCCATTGATTCTGCTGTAGACTCCTCTGCGCCCAGTGAGAATCACTGCAAGGCCAGATCAAGTAATCAACTCCATGTTTAGAAGAGGAAGTAAGGATAAGAAAATAAGATGAAGGGAAATGAAAAACATAAAAGAAAATGAGATGGAGCAATACAAAGGTGAGAATGTCAACAGGAGGGAGACAGATGTGCAGGCTAATGTAGAACTGGAAAGGAAGCCAATAGAAGTGGCTATTAAGCATCACAAAATCAGTCAAAAGACATTTAGAGAAACAATTTATAAAACCTATGACAAAAAGGTAATAACCCTAATATGTAAAGGTCATGAAACTGATTAAAATGTTTAAATACCCAATGAGAAAAATGGGGAGAAGATACAAACAGGGAACATGTTATATATATGGCCAATATGTTTTTATATGAGAAATTACAGATTAAAACCAAACAATTTTTTTTACCACATCATCTGTCAAATACTTTAAAAGGTTAATATCCAAAGATCATAGGGAAACTAATACTCTGCAAGTATAAACAATTTTTCTAATTTGGGAACATATATCATGAGTCTTTAAAATGTACCTGTCCTTAACCCAGCATTTATAGTAAAGAAATTAATTATGTGTAAAGGCATTTGTACATAAATATCCATTATAGTTCTTTATCTAATAATGAAAAAGTGAAACAAATCTACTTGCCCAATATTACGGGATTGCTATTTTCTTAGTTTGGGATTTTCTGGAAGTAGATCCTGAGATGAAAACTTGGATGCAGACTGTTCTAGAGGAAATGAGAGGAAAATATCTAATATTTTTTGCAGAAGTGAGCTGGTTACAGATGCAGATAATTGCATCTCAACCCCTGTGGAAAGCCCCTGCAGAGCTATCTAGCATATATCTTGTAAGAGTCCC
This sequence comes from Sciurus vulgaris, assembly GCF_902686455.1. Taxonomy (NCBI): domain Eukaryota; kingdom Metazoa; phylum Chordata; class Mammalia; order Rodentia; family Sciuridae; genus Sciurus; species Sciurus vulgaris. The sequence continues at coordinate 123,110,594 of NC_136463.1, read as the reverse complement.
AACACAGGACAGGAATGCTGGAGTACAACTCCATCCCTTATCGGTTGAGGATTGCGGTATTAATTCCCCCAGATTTCTAGATTGTACCTTCTCGTATCTAGGTGGCCTTTTAGGGCTCTGGTGAAAACAGAACAGAGAGATGGTACAGCTTGTATGTCATGTGGGACATGGTCAAGGATGCATGCAACTGTCCAACATGGCTGTGCTAAGATTAATTGGGTGAAGGCATATTAATATAACAGGCATATTGCAAGTTAAAATCAGTTTACAGGCATAAGATAAAATATACTTGTGTTTGAAATATACAGTCATTCCTCATTATTTGCCAGGGACTGGCTCCAGGAACACCTCCCTGCAGGTGCTCAAAATTCTTATATAAATTTGGATACTATTTCCAGAAAACCTACACACATTGTCCCATATATTTTAAATCATTTCGAGATTACTTATAATACCTAATTCAATGTAATACTACAAAAATAGGTGTTATAATGCACTTTTAGGGAATACTAACATGAAAAAGGTCTATACATGTTCGGCAGAGATACAATTTTTTTTCAAATATTTTTGATCCAAGATTGTTGAATTCTTGAATTTTGAAACCATGGATTTGAAGAGTTGACCGTATTTAGACAGACATGCACGTGCATGCACGTGGGCACACACACACACACACACAGTGCAGGACAGCAAATTCTCCAAAGGTTACTTACTGATTTTCTCTGAGTAATGATTATCTCAGGTGATTTTTGTTTTTTTAATACATCTGAATATTGGCATTAAGTTACACAAGTTATTGTAGCTATAAGTTTTCTGCAATGAACAGGTCTTGTTTGAATAATAAAAAGCTCAGTCCAAGTAGTTTCAACAGTCTATTTGCTCTACATTTACAAAAAACAGTAATAATAGTACTAATAATATATTGTCACCATCAAATTATTCAGTAATCCTGATTAACTCCAAACTAAAAGTTATCCTAGGAAATAGCTTTCTCTGGAGTTTTTATGTATTGAGTGATATTTCAAGTATAAGCACATCATTAATAGTTTAGTTCTAGTTAGGCATGGTGGCAGATGCCCATAATCCCAGCAGTTGGGGAAGCTGAGGCAGGATGATCGGGAATTCAAAGTCAGCCTCAGCAATGGTGAGGTGCTAAGCAACTCAGTGAGACCCTGTCTCTAAATAAAATGCAAAAAAGGGCTGGGGATATGGCTCAGTGGTAGAGTGCTCCTGAGTTCAATCCCTGGTATCCACCCTGCCTAAAAAAATTTAATTCTAAATTCTCAAGAGAAGGTAGATCAGGCGAATTAATACTATGTGCAAATAACATAGACTAAAGTCTTATATTTGACCCAACCTAAGATCTCCATCAACCCCTTCCTTAAAATTTCTAAACCACAGCATAGGGCCTGATGGCTTTGTGCTGATTCCGCACCCAACCCATTTACATATTCAAGTATGTACCAAGTGGCTACTGTTATGGATTGGATGTGAGGTGTCCCCCAAAAGCTCACATGTGAGACAATGCAAGAAAGGTTCAGAGGAAAAATGACTGGGTTGTGAGAGTCTTAACCCAATCAGTGATCTAATCCCCTGATAGGGATTAACTGAGTGGTAACTGAAGTGGTGGGGTGTGGCTGGAGAAAGTGGGAATTGGGGCATGGCTTTGGGTATATATTTGTATCTGTCAAGTGGAGACCTCTCTCTGCTTTCTGATCATCATGATATGAGATGCTTCCCTTTACCACCCTCTCCCACCATGATGTTCAGTCTCACCTTACACCCCAAGGTATGGAGCTGGCCCTCTATGGACTAAGACCTCTGAAACCGTGAGCCCTCAAATAGACTTTCCTCCTCTATAATTGTTCTGGTTGGATCTTTCAGTCACCAAGCAAAAAGCTGACTAAAATAGCTATCATGAGTCAGTCACCCTGCCAGGCATGAAGATAAGCTCTCCATCCTCAGAGATCTCATCAGCTCCTGGGTAAACAAAAAGATTACATTACAGGCCACAATAGGTGTAAACAAACACTAGATGCAAGGAAGGTCACTAATCCAGTCTTAGAGGATGGAATGGGAGGGAAGACTCCACAGTATGTGCCATAATGGTTAAAAAGAGAAAGACATGCATAAGTCTGCAGACTGAGAAGAGGACCTGCCAAAGGAAGAACACGTACTTCCTTACCTTTCAAGGATCAAGTCATACCTCCAACAATATTCCTAATCATTATTTTCCATGCATTATTCCTAAAGAGGTTTTTAAAAAGCCCAGAAGCCCATTTCTGTTTTCAGCTGAGAAGGGGGATGCCTCTGCCTGTGTTTTCAGGCTCCTACTCGCTCAGCTGTCCACTGTGACAACGCCAGCCTGAGTTCACTCTTGCCAACACGCATCTCCGGCTCTCCCCAGGCATGCTCCTTGCTGTGTGTATGCTACCTACTCCAACTCACCTGCCTTAACTGTTCGAGACCCTTGTCTGGCATCCCATATCCTCCCTTCTTTATCTCGCCTGAACTTCCAGGCTCTGATTTGTTGGTTTATTGCCTCCAGAATTGTTTTCTGTAGCCCTTTTATGGACCTTCCTCTCCATTGAACTCCAACTTCTTCAAAAAACTTATGGTCCATAAATTATTTTCAGGGCTTAAAAGGGGCCTGTAAATACATTTCCCACAGTTTTGTGGTCTCTAGTATTGAATTACTGATCATCAGCTTTCAAAGAGATTTTGAAGCATGGAACAGGCAATGGGCTAGAGGACATTTCTCATCAATAGGAGCAACATGGATCAGCAGATAGAAAAAGTAAAGCAATGTTTACTAGGCTCCTTCTTGATATCAGGCACAATAGTAGACCCACTTGCATCAGGTCTAGTTGTGTGAGATGCTCATTATAAACCTCACAAAAGCCAGAAAAAGAACAGATCCAGGTGACAGAGGCCTGAATTCAAGCTTCTCTTGACTATATTCCAGCTGTGTATGAGAAAATCTTAATCCCACTGCACAATCTTTTCAAACCAAATGACTGCTTTTCACAAAGACAGAAAGTTCCTTTTTAAGATCAGAGAGACATATTGAGATACCTTACTCAAATACACAACTTGTGAGTCCAGATTTTCTGCATATACTTCAAATGAAACAACCATCACCACCAGATGAATTCACAAACAGGAACGAAAATTCAGCCAATTTCCACTAAAGTGCATATTAAGTGACTTGAAAAATAATTTTCTGTTTTAGAAAAAGTTGTTTTTTCTTCAAATATCAGTTATGTGACCAAGTAAAGGATTAATTGTTGCCACTTTTAAATAAATTAATGTTTTAAAAATTTCTCAGCCTTAATTCTAATAAGTAAATACAACAGTTATAATAACATCTAATATCAATAATATAAACAATTCTGAAAGATCCTGTATAATTGGTACAAGAGCAAAGGAATTTTGAAACCAGAAAATTTGAGAGCCACTGCCCCAAGAATGGCAAATCAACAAAAAGAAAAGGACCCAGTCTCTGAAGACCAGTAGAGCGGAGGAGCACGAGGTCACTCAGTGGGGCTGTCCACATGTTCAGGAATGCACGTACTTGTCCTTTAAGTCACGAGCTGCTGGGTCCTTTGCTGCACTACTGCTGCAGCCTAGCCTGCATCCTGACCATTTTTTGAACATATAATAACCAACACACAGTTCTGGAAGGGCCCGATTTGCAAGAAATGAGTGCCTTCAAATGCACATAGATAAACCACATTCAGCCTGTGCAACATGCCACCAATAGCACCTGATACTCCATGTGATGCAAAATCTCCCCTTCTCAGCCAAAAGCCAGAGTCAAATCAGTTGAGCAGGGGAAGATTCTTTGTTGAGGTAGCAATATAAAAGGCTTAATCAGACAATCCTTAGCTGTAGAAGAGAACAAGGGTTGACCTTTGAGACAATTCTGCCTAAGCAAACTCAGAATTTCACAGATCACCAATTTTCTTAAATAAATTTATCTTGAGCCAAGGTTTATCTACTTAAAAATCACCATGTTGAGGACACTTTAAGGAAATTATGCAGGAGTGAAAAAACATTTCTTTCTCTCTCAAAAATATTGAATACTTTATGAAATTTGACTTGCTTTTTAAAATGTTACTCTGTTACCATGCCTGTGTACTACACCTGGAAACCTATAATAGGTTATATTATATGAATACAAATATGTTAAGTATAAAAAGTACTATAGTTCCCAAAATTACTTCCTAGAAGAAACTGCCAATAATTGAACATGTAATTGTTCAATGTAATTGTTCAATTGTTCAACATGTAATAATTGTTCATGTAAATAAATGAACATACTTGGCCTTGGAAGACATGTTTTACGGGAGTGAATATGTTGAAAAGAAGCATTGTATCATGCTGTCATTATTTGAGAATGCTGCAGGAAAAAAAGAAATCAGACTCATTCAAAGCTGCTGAACATCTACAATGTGTTCTCTTCATGAACAGAAAACACCATTTTTATGAAGGGCAGGTGAATCTAGAAGTAGAGAAATAAGAGTTCTTTACTTTCCCAAACCCTCCAAGAACTGAGGGCACACATGACAGGGAGGAGAGACCTGGAGAAGACATAGGAGCCCCACTCGTCTGTGTCTTTACAGCACTGAACCAGCTGAATGACACCAGGCAAGTCATCTGGCAGCTCATATGTGAAGTAAAGAGTTGGACCAAATAATTTCTAGCATCTCTTCCAGGATTATATTTTACCCCTCTCTTTACTACCTTCTTTAGTTTTCCTCAAAGACAAGTCCTGGTTTGTGATGCTCTGACCATGGTGCTGACTCTGACCCATGTATGGAATCCTAACATCTGGGAAGATTTCCATTTGCTTCTTTTTGTAGGGACCCCATTTCTACTGCAGCTTAGACACTTTCAATCACTGACAAAATTAAGTCACTTTTATTAAACATAATGAGAGCATTGTTAGTAATTAGGATGATAAAAATCTCATTTTGCCTAATTTTGTGATGTTGGAGAAAAACTCATAAAGTGAATAACTATTTCCCAATGTGCCCTCTGTGAGGCTTGAGTTTTATGTTTGGTATTAAAGATTAAAACTTTTTAAATTAAATACCAATGAAAGTTTGATGATGGTATTTTAATTCAGGAAAATAATTACCTTCCCTTTCCTTACAGTCACTTTTATATGTTTAAATTCAGCAGGGATTCACAATTTTGTTCATCATTACTCAATACTTATTAATAAGACAACTGATCAAACCATACCCTTTAAATGAGTGATATATCCTTTTATCTTATTTATCTTCTAATTAGGATGGATAAATTATCCTTTGAGTTGCTGAGTTAATTACAAAGAAAGAATTGATCTCCAGGCAGTTAAGTTTTGATCATCAGTTTCTAATTTTAATCAAGCCTATCTTCCTGTTTTCCCAGCTTCTGATCTTTCAAAAATCTGTTATCATTTTTTGGGGGGAGGAGCTGCAAGATATAAGCAGGACAGATTAATGCAACTGAACTACATCATGGGGACTGAACCAGCAATACAGGAGAGGTTTGCTGAATGTAAGTGAAAGCTTCCCTCTTGATGAATAAAAAGTGATCTTAAAGTCAATGAGACAGAGGGCCTAGGTGATTAATGAAACTGGTGTGACATTTAAAATGTAATCTCAAATTACTACTCCATTTACCTGGAAACAAAAACCAGCCCACCAGGCACAGTGTAGCACTGATGAACCTCAATCTATGCAGGCAGACTATACGAACAGAACCAGGTCTCTTTTTATCTTCCATTGCATGTATGGAAAGCTTTGTTTTGCTTATTCCAGGACCTAGTGAATTTTAAGTTAACTGATATCTATAATGTTAACCCAATGTTAACTTCAATGTTTACTTTCTTGTCATTTGGCTTATATTCTCTCTCATGGGGTTGCACTTATTACTTGTCAAATACCTGGTTCTCCAGGCACATATAATTACAGAACTTCCCTCTGCAAACAAGTGAAAAACAAGGTTACCATTGTGCTGGAAATCGGTAATGCTGAAAGAGTCCACAACAGTGAACCAAGCCAGAGCTCTCAGCCACCAGGCTAAAGAATACAAATGACTTCATGACCTCAGACTACACTGAAAGATCATGACTCAATGCATGCACAAGGTAACCTTTAAATGGGAAATAGAACATTTTACTTGCTGTGATGTAAACAACTTTAATAAATGAACCAAAAAGACAGATTATTCTGTTATCATCGGGAAGAATTATCCAGAAAACTCACATCAAGCTAATGTGTAATTACCATTTAATAGATGCATCATTGAGTTAAATGATAATGCTACTTTAGGTCTTTGATTAGTTTCTAAAATGCTAATTGAAGGGGTTTTGACACCATAAAAATATTTGCAACTCTATAGGGATAATTCAGTTTGGAGTGTTTAAATGTTATTAGTCACGAATGCAATAAACATGTTTTATAATGTAAACCAAGTGAGAACTCATCGATTTAGCTCCTAATTCTAGATCATACGTCCTGAAAGAATTGTCCCTAGTATTCATATGTACCTTTGGTTACAAATAAAAATAACATACATCTTTCACCTAAAGTATAACAGGTTTGTGTTATATATAGGTATTGTTCCAGTGAACAATATTTAATTCAAGATAGAAATAAATCCACTTATTGTAATCTCAAACTGTGTTATAATGGGACTCACTGTAATTTTGTCCCTGAAAAATCGAAAAGGACACCCAAGGAGAGGAAAATTACAGTTAGTCTAAACAGGAAGGAACAAAAAAACTGTCTAAATATAGGGAAAACTGGCAGTTGTAGCAAGTTCCTATAGTAATAAAATGGAACTGGAAGTCAGCTGTACCATGGATTATCTTAGTTTAAGATTTTATTCATTTAAACGATAGTACTTTAATAAATGGTAAAAAAAGAAAATAAAATTGAATATGAGGACAGTTAAGTTTCTAATATATTCTCATTTATTCATTCAATAAAATTCACTTATCCAGCACTGGCTCTGTGCAAGAGACTGTCGAAAGAAACAAGTAAAACTACACAGAATGTGTTCTAGGACGAAGACAGGAGAGCAAGTGCAGCAGTAAAAGGGACCAGGAGATGTCCTGGGTGTGCAGGGGAGGTGGGTCGAGAGAGTCTCCAGGAAAGGATTAATTAATGGTGACTTCTGAGTAAAAAGCTGAAGAAAATCATCCAATGTAACTTTCCCTTTTCTGTACGAACATTATTTTCTAGTTTCTACCTTTATTTATATCAAGTAAGTCACCCACATAGAGGGGGAGAAGGCATGAAAAGTGGGAGAATGGAGGGACATTTAGTATTTAATAGGCAAAAACTTGACTGCCTCTTCCTCCATCTGCAAGTTTCCATGCCATTCTTGATTATTAAGTTGTATCCTCAGGTGTGGGTCTTGCTAATTCCATTACGGTTCCTGAAAAGAGCATTTAGATTGGGGCAATGAGACCTAGGTGGTGGTGGCAGGGGCAGGGTGGGGGAGGACTGGATTCAGATCTTTCACAAGACTGGCATTTTCTGGCAAGTAGGAGAATGAAAGAAAAAAAAAAAAAAAAACTGCAGACGAATCATCTGTTTTTCTGCACAAATCCTTTAACTGCTTCTTCACTTGACATCTCGTCAGCTTAAAAAAATAGTGTGATTTTCCTGTTTCAATTCTCTGCTCAAGAAAATGGCCATGATGATTAGAAGAGGTTTCATGAGACTGAATATGTAAAGAGGCAAAATGTTAAGAGTAAAAACAGTGTAGAAATGGAAGTCATTGATTTCACCACTTAGCTGACCCCAATCACAACACATTGTGACAACAGAACACAACAAATTGAGTACCAGAGAAGTGAACCCAACTGAGAAATCACAGGATTCTTAAGTTGTGCTTTTAAACAGTTTAAGTATGATGAATATTTAATTCTTCAATATGTTTAACCAGCATAGCCAATCCTTCTGGCCTCTGAGGATAATCTGCTCTTACTATGCTATGCATTCTTCTGATGCAATCATATCATTTGGTCCAGAGCTTTTACGACAAACTCCTTCGTTATGTCTTAGAATAATCCAGGAGGACGTGACTTTACGTAATGGTTGTTATTGCTGGGAAATATGCAATCAGATGCTGTAAATTCATGATCTCAACTAAGATTGCATATCAGAATCACTTTTATTACTTTTTTTTTAACTTACAAATTTCTGGGTGAACTCCAAACCTATGAAAATAGAACTGGAGGGTCAGTGCTCAGTTACATGTCTACATATCTGTTCAAACCAGCATCCCTGGTGACTCTGATCTGCAACAGGTAAGCTCAGGTGCCCTTGCTACACTGAGGCAAGCTACTGAGGCCTGTAATACATAGTGTATCAGATGAGGAATTCTATGAAGAGCCATTTGTCACCACCTAATTTAGCTGCTCTGCATGTCCCTATCCTTCTGTGAACAGTGCTCAAGGTCTAAGTATCTGACACCTCACGAGACTTGACAAGAAGGGAAGGAAACAGTGAAACCTAGAAGGTGATTTTACTGTTCATTTTAAAGATGCTTTCTAGAACGGCAGCCACATAGCACAAGTTTCTGTGATAGGAGACACACATGGGCAAATAATAATAGGTTTATTTTGCCCTGTATAAAGACAGTAATTTTATCTATCCTGAGCAAAGTCGTCTGTTCTTGTCCTTGTCTTTGCCTATACCAGCAACATTCTCCCTTTTCTTCCTTGGTTATTGAACTCGACTGTAAGCTGAGCACGCTATCTCAAGTTAAAAACAAAAACAAGATGTCTCGGCCTTCTGCAGATAGGCAGGGCCTTGTGATTCAGCTCTCATTTATGAAGTGGAAATGATGTGTAGGACAACCGAAAAGGATTTAGTAACAGATGACTTGGCTTGAGAACAGGTTTTTACCTGTCTACCTTTCATTCTTCTTGGGAACTGTTTCACCGATTTGCTGGTCAGAGCCCCAGCAGCTGTGTTGTACCAGGAAATAATCTGGATGATAATTGAGTGTAGCAGGAAGAAAGTTATAAAGTCCCTGTATCCTTAAGGATATAATGAAGCCACCATATCAAGCTTCCGACTTAATCCACATAAGAAATAATTTTCTTTTCTTGTTTCAGGCACTATGAATGGTTGCTAAATTGCCATACACTTTAAACCTAATCCTAACTTATATAATGAAAGCAGCCACCAAGGGATGGATAAATCAGGAAGACATTTCAATGGTGTACAGTGACCATCTTGTGAATTCCTATTGCACGACTATTGTTTCCAGTATCCTTAAAAGGCATGTTGTATATACACAACGTTAAGTTTATAAAAGACTTAGTTTAACATTTCAGATCCATGTGCTGAAGCAATAAACAATTTACCTGATTGGCCTTTGTAGACTAAAGGATGGATAGCATAGTTTACTGATGTCAAGTTGATGGAAGGTTACTATTAAAATAGAGAGCAGGGAATGAACTAGTGCCCCATCCATAGGAGAAGTCAGTGAGAAATGCTATCTTGTTGACCATGGGGTATAAGGGATAGAGAGGAGGAAAAGATGACCCCAAGGTATCTGGTGTGTGGATTCTGCAGATTGTGAAGAACATATATAAAATGGTGAAGGTCAGATAAGGAATAATGGGGAATGGAAGATGGTGAGTTTGGTTTAGACCTTGAGGAGCTTTTGGGATGCCTATGAGATACAATGCAAAGTCAAGAAGAAAATGAGAACACAGGTTGGGAATCCAGGCTCACTTGTTCTGCATTTTAAATACATTTGAAGATTTCACACCCATTACTCAATAAAGTTCAAGCTCCTTATCATAAGTTCAAGGCAATTTACAACATGTCCTTAACCTACCTTTCTAGATTTATCTCTAAACATCCCTCTTTGCCCACAAGCCACCAAACACAAACATTATGCATAAGTCACAAATAACTGTTTACAGTTTCCCCCATGGAAGCTTTATAAAGCCCCTTCTCTCTTACACATTTCTTTTCACAACATGAATCCATTTGGTGCAAATATCCTATTCCCTGTCTTCCTCCTCTGCTAGTCACATTCTTTGTTTTTCATTTTGTACAGAGCATAGCAAAACTGATTTCTGCTTCAGGACTTGTTTAATTAACAGAGGCTCACACTCAATGCCTCTGTGTTTTTGCTTACTCTGTTTTCCTTATCTGGAACATAGAAAGGAATCAATGATGACCCTGAGCTGTCAGGACTGGGTGAATAATAACATCTCTAAGCTTTTATTTGGAGATACCAGATAAGAAAAACAAAGAAAAAAATTACCAAAGAGCTAACAGAAGTAAAGGACTTTTATATGAAGAAAATGGAAGCAAACCACTCAAGTCTCTGACAATTTGTATTGCATGTGGCACAACACATCAAAAGGGCAGAATTTGATGTTCAGCAAGGCAGGCAAAAGCATGTAATGGGAAAAGCACTGTGTGCTCAAGAAGCAGGGCTGGGCTGGAGAAAGGAAAGCACCGAGGGAAACATCCCCAAGCCATCAGAACATAACAGTTTCATCAGCAGAACTGAGATGCCAAGCTACTTGTTCATCCCCAACTGTGCATCAGCCTCCTCCCTGGGGTCATGCTCAGATGAGGTCTGGTGTTTCTCTGCTTAAAGGTTTTCTAAATGCTACATGCACAGCATGGGCAATGAATTTGCCAAATACACCAAATCTCAATACAAAATATATTGTTTGCCTTCTTCAATTTAAAGTAAACAGAGAAATAAAATACAGGAGAGTGGTGAAGACTTATCTAAGAATACTTTTATCAGTGTTCTATGACTTATACTCTTATTTTTTGTTGAGAATTAACAAAGATTATTGAATATGGGCAAATTACCTTTTAATTAGCATGATATAAGACAATATAAACAAAAGATACATGTTATTAATATTATCAAGTACTGACAACAAGAGAACTGCATTGAACCCTTGTGGGAAGATGTCTCTGTAGTTTCTGTGCATCTCTTGGGTCTTTTACTTGTGGAAGTGGAATACGCTTATAGGAGACTCTGCAAGAGAGGAGAGCCTGAAAAAGGAAAGTTTAAGCACCACCCATGCCTCATTCCACTGTAAACTGCTTCTCAGAGTTGGTTTTCTATGAAGATTCATCAGAAAGACACAATAAGAGTCAATATTTTTATGATCTAGAAATCATGTTACTTCATACTTGTCCAAGCGAGTTGAAAACCTATGTCCAATCAAAACCCTGCACACTAGTGTTTATAGCAGTGTTGTTCATAACTGCCCAAACATGGTAGCAACCAAGACATTAGGTAGGTAGATAAACTGGTAAAATTATATGGTTATTATTTACAGATTTTAAATATGAGCTATCAATCCAAAAAAAGACACAGAGGACCCTACAAATGCATATCTTCCCACATTTTTTATTGGTCCATTATAGTTGGGATTTGTAACATTTGGGCATGCATACAATACAACAGTATAATTTGGTCACTATCACTTCAAATGCATATTGCTAAGTGAAAGAAGACAATTTGAAAGGGTTGTGTACTAATTCTAACTAAACGACAGTTTTGAAAAGGCTAAACTATGGAGGCAGTAAAAGGATCAGCAATTGCCAGGCACTAGGAAGGAGGAAGGGAAGAACAGTGTAGTACAGGGGATTTTTAGGGCAATAAAATTATTAGGTTATCATAGTGCAATGATGGCTACCTGTCACTTAACACATGCAAAAACCCATAGAATGTACAACAATAAGAGTGAATTCTAATATAATGCATGGCCTTTATTAATAATTGCTTTAATATTGGCTCATCAGTTACAACAAAAGTATCACACTAATAATGCAATTCGATAACAATGGGAAAACTGGGGGGAGGGAGAGAGGGAGGGGTATATGGGAATTCTCTGTACTTTCTGCTCCATTTTTCTCTAAACCTTAAACTTAAACCAAAAATATATATTAAAAATCTATTAACTTTTTAATAAAGAAATATTACCCTAAAACTTCCACACTATTTAATAACTGATTTAGAAAAGCATTTGTCAACAGAAAAGTAGGCAGCTTAGAAAAGAACCTACCATCATAATTCAGAATATACCTTCTTAAGCTAAGACTGGTCTCCATAGTTTACCCCCTCCACCCCACTTAGTAGCTACATAATTTTGAGCAAGTGACATATTTCTCTATTTCATTTCAGTGAGAATTTGTTGAGTGCCCACTGTCATCACTGTTATAGATGTTTGGCATATAGCAGTGAACACACAGAGATACTTTGCCTCAGAAAGACAATTAAAAATAAAAATAAACCACCAAAGTAAATTATATTCTAAGTAGGAAAAGGATGAGTGCTATGGAAAAAAGAGAGCAGGTTTAGGGGTACAGGGTATCAGGATGAACTAGGGAGTGACTTTGTCATCTGTTAATGGGATATAAAACTTCCCATCATCCAAGGACACTTTGCTCTCCATAGAAGGTGCTTCAACAAATAGTGGTGAGCACAGAGAAGATGCTGTCAGCAAAGATGGTCGCCTATTACTACAATTATTGATAATCAAACAGTTAAGTAAATGGCAGTACATTTTTGAATAACTGTTATCATATCCACCATATTTCAATTCCTGATTTTTCTTGAAATGCTAAAACAGAAATTCGAAATGTAAATGCCTTAAGTAAAAGACTCATATGCTTCAGGAAAAATAAGCACCTGGGGAATCTGTGGTTGTTTACTAATAAAAACCATTGTTTCACTGACCTTTCTATTCACTTCTGCCAAGAAATCTAATATACTGATGTTGAAGGATCCAAGAAAAGATTTTGGCAACTGTGTCTGTATAGGTTAGCTTTAGTGGCAAAGAAAAGGAAAAAAAAAAAAAAAAAAAATCAAAGAAAAGAGGGGCTTAAGAAGAGGTAGGCATTTGTGTGTTATGTAAGAGGTAATCCGGGGTTAACATGATGTTTCCATAAGGTCATCAGGGACCTGAAATCCTCCCTGCTCATTGCTGTGCCACTCTGAAAGTGCGAGCTTAGACCCTAAGGTCCAAGAAAGTCACCAGAGCTAACACATCTGTGTGGAAGAGCAAGAAGGAGAAAATAAGAGACTGGAGCTATGTGTCCAGCCAAGAATTTGGGAGAAGGTACTGACAGGCAAAAGCAGCTGTAATAAGGGTGCAATGAAATGGCCACCCCACTTATCTGGCTGAATGGAGCACCCTGGACTCCCCTCAAAGAGCAGAAGGATCCTTTCCATGTGGGAGATTCTATGTAGACACTGAGAGAGAAGGGGTTTTGGTGGTAAGTTGCTAACTTGTTACTAACAAGCAGCCCTCCCTACCTTTTTATAACTGATCAAAATTCTATTGAAGACAAAAATGTTCCAATAAATTCTAAGACCAAAGAAAGATTTCAAGTGTCTCTTTTTAAGTTTGCATGATATATAGTACTTCAAGAATAATTAGTCAGTTATGGTGAATTCACATAATGATTTTTAAGGTAACTGTTGAAATAATATTTTCAAATATTATTTAAAGGTGTAAGAAATATTCACCATGTAATAAGTGAAAACACAGGTACAATATAATATGAACTATACAAATACCAATCAATATAAATTAACTTTATATAGTTTCCAAAATTTCTACATAGAAAACATGTTGAATTAGCTGGGAGGGTGGCTCACTCCTGTAATCCCAGCAGCTGGGGGAGCTGAGGCAGGAGGATCAAGAGTTCAAAGTCAGCTTCAGCAAAAGCCAGGCACTACATAACTCAGTGAGACCCTAAATAAAATACAAAATAAGGCTGGGGATGTGGCTCAGTGGTGGATTCTGCATTTCAGTAGCAGTTCTAAACTGCCTGGATAGCCTTTGTCTTCTCCTATGAACTTGTTACTTTAAAATTATATTCCTTAATTGTATAGAATTTCAAAAGTCAAAAAACCATGAATCACCAACCAAACTAGTAATTCACTTTAAAAAATACTATCACTTTTAACTTCAAAAAAAGAAAAAAAAAATTTCTAAGCATTTAACTGGATAGTGGTGCAGAAGCATTAATAAAAATCAGTAGCTCAAAAGGGCATAGGCATATGCGGATGCTAATTCACAATAAGGTGGGGAGGCTAGGGAAGAATAGAGATACTTTAGATTAGACCAAGGGGAGTGAAGGGAGGGGAGAGGGTTTGAGGGTAGGAATGACAGTAGAATGAATCGGATATTATTACCACATGTGCATATGATTACACGACCTGTACAACTCTACATCATGTGCAACCAGAAGAATGAGAAGTTATAGTCCATTTATGTATGATGTGTCAACATGCATTCTAATGCCATGTATAACTAATTAGAACAAAATTTTTAGAAATTTTTAAAAAGGTGATTGGGTTTTCAGAGAAAGATAACCAGAGTCCTCTGTAAATGTGAAACAATATTAGCTTCTTAAAGATTTGAACCAAATCAGGTCCTATCTTTACCAAGAAACTAAAGTCCTAACAATATGCTCATCCTCATCCAATTCCAAGCTTTCTTTATCACTGGGATGTTTTAAAAAGTTGAGACTATTGGTTGTGCCTGACCACTCTTCATGGCATACCCAAATCTTCTTTTCAGTAGCTATTAAGTTTCTACTTTATGTCTGCAACTCATTCAGCAGGAGGTGCAAAGACCTCATATCCTGCCCTGTGGGAACTTGGGCTGCTGGACCCCGTGCTTTGAGTCTGGCTTTCTTTCCAGGGTATCTGTTGGTACAGCTGCAGCCATCAGATCCTGCCTTGTCGACAGCCCTCACCAGTAATCCTCTTCCTTCTACAGCAATCCCTCTTCCCCTGTTTTATTTATTTAAACATGCAATTGTACTGATCAAGAAAAGTCATTTTGTGAAATTCAGAAATCATTTAATACAAAACATAATGAGGTATGTGAAATGTACTAGCTCCCAAATGATTTTTTTTTTTCCACGTTGGTACGAAGAAGCATATCCCAATTAGCAAAAACAAGAGTTAGGCTTATAAGAATGAGGAATTGATTATAATTTTTAGAAATAGAGACAGCCATGTATGTACTTCAGGACTCAAGGATCTCAGCTGAAATAATTATAACTCAGTTATTCTAATAGTCTGTCCTGATGCTTTGTCAGCTGTTGTATTAGAGAACAGAACATTCCTGTTTAAAAGATACAGCAATATATGTATAAATCAATCCACTTTCATAACTCTTGGTAAAAGTAATCTAAAAATTATCCTCTGATTCTTAGCAACATAATACCAAAAAAAAAAAAAAAAAAAAAAGATAGAATAAAAGCTACAAAATGGTGCCACCAACAGAACATTTTTCAACAAGCAGAGCTGCATGCACCCTCCTGTGGGGATGTGTGCATGGCATCCCACTGGGAGGCCCAACAGTATTAATGTCTGTATCTTGTTAACTTTATTCCTTTGGCTCCTGCAGGGATTCTAGTTTTAAAGGTGCTCATGATTCTTAACTAAATACCCTGAAACTTTACACTGCCTGTCCTGAGTGCACAAAACAAAGATGAAATCTAATTCAAATCTGAGGAGTGAAAATATCGGGATTAAATTTGCTCTAGAAAAACAATAACCCTCTGAACTACTAATGAATACCTGGAGGGAATACAAGCAGAGATAAGAAATGGGAAGTGTCTTCCCAAAGCCTTAAGTGGAAAGAGGTTTGGTCAGAGATAAAAAATGTGAACCACTGGCGCCTTTCCACTTATTGCCCATAATTTGCAAATTCCAACCTGTCTACAAATGGTACATTTGGTACTCGGGAAATTATCTATAATTTCCTCATTAAATATACTTCATAATTCTCTGGCTGCTAGTCTAACAGGTAATCTTAAAATGCTTAATTGAAATGATTTCCTAATCTTCATTTCATTTAAAAATGTAACTAAGGACATCCATGAGAGCAAATTTAAATAAGCCTTTTTCTGGCAGGTTCACTGCAATGATACAACTATACTTGGATTTGATTGGTTTCTCTTGTTCCTTTTTTTTTTTTTTTCCCATGAATCCCACCTGCATCCTCCCAGAGCACAGATAATGCAGAGCTGCCAAGGCTAAAAACGCAACCCAGATTGCCCTGGCTGCCTATGGCCCCTGCCCTGACCACCACTCTGGAAAGTGTGATTCCCACAGATTTATTGCCTGGACACAAAACGTGCACTTCTTTGTTCTGCTGCATTAAAACCAGCAGCCATTTCCAATTATTATGCCTGTGTGTTTTAACACCAAAATTCAATGCATCCAGAGCAAGTACTCTAGGAGAAAGATGGTCAATTGTGACATTGCTTCTAGCTCAGATATTTTCTTTCCATAATTCAATGAACTGATCTTTTTTTAAGGGCACACATTTTTCTTTCAAAAAGATTCAGAACCAAACTGAAGTGAAAATGAAAACACAGGATGTGATAGTGACAGACTGTGGAATTTTCAGAGAAAATGGATGCCCAGTGACAATGACAGCTCTCCTACTGTTTTTCCCACGGACAGACAAGCTATTCAACGATTCCTATTTAACTCCTGTGAATATGTTTGAAAAGTTGCAGACAATGGTCACCATATATTCTGAACAAATTTCTTGCTACTACCTGTTTATTTTATCTATAGAATCTGGAACACAGTGTAAAAACATTTTTCTACCCCACCCCTTAAAGGGTTAAATAAAAGCAAAGTTTCACTATGACAAGGCATCACAAATTGGAGGTGGAAACACGACCAGGACTTTACAGAAGAGTGAGGACAAGGGAAGGACTGTTAGAAAGCAAGAAAAAGCCACCTCATTCAATGATGTTAAACCTGGCGTGTTATGATAACACGAAGTCAGAAAGTTCTCTCTAAGCTCTTTTGTTTGGGGAGGGCAAAGAAAGGGGGATTTCTAGAAGACAGAAACTATAACTTGATTATAGTGCCCTTAGAGCTCATCCCGGTGCTTCATACATACAGACTGCTGCACGATGTCTGTTGAATGCTTTGCTGAGTAAATTTCCCAACCAGTCACGGAAACACATACAAAATTTTCATTTATACTTTATAATTATTCGTAACAGTTTGGATCTGGAATGCTCCCCCAAAGCTCATGTTGAAAGCATGGTCCCCAGTAAAGAAGATACAGAGGTGGGACTTTGAGGAAGTGATTAGATTATGAGAACTGTAACGTCATCAATGGATTAATCCATCTGACAAATGGATAATTTGAATGAACAACTACTGAGGGGTAATTACAGGCAGGTGGGGAAGTAGGTCACCAGGGACGTGACCTTGGGCACTATATCTTGTTCTTAGCTCCACTCTCCCCTCTCTCTCTCTCTCTCTCTCTCTCTCTCTCTCTGCTTCTTGGTGGCTAGGAGCTGTACCGTTTTCCTCTACAATGTTTCTCTTTTGTATCCTGTAGCCTGTTGGCCATAGACTGAATCCCTGAACCCATGAACCAAAATAAACCTTTCCTCTTCTAGGTTGATCTTGTCAGGTGTTTAGGTCACAGTAACAAAAAGCTGGCTAAAATATCATGAACCCACAGTGCCTCTGCTATTGTATTAGCAATGGAAAGCATAAGCTTACTGCAAGCAGGGCATTTCCATGTTCTTATCCCATCTGAATTTTCTTCCCTATTTAGTAAGAAATAATCCATTTCTTGACTTTGTGTCATAGTATAATATTCAGGCTCCATTTTGGCTTTTTAATATAATATTCTATACAAGGCATATGGCGTTCATTTCTTCATCTACGTGTTCTTTCCTTTAAGTAATTGTCTTATTGTACATTGAATGTTCACTCCACTAGTCATTGTATCAGGCACTAGGGACATTGTAATGACCAAGACACATTCCATATTTACAAAGAGGTCACAGCTCAGGCGATGGAAAAGAAAGAAACAAAAAACTCAGACAGTAACGTAAAACAGCTATTACAATTAAGATAAAGTACCACCGGGAATATACTGGAGAGAAGGGGCGTGGCAGCTGGGGATTAGTACTAACCTGTTTTTATTTACATATCTTATGAAATGTCTCTAGTTAAAAAGAAATTTTTTTAAAAGGAGAGGTAATGTGATGAACAATGTATATCAGCATGATTCCATTATTTAAAATAATGTACATATGTGCTATTTATGCATAAGACATCTTCTGTTAGACAAGTACTTATCTCTTGAGAGAAATAAGAAAGGGTAGGAATTAATGTGGAGAGGGAAGGAGATCTGTCATTTTTATGTACTTCTGCACTATTTGAACATTTTCTGCATATATGTCTAATTTAAATTTTAAAATGACTTTTTAAATGTGGGATGAAATAAAAGAAAAAAAAAAGGTAGTGACAAATTAAAGGCAAGGTTGACAAAACTATAAAAAACCAAGAGCAGTTTACAAAGATGATTGATGATTGGCTTCCAATAGTCAACTCAAATTAGGACAGTTTACACAGACTAGGATATAAAAGAGGGTAATGTTCTCAGGGAATTTGCCTATTCTGGTTACTAAGAACTGAGAGAAATAGAAATTTCTCCTAGGAGTCCCCATAAATGGATACAAAGTGATTTAAAATAACAGGATACTATTCTCATAAGGTCCAGTAACAGACTTCACAAGACCCCTTTGCATAATGACCCAAACAGAAGCTCATGGTCCTACAGCAAAGGTAATTGACAGAAGAATTTCTGAGGAAGCCAGTCTGATCTAAGAGCCTGGGGCTCCCTGGTCAATAGACTAGCTCTCAAACCATAAGCCTTGAGTTCTAATCATGATTCCATTACTTAATTTGCTAAAAGAACTTGGGTAAATTAATCTATTTTTGTGTCACAGGTTCTATATTTGTCCAAAGAGTTTTGTGAGAAATAAATACATATACAAATATTAGTGGTATCACACAAACAATCAATGCTAGCTATTTACACAGCCATCCTTGAATTGTGTCTCATCTGAGCCTTTACGAGGTCATTGAACATGCCCAATACTGGACACTGGGGTATTTGCTGGCCATGGGAAGGCTCCCAGGCCCAGTAAAGTATCCTTCTTCTGTGGAGGTCAGGAGTCTAGCATGGAGTGGAGGATAGAGAAGATAAAGTGAGTAAGAGAGAACGCAGAAATAAAGCCAGGATATTTCTTCACAAATTGCTCTGAACATGTTCTGTCATGCCAAGATGAAGGTGAGAGAGGTCTTGAAGTTCTACACTACATGGAGCAGCCCTAATCCACTTCCTTGGGAATCCCCTCAAGGATCCTAAAACAAAAACCTTATTGTACAGAGTAACTTATGTTTATATTATTATTTATATGGAGTACAAACTATGGATTGGCATTTAATTAATGTGATAAAGCTCTTAGGTAGGGGTCCAATTATCATCTTATTTTCCAGGTAAAGAATTTGAGGAACAGAGAACTTCAGTCACTTGTAATATATCACATGTCAGTTAACAGTAAAACCAAGAAGCATGGCCAGCAGTCTGACTTAGCTCCCTCTCGTAAGTATATTTAGTGTGATACTACATCTAAATCATTAATTCAAAGTCACAAAATGTCCAATAAGAAATTTAAAGGGCTTATTATAGAAAAGCTTTCTTTCTGGAAAGTGTAAGTACTTCTTAATAATGACACATCACCCTCATATAAGGAACGTTTCTTCCATATCTTTGGGTCGATGACTGCTTTAGAATAAGTCGTTGCCTCCATCAAGGCAGAATCTTGAGGAAGAAAGGTCTACTGGCCTTGGTGAAACTAAAAATCAACAAGAAGCCCACCAGCAAAGGTGGCACTCTCTACTTGGAGGCCCAAATGCATGCTAACTTTATTTATTAAGGGTTATATGCATGACTATGGTCTAGCATCCTGTAACCAACTTAGGATAAGAAGGTTTCACTTAAAGTCTTGGTTGTACCTTGAATGTGTGAAGAAGGGCCCTTTGTTAAATCATGCCCACTGGCCTACAGATACTTCATCTACCACAGAGATAATCACTAAGAATGTATTGCCTGTGCTTTGTAAAAGTAAAGCATACTATCAAAGCACAAGATAAGCATTGGGATCATTACATATCTTCAAGTAGCAGGCCTTGAAATATGACATAAAATATACTTCTCCACTGCCACCTGAGAGCCAGAACATACTTAGAGCTATTCTTGCACTGGTGTGGTGCACCATGATGCATCTATAGGCTCCTGTGGGTCCTGCCTTGTGAATTACAGCAGAGATGTTTAAAATATACAGTCAGCCCACAAACCTGCATGACAGAAAGGACCTATTACCTTGGATTTAGCAGTATACACATTTTGCATATGATACTACTATATTGACTTGTAAATTATTTCCTAGGCACTGATGTCTTTTAATTCCGGAGACGCATTAAGAATTTAAGTTCATGGGTTTCTGTTCTCAGTAATTTAAAACCAAAGGCTTCAAGTTTAAGGTTCATTGGAAAGATTACATATTGAGAGACTCTACAGAATGGCTGATAATCGGCATCAACTTATCCCAATATTCTTTCTTCCCAACACTAACACAGTGCCAAAGGGGCCGTCTGACAGCCACTTTTAAGCAGATGATTTCTATTTATTAAAGAGAAATATTTTTCATGTCCTAGGGCATATTGCTAAGACAGGGATTTGCAGGTTCCAGTTCATTATTAGTTTTGGCAGGAGTCTCCTGTTACAGTTGTTAGCTTTGTTGGCATCAGATACCATTTTTCTGCTGCAGTAGTCCACAGAAGAGATGTCCCAAATTAGTTCTAAAAACTAGGAGAGCCAAATAACAACGAAGATTTAAAAACAGTCATGTGGAGTTGATAAACCTAAGGACACAGGATATAACTGAAAATAATAAGGATATAATTGAAAATAATAACTCATAAATATCAAAGATATTTAAGTGTAGCACACCAAAAAAAAAAAAAAAAAAGTCTCCACACCATCTAATTTTAAAACAAGTTTTAAAAAAATCTTTCTAAGAAAAACTATTATCCTTCTTTTTTGTGTTGCAAGGAAAAGCATTCCACCTGCACATGAACGTCCCTGTTTTATGAATAGTTCCCTGATGCAATCATGATGGCCATTATCTGTGCCAGCACTATCAAGTTGAAAAATGTGCCCCATCAAGAAAGTAGAGCAGCCCCTGGAAATGGTAGCTGTGGGGAGCCCACTCAGGTGCAGCCTCGGTTTAAATCTCTTCCCTTTTTTCCCTTCAGGGTTCATTTGAAAATTAGTCATTGACAAACACATCAGTGTGTTCCATTTTTCTTCCTGGGGATTTACAAACCTTTCAATGATTTTCTTTAATTCTCATAAGAATATTTAAAAATTTCCTTCATATTTGTCTTACTTCCAATGACCTGATAATGCTATTGCCCAGGTATCTTTAGAGGAGCCAGACTTCATGGGCCTGATATCCCCTCCATGTCTCTGAATATGCAACATGAATACAAGCTGATGGTGGGACAAAGATGTCCCTGGAAGAGGAATACTCAGTGCTTTGCCATAGAATTAAAACAGGTGTCCTAGTTATTTTTCCAACATGACTCTTTATTTACTTTTATAAAGAACCCAAAACCTGCATGAATGTGGAACAGTGTGTGTCTAACCATTTTTGACTTGGGAGTATGAACAAGAAAAAGAATATGAGTCCTTTTAGATGGATGCAAGAGGCTCCTTACAAGCTCAGTGTCGGCAGAGCAAAGTGCCAGATTCCCCAGGATATTTTTGTTGTTATTTATGTAATAATAAACTGGTATTATTTTGTTACTCTACCTATCATTTTGCCTATTTGTGAATTCTCAGATGTGGTTAAACATCAAATACAACAAATATAAGGAAGGTTAAAAAAAAAAAAACAGCAAGTCATTATTGTTTCCGTCTCTTTAGTACCTAAAACTACCCATATATTTAGTAGGTAAGGGTTTAGGATTTAGAGTTTCTTAATGACATTTGTGGTTTATTAAATACTTGAGTTTCCAGATTGAAAACAAAGAAGCCAGTCTCAGATAATGGCTACATGAACTAATTCCTATGTTCAAGCAATAAATTAGTAACTAAACTGATGTTCAGTTTATGAAATTAATTTTACTATTTATTCATAAACGTGCTCCTTCATTAGGTGGTGCTCCATTTTCAGGAGCAATGTTTTGATTATCAACCAGAACAGAAGCAAAAATTCAGAGGTCAACTGGCAGCAAGGCCTGAGAATTATCAAATTAATGAAACTTTTGGTCACAGATGCACTAGCGGCCCTAATAATTGCTCCCCTAGAGCTAAGTTCCCTTATTTGATTAGAATCATTGCAGCCTGTCTGCAAATGAGTTTGCAGTTCATGACCACCACAATTTTTAAAACTTGGTTCTCCTATAAACTTTAATTATATGAGAATAGTTGTATAGTTGAGAGGCATAGTGGTGGGAAAGAGAGAGGGAGGGAAAGTGAAAAGGGAGAGAGAGAGAGAGAGACAGAGAGAGAGAGAAACTGTATGAAAAGGAAATCTGTAAACAACAACATACCATACAGACAGGTAAAAAATCATCCATCCCTATTATGACCAGGTCTTATTTCATGAATTATTAATAAGTGGGATATCAGCCACTATTCAGAATATGCAATGTTTGGACAAGGGACAGGGCTTAGTGATGTTTAACTGAGATTAAAGCCACAAGAAATTTTAAATTATTTTTCCTTTCCTTTAATTCATAGAATTAATGTGCATGGTCTCAAAGAATGTAGAGTAGACAGTACCGTGACCATAAATGACCACTTTGGAAAAGTCTTACAAGCTAACGGTCTCTCCTTTAAAGACTAGCAAAGAGGAAGAGAAACTGCTACCTTCATATGACACAAAAACCTAGGCAAAATTGAAACTGGATTGCTGTACAATCCACTGCAACACGCATTGTTGCAAAAATCACAAGACAAACTCACTCTCCTTAGTGACCCCAGTATTGCTGTCTCCATGGTAGTTAGGAAATTTATTATTGCTACTTATTAAAAATTACAGTATGAGTCTTTGTAATTCAAGAAAACCCCTTCATTCATTTACACATGAAACTCTACCCACAGTACCTCCACTTCCTTTTCTCTCACCACCCAATCCCCTTCTTTTTGCCCCTGACCTCACTCCTACTGGTGACAGGACTTCCACAATTCTAGAAGTAGAAGGAAAAAAATTTTTTTACCTCTGTATTCTTCAAGAAGAGTGATACTGATAAAAGTGAGATGTGAGGCAACAAATAATTGTTGATGTTTTACAAAGATGAGTTTATCTGGCCACAGAGAAAATGAAATTTGTATTCAAAATTATACAAAAATCCTGTGGAAGAGATTTTCATAATAACTGAAGGGCTACGCTCATGGGCCATGTAGCTCTCATCAGCATGCACCTAGTAGACTTTAGGAAAACTGTCATTCAAAAATCACTGGAAGTCAGAAGATACAGATAAAAGCAACCAGATACAGCCTCTTCGGTGTAATAAACAGGAAAAGTGGGGGGAAAATATTTTAAATTACCCCACAATCTCTCTATGAATTAATGATTCAAAGACTTCGGGGGTCAGGTTGTTACATTTGAGAAGGAAATGATATTAGAGAGCCAAAGAAATGTAAAGTATGTAACAATTAAGGAGCCACTTTCAGTGTTCAGAATGAAAGAGAAGGCTGTCTGAATACATAACAAGCTCTGTCAATGACTGCTGGGGACCCCTGGGACTACTGGACACCCTTTGGCATCTGTGACTTCCCCTTTCTCCTATTCTCATGAGATATGAACTCCAGTGTCTATGGAAGGAAAATGCAAAATCAGGATATATTGGCCCCTCTAAATGGACAGATGCTGCTTTTACTTTTTCTATCTACTGGCCTGATGTCAGAATGAAACCAGGAACACATAAATGACCACAGATAAAGCACCATTGTGTGGAAAAGTAGCACCACCCTTTAAATAAGTTGAAGAATGTTCAGTTCCCTATTTTTCCCCTTCTCTATTTTTGAAATTTGCTCAGTTCTCAGTATAGCTTAGTTAACATGGCATGTCATCAGTTTAACCTCTTCTACCTCAGAGACAAAAAGCAGACCTAGTTCAACAAGTATATATTGAGAATTAATTTTCAGGAACTATGCTTGAGGTGCTTACCACGTGGCAAGCAAGCACAGTAAGAGAGAGCCCTTTAGAGTTCACCATGAGAACACAGGGCATAATGGAAAGGATGGACACTTAGGAGAGCGGGGGGGCTGCGGGCCGGGGGGTGCTAGGAGGATGAAGCCTAAAAAGACTTGTGTAATCCATAGGAGTTAGTCACCGCAAAACAGATTTGTGGGGGGTAGGGGACGGGGGCACCTCTTTCCTATTACAGAGTGAAATGTTCTACTTTCTAGTGTATTAAAAAATATAAAAATAGGGTTTTGGGGAACCCCAGGTGTATATGCTTTTAGTAAAAATTAAACACTTAAAGTTAAAATATTCTTCTTTTTCATCATTACTCTCCCACATTCCCATGGTAAATTATCCATACTAAAACACACTATCATATCATGGACTAGGTTTGCATTTTAAGGTTGACTGAACACCGAGGTGGAGCATTCTTAGTAAGAGAGGCCTTTTAACAGGGATGGATGTGGGTGAAGAATCACATGACTTGGGGCTGAACGCCAGCTCTGCCACTTGAAGTTACTTAACCTCTCCGACACTGTCTTCTTTTCTTTTAAATGGTGTAACAACACAAATCTCTGGAGCTGAGGCAGAAGATCAATGAAATATCACACGGCACAGCTCAAGGTAGGAGGCTGAGGAAGCCTGTGGCTGTCGTGGCTGGATACCCTTCTTCCATCTTTCCTGAAATCAGCCATCTGCTCTCCTCCAAATACCACAGAACCAAAGTATATTTGTAAATTGTTTGTTGTACAAAGCATAACATTTTCTAGAAAGCAAACTAAAGGGCTGGGGTACGGCTCAGCGGTACAGCACTTGCCTAGCATGTGCAAGGCCCTGGGTTCAATCCCCAGCAGCAGTACCACAAAAGAAAGAAAGAAAGAAAACTAAGGAGCAGCCCTCACCCCACATCATATATTCACTGTCTTCACTGAAATGAAATTGTCCCTTGAATACAAAAGTGTTTTCTCAGTCCTGTGAGGAAAAAAAAAAAAAAAAAATCACAAAGGAAACAACCACATTCTTTGCCAGGTAATAGTCATTATTTTGTGGGGGAAGAAATAGAAAAGCATTCTGTCTGCCTCCTCTTTTCTCTCTTTTAATACTCAACCTTACCTCTTCAGCACCCAAGCCTTCGAAACATGCAAAACATGGTTTATCTGTTTGAAACTGGCCTTCTGCCAAGCATCCTTCCATGTACTTATCCAAAACTCTTATGCAAGAGCCACTTTTCACCTGCATGTGGGCCAGTGCGATAGACGTCAGCTAGTATGGCTGCTGCTGGGCCAGCACAGGTCTCCCTGCCCCTGGATTTGTGACTTCTAATTCATTCTTCATACTTTGACCAGCTGGCCTTTTTCCAGCTCTGTTCCAATCCTCTGCTACTGTTTCATTCTTGCCATACTAAACAGAGGCCAAAATCTGGAACTGGTCATCGTGGCCTGTGCCCATCACCCCAGCGCTCTCCACTCCTCCTCCCACCTCCTGGTTCCTTTCCTCTTCTGGCATGACATAGAAAGCAACTAAAGGAGTCCATTCTCTGAGGCCAAAGAACCTCTCAACAAGGAAAGGCAAACAGGAAATTGCCTGCCTCAGTCCACCTCCAGAAAATTCTTTATCAACTAGGTTGATAGAACTAAACTCCAATTGTACCCAAAGCATTTCATAATTTTGTTTTTATATGGCTTGTTTTCATAATTCACATGAAATCAAGCTAATTAGCAAAACTGCTTTATTGATTTCTTTACATCTTCAACCACTAACTTCAGAAGAAAACAGGTGAGGGTGGAAGGGACTGTGATTAGGAACAAAATCAAAAGGGCTATTTCTTGTTTCATGTTACAGATCCCAATGATGTGTACACCCATACACACATACACATATGCACACACACCCAGGCACGCACACAAACACAGCATTAAAATTCAGTTACCGTTTCCACCCATTTGAATTGAATAGTTGGTGCCAAGTGTAATTTTCCCATTAATACTGAACACTATGAATTGCTGTGTTAGAGTTTATCATTTACTCTAAACTCCCTAATCAAGGCTCTGTTATGGACAGGACACAAAATCTCCAAAGAGACAATGACAGCTCTTAACAGGGCAATTGCCTCAGGAATCAGACCATTTACTTATGCTATGGTTACTAAATGCCTCCTAGGATCCACGTTACTATAGAGACAATCCCTAGATTAGTACCAATTCACAGTCTTGAGCAATATGACTCTATTCTGAAGAGGAAGGAAAAGTGAAATGAGAAACAGTTATACTCTACTCTGTAACATCCATTATGTCATGTGGAATCCTTGTACTGTGCCAAGAGGGGAAAATGCCTGACATTTCAGTTTGGGGAATCTGAGAACCAATCTGATGCTCCCTGGTAACACAGCAATGGGGTCACCTGGACACTGCAAAGCCTCCTGTACACTTATATCACCACCTTATCAAGCACATTTCTAGCACTCGCTCTCAAGGTCCTCCTTCCTTCAGAAAAACTACCTCTATCAAAATAGATTAATTTTGCATGGAAAAAAAGGATACTTTGTCCTTTTCATTGTTTAATTCCTCAGGGAAAACTGCATTCCTGAGCACACAAGTCTACCCTCTCTCTGCTTTGGAATATCATTACAAAGTGACTGGTACCACCAGGCTTTCAATTGATAAATTCTAAATGTTGACAGCATGGCCCCTGGCAGGCAAGCCAATTCTCATTTGCATTAATAATGGCAAGGGGAGGAAAATAAAACAAAGAAAAGCATAAACACTAAGCCATTAGTCTCAACTTCCAGGGGACTGCGGCAGACCCAATACCAGATGATCCGGAACCAACGTTTCTCTGGACACACACATAGAGCTATAATTAGAGCATGATCTGTTCTGGTGGGAATGTCCACTTCTCTGCTCTGCACCTAGTCTTTGTCCTAAATGCCTCCACCTCCAGCACTACCCCCACCCCCAAATATACACACATATCCACACAAGAGTAGGCCTTCACTGCAGAGAAAGAACACTGATGTCACAAGCAGAACGGACATCTTGTCACTCTCCCCTGAGGACTGCTGTTTTTAAGCAAAAACCACTGGGCTCATTTCATTACTGTTGTTGAAGAAGATGCTTCATCATGATGATCACTGTATGTAAAAGCCATTAGCTCTCAGATTTTATTCAAACACACTTAAACAAAAATAATGTTTCCTTGTTGAATTAGTACCTGATTTTTCTTTGAGAGCTTAAGAGGTCCCCAGTGATGATTCAGCTAAGGCAGAATGGATATGAGGGTACAGATTTCAATGCATGGATCAATACTTCATCTCAAATCACCTGAGCTATCCTGTGGGTTGCTAGCCAGCTTTCTATTCCCAGTGGCAACAGGGGATGAATACTAATACAATCCAGTTCTCTGACACTGCCAGCAGCCCAGGGAGCCTGCAACGCCAGCTTTATCATAGCATATAAATGAGCACCAACATTTTTCATAATTGAGCTACACTTTAAACTCACAAGAAGTATGTGCCTTTAGGGGACTGATAATGAACATATTTAAATGAGCATTATTTTGGTAACCTCTGAAATGTAAGTTCATTTTTTTCTTTATTTCTGGAGTAGCTACAAAGATGATATGTTAAGCGAGCTGAAAAGATGAGAGTCATGGTTTGAGAAAGCACCAAATCCAAAAACCTGTGTACGAATGACAGAAAAGCAAGCATTGCACAGTGAGGCAGCAGTATTTGGGGATCAAGCACCTCTCAACTCCCCCCGGCCCCAAAGATCCATTCTAGCTTCATGAAGTTCTGCAGTCTTTCTGCCTCACTGCTCGGAGAAAGTGGTCAGTGAAATGCCGTTCTCTCCAGACATGGCCTGAATGCAGTGCAAAGCCACCAAGAAAAAGGATCCTTAATGCTCTTTAGAGAAAATGTCACTCAACTAAAATTACAGTACCACATCTCATTAAACAAGAAGCTATGTGCCTTCACCTCAGTGCTGATAAATGCCTCTATCACCTGAACAAGTTTTAATTTATTTGGGGCAGTAAACAATTCCATCAAAAATGTATTTTCCCCAATGTACAAAATACTAAGTAGTCACAAACAGCTTCTTACTCTGCGTAGTGTGTTAATGATTTGCTAGTCACCTCATAGAAAGTACATATATATCATAGGAGAGGAAAATATTGTGCCTCATGATTACAACTTTATGTGTAAAAGGGAATTTCTATTCATGGTCAGAAGATTAGAGGACACTTCTGATGTGATGCAAAAATACTAAGAATGGGGGCTGGGGATATAGCTCAGTTGGTAGAGTGCTTGCCTCCCAAGCACAAGGCCCTGGGTTCAATCCCCAGCACCGCAAAAAAAAAAAAAAAAAAAAAAAAAAAAATACTAAGAATGGAGTGACCAGTAGATAAAGCAAGTGTATTGCTTAATTTGAGCCTTTTGAATATAATCACTTAAGTTTAACTCTGTAGCCTTAATATAAGAAAGAGTTGTAAGAAAGAGCTTTGGTGCTGAAGGTGCAGTTCAGTGGGAGAGCACTTGCTAGCAAGAGCAAGGCTCTGGGTTTGATCCTCAGTACAGTGGCGGCAGCAGGGGTTCAGGGGAGCCTTAGCACTTTCTTATTAAAAGTTCAATTTTGATAAACCCAGTGGATCTACAGAGTTGTGATGAACACTGGTAACAACTGGGTCACACACAAAGCCAAACACACCCTGACTTATATCTCAGCCCTCTGAATAGCTATGCAAATTGCTGACCCTGTATGAGCCTTGGTTTCTTCAACGACAAGGATGAGAACTTAATTATACCACACATGAGAAATGAATATTAAGTAATCAACATAATGCCTGGTCCACAGTAAGTACTTAGTACTGTACAGCTGTCATTATTATGATGGGAGTTATTATTACTCCCAGTGATTCAAAATTTCATCCTGCTGTGCACAAAGCCAACAATGTCTCCAAGTCATTATTCCACTCCACAAGAGTGACACAAGGTTTGGTTTTTTGTTGTTGTTTGGTTTTATTTTTGTTTTTTGGTTTTTTGCAGTACTGGAGATTGAACGTAGGGCCACGGAGCTACAGACCCAGTCTTTTTAAAAATTATTTCAAGAAAGGGTCTCATTAAATTGCTCAGGGTCTGCCGAAGTTTTCCAGGCTGGCCTGGAACTTGCTCTTGCCTCAGCCTCCAGAGTTGGGGAATTACAGGTGTATAGCACCATGCCCAGCACCATGCCAGGCAAAAGTTATTTTTAAAGTGCTATACAGAATGAAGAATTCAAGTTATTTCCTAACACAAATCATGTAAAGCTTCTATGGAAACACAGTTTGAATTTAAACTAGGATCATACAGGAGACAATAAATCTCCTTAGGATGCATATATCACTATGAGGCTTTTTGGGCTATGCAATTATGTTAAATTAAGAGAAAATTCCAACACAGAAGTTAATTTTTTTAACCAAACTTTTGTACATTTTTGTTATTTAAATGGAAGTCAACTTTTAATTTTTTAATTTCTTCTCTTCAAAATTCACAACCTCATGTTCTTTTACTATCCAGGTATACCTAAATCTATGCATAGTCATTTCTAGTCAAATTCCTACATCTTCAGAGTTAATTGTTTAATTTTGAAAAGAATTAATTTAAAAATATTTTGAAAAGTATTATCCATATTTCTACCTCTCTCAAAGGAGTCTGTTAAATTTTGGCCCTTGCCTTCATTTAGCTACATATGACTATCACAGAAGAATATACAAATGAATTTGCTGCTTATTTTCATGTAAAGTTCTACTCAACATTTTAATAGAACTGTAAATACAGATACCAGATACATTGTAGTTATTTTTAAAGAACTGCATGCTATTTTGTCACTTTGATAACAATTTAATTAAATGATTCTACCAATATTAGACATTAAGATTGTTTTAAATTGTTTTGGATTTGTTATTTTACGTGTGCACATAGTCATATATATTTTTAAGTTATAATCACTAACTTTAGATGCTCATATTTTGTGCTTCTGTGTAATTCCTTCTCCAGCATGGATTCACAGAAGTTCAATCACCTGATGAAAATATATGAATGCATTTGTGGTTATTCAGCATCACCACTTTGTCTTCGAAGCAGGTTGTTATCAGCTCACTATAATTATCACAGTTTCAAATTCTTTACTGAGTTATGAAATATGAACTGAGTGATGTTACATTCATCAACATCACTGATTTTAGCGATGAAGCAATGAAATCCCAAAGAGATTAAGAGACTTGCCTAAAGTTTTAAAGCTGATTAATGACAGAATTAGATCTCAAACCCAGGTCTTTGGCCTCCCTCTTCAGCACTCTCAGTATGTCACATTATCCTTAATTTCTCACTGACCTCAGAATGCACTCCTTGGATGAAATGAAAGTCATGAGTCAAAAAAGAAGAAAAATGGAACGGGGCAAATGAAAGGCATGAAGGGAATCAGAATATTCTAGAAGGTAGGTGGAGGAGTAGGGAGAAAGGAAAATGCAGTAAGGGGCAGTACTGAAGAACTTCCTAAATTAGTCCCATCACTTTTATTCCAGAAAGTACACTTACTTAGCTGTAGGAATCGAAGTCTGGTTACAACAAGGGATCTTACTAACCAGGAGGCAGCATCAATACAGTATTTAAATTTTCATGTTAAGAGATTATAGGAGACTTAGATATTCATGATTTCCAGCAGAGCCCACCTCTCCCTCATTAATAATTAGTGTAATACCCGATATTTCCAAATACTTTACAGCTCCGAAAGCACCCCTGCACACACAAAAGCTGAGAACATCAGGGTGAGCATTATTTTCCTATATTGTGGGAAAGACAAGGCTTCAGAGAGCAAAGCATAATTGCACCTGAATGTAAATCAAATGAAGTATAACTGGCAGAGCCAAGACTGAGAATTCAATCTCGCATTCTATCTAAATGTTCTCCCGTACTGATGTTGACTCTTTCAATTCTTAATGAGTAAGGTGACTTACCAATAAGAAAGCAGTAATTGAACTGCCAGTTTTCTGCAACTAGTTTTCTAAGTTTTCTTCTATTTAAACTGATCTAGAGACTTTAAGGATGATAAGATGTTAGCCTCAGGCAAGTCAGTTCTCCCTTCTGAAATTATTTTTTTTCTTTTCTGAAATGAGAAAATTGGGAGAGTTGATCTTTAGGGTCCCTCCTCAATGCTAGTATTCTATATCATGTGCACTACTTACAGAAATATTTGATGGGTCATTTTTGCAGGTAGAAGTAAACGTCAAGCTTCCTTAGAAAAGCAACACAGTCCAAGCAATTTCAACATTTTTAAAAATGACAGAACAAAATTTTTAAATGGATATACATTCTAATAGATGAACAAATTTTATTTTCATCCTGAAACAGACAAAAGAATGACAATCACGTTTCCATATCAGAAAGACTCCAAGCTAACCTAGAAGCAGAAGAGAGCATCTTGAAGCAAGACACCAAGGGAACACTGCAGCTTTGGTTGCTGACCTTTGAAGAGAACACCATGTGCACCATGGGGGCTGTGCCTTGGTTCAGGCTGTACTCAGGAAGTTCATGGGAATGGGCAAAGGGCTAATCTGACACAGTCTTTTCAGCTTCAGGTTTTCACCCAGTCGTGAGTCACAAAGTCAGTAACTAGCATATTTTAAAAATAAAATAAATTACAATAATTTATCAGAGCACATCACAGAATGCAGCAATATGGTGAGGTTGGACTACTTACTGAGATGCTGCTTGCAGCCTCAGAGGTGGGACTCTGCAAGTCACACTTCTGCTGGCCCTAAGGGGCAGGGGTGGTGCCAAGTCTGGCCTCTGAGAAGCACCAGGGGGAGCCTGGAAGGCTGCAAGAAGAAAATAGTACTCTATTCTTTCTGGTTTGCTTCCCTTTCTTGTCATCTGCATCTTCACCCAGCAGCAGCAGCTGGAAGCAGTAGCAGCAGCTGGTTCCAATTTACAGTTTCTCCACATTCCCAGGGACAGTTTCATTGTGCTCCTTCAGGGATAACAGGTGGGCTGCATCGTTCCTCAGGAGGCTGATGGGGCTCCATGGCCGCCCTTTGAGATTCTAAGTTCTGATAACTTCAACCTCTCCCTGTAACTCCTTGGTTTTCAGAGTGGAGCATATCCCTGCCATTCCAACCTCTCTGCCCCCTTGGTATGGCACTGGTGGAAAGCAATGGTTCTTAAAATGTTGGTGACGGATCCACAATGACAAAGAAGCTCACACCAGAAAATGAATTCACTTGTAATTAGTCATTTCATGAGGCACACTGTTCAGTTCAGCTACACTATTCACAGGCAGACTTTCTCAAAAAGAAGTAATGGGTTGATTTATATTGGGGTGCAAGCTCCTTATCACACACTGGGATGAGAAGTTCAATTACCTTGAGTTCCCCTGGTCAAAGACTTCTTTATATTATAGTAACTCCTAAAATATCCCTTATGGTTTCTATCTCCTGATGGGCTCCCAAGATACAGAAATTAGATATAGGCATGGTTTGAGTAAGTTTTCTTTCAATTATGTGTATGCATGTGTACAGAATGGATTGTGATACAAAAATATACTTTCTGGTCAAAAAGTTGGAAATAAATTAGCCTAACACATAGACGACAAGAAAAAATATTTACCTGGTAGCACATGTATTTATATTGTGTTTCTGTAACACTAAAATTTAAGGAATCCATTGAAAACTATTTGAATAATTTCACCCAATAGAAACTCCTGCCTACAAATCAGGAGGGGAAAAAAAAGGAATAGTAAATGTAGTGCATGAGAGAGAATTTACTCTATTTTCTAAGGTTTGATATGTAGTTTCTCTCTGGACTTAAGAAAAGGTGTTAATTTGTATAAGCACATTGTATGCTAGGACTTCTGAGCACATCAAGTAACTAAGTAACTGTGGGTCACCTTTTACGGAAATACTTATCTCTGCCAATCATATTTATGGGCAGAGTAATTTGTGCACAGCAGCAACAGGATCGGATGATATGTTCAGGCTTCAACTACTTAAGTATTGCCTAGCATGCTAACAATAACTTAATAGTTCCCTTACAGGCCTGTGAAGTAAATGATGTATACTGTTTATTCCTTATTCTTTTAGGGGAGAAAGGGCAGTTACTTAATTCCTGCTAGATAAGTCCTAGCAGGTTTGTTTTACCAAAAGGCACAGGAAAACTGGACCATGCAAGGTACCAGGAATTTTTCTAAGAACTCAGGTAATAAATGATACTTCTGATAGTGAGAATGAGTGGCAATGATAGCCATTCACCTCTTAACATTGGTTCATTACTCTGGTGTTACAAAAAAATTTCTACTACTTTTTAGAAAAATCTAAACACATGAATTTCTGCTGTACCGGAGAAAATATATTTTAAAGTATTTACAATATTGTACAAATCTTAATTACTTCATTTTAGTTTTGATGCTGCATCCCAAATTTTTTTTCCTCTGGGTGTAGATAGGTAAAACCATCATCTGTTCCAAGATAGTTGATAAAATTATTTAAAAGAATGTATTAAGTACTTCAAGTTATTTAAACAGGAATGATGACTTGGTGAGGTCAACGTAAAAGAAGGAGGTCATTTGGAAATTACACTGAGATCAAGACAGGCTGGTAAAGAAGAGAAAAGCACTAGAATAAGAGACAGCAGTATGTGTTTAACTTGAGGTTCAGCCTTTAATAAGCTAGCTATGTGACTTTCAGAAAGCCACTTGCCCTCTCTGAATTGCTGCTTCCTCAGCTATGAAATGAGAGGGCTTGACAAGATGGCTTATGAAGTGCTGCACAGGTATTTTGGGCATGTGGTTTCTATGCACATTTGTATCTCACATTATGACTAAAACTAAATAATACTGAGTGCTGTTTAGATAGCATTGAAGAAAGAAACCCCCATTACCAATTAATTTAACCAGAAAAATGTCTAGTTCCTTTATCTTTTTAAGGCATTTATTGTAAGCAGAAAAGAAACTGGTATAGTTTAAGGAAAAAAACATTTCCAAGTAAACATTCTATCAGCAGGCCCTCTTAACTGCCTTCCACAACCCTCTGAGGACTGGGGGAGCGGGGAGTTATTCTTGTTCCACTCATTTTGTTTAGGGTCAGTGTGAGCCAGAGCTAAATGTCAGAGTGCTTCCTGTTCCGATGACAGATAGCCACACTTGACGTATGACAGCTACAGGAAACCATATCAAGCCCACCTGGGGGAAAGGGCAAAACTGCTCCTAGCTCTCCCATCTTCCCCTTCTCACCATCAAAGCCTTTCACCAACAGAACCAGGGGAGACCCTGGTTAGCAATCCCACATTCCCATGAAGCACCACTCTTCCATATCATCTGAAATTCCACCCAAAGCAATCTCTCTTCCAAGATAGTAAAACTACAAGCCTAAATGTCCCACAAGTCATTCTGGTTTTTTTCTAGATAAGTTTGAAAATGAAAATAGCAATTTCCAAAATGAGCAGTGTCCACCACATTAATTTACCCCAGTTGAGAATTTCTTCATATTTAGAAGTGAAGTTCATTCAATTAAATCTATCCAAATGGCCTCTGCACCATATATTCTTATTAAGTGAAAAAAGAAGTATCATCAGCAAAGGAGTAAAAGTAATATTTCCTCTAGGAAAATACAGTAATGGCAAACAACCACTCTTCATAATAGGATTCACCAGAAAGACATCCGATAACTCAGGCTTTAAAATGAAAAGACACTCTTGAAATTTTCATATCAATATTTACAAGATTTACTAGGAAGTCATGCTACTTGGCACAAGTTCTATTTAAAAAATACTTTTGAAATAAAGATAACAATCATAACACTTTATAATTTTAAAAATATAGTACTTAAAAATAATTTCCCATTTTATGTCAAATCACTGTTGTCATCACTATGTACTACAGAAGGCACATCTTTATGAATCCTAAATTTAAGCAGCCTAAATTGTTAGTAGTAGCAGTATGCATGGAAATAACTAGGAAAAAGACTATGGCAGCCACAGTGAATTACTTTTGTAGATAAAGGTGCCCCTGTTCAGGCAACATTTAGCAAAGCAGGGGCAAAGAAAACACAACTATGAAAGGAACTGAATTTTCCACCAACAGTTAGTGCTGCCCTGTTAATTACGAAGCAAGATGCTACAAGAGCAATTTCTACTGGTGAACACTACAGTGAAAACACACGTTGTAACAACTGGTGTCAAGTTGTATGATATGTGATATGGAAACTAACTTCTTTTTACAGCATCAGCTGGATTTTATAAAGCTCATAATGCAAAAAAGTATAGTTAGCTAGAATGGATATGGGACTAGCAGCATCTTCTGCTGGAAAAACAAATCATTTTTAAAAGAATCTTAGATATATGCATAAAAATGGTTTACTATAAAAAAAAACCACAAAAGATTATTTGTGAGACAAAAATGAACGAATAAATCTTAGGATGACTCTTATGACAGACTAAAATGTAGTCACATATTTTTAAAAAATGGAATGTAGGTTTCCAGTTACATAAGAATTATATAAAGTAATTTGACAGATCCTACCTTTTTCAGGAACCGGACTCCGTAGGTGAATACGTAGAGGTAAAATGAAAATCTCCACCTGTAGAAGGTTAAAAAAAATTCTATAACATTTGATTTGTGAATTTAATAACATTCTGAAATATAGAAGTGAGTAAATTCCATTAAATTTGCTTCCTCCCCAAACCAGGGATTATACTTGGTGCACAATAGCTAATTGAACACTTATACTTAGGGCATGGCTTATATCAAATATTTTAAATATTAATCATTCATAACTTTTTTCATTTACTAAATTTGCCCATTTCCTCATCTTGCCTTTCCACAACAAATGAATTTTCTCTTGCTAATCACTCATGAAGGGATATAGTTCAACAATATGAAGGTATTCAAATAATTTGTCTGATTCAGACACTTAGCTAAATGACTTAGCTAAAGTTCATACTTACTTAGGAGGGAAGGGAAAGGGGAAGTACTGGGATTGAAGTAAATTATATTCCATGCATGTATGATTATCTCAAAATGAACCCCAATATTTTAAATAATTATAATGCACTAATAAAAACATAAAAAAAATTTTTTAAAAACATAAACTTCAATATTCTAAAATTGGGTAGTTTTTTTTTTTGTCTTTGAAACAACTGTTTATCAACATCTTTATGGATGTTGCTAAAAGAATTTATATAGACCTCAATAAGAAAAATTACAACTGTTAAAAGCAATATACCCTCAAAATGGATCAAGGACCTCGGAATCAGACCAGAGACCCTGCATCTTACAGAAGAAAAAGTAGGTCCAAACCTTCAACTTGTTGGCTTAGGATCAGACTTCCTTAACAGGACTCCCATAGCACAAGAAATAAAAGCTAGAATCAATAACTGGGATAGATTCAAACTAAAAAGCTTTCTCTCAGCAAAGGAAACTATCAGTAATGTGAAGAGAGAGCCTACAGAGTGGGAGAATATCTTTGCCACTCATACTTCAGATAGAGCGCTAATTTCCAGAATCTATAAAGAACTCAAAAAACTCTACACCAAGAATACAAATAATCCAATCAACAAATGGGCTAAGGAAATGAACAGACAATTCACAGAAGAAGATGTACAAGCAATCAACAGATATATGAAAACATGTTCAACATTTCTAGTAATAAGAGAAATGCAAATCAAAACTACCCTAAGATTTCATCTCACCCCAATTAGAATGGCGATTATCAAGAACACAAGCAACAATAGGTGTTGGCGAGGATGTGGGGAAAAAGGCACACTCATACATTGCTGGTGGGGCTGCAAATTAGTGCAGCCACTCTGGAAAGCAGTATGGAGATTCCTCAGAAAGCTTGGAATGGAACCACCATTTGACCCAGCTACTATCCCACTCCTTGGCCTATACCCAAAGGACTTAAAATCAGCATACTACAGAGATACAGCCACATCAATGTTCATAGCTGCTCAATTCACTATAGCCAGATTGTGGAACCAACCTAGATGCCCTTCAGTTGATGAATGGATAAAGAAACTGTGGCACATATATACAATGGAATATTACTCCGCCATGAAGAATGATAAAATTATGGCATTTGCAGGCAAATGGATGAAATTGGAGGATATCATGCTGAGTGAGATAAGCCAATCTCAAAAAACTAAAGGATGAATGATCTCGCTGATAAGCGGATGAGGACATATAAGGGGGTGTAGGAGGGGATAGTGTTAGGGTTAGGGTTATGTTTAGGGTTAGGGATAAGGAGGGTGGTAAGAATGGAGGAAGGAAGGTCTGTATAGAGGGAAAAGAGGGGTGGGAGGGGTGGGGGAGAAGGGGGAAAAATAACAGAATGAATCAAACAACATTGCCCTATGTAAATTTATGATTTTTAATTAAAATAAATTAAAAAAAGAGAAAAAAAAGCAATATACCATTTTAAACTGTAGATCTAGCTGGTAGACTTTGTTTTTAAATTAAAAAAAAAGTTTTACATTTTCTTTCGATCTTAAATGGTTGAAATGTTTCAAGAATTTTAAAGTATAACGTGAATTTATTTATTACTAAAAAAAATTCCCCTCTTACCCTAGTACTCAATTTCCAATTTTATTCCTATACACTCTGCGAATAACTGTACCTTTAAAAGCTGGCTGGATTTCACTAACTAGGAGTCCTGAAGTCATGTTGCTAGTGGAATCCTGGGTTAGAAGATGTAAATGAACACCAAGGAGGCTGACCGGTCAGCCTCAGTCCATCAGAAGGCAATCTGTTTTGTGTGCTCACAAATCATGTAAAACTTTCAAATAAGGTAACAGTGAAAGGTGATCTTAAGAGATGATTCAAACTATGTACAAGATTATTCAGAAGAAATGATAGCTGTATTCAGATAAGAAGAAAGAATAATGATATGGGGCCCCCACTATGACTTAGCTAAATAAGACCCAACAGCAGACACAGGCAGATTCATTCCTGGACTGACCAACTCTGCACACATTCTGGTCATGGGTCAGAACTAACTTTTGGAAAAGAGCTTTAAACTTCAGGGTCGAAAATAGTCAACAATCCATAAAGCCTGAATTCAGGAAATAACAGAAGAATGTGATGGAAACACAAAGGATTCAACAACTTTCCTAACAATAATAGAAAAGCAAGGATTCCAAAACCTCACACAAAAACCCTCTTGTAAGTGGAGATGGTTCGCTCATTTAGGATCAAAGTAAAAAACTTAATTCTAACTTCATCTTCAATTTCAGTTTCTTGGTGTTATAGGTAAGAGTGACTCTGTGTTTCTTTTTGTTTGATGTACAGTTCTAGATCAGAGTGGAATGGCTTCACATGGGGCTCCATGCTTGATTTAAATGCTCTACTGTTGCCATCTTGAAATTCTTCTTTTGCGGGGGAGGTGAGTGCTGGGGATTGAACCCAGGGCCCTGTGCTTGCAAGGCAAGCACTCTACCAACTGAGCTATGTCCCCAGCTTGAAGTTCTTAATTGTTGCACAAGGAACCCCACTTTACATTTTGCATTAGGACCTACAAATTATATGACTGGTTCTGATTAAGACCATAGATTATCCTAACTTTGGGTGAATCTGTTAATATCCTTTGACCTCAGTCTATCTCTAAAGGGAGAATAAGTATATATACTAGTGATGACTTAAGCATTTGGTAGCACCAGTAATCTCTACATTTCTCTGGTACTTCCCTCTACTTACTGCATTGAACAATCCTACTTGATGGATTTGCCTTATTTTTCCGGCCCCTGGAGACAAATGAATTCATAACTTCTTTATTAAATTATTTACAATACCTATTTCAACTCTAAGACTATTGTTAGTAGGCAGTGATCAGGCAGCTTTTATGTACAATAAAAATTTTATAGAAGTCATTGGAATTCCTACCATTTCTTAGGTGCATTTTATTTCAACACTAAAATGACCCAGTTTTCCTAAGAAACAGGAAACAGTGATATCTCCATGATTTGAATAACAACTTGTGATGAATATTTACAAGGCAGAGTTTATTTTCACAAAATATCTGTAGGAAGCAAGATTTTCAAGTGCTGTATGACATGAAAAAGTACTTTACCTATGGAATTTCATGTAAGTTACACTTAATTTTAAATATTTGCCACCAGTCCCTGGTATAGCCTCTCCCAACTTTCCATTAAAATATCTCTAAAAAGAGAAATAAGTAAAGTGGTATGCAATCATAGAAGGAAGGAAGATATGACCATCAACATTTTGCTAAAATTGGAATAATTTTACAACAGTAAAAGAATAATAAATGTGAAGAGAAGTAATAAGAAATGAGCTGTAATCCTTAAAGAAATTAGGAAAATGTATCTGCATCTCCCTTTCTCTACTTTCTGCCATCTTGTACAGAAATGTAAAAATCTATATCAGTCAGAAACCTAGACAGATCTTTGTCATGCAAGATGATGCCTTTTGAGGAAGCAGGAGAATCCCCCACTCCAAGAGTTAGTGATTGCAACTTTATTTTAATAACTAGGAAGACAGAGAAGTACTTTGCACCCTGGCAGTGTTAGTGGCAGAAAAGCAGATTTAGAGAGAAGATGATCTTTGAAAGTGCTGCATTCTGAGGTTGGAGTTCTTATATAATTCATATATAAAGTAACAGAGAACATGGCATTGGAGATAGTTGCTTTATGTGAAAGTCTTCTAGTCCATCAAAAATGGGTCAGAGCCTATAAACAACCCCCTGCTACAAGGTCAGAGATCTAAAAGGAATTTTACTAACAAACAGGACAGACAGTGAGGCTAAGAACAACCAATGTCTTCTCTCTTTGAGAGGGTCTAGGTGGACATTTCCAAATTCAGGACTAAAAACAACAGCTAAATGTCAGCATGGGTCTACTAAGTAGTACTGAATATGGAAAGTAAAGGGCGTACAAAAATTTCAAAGGAAGCACAGTTTGTTAAAGATGATTTCCTCTAGGAATCAAAAGTAATTTTTAGGGAAGTATTTGGATTGTCGATGTGATACAAGAAGCTATGACCTCTTAAAACAAAAGTAGAAAGTCATAAATCAATAAAAATCCTCTGGTAAGATAAAAGAAATTATAGATAGAAAAGAAGAGGAAAAAAAGAAGCATTACATGGATTTCAAAACTGAGACGTAGCATTATCATCTACATGGGGAGGCGTGAAAGCAGAACACATAGTAGAAATTAAATTACTAGTGTATAGAGGGTAAACATCCCCAAGAAGCCATCTGGAAAAGATCCTAGATCTGAGGGACCTGGAAAAATATCAATTATAACTGTTTCTGAGAAAACATAAGTAAAGAACTGAAGTAGAAGTAATAATCTAAGACACATTTGAAAAATAAAACCCTAAACTAAAAAAGAGGAGAACTAAATTGCACTTCAGACACTATCAATTCAAAGTCACCTTCTGACAATTTTTTTTAAACTGAAGGAAAAAAAGAAAAAAGAAAAATTTTCAGTGTTTAGGAAGGAAAGCAAATACAAGTGAAAATACAAATCAAAGGAAAGTGAGTCACCGTCAAAGAAACAAATGTCCAGTTGGTCTTAAATTTCTTCTCTGTATTACCAAATGCCACACAAAGAGAAGACTCAATCAAAGAAAGAAAGCCACTGCGAGCCAAACTCCCTTTCATTTGTAAAAGAATTTGAAAGATATTTTCATATTCAAAGGCTCAGAAAATACATCACTCATTAACCTTTACTAAAAAATTAGGCCGATTCCAACCCACTAAGATACAAGTAAAAACTGAGAATTCAAGTGGCATGATTTTAGAATAAAAAGACTATATTTCATTAGTAACATTAAAAAATTACCCTAAACTTCATTGCCAAATTAAATGCTATTGTTATTGAGGAATAATATAAAACATTTAATAATAATCAAGGTATTATCCCTCAGACTATATCAATGAAAACAAGGAATAAGAAGGGAGGCATTGAATTCATTCTTGTTGGACAACTTCAAAAAAACACTGTTATTTTGATAACAAGAGAAATACAATTAGGAATGTTTTTATAGAAACTTGAAGATGACTCCTGGTTAAAAATGGTAAACTGAATACAAATTTTCTTCAGTGACTTTAAGAGCGTACCACTAAACCAGCAGAAGGATTCTGTTGAGCACAGCATGAACTCCAAAGGATAAGAAAGCAGGATTGAAGACAGCCTCTCATTCTGCTGCCTGGAAAGCTGAAGGGATAGGGTGATAGCTTAGTTAGCAGAACCAGGAGCTAAGTCTTAAGCTGTCCATGCAAGAAGCTCAGAAGGACAACAGAATCCCAGGAAGATTCCAGGTGAGGAAACGGTTCTATAAGGAAGGAGCCTCTGTTGGGAACAGAGGCCTAGGCACCAGCTTGTCCAAGGCCGTGCAGTTGAGCACTGACTAAAAGCCTCTCTCAAATTCGGTAGCATGAGAGCACACTCCTTCGCCTAGAGAAGTCAGTGTGTTCCACTGCATTGGCTCGAATGTGGAAACCTTTGATATCCACCAAACCTGAAAATCAGAATAGGAAGCTAGTAACAACCACCACTGAATCTGGTTTATCATCCTTATACAACAAGGCTGAAGAGAGCTCTTTTGTTGAAAATCAAGACTAATCAAATGTGCCATAAAAGCAGGAAATCAGAGCATTGAGCTCTTGTGTCTTGCTACCAGGTGTCACTCAAATGGCAAAGGGATCCTAAACTACAGAGGAGGCAGAAGCTGGAAAAAAACAGCCAGAGGAGACCCTGAGCTCAACTCAGCATTCCCTTCTAGAGAGGGCAGGGTAGTATGGAGGAGTCACTTCATTGACAACACTTAGGAAAGTGCTTCCTCTCTGCCACCAGCAATGCTAGGTGATTTATAAATAGGAAGTCATTTAATGGAGCTATTCCACACAAGGCAGGCACCATTATCATCATCATCCCTATCTTCCTTTTTCAGATGAGGAAAAAAGGCCAAAAAGGTTTAAGAACTTGCTGAAGACCACACAGCTAATAAGGGGGAGTCAGAATTGGAAGGTAGGCAGTGTGATCCCTGTATCCAAGCTCTAAACCTTTAGGCTATGCTGCTCTTCCTGATCTGGTACACCTGAACTGAAGGCAATGCATTCAGCTAAAAATGGTTTTCTAATGTGCTAGACATTAGTGGACATCACACAATGACAGCAGTCTACTCTGACCAGTACAAATGGACGGCTTACAAACCTGGGGACTAGGGAGGACTGCTCTGTGGCTTCTTCTCAAGACCAGGGCAGTCAAAATAATATGAAGTTTATCAACCAACATCACAGTAATCACATCCCGAGACCTTCTTCCATTATCACTCACCCCTCTACCTGTGGAAACACCACCTCCTTCAGGATTTATGTTTCAAGCTGCTTTTTCTGTGAAGTCATTTCTCTGAGTGCTGCAACCCCAAGAGCACTGCGGCTCTCTCATAATATTTTCTTTCCTCGTTTTTGATTACAGCCACAAACCTTTGACTTGCTTGTGAGTTCTAAATGCCTAAGAATGAGTCTTATTTATCCTTGCATTTCTGATGGCAAATACTATCTTGCCAAGACTAGCTCCTAAATTGACCTCTGAGTTTTTATTAAGAGTATGTGTTCCCTTCATTTATTTAAGTTCACATTAACCAAACTAGTCCTTGATCAAATAACTTATCAACTATTTCCAGGAACTATACAAATATGAATAAGATAGGGGAGAGGTATGACAAACCTTTCCACTGCAGTTTTTAAAATCATTGATGTAATAAGAATTTGGGATCAAACACAGTCAACTCTAGAATGGTCTAAAAAATGAAAAATATTATTACTGAGTTCAGAATTAGGGCATGTTGTCACGACCCAAAAATATGAGTATATGGTTATTTTTTTCTCTAAAATTATATTTGAGAATTTTTCTCATTTCAGCTCTTCCATTACCTGAACAAAAATAAACAAAATTAGTTTATTTCGTATCAAACACATGAAGAGAAGTGAAGTCATGCTTATATGTACAGCATAAAATTTTTTTTCACAAAATTTAATGTTTAATATAAATTTTTTTGCTGTATGTTAGAAATTGTTATAAATGACACAAAATCATGCAGCTGGAAAATGAGCAGAATATTTTTAGAAATAAATTATTTGGGGGTTGGGGGAAGGGAATGAGAGAAGAATGAGGGAACTTCAGAATATGTAGAAGGAAATGAGAGGGAGAGAAAGGGGTATGAAAAATCGTGGAATGAGACAGACATCATTACCCTATGTACGTGTACGATTACAGGAATGGTATGAATCTACATCGTGTACAACCATAGAAACGAAATGATGTACCCCATTTGTGTACAATGAATCAAAATGCAGTCTGTAAAAAATTAAAAGCTAAATAAAAAAAACAAAAAAAGAAATAAATTATTATGAACCCTGTTTATTGGTACTTTGAAATATGTAAGTCTATCATTTTACTTCTAAGCACAAAGTAGAATATTTTTCTATTCAAAACTCAGAGCTGATGACTTTTATAAGATAAGAACAATGCTATGGGAAGTTCTACCAAATAATGCTATGTCCATGTACAAATCTACCACAATGAATTCTGAAAAAATAAATGAATAAATAAATAAACAAATAAATGTCAAGGATGTTTGAAGATCTTTTTTAATTAAAAAAAAAAAGACATGAACAAAGTTACATTCCAGTCATACTTTATAGTTCTCTAGTCAATTACAACTGGACTTATAAAAACTCCAAGGGGGTTTCTATATAGACAGTTACTTCCACAAAGTTTAAACATAAAGTAACTGGGGTCTCAGTCATGATATAAACAGTGATCTTTGTGAAGTCCTTGTTACTTTTAGTAGGCTTCCTTTAGAGCTCACCTACTTTTATACGATAATAACAATATTTGCTGGTATTTCTTGAGCACTTACTTTGTGCTTGATACCATCCTTAAGAGTCTCATGTACTAAATAATTATTAAATCACTTACATC
Source organism: Sciurus vulgaris (assembly GCF_902686455.1). Classification (NCBI taxonomy): domain Eukaryota; kingdom Metazoa; phylum Chordata; class Mammalia; order Rodentia; family Sciuridae; genus Sciurus; species Sciurus vulgaris. The sequence continues at coordinate 123,066,512 of NC_136463.1, read as the reverse complement.
TTATGAGAACCCTATGGGATAGATACTGTTGTCATTCCCATTTTATATACAAGAAGATAGAACTTAAGAAACTTGTCAAAAGACAGTTAACTAGTAGAATTTAGATTCAAATCTAGGTAATTTGATTTCAGAGACCATGTTTCTCCCTACTAAATATTAACGATTTTAACACATAAATTATTTTACTGTGAATAACATTACAGTTCTTCCTCCCACCACAATACACAAAAATCAATGACACTACTCTGATAGTTGCCATCTCTGTTTCAGCGAGAGAAGGAGGGCAAAGGAGACTGCTGCCTTCTCTTCCTTTCTCAGCATAATGCAGTGCACACACTCAAGGTGAAATGACTTGGTGAGAATCCTACTGAGAGTTGGTGCTGTGAATGTATGCTGCTTATCCTAATAGGAAACCACTCATGGAAGGCCCAGATATGGTCTTATGGATACTTTATTCTAAGTTTAGTATTTCTAGAATCAGAAATATCAGAAATATCTGACTCTCCGTTTTTTATTTTCTCAAACCAGAGACTACTTAACAGCTAGCTAGAGACCTTGGGGGTCATCCACCCTCTCACTCTATGAGATATGGATCCAGAGAACGGTGTCATGTCCCTACATTATAGGGAACTTGGTTAAACAAAAATGTCTCCCCATGTCTCACCCTTGTCTCCTTAATCTATATCTCTGAGCACTGTGGCCTTAAAGTCCCAAGACTAGAAATGGATAACTAACCAAAAGTATAAGAAAAAAAAAAAAACAAACAGCAGATATCCTATATAGAGCGTATTCTGAGAAGGCAATATAATATTTGTTAGTGAACAGACATCACACTTTACAAATTAAACCAACACCAAATATTTTTTAAAAGATGTTGGTTTCAACCTTTTGTTTTTGTTTGTATGGGTGGTGAGTTAGGTTTAGGATTTGTGGAACACAACAAGTTTCCTCTTTTGTTTTGCAGTGAGCAAGTTCAACAAGGCCCTCATGCCCCATTGCACTGTGTTAATGACGCAGATTCCTACTTCCTTTCCATGTCCCACAGGCCTAAGTACCTCCTTCCAAAGAGGAGTAGGGATACATATGAATAATATCACATTTTTCCAGCTTTATTGAGGCATAAATGACAAAATTGTGTGATCTTAAAATACACAACATGATAATTTGATATACTTTGTGAAATAATTAACAAAATCAAGTTAGCTTTAAACACATGTCACTTAACCATGCAGGCATTAGATCACTGAACTGATTTGTCTTATAATTGAAAATCTGTACACTTTGACCAAAGTCTCCTGTTTTCCCTGCCCCTGGTAACCACGATTTTACTATGTTTTTAGAGTTGAATTGACATGATATTTTTGAAGTGAGGGATAGAACTGAAGTCTTCCTTGACCAGCTGACTGGTTTCATTCATCAGAAAATATTTTTGAAAGCAGGACTTTTAGGTCAATAGTCTCCTTTACAAGCTGTTTATGTTTAGGTGGATTACTCTTGACACTGATTTTACTCCTTGAATACAACAAGATATCCCTCAACTACGGAGAAAGGAAATTAACTTTAGTTTGAAAAACACGTCATCTTTCATATCTTAAAGAATGAAATAAAAGTGAGACTAAGGATTTCTTTTAGGAAACTCTGATATACAATCTAAATTCCCAGGAGAGTTTTTCAAACGTGCATTAGTTTAGGAGTCCAAAGAAATATTATAGCTAGGGGAAAAGATGTTATTCTTCCCATGGACTGATTATGCAGACCTGGTTCCAGTCTTGAGGCAAACATTTCCTGAAATCATTCTACCTCCATCAATTATTAACTCTGTGACTCCAAAATAGTTTTCCTCCTTTGCTGAAGGCTCAGCTGTTTCTCTGTTTGAGAAGCAACAGAATTAACAATGCAGTCACCGAGGCTGGAGGGGCAAACCTATTCAGTTTGCATTCCCAGATCAAATGTGAACCTAATTTGACCAGTCTTCATTAAATCACTGATTCAAAAATCATATTCAGCACTCATACAAAGTCTGATAATATGCAAAAGAATGACATAATTTTCATATGCACACATAAATACATACGGATGTAACAAAAAATTAAAAGGAAATATAAACAGTAAATTCAGGGTAGATGCTAGTTCTGAAGGGTAAAGAAGAGTGAAGGGGCACTCAAGAAGCTTCGGCAGATTCTCCTTAGTCTTTAAAACAAGATTGGATAGAACTGAGTGGAGTTTTGTTATCTTTGTTTCTTCTGCTTGCTATATTATTCTCAGTGTTTTAAAATAGTTCATTATTAACAGATAATAACAATAAGAATTACACTTACTAAAAACACATCGTCTTTTCCTTGTCACATCCCTAGAAACCATCAAGGACTTGCTCTTTAGGCTGTCACTCAAAGCATCCTTTCCAAGCATCACAACTAATTTTATTGTTTTCTTGCCATTACAGTCACACTTTTAGAGATAAAACTGCCCTTTGGAAGTGTTTCAGATAGAACGCACATTTTATACTTAGCTCGGATTCTATTGTGCTCAGTTTTTTTGGATTTGGCTTTGTTTGTTTTATTCCTGGGTTCTATTAATATCATATTGATTGTTTCTAAAATCCTGTATCGGGAGCCGCATTTTTCATTCTGTTTTTCTGGCTGCCTTTGTGAAGCACCCAGCAAGGTAGGATGCAGCATCACAGGCATTTGGCCCTTCTCTTCAGTCTTTCCAACACCATCCTCGTTGTCCATCTACTCAAAATGCATCTGCCAAAATTCAGTGTCTATAAATAACACATTTTTAGATTATTCTTCTTATGAAATTACATCACTTGTAGAATTACCCTGAATATAGACTAAACTCATCACTGGGAGCTTAAAGTCCACTTTAACTCATTTGAATGATTATAATTAGTGGAAATCAGAAAAAGACAAGTGAAGTTCAAGCTAACAATTTTCTAAGGTAAAGATTTTAAAAAGGAATAAAATAAACAGGGCTTGCCTGCTGCCCAAAATAAATTCAGTCACTACAACTCTGAAGCACGCACTTTCAAGTGTCACAATTCTTCAGTGTGTCCTTGAGGCTAACGTTGCCAAATATTTATAATAGTCCAGAATTCAAAATTCATGTCCTGTGTCCCTTGCACATCTAGTGTTTTCACTGTTTCTATGACATTCTTTTTTCGATCAGAAAGGAGACTGGAGACAAAGTGACACTTGCTGAGTATTGATGTTGGGACTGCATGAGAAAGAAAACCAGAATCAGTGGCCCTAAGGTTTTCAAAATTAAGTACATTCGATTTTAAGAAGGAATGAATTTCCCCTTCTCTACTTCCCTGTTTGTGTCTGTTCTCTGCCACAGATTCTGCTGCACATTTCATCACAGGACTTGAGACTAAACAGTGGAACTTGCCCAGGGATACAACTGGAGATCATCACACGCCTCCAAACCCATGCCCACAATTGCAGCGGAAGACTTCCTGAGTTTCTTCATCTAAAAACACAGACTGAAATATCTATTTCTCAAGTTTGTTAGGAGAATTCAATGGGAAAGAAGAAATAAAGTTTAAAAAAGGAGATGGATAGAAATGGATGTTAGGTTGTTGACTAGGCTCCCTTTTAATATACCTGTCCTGACATATCACTCTCCCCCTGCAGACATTTAAAATCATGCCCTGCCTCCTTGAGTTTTGATTGTAAGGAATATATATGTGTGTGTGTGTGTATTTGTGAATATGTACATGTACACCAACATGTATGTTTGTAAGCATATATCTTTAAGAGTTAAATCTTTGTATGTCAAAGACTGTCCAATTACAAACAAATGTAGTTGTATAGCATTCTGACCAATTACCATTATTTTCTACTTGGAAAAATGATGCTCTTGAGAAAGGAAGACATAATTGGACTAACAATCTGTCATCCTGAGATTTTTTCCAACAAATGTCAACCCACACTCCTGCATAAGAGAATAAGCCATTTTACAAAATCTAACCCAGTTACAACACACACAAGGAAATTCCTGGCTGACTGGTTAACATCACATGAATTGTACACTGATTGGAAGAGTTAAGTTGCCCACATCGTGGCCATGTTCATACTGCAGCACGTCATGATCTAAATAATGAGTGCCATCTTTTCACCATGGGTGTGGGAAGACAGACTGAACTGCCCACCTGAAATGAGCATCATGATTTCTTGTACTAGCCTCTCTACATGGTATTATACATATTAACTGGAAAGCTATACTTAGAAAGTAGTAAGCGTGATAAAACAATGAGCAATTACATGACTACCCATCAGGAAACATTGCAGGCATCCCCTGATGCTCTCGGGTCAGCGCAGGTGATCTTGGCAAGTTCAAGTCTCTTATACAAGGAAAATTAAACTTTCTAAGGTCTTGAGAACTCATACATTTTCATTCTAAGGCTTATATTAGTTAAGTTCTATGTGATTGATCCTGTAATATTTGACAAAAGTGGCCGCTCTCCTTTTCTTGAATTACTGCTGCTTTGCTCTTGTATAGAATGTCCTTGGTCTATCAACACCAGAGACACTCAGCTTCATGCTCAACCTCTCTGGGGATGAACTCACCCACTGCCTATGTGCTGTGCAGTCACTGGCCCTGACAGACTCCACAGACCTGGACACTGAAACATAGGACCTCTCCACCATGTGATCACCTCAGTCTCAAAATTCAAAGTTCAACATTTGTTATTTTTCTCCCAGAAACCTACTGTGCTTCTGCCTTCCATTCCTGTCAAGGACACTATTATCCACCCAGAATCCCAGCCTTGAGTCTTCCTTCTCCTTCAAACCACTTACCCCATCAGTTACCAAAACTCAAAATTCCACCCTGGAATTACCTCTTTCATTTACTTCCTTTGCTCCATCCCCTCAGTCTTTTCCCTAGACTAGCAACTCTCGTCTTCGTCCTTCTTGATAAGGTGGGCTACCATTAGCTGAACACCACAGACAGACATCTAAATCAGGCTGTTGAGTGATAACTCTAACCATGAGAAAGAACAGTCACATGGTGCAGAATACCTGTTCGCCATGAATGAGGATTTCTCTTCCTATAACACATCTACATGGAAATCCAAGGTATATTTATGGCGTAGCTTACAAAACACAGAAACACAAGAGGACTTGGCAATCTTAAGAAATGCTGTCCAGATAGTCTGCCCGAGGCCTGGCACCACAGAGCAAGACTTGTCAGTTCAGAGATCAACACTCCCAATGCCCCACCGCTTTTATATTCTCAGTCAACCTGTTTCTCAGAATATCCTCTACAATGGGAAGCTGAGGTATGCCTGTGACCCCACCTTCTCCTTAGCCTGGTAAAGCTAACCGACTCCTGCCCTACCCTAGCTGGGCTCACCTCTTTGAAGTAACTAGATAAACCTCATTCCTGTTTCATCACGTTTTGCATTTTTTTTAAAACCATAACTTAATCCTGAGTTTTCCTCTTTATCCAACTCAACTTTTTGTGATCTTTCTAAAATTTTCTCTGGTTTCTACCTTCCAAGACATAAGTATTTATCCCCATGAGATATTGTTCTAACACTAAGACAACATATATTAGAGTTGTTCCTTAAGTGACAAACAACCAATTGGATTTTTTCAGTGCTAAGTGAACAATCTACGCTTTAAATCTTCTAGGCAGTACTAGCTCTCAGGAGGCAGAGTTCACACACTGGTTAGAATACTGTATCCACAATTTTCAGAGAGCCTGTGTGCTCTGGGGCACTCCCTGTACTTCTACCTCCTCATCTGCAGATTCAAGATGATGGTATCTACTTCAAAGGGTTAGAGTGAGGATTAAGTGAAGCAATACTCTTAAAGTAGTACAACTGGCATGCAACACACAGCAGGTGCTCAATAACATCACTGTAGCTGGGGTATGCCACACAGATCTAATAAAAGAAACTCTGAATTAAGTAGTTATACAGACTACCAAACTAGAATATGACTCTAGGGCAGACATGTTGGATCGGATGTGAAGAAGATACAGGTGCAGAGGAAACCTTCATGTTTCTAAAGCAGTTAAGCAGTAAGTCTCATAAATGAGAGACTCTGGGGCTGGGTATGTGGTTCAGGGGTACAGCACTTCCCCAGTGTGTGTGAAGTCCCAGGTTTGATCCTCAGTACCAAAAAAAAAATTTTTTTTTAATTTTTAAATAACTACATGAGAGACTCTGTTACTATTTTTTATTAAATGTATGTGTCTGAATTTAATTGACTTATCCCCAGTGTTTGCAGTTTAAAGTTATTTCATGTTTTATGTTACAAAAACACTTGAGACTGCTACTACATTAAATCTGTGCATTGTACAATCAGCTCCAAAAATGTTCAGAACAAAATGTAGTATGGCTGGGAAGTAAAAAGTACAGCCATGGATTTCCATGGCAATGTAATGTTATAAATAAGAAATGATGAGTGGATAAAGGGACCACTGAAGACATACAGATGAACAAAATGAGTTGCGAGGCATGCAGTTTTCATGGGTGAAAATTCACCTTTATTTTCTACTGATCTAGTCAATTCTTGCTTAGTTCTCAGACTATGTCCACCTAACAAAATTGGAGAAGTCAAATCAAACAAATTATATTTGCAATTGTGCTAATAACCAGATGGCTATTCGTTAAGCAAGAGATATTAAGGATTTGGTAAATGCCAAGAAATATTACTAGGTGCTGAGAATGTAACTAAGGATATGTCATGGTGCCTCCCTCAAGGCCATGACCAATTTACTAAACTGCTCCCTGAAGGGCTGTCACTACAGTTTTGAGCTCTTACCTATTCTAAGAATTCATTCTCATTTTCTATCTACATTCCCAGCTTGCTGCAGATCCAGAGAATAGTCTTTATCTCAGGTTATCCTACCCTAATGTCAGTGGGGAAAAATACCTATAGAACTCAGAGGAGTTGGTGATCTTAAGGAATGCTGTCCAGATAGATGGCCAAAGACACTGTCACCAAAGAGCAAACCTTACCAATTCAGAGACCTACACTTACAATGCCCCAATGCTTTAAAATTCTCAGCTAACCTGTATGTCAGAATGTTTTCTACAAGGGGCCATGTTGGATCTGGAAATGTCACTTGGATGAACATGATACATATTCTGCCCCTTTGGTTGAGGTAGGGTGAGGGATTGACTGGGTAGAGAGGTAGGAGTAGGTAGCATACAAACCTGAGAGAAAGTTCCAGTGAGCTAAGTAGTTTCCCCAGTGTTCTAATCCTCCTAAGACTTGGGCAGCTGTACTGAATAGAGAGAAATGCGCAGGACATCAATGGCTCCCAAACACGAGGCAGAAAAGAGACTGTCATTAAGAGTACGGAGTCTCTTGTCCACGTTCGTGGAGGAATGGAGAAAGAGCTAATGGAGATGGGAACTGAGGGGGTAGCAAAGCCCTTTCTGGTACCATTTAGAACCTACATAGGACTTGGGGCTAAAAGACTTTTGACATAAATAAGCATATATTATGGTCAGTTTGTTCTTGATAATTCTCTTTCCAAAAAAAGGATAATAAAAGTGCATCAGTGAGGAAAAAAAAAGATTATTAAAAAAAATACACATCGTATTGCCAAAGTTTTCCTCATCATTTTTTAAGTTTGAAAATGTAAAGAAGGGAAGGAGGGCATAGGGAGTGGATAGGTCAGGTATGTGGACAAACGATCAGTAAGAAATTTACAACTGGAGTTATTCTAGCAAATTGGGCACGTAAAGCCTCTCAAACAATGGTGTATGTTAATGGGAAAAACGACTTAATAAAAAATTTATTTCCAATTCCTCTAGAACACAGATATTATGTAATTCAAAGCAGAGATACATATCATATAGCAAATAGATTCTCAAGTGGTTCCTTGCAATCACTTGTGCATATTTGGAATGCAATGGCTTTGTAACAAATATGCATTTTTTCTTTGCTCCGTTGCATGCTTTAGAATGACATTATTTCCCACTGCTCTAAAAGCCTTTTCATGTAGAACTTTCCATTAAATGGAGTAGCACTGCCAAGAAAGCAGATAGGTAAAGAGGAAGAATGGCATGCAGACTTTCTCAGAACCAAGTTAAGCTATTGGAACTTTTTGCTAAAGGAGTAAATAATTAAAACCTGCAGTGTTCCTAGAAATGATTTCTGACTCTAAAATTGGGTCTATTTATGGCCAGCTTGAGATTCCTAACAGAACAACTCTGAAGACATTTATGAGTCGAGTCTAGCCTTCACGCCATTCAATAATTAAACCCCACTTCCAAACTCCTACTTTGGTCCCTACTAGCCCAGTGTAGGTGTCTCTTGAGACATCAGCTTTGCTCTTGATCCCCTTCATCAGCTACTCAAAGCCTAGCTCCCCTAGGGGCCCCGCTCAGCACCTCCCTGCAAGGCTTTCCTCTTCCTCCCACTCCTATAGCACTCTCTCCACCTGAGGAAGGTTTCAGGATTCTTTCTTCATTACTAATCATACCTCCTTAACACCAATAATCAAACGACAGTAAAAATGTCTGTTTTCCAGTTACTCAAGTGTGTTTCCAAATGCAGTTCCATTTTTTTCTATCACAGCAACACTTCCAGACAACTGAGATTTCCCCCTTAAACAAATAAGAAGATGCGGCATAGAGAACAGTGTACCTGAGGTCACCAGCTAGTATATGGAAGTGGGGAGCCAAACTCAAGGTGCTGCCCAGAATATCTGATGTTAAACGATGCCTATTCTTTCTGTGCAAGAGCCCTCTATTATTTTAACAACAAATATATAACACTTACCAAGTAATTTCCAACAAGATGTGCTTCTAAGCAATTCTCATGTCTAATTCATCAATCCTCACAAAAATCCCACAAGGTAGATATTATTATTATTCCTTTTGAAGAGATATGAAAGGAGACACAGAAAGATGAACCAACTTGCCTAAGCTTCATGTCTTATAAGCGACAGACAGTCAGAGGCCGGATTTTTCACCAGTCTGCAATACTGCCCTATCCTGCCATCTAACTGCTTCAAGACATTTACATTCAACATTTTTCCCCCTACAGTTCTATCATTCCTTTTATAACATGAAGGAAAATCTTAAGAGAAGAGGTATTTTAAAAGAATGAGTGGTGTGCCTGCACAATAAAAGGAGCTGTCTACTACTTGGCCTTGGTGATCTTAAGAGGATAAAACCCTCATGCTGCCCTCGAGATGGAACCAACTGTCCAAGATCACTTCCTTCCCTTGAAATCACTTTATCAGTCATACTCTAAATGGAAACTGGGAAGCAAACAGATAAAGGCAGCAAATACATCTGGAGCTACCTTGAGCTCTGGTATTGTGTGGATATCCAAAATAAAGAGATGAGGCTGCCATCAACCATACTATTGATCCCACAATCTCCTACAAACCTCAGTTTTGGAATATGATAATTAAAATGAAAAATATGACAAATTACTCCCATGTTCTGAATTCACAATTCATATTTCAAAAAGCATTGCCCTTCAAAAGACATCATTAAGAAAATAAATGACAAATGAAGAATGGGAGAAAACATTTGCAAGTCTCATTTGATAAAGTATTTGTATCCAGAATACATAATAACTCTTGAAACTCAGTAATAAAACCCTAATTTCTAAAAAATAAGGAAAAGATGTGAACAGACATGTCCTCAAAGAAAATATATATACGGCCAATAATTACATGAAAACATACATTATTCATGAAAGAAATACAAATTAAATCTATAATGAGATGCACTTCAAACCCATGAGAACAGCTGTAATCAAAAAGACAACCATGAGTATTTGAGCACGTAGAGACAAAGAAACCCTCAACATTGCTGGTGAAAATATGAAATGGTGCAACACTCCCCTTGGAAAATCATTTGAGAGTTTCTTAAACAGTTAAACATAAATTTACATAAGATCCAGAATTTGCTAAATTTCCATTTTAAGTTATCTCCCCAAGAGAAATGAAAACAAACTTCCATAGACAGACTTGCACAAAGAGGTGATAAGATTGTTCACAGCAGGATTTTTCATAAGGCTCATAATGGCTAGGCAGCAGAAACAACCCAAATTTCCACCCAATGATGAACAGATAAACAAAAGGAGGTATATCCATTCCAAGTGCTGTTAGAAGCCATAAGATGCACAAAACTCAAAAAACATTATGCTACGTCAAAGAAGTCAGCACAAAACACCACATGCTAGAAGATTCCATTTATACGAAATGTACAAAAAAGACAAATCTGTTGAAACCAAGAAACAGATTAGTAATTGTCTTGGGGCTAGGGATAAAAGGGGATGTGGACTGATGGCAAATGGGTACAAGTTACTTTTGGGGGGTAATGTTCTACAATTGGATAGCAATGATAATCTACTAACTAAAAATCATGGGGATGTACCCACAAAACAGGTGAATTTTATGGTATATAAAATAACACTTAATAACACTGTTTAAAATAAGCAAAAAAACAATGCCTCATCTCCAGCTACAGCAACTCTCACTGAATGCAGGTCTCTTACCCTGGCTGTCCACAGTTATTCCATTTGCTCCAGAGAGTATCCACTCTAATTGGGTTCTCTGAAGCATTCAAAAGCACAGAACAAACATTGGAGAAGAGGGAACTGGTGCCCAAAGTATTTCATGATGGAAACAAACACTTAGGCAATATCCCATTCAACATGAGCCCTGAGACAACTCATTCAAATTGGAGAATATTCTGTAATTCCGTTCTCTTTGTATATTTCCAAAATATATTATTAAGGATCAACTGTTTGACTTTTTAACATGTTGCACAAACCCTTTATGCCCCCTTCATTGATCCTCAAAAAGACTGCAAAAATACAAGACATTCGTATTTAAAGATATTAGTTTTGATTACTAGGCGAGAACAAGAATTAAACGAAATAAAACTCAGGAGATAAGCCTGTGACATCACTGCCAAGAGCATGGGTTGGCAAACTTCACCTGGAAGGGTCAGTTATATCTATGGGTCAAGAGGCAAAAATCAAGGATATTATACAGTATCAACATTTACCATTTTAAATGTAAACATTAAATAATATAAATGCCATTCTTATCTTACAGGTTATATAAAAACAGATTTGTCAACTCCTGCTGGAGACACACTCAAAACACATACATAGACACACACCCATACCCATACTTATACCAATCTAGCCAAACACACTTTACTGGGGTAATGTGGAATTAGAACTTTGCAAAGCTGTGTTTTTGAAAGACACAACCTTTTAAGTAACCACAACCTACAGCAGAAAGTGTTTGTGACTTTCAAGTTGGAAGGGAAATCAGGCTAAGGAAAAGCACTAAAGTCAGGAGAACCGTAATTAAGACTGGATTTAAGTAATGTAAAAATATTTAAACCTTTGTTTTGTCTTCCCAGAGAGAGTGAGAATGGCTTCCTCACACATATTTCGCATCAAATTTTTTCCTTTCCATTTCAATCCATGTCTAATAACAGATCTGCATGATTCCACTACACTAATAAAACAAACACCTTTTTTGTTGTTGTTTTTTCACTACTGATCTGACTCTCAATCAATAAAATGCTGAGATGAACACCCAGAGAAAGATTTGTATACAGATGATGAACTACAGTGAACACAGCAACCCACAAACTAGACTCATCTGTCTAAACCCCATTTCTTAAACTTACCTAGCTCTAGGATCACAAGGACCCTTGGGGGCCTTCATTCTGAGCTCTACCCCTTCAATCTCCTAATGGCCACGGTGATTGGGGTATTGGGTCAACAACTATGGCCTAGCTTTGCTTTTATTATTAGCCCATGGGTTAAAGGGCATATCCATAGACATTAGAATCTCTTGTAAAAGAGATCAACTCCTATGATTAATGAGTTCCAATTAATTTATATCTATTGACCATTCTGCATGTACAAATACTAGCTAAATCATCCTTTGATTATTTTTTCAATTGTTTCAGAATAAATGCCCAGATGTTAATCTATCTACATGCTTACTAGTAATTATTCCTGGTACTTATTTTCCATAAATGTTACAAATATTCCTTGGGATATCTCACAACTCTTTCAAATCCCTCACTTACCAAGGTAAGTGATTTACAAGTAGCTAAGTCATTCAGGGTGCTCCTGTGGGGCTGATGCAAAGGGAAACGTTCAAATATGGAGGAAAGATCCCAAATCTCCACACCCCAGTGAGCCCTTTGGGTACACTTCACTTCTTTTTTCTCAAAACAATAATATATTAAGCAAAAACATCACGATATTACAAACATCACCAGAACATTCAAGGGTCAAGTTCAAGGAGCAATGGATGAGTAAAAAGTAGGTCAGGAAGTACAAGCTTCTGCTTCCCCTTCAGTAGAAGGGAAGATCATTTACATGGGAATGTTGAAGTGGAGGGATGGGATGATTTCCCAGTCCTTTTGAACTATGTGGAGGTGGACATTATATACCTTTCAAAAAATGTAAATTCACAGAATGAATTAGCTGTGACATGTGCCCAAAGAATTTCCCTGAAATGACAGCATCATAGAAACTTTTCTTTGGATGGTCACCTTTCAGGATTGAGAGGTTAGGGCTGGAATTTTGTAGGATGCTGCCCAATTCCCAAACAGCAATTACCAAGGCTAAGCCCAAACTTTGTTCCTTTATGTGTACACGAATTGCCACAACCCTGAACTTCCCTACATCAGATTTTTCCTATCCTTGATGTCAACTTCTACGATTAATGAGTTCAAATTAATTTATATCCATTGACCACCCTGCATATACAAATACTTATTACTCTTCTCACTTCCCTGAGAGCAAACAACACAGGTGGATTATTAATTTAAACTCTGAATACTAGCACTGCATAATTCTGGTTGTTCAAAACGGTCATCTTTCTACAAGTTCCTTTGTAAAAAGTCTATCCACATAGGTAGGTTGATCTGGGTGATCTTTTATTTATTAAAGCTATAAAGACTTGGATGAAACCAAAGCTACTGCTTCTACCAACAGGTCAATATCATTTTAGCCCTTTTATATTTAGTAAAGATTCTGAAATTATAAAATCCCACAGCAGACAGATAAATTCTGTAACTTTCAGTTGCACTCAGAGATATATTTCTATGTTCCTTAATTTTTGCTAACCTGATTTTTAATATGTCACTTGATCTAAAATAGATTATGAAAATCAATTTCCTTTATGTTTTAAATGAGAGAAAGAATAGTCCAATACTCATGTTTGGCAATACCCTCACCATGGGCAACCAACTTCCTCAGTCTCATTGCAACTGTTAAAATATGTGTACAATGCATGGACTGTTCCCCACTCCAAGGACCCTGTCCAAACCAGGTTCATTGACTGGGCTTTTCATTTACAGCATTTATGCTTTCATGTTTTAGAGGGATAGTAAATTTTATTTCATCAGTACTTTTTATTTCTGGAAGTCATTTCAAATATTCTATTTCTGTATTTTCAAGCTCAAGCTTGCATGCAAAAATATAAAACCTGTGAATTAAATTTGACTTTTAAAGGGACCAAGATAAGGCCAAGGAATTGGTGTCTATTTGAGCAGTTTCAATTTCTTTATCTTTAAAACGATACAGCTGGACAGTGGGAATGCTAGTGCTGGGAAACTGTTTATTCAGAATTCACCATCAGTCTTTGTCTTTGGAAAGCAGAGATCCACCTGCAACCAGCAGATGAGCATGCAATATTATCAATATGTACAAATTAAAGCATGCGTTAACAACAAGTAAAGAAAGAGATCTGTTGGATTGAGAGTCATAGTTGTACTGGGGCTGGTTCAAGATTGTTTCCCAGAGTAGGCCGTGACCTTATTTGGGAGAACTGTACTGACATTTTTAATGGATTTTAGTTGATAAGAGAAAGCCACCTGTTCCTGTCAGCTGACAATAGATATTTAAATGCACCTTTGTGAAGGGGAGTACATTTAGCCAATTTGCCTCGCTGAATCATAAGACGTAGGCTGGAGTGTAGCAAGTGCGGGTGGTAGGGACTGTGAGGAAACTGATAAGAGAGCTGTGGATTCCATGGTGATGATTCCACGCTTGCTCTGCAGATCAGTGGGAATCAACCCTGGGGGTCTGTTTGGATGTGGTGTTTCTAGACACACTGGAGATACTTTGCAATATATTGGTAAACAGAGATGGAATAGTTGTTAACTCTGCTCAATAAGACATGAAAGTAGAAAATGAGCTTGGTCATTACTTACAGAATCATTGCAGAGGCACCAGATCAATTTAATTCAACCTCAAGATTTAATGAGAGAAAGACACTGTGTTACATGCCACAGGAAATGGCAAGATGCCTTTAAGCAATGTAAGGTCTAAAACCTCCAGTCAAGAAGTGAGATGGAAGAAATACACAAATAACCACAATTCCAGATGACATATGAGGTAAATACTACTGAGGTGCCTTTGGGATTTCAGAGGAACAAGATACCAGGTGCCTGAACTGTAAAAATGCATCAGAGCTGTGGGGATGTATAAAAAGGGCCCAAAGCAACAATACAGAGGTTGAGAGACATTCTTCTTGCTTTAATAGGGTATGGTAGTTCCTAACTGCAGAATGAGGAGTTGAGTAAGTTTATCCACGACTAGGCATACAGAGTTTATGATGAGATGGAAAAAGAGGGAAGAGAAAAACTAAAACATGTTAAATAAGACCTCCCATGTGCCAGCTACAAATGCCATGACAGCCCAAGGAGGTCCGTGAGCATCACTCTGTCTAACTGTATCACCAGTCAAATGAATCCTAGGCTTATGCCAGGGGAAATCAGACTCCATCCCAGGGGAGGCTGAGTTCAAAGCTCATCCTGGTCTCAAGCCTCCATCACTATGTTCCAATTATCTGAAAATCTTGTTACTAGGGAAAGAAAAAAAAGAAAAAAAAAAACCTTCAGCTAAAGAAATTATTGGCTATAAAAATGCAAATATCCCTGGGTCAAATCACACATTAAAGCATTATCAAGTATTAGACTCTTGCCAAATCAATTTGGAAGGAAGCTGGAAATATGTCTTTGAAGATAGCAGAGGTTTGGCTGGAGGAAAAGAGCACAAGAGCAGTGCTGAGATTCTCTACCCCTCCTGCAAGCTGGGTCCTTGACAGCAAGAAGGTTCTGGGTAAAAGGAGAGAGGCTGGGATACAATGAGGACTTATCTCTATCAAATCAAATTTGACATAGTGGAAGCAGTGTGCCAGCTAGTTCCCTTCTTTCGAAAATTCTTTAAAGAATTTTCTCCCTAATTCCACCAAGAAAATCAAAACAAATCTAAGGGTCACAAATGCAATCATTGCTCTTTGGAAAGTGCCAGCTCTATAGCCATATACTCCATTTTCCTCCCGCCACTCTGAATGCAGTCCTTATTTCCAAGCACACCCTGTACTGAGCTGCTGCCATGCCCTTGCTCATGCCCACTGGAATATGCATCCTGCATGTATCGCCACCAAAATACCTCACTTCTCCAGGGTTTGTCCCAAACCGTGGAGCCCACTCTGATTTTCTGAACTTCATATGTACATCCCTGCATGAACCCTTGAAAGGTTTAGTTCATGTTTCTCTTTTTGCATTTACTCATTCCCCTTTGCCAGAGTCATTTTTGCTCTGGTCTGATACCTATTACCATTGTGTTAACCTCCTTGAAGGGAAAGAGCTCATCTCTACATCTCCAGCTCTACATCCCGCTCATATTCCAAATTCGATAAGTATGTATGACATTTAATTAAATCCACCCAAGATTGTCAAGCAGGTTCTACATATGAAGCTTGAGGTAATGTTCCTTTTCTATTAGTACATATTAATCATAAAGAAGAGACAGGTCCTTAGTAGAGTGAGTACTTTATGGTCTAGAAGGGTTCATACAGCCCTCAAATTTTCATGTGTAAGACTTCAAGCATACATAAACCTATATAAAGGTTTCAAATGATACTACACTGATTTTCAATGAATGTCAGCAAATTATCTCTTTCTTGAAATTATCTCTTGAGAACAATTGTTTTTAATCTAAAATGACTGGGTATGGGGGAAGGGGAAGTGATAGTAATCTGCTTACATTCAGAAGTTTTTCATGATGAGATAATAAACCCTGACAGCTGTCTGACAATTTTCATTTTAAAATATACCTATATTCTCTTTGTTCTTAAGAGATCCTACAGTCTCATTTTTGGCAAGAGCAACAACTCCTCAGAGACAGAGAGCCATAGCAGAAAGACCATCTGCATTCACGAGAACTTCATTCCTTGGGCTGTGAATAAATTGGGCAACATTTTTGATTCAGAATTCCATCTAAGGGTAGAAACTGGGATATAAGATTAACTGCTATTGCTGGTATTGCAAAAACATTACTAAATTGGTTGATTCTGCCTACTATTAATATTTAAGAGAGTTCTTTCACTAATTTACAACCACTTGATGTGTTGTTGAGAAAGACTATTAACCTTGTAAGTCACTTTACAGCAATCATGTAGACTTGTGTTGAGGTTTGTTGCATTTTGAGTCCACTTCATAATTTAGGAGAAACAAAAACATAATGAGACAAAATTATAGAATAATCAGTATTTTTAATTTTTCATAGTTTGGTACTTCAATGTATCAATGGAGAATACTAAAAATGTACTGACCTTTACTTTGGTCAAATTACTAATTCTGATCTGATTTCTTAATTTTCTGTAATTGAAATCTTGTGAATTAGGAATATATAGATATATACATAAGGAAAACAATGGTAAAATAAGTGTAATTCAGCAACATGATTTAACAAATTTTATTCTCAATGTAAGCTATCATTTATTGTGTCAGATTTATATTTAACCTTATAATGGTAAATGCTCTAAAATAATATTTAATCTGTGCTGGGGTTGTGGCTCATGTGATAGCATGAGTGATAGCACGCTCATGTAGCATGCATGAGTCCCTGGGTTTGATTCTCAGCACCACATAAAAATAAAATAAAGATACTGTGTCCACCTACAACTAAAGCAAAATATTTACAAAAAGGATATTTAATCTTTTTCCAGTACCTCCTCCCCCTCTCACCCCAGGAACATACAAAAGAAAGTGATCTCATTTGATCTTGTGTGTGAATTCTGCCTTACTAAACATTGTGCCTTATTTTATTAAATGATTTTGTTGGAATTCAGTTCTGTATTTTGGAAATGTAACAGTGTATTTTATTCTTAATTAACAAACATTTCCTTTTATTTAAAAAAATCTAAAATCCTTATAATGTTTGTATTTGCCTGTTGTTATATCATTGCATGTCTGTTTTTTGAATTTATTCAATACATGAATTCGTAAACTTTTTAAAAACGCCTCAGAGGAAAATATAGGAAGACTAAAAATTTATTGCCCTTCTTCAAAAAGACATGACTCATTGGCGGCATCCCTAGGATAACCACCTCTAAAACACATTCATGACTATGTTTTAATGTCCCTGGAAAGAACGAGAATGAGAAATGGGACTTGTGAGGATAAGAAACACAGCACAACTATATCCAGAGAAGCAGCCTGGTTCCTAGTTCCCCGTCTGACCCAGGTGTCCTGGATCAATCTGCTTAGCCTCTCAGAGCCCCGGTTTCATCCAGTGTTAAAAAAGAAAAAGAGAAGAAGGAAGAGGAGAAAAAACCTTCTAATTCCAGGTCTGCACCTCAGAGTTGTTGTGAGATGGAATTTTATAGAGTTCACAAAAGGGTCTTGAGAACTACAGAGTGTCACAAATGTAAAGTGCTGCTGTTATGACCTGCCCACTTCCTCTCCCCGCCTCTTCTGGCACATGTTTCTCTTGCTAGAGGCAGAAAAAGAACTCAAGAGAGGGGAGTTATGATCAGGTTCCAGTAAGATTCTTCTCCAACGTGTACCTCCTCTTCCTAAACTTACCAGACTTTCCAAAGAAACTCTTATGTTTTATACTGAGTTCAGTTTCCTATGTCTACAATGCCTGACACCCCTTTGAAAGGAAATTAAAATAAAAAATATTACAGGACAGCTCTATAATGGAGAAGAGGATTAATAAAAGTCTTAGAAGCAAAGTCATTAGTTTTTTTTTTTTTTTTCTGTAGTGGATGGGGAATTAAGACCTATTTTTTCATTAATCCTTTAATTTTATTTTCTATGATGACATTATATTCTCAGATTGCCATGTGTTAACTATAAAGGGTTTACATGTATCGTGGGATAATCATTAGCCTACTTAAATTCCCTGTTCTTCCAGTAAACCACTATTTTATTTTATTTTATTTTATTTTATTTTATTTTATTTACTTACTTACTTACTTACTTACTTATTTTCATGCTGGGGATTGAACCCAGGGCCTCACACATGCTAGACAAGTCCTCTACTATTGAACTGTATACTGAGGCTTTCTTTTCTCTTTCCCCCAAAAGAGGTTGCCACATATTCAAGTTCTTACACAGACTGTTATTTATAGAATATCCCAGTTTCTTATTTATAAAATATTCTCCTGGACACTACTTTTAACAAAGAAGTAGTCTTTGCATGAAGACACTCAAATCTGATACAATCTCCACCAATGCCAGTTTGGGATGCTCATGGTGGTCAACTGACAAAAACAGTTATTTTAAGGGAGTGAAGGAATTTAACAAAAATTTGTCTTTAGGGTCATGACCTCATAATTATTCATATTAGGTACCATTGTAAACAAAACATTTTAAAGATCCTTCCTAAAAGCAGTATGGAAAATAGCTGTATTTTGGAGATCTGCAATATATACCTATAGAAGAGGTGGGGGAAAACATGAAAGATATGCAAATGAGTGCTAGAGGCTGGGGTAAACTTTACAGAAATAACTTCATACATGAAGTCCAGGCAATTTAGATGAGAGTGACAAGAACAAACTTTTAGTACTTGTTCCAGATGTCTTTGAAGTAGCTCTAATGATACTGAAGACAGTGCAAATGTGGGCTTTCAATAAATTATTCTATGAAAGAGGATAGGAAAAATATTTATAAATAAATGTATCATCAATTAATGCTATTAATACACATGTGATATTATTTCATCTCCTAAAGTTTATATACACAAGGTGGCCCCAGAATTTTTTTTTTTTATTATTAGGAAACTGAGGGTCTACCTTACATTTGAAGGTCCTACCTACCTTCACCTATCAATTGTGTCTGGCAATTGAAAAAATGGAAGCTTAGTTAGCAGAAGTGGGAAAGCCAGTTGGAGATGGGTCAGAATACTGACTTCGAAATCAAGAATTAGGAAAGGCGCCATGGACAAGCATTGTAGTCTAAAGAACCAGGTAGAATTTAGCACTTTTGCTGTGATGAAAGAATTATCACTCAGGTTTTCCATTAGCACAAATGAATACAAAAAAAGTTGCAGCAATTCCCAAGTATTCGTCCTGAACTCCAACTTTTGTATAGTAACAAAGGGTTGAGTCCTGAAACAATAATTCAACGCATGAAGGCAAGAAAAAAAGCCACTGGAATGAACTATGAGTTTTCCTTTAATGCCACATTTTCCCACTGCTACCATGTTCTGCCACAGCCGTTCATTTCCCAAACCATTCTGGAAGGAAGTCAGGTCCATCAGCATGAGGCATGAACATACATCAAGAAATAGTGAGTTTTGGCCGGTCTCTTAATAATAATCTTAAAAGTCTTGCTATTTTGGCACCTTTTCCTTACATCTGGGAAATATGAAGTCTACTTAAGTCTACTTACATAATACAATAAAACCTGCCAAAAAGGGAAAAAAAGTTCTCTTTAATCCTCCGGGAATCTTAAATAACTATGTAAAGAGCAGCACGAGTGTTTTGCCAACTATAAAGCAAAGTTCATATGAGTCAAATGGTACATGTTATTTGATGTCTACGAAGAAAAAAGGTGAAGGCAACACCAGTTTAAACCACTAAAATTCATTTGCTGCAATGTATATGAGTGTACCATGATGATGTTAATGAAAGGGGCTCTTCATAAGAAGGACCATCGACCTTATATTGAATTTTAGCTATCACTCAAATCAGTTAACCAAAATTGGTTTTATAAATAATCCAGTATAAGGAGATACAGGTTAAGAAAAAAGAGTAAAGGGAGAAATGAATTAATGCAGTTATGGTATTTATATCCCTTTCTTTCACTGATTGATTTTTATACTCTCCAAAATATCTCAACATTCAATCTAATATTGGTCCAAGAACTCTCAAGCAGAAACCACATGAAAGGAAAGTGCAGGCCAAAAAGAATCTCAGATTATACAATAATGCCTCTCGTCAGGCTAAAAATATTCTCCCAAATCTCTCACCATCTGAGAGTCATGAGTTGGGAGTAGAACTGTTCTGAAACACTGCGTAGAAACCCACGGGTTCCTGGGCTTCTCATGTAATGCACTCCTGGGGAGAGCCACAGAGGCTGGGTCCTGCAGTTTCCTTAAAGTAACCATGAAACGGCCTGACAGGGTTCTGTCTCTACAAGACAAAGTGTTCAATTTCAGCAGAGGCAACAGTTGTTTTCTGTGCGGATGCCTTGCTGAATACCACAAGCCATTACCCCTGCATTCTCATAGCCCACAAACAACACTAGGTAACTCTCAATCTCAAAGGGAACAAATGTATTCCTTTTTAAATTTTTTAAATGTTTTTATTAGCGGATTGGAGCTTTACATAATATTGGGTTCATCTCAACATAATCAGACATGCATGGAATATTATTCATTCCACATAAGTCCCCATTATTTTGAGTCAGGGTTTCAATAAGTTGCCAAGGCTATCTTCAAACTTGCCATCCTTCTGCCTCAGCCTCCCAAGTTGCTTAAATTATAGGCACATGCCACCATGCCTGGCAGTCTTTTTATTTTTATTTTTTAATTTGGAGATAGGGTCTCACCAAGTTGCTGAGGATGGTCTTGAACCTGTGATACTTCTGCCTCAGCCTCCTGAGTCACTGGGGTTACAGGAGTGGCACTGAACTCAGCTAGGCAATGTATTCCTAAGGCTCAGCCTATGTCTCAGCAAATGGCTACTGAGCATAGCCTAAATATGTGGACAATCTAGTTGGGAAGAGAACAGATGCTTAAAATATAAGCAACAAGTAGGAAATAATTCTAAATAATGGCTACAATAGGTAGTGCTGATTACTAGTACCAAAGAGGTGCAGGGAAGAAACTCTTGAGGAAGAATAGCAGATAAAGATCGTTTTACTAATAGTACCTGGAATGGTCTTGGAAGCATAGCAAGGACTTATAAAGGGGGAGGAAAGGAGAAGAGCAGAGTTCAGAAGGGGAAACAGAAATGAGGAGGAACGTGCAGCAAAGCCTCGCCACTTCCAGGATGAGAGGCTGTGGAGGAGACAGCATGTGAAGCAAGATTCTGGATGGCTTCATGGAGTGTGGGGATGGACAGACAGGTGAGGGGAGGACAAGGGATAGGTAGGTAGGGAAGACTTAAGTGGAAAATAATAAATAGAGAATTAAGGAAAAGGGATATGTGTGGTTATAATATCTGAACTCTCTACTTTAAAACATTAGGATGGTTCATTCACTATATTATCAAGATACAACATTTGTCAAAAAATTATAAAAATAACCAAAGACTACTGACAGTTTTATTTTTTAAATATTTTAAATTTATTATTTGTTCTTTTTAGATATACATGACAATAGAGTGTATTTTGACATATTATAAATATGAAGTATAACTTATTCTAATTAGGATCCCTTGCTTGAAGTTGTACATAATGTGGCATTTCGCTGGTCGTATATTCATATATGAACATAGTAAAGTTATGTCCGATTCATTTTATTGTCTTTTCTAATCTCATCCCCCCTCCCTTCCCTTCATTCCCCTTTGTCTAATCCAATGAACTTCTATCCTTCCCTCCCTACCTCTCTTATTGTGTGTTAGCATCCATGTATCAGAGAGAACATAAGGTCTTCGGTTTTTTGGGATTGACTTATTTCACTTAGCATGATAGTCTCCAGTTCCATCTATTTATTGGCAAATGCCATAATTTCATTCTTTTATATGGTTGAATAATATTCCATGTGTCTATATACCACATTTTCTTTATATATTCATCCGTTGAAGGGCACCTTGGTTGGCTCCATAGCTTAGCGACTGTGAATTGAGCTGCTATAAACAATGTAGCTGTGTCACTATAGCATGCAGATTTTAAGTCCTTTGGGTATATACCAAGGAGCAGAATAACTGGGTCAATGGTGGTTCTATTCAAGTTTTCTAAGGACTCTCCATACTGCTTTCCAGAATGGTTGCATCAATTTACATTCCCACCAGCAATGTATGTGTGAATTTTTTGCCCACATCCTCACCACTGACGGTTTATTTTGTGCTATATTCTGTAGGGCATGACTTGTCTATGAACTGTTCCACTGTGAGTTTGCATTGTTTTCTTCATTTGATGAACAAGGAAATCTGAGGTCAGATATGTGAAATGCCTTGTCTGCGGACATATAAAAGTACGGAAGCATGGATTCATGCTCTTGTCTCTTTTTCTCAGCACAACATCTGTGAGGGTAAGATCCACCAAGGCAGGATAGGTGTTCTATCCACTACTCATCCCCAAGATAGACAATGCTGGTGCAGACCACGCATTCAGTAAATATTTTTTGAATGAATCTTAACCACTATTCATCTTGTCTTGCTATGTAAGAAGTATCTATTTGATAAATGAGTCACTAAATGAAGCAAGAAAACACCAAGTGATTTATGTAAGATACTAACAATAAAAGATTCAGAAAATATTATAAACACTGCTTAGAAGAACCTCTTGTAAGTATAATAGCAGTATTTTCACAAAGAACACTTTTTCATTATTAAAGGAGAACTATTCATGATGTTGTCTGCATATAAAATGAAATAACAATAAACATTAACATAAGCCCAAAGGCATACACTCTAAAGTGATTTTGAAAGTTTTTAAATAAAAATAAAAATATCAGATAGCTGATAGAAGTTAAAAGTCTAACTAAAGGCAATGTGCAACAGCATTCCTACTGCTTGCTGACACAGCATAACAAAGGGTCTACGGTCATGGTTAGGGCTGGATTACATTGGAGGGCAATAGGCATAACTGCATTAAGACAAAGGAGAACTGGCTGAGGAGTCATATGAAACACTGGGCATTCTATGCAAATTTTGGAGATACATATAAATATAAATTATTCTGGAGAAAATGTTTTATCTGAATTCTAAAAAGAAACCAGAACCTTTGAAAAAGTAAAATGTTCTGCAACGCTTTACAACACAAAAAGAAAAAAATAATCCCAGAAAAATCTCCTGGCATTATTATAAAAAGTTCTTTACAGCTAAAAAGTTTGTGAGTGATAAAGAATGGTCTAATATCTTCTATATGTGAAGAAAAGACCACAATCCCAATAGGAAAATAAGGACATATGTAGATGGTTCATGGAAGTAATTCAATTAAATCAAAAATAATTAAAATAATAAAAAAACTAAGTAAAAACACTGTCTTATACATATAACATTGGTAAGTTCTTTTAAAGTTTTAAAATACATAATATTGACCAGGGAACAGAAAAAATAAGTTTTTTTACACTATAAATATGCAGAAGATGTAAAATTATCGTCTGTGTGCCTATTTTCATGACCATTTTGCTTATTTCTTCTGTATCTTATAGGTTTGCTTATCTGTTCTGTATTTTGTAGTTTTTTTTTTTTTCCTTATATTATTGTTAAGCTTTGAATCATTATGTTGTGGCCAAGTGAAAAAAGTTTAAATTCAAAAGACCTGTGTTCAAATCCAAGCATTTTACCATGGACAATTCTTTTAATCACTCAATGCCTCAGCTTATTTTCTTAAATAGAAATACTTATTTCAGTGAGTTTGGTGAATATTCAATTAGATAATGGGAGTAAGGAATTTCTTGAGCACCAAGAAATTTTAATCTAAGTAAAATTGCTAAATGCCATATACCCGTGCACTATATGTGCAGAGATAGATGTGCGGATACCTACAAATCAATGACTAATTCCAATAAAGAGTACCATCTCCACAAGATAAAAATTCAAAAGTCAGAAGAAGCAAGTATAATCATGAAAATGGGCACGTAGTGCCTTCCTCATCTCGCCAGTTGGTCCCTTTGCCATTATGAAATTAATTTGGAAAGTTGGAGTTTCAAGTCAGGATACTCTGTACTCATGTCACATCCCAATCTTCAGGACCCGTGAATATATCACCCTGCATTGGAGGTTCTGCCAATATGATTAAATGAAATACCTCATGGTTGGGGATTATCCCAGATGTTCTGGATGAACCCAATGTAATCAGAAGAGAACATATAAGAGGAAAATAGGAGGTGACAGCATAAGAGTCAGGGAAGGCGATGAGAAGACGAACACAGCATGTCAGAAATCAGAGAGCTCTGAACACCACCTGCGGGCTGTCAAGGTGGAAGGAGGGTCCTGTGCCAAGGAATGCCTCTTCCCCATGGAAGGCACGTGGGGAGAGACTGTCCCCTAAAGCCTCCAGAAGTAATGCAACCCTGTTGTTTTCGTCAGCTTTTTTTGCTGCTGTGACTAAAAGATCTGATGAGAACATTTGTAGAAGAGGAAAGGTTTATTTAGGGGCTAATGGTTTCAGGGGTCTCAATCCATAGACAGAAGGCTCCATTCCTCAGAGCTCAAGGTAAAGCAGGACACTATGGTGGTAGATAAAGATAAATAAATAAAAGAAAGGTATTGTGTTCACCTACAAGTAAAAAATACATATATATTAGAAAAAAAGTAGCATAGGACTGAGAAAATCTGCTCCTCTACCCTGTTTGGGACAGGTACAATCTAATTAGTCACTGAGCTTCCACCAACGATGAGGTCTGCCTTTCCCACTGCCCACAGCCTTTCACTCTTCCACTTTGTATGGAATACCACTCCAAGAGTCCACCTTCATGATGTATGCTATGGTTGGGTCAATTTCTTTACGTGCTTCTCCTATCAAATCTCCTTCCTCTTCATGGCTTCCATTGCTTCTCTGGCTAAGGCTCTGCTGCCTCCTCATATGTGGCTTCCACTTCTCAGCTTCCTGCCTGCCACCTCTGAGCTGCAGCCAACTGGTATGCTCAGGCTCTCCAGCGCTGTCCAGGCTCCCCCTAGACTCATGTAAGTTTTCTCTTGGCTGCAATACTTTTACTACCTATTCTCCATTTTCTGTTGATCTTGTTTTTCTAGTCTATTTGGAACACTACCTCATATTTTCTTAAAATATTTAAGCCCTCATATTTTATTTAAAAAACATTGTTCTCTCACCCCATTTGAAGGCCCATATAGTCTTTTGTAAATTAAGTATCTGACATGATGCATATTTCGCTCATTGGAGGCATTTTTTAAAAATCTTCAACTCATGCCCTCCTCCTAAACCCAAAGTTCCATCAAAATTGTCTTATTTGCCTATGATCTGATACCCAGTTCAAAGTTTCCAACACAACAAATAAAGATTTTGGCAGCCCTAAAAGAACACCTCAATCCCTATTTCCTATCCCAAAATTCATGGGGAGATCCACACTTCCCTCCAAAATCCCCCTATCTAAAATCCCCAAGAGGGTTAGGGAAGTCCAAGCTGCTATTCCTTTAGAATTATAAGCCACAGAATTCAAGCACTGTGTGTTTAAAAACCTTTTCTAGAATCTTTTATGCATCTTTGTAAAAAATTAAATCAAGGGTTTGGTAGGGGCACCATAATAACCAACAGTTTAAATGGCACAATTTTAGTACCATTGGAAAAAAGTCTACTATGCACAATAAATTTTTCTCAAGGAAGGTTTTAGTAAATGAACAATGGTGATTTGAAGAGTAAGCACCATGTGTTAAGGTTGGTCGCTGCATAAGCATTAGTCAAAGTCCTTCAAGGATGACACACATTGTATATTGGGCAGTACTGTTAATCCAAGTTAGTTAAAAAAACAATTTCATTTAAATGCCAGTAATCTCAATGTAGGTATCAAAGTCTCACTCTGACAGTCATTTTCCATAGTTAATAGTGAAGACATTATTTTTCCTTTAGGGCAACATAAAATTTCATGACGTGGATGCTTAAATCATTTGGGCCCTCCTATCTTCTGGAGCCAAAGGGGAGTAGTACCAACAATATTATAAATAATCTTATTTTTGAGTTATTGAAGAGTCAACTTTATCTTTCTGAAGATTAGTTATTTGATCCAGCAATTAAATTACTTAGTCTTTATTCCAAGGATACTTCAAAATACAGGGGGAAAAATAGAGATATTTATGGTCCTCAAATAATAAATTTTTTAAAATAATAAATATATTAGACTAGTCCTAGATAACAAGGGAATAATTAAATAACCCTTGGGATATCCACTAGATGCAATAATATATAGCTATTTAAACAAACATGAAAAAAGAGAGGTTCTAATGTAGGATGTTGAAGTCTATAAGGCAGCAAGATGCCAATTCCACCTGTCCCTATGCAGGTGGAGAATATGGGCAAGCTATGTGGATTCACTCTTCCTGATAATACCCTGTCTGGGTTCTAGACTTGGGTTCAGATTCTCTAAGTCTCAGTTTCCTTGCCTATAACATGAAAACAAACACAGAACCTAACCCAAATGGGCACTGCAAAGATTAAACAAGTTAATAGTGTGGGTGTTTAATCCAATGTCCAGCATGCAATGCCTAGCACTAATAGTACACTTTCAAGTACAGTGCTTGAAACCAGTGGGAGAAAAATTCTACATGCAATGTGACCCCACAACTATATTAAAAGCTATAAAATCATACATTGAAAATGCTATGCTTTAACTAATTACATGATAATAGTTTCCCCTTCTGAATTTCATTTTCCAAAATTCTATAATTTTTATGTATTCCTACATATGGGAATAAAAAATCAGTTTTATTTTAAAACTTGCATGAATAGGAATACCATTTCCTTAATAAACATTGGAGTTATAAACATATACAATATACAATATGCAAACATATAAATATATAAATACACATATGCATAGACATATGTCTACTAGTTTAAATAATTTTAATTTGGTAGTGATTTTAACATATTATTTATATAATAGTCTATTTATGCTAGTTATAGCACACTGAAGTTAAAGATGGCCAAAAGATGAGATTAAAATATATCTTTTAAACAAAAGGACAGGCTTCCCTATTTTATTTCTTTAGCTATGTCCATGAACTCAGCTGGTTGACCAGGCCAAAGAAACTTCACAGTATGAAAGCTATTGGTCATTTGGACAAATGCAATAGGTCAAACATTGAGCTGATTTGCTGGGCTCCCTGACACTGGCAAAGCCCAGCAGAAACCCATCCAGGGCTATGTTCCAGTCATCTGGTCAGTTCTAGAGTCTTCTGGGGAATGTACTAGTTTAAGAAATTTGAGAGTCAGAGTCTCTTCTGGCTAGGTCTTCATTCAACTCATGGTTTGAGTCTGCTCTTAAGTCTATGACCAAACATGAAACATGTACACTTCTAACCCTGAAATTTCATTTTTAGAAACTTATTCTGAAAAAAAGAGGCTAACATAAAATGCATACATATGAATGTATCTTCAAGCTCTCTAATTGTTTTACATCAATAATGATTAACCAATTAAATTTCTGCCAAATGAAGTCATTAATCAGAATGAGGTACATCTGTATGTGCTGACCTAGAAAGGTTCCTTTAATAAATGAAGTGGAGTAGAAGAAGGGTTAGAATAAAATATAAAGCATGAACCCTTCAAAAATTATGTTTATATATATATATATATATAAATATAGAAATACACCCACATTTGGGAGGAAATACTAAAAGTATCAGAGATTAATTTTAAGGCATGCGAAGTATTAGAGATGAGGAAAAGCTCTCTTGTTATGACAAATATCTGCTGTTTTAATTTAGTACAACAATCATATAATGTGATAGTGAGAGCACAATAGTAGGATCTCAGACCCCATAATTATGCTTCCTGGACTCAATTCCCAGGTCCTCTTCTTGCCAGTGAGTCAACACCTCTCTACCTGTTTCCTCTTCCTTGGAATGGAGAAAAAATGACTTTCCTCTTGGATATTAACAGATTTTAAAAATGCATTTAAAATAAAATCCCCAACTTCATATTTATTAGGATGTCTATTATGAGTGAGTGAGAGACAGAGAGAAAGAAGGAGGGAGGGAGGGAGGAGGGAAGGAGAGGGGAGGGGAGGAAGAGGGAGAGAAAGAAAGAGAGAACTGAAAGTTAGAAAGTTCTGGCAAGGATGTGGAGAAACTAGAATGCTTGTTCACTGTTGGCAGGAATATAAAATGTTGAAACATGAAAACAATAAGGCAGTTCCTCAAAAAGTTAAGAATGGAACCACCATGGTCCAGCAGTTCCGTTTCTGGGCATACACCTTAAAGAATTAAAACAAAGATCTTGAATGGATATTTGTACATTCATGTTCATAGGAGCATTATTCACAATAGCCAAGAGAATGAGCAACCCAAATGTCCATAACAAATGAATAAATAACGCAGTATACACACACATTGGAATGTTACTTGGTCTTCAACAGGAAGGAAATTCTGACACATGCCAGACATGGATGAGCCTTGAGGATATTATGCTAAGTGAAAAAAAACAGACATAAAAGGGGAAATACTGTGTGAGTCTGCTTCTGTGAAGTCTCTAGAATAGTCAACTGTATAGAAACAGAAAGGAGAGAGTGGTTATGAGAAGGAGGAAACGAGGAGTCAGTGTCAATGGGTAGAGAGTTTCAGTTTTACACATAAAACATTCTGAAGATGGATGTGGAGATGATTGCATGATAATGGGAATGTATCACCACTGAACTGCACACTAGAAAATGGTTAAGATAGTGAGTTTTATGTTGTATGTATTTTACAATTAAAACATAAAAAGTAAAGCTCTTGGTGCAGGACCTTGCCCACACTGAGTGCTCAATAAATTTTAACAATAATAATAATGTGATACCATCATGTTTTTCTACTTTTTGAAAATTAAAAAAATATGTTAAACATAGGTTAAAATGGAAGCCCCTTGATTTAAGTTCTTTAAGCAATTTTATTAACCAAATTAATTTTCATGTATAGCATATGCCTCCATCAAAGCCTCATTTCTCAAACTTTTTCAAGAAATGAGAAGAGAGTTTTCTACAGTCAAGAGCTGACACTGAAAGTGATCTCTGGCCAAAAGGCAACAGGGAAGCAGCAGCACCTGACACAATCATCACTTGGCATCTGGGCAGAGGCCAAGAAAACTCTTCTTACACAGAGGCCCTTGGCAAGGAGCATCACTGCTCTGTTCTTCCCTTTGGCTCCTTCTCTGTCTCCTCAATTGCTATATTCCAGCTATCACTGAAAAATAGATGTCCTGCTACTCAGTCTGCTGCCAAACTCTGCAACTGCCACAGGATAAGAATACAATGTGCATCCAGTGTGGAGAAACCAGAACTGAAAGGCATCAAACATTTACTAAGGACCCCCACTATACCAGAGGAAAAGCCAAGAAATTTAACACATGAGATTATGTAAAACTCACAACTGCCCTCTGAGATATGCACCATATTCCCATTTCTCAAGTCAAGAAATAGGTTCAAAAAATTAATACCTCAGGGACATGCATAAGTTGGGGATATAGCCAGAATTCATACCTAAATTTCACAACTCCAAGACCAATGACAATGTGTGAACCTTTGTGGAAAATAAGTGAGAAAATGGAATGAACCCCAAATATTGTGTCTACATGTCTGCTGGTGGGTAACTTCACAGTTAAATTACTTCCAGTAAATAGGGTCTTTGCTATTTTTGAAGACCAGACAACCTTCTGAAACTCCCCCCCGCAGATACATACCTATAGGAAATAAAGAATAAATAAGTGAACACCACTTAAATATGGTTGGGCAAATCTGATTTACAATTACCTCAGACTTTCAATTTTCACTGAAAATAAAATGAATTCCATCAAATAAATAAACAAATGAGGAATGCTTTATGCAAATGCTTCTAAAGAATGTTTTTCAAAGGACAAAGGAAAGAAAGGCTGTTTTAGTCCTGATTTTCATTCTAAGTGAAAATGTCATCTTTGAGTACCTAAAAAGATAGCAGCATACATGGTAAGCTTCCCTTTTCTTTTTTCTTTCCCTTTATTAAAAAATATATATATCTTAACTCACCACTGGCAAATATGCCACTCAAGATGATTTATGTTGAGGGATCCAAATGTCCTTTTGCAACCTTTCCTGTAGGCTTAATATTTGGAAAGATTACCCAATAACACATATTTTCTACAAGAACAACTTCTGTTTCTCCCTTTGGGCACCCTGGTCCAGGCAGAGCTGAGCTTAATATGGCAAAAGATTCAGGGTAAATCACACTGTTTCCTTCCCTAACTGCCCAATGTTTGAACCTTAAAAAAAAAAAAAAAAAAAAAAAAAAAAATCAAGTTAAAATAACACCTGGAAAAGGAAGCAGTTATGCAGGAAGAGATGTGGCCTTAGCTCTGCAAAGGATCAGCCCTACTTATTTCCCTGGTGGGCTTGAGCCGCATCTTTATGGGCCTCTGTTTCTTCCCTCTGGCAGACCCAGGAGCTACATTCTTCCTCTGCAGTTCAAACACTTTCCCTTTTTCCTCATATCCCAAGGCCAGAATACAACCATAACAATTATGGAAAAGACAGGGGTAATAGACAGTATTCATGGACCACTTGCTATGCCACAGTAACCATGAAAATCCCTTTCCCTGCATGACCTGCCTTCCAACCGTGACACAGACGGAGAAAGGAAGTTTTCCTGAGGCAAACTGGGCTTCATTGACATCAAAGTAAGCAGAGACTATAGTCCAGGTGGGTCTAACTTCACAGCCTGAGTGATTAACCATCAGATCATCCTTCTCAAGGGAGAGAGAGTGGCAGGGGAAGAATCTTGAACATGAGCTTGGGGGGCGGGCGATACTGTGCCTTGTCCATCACTATCTCTTGTACCTACTGTTCCATATACAGTAGGTGCCCAATACATGTGACCGGATGAGACAGTGAACGAGTGAAATAACACTCGTTATTCTAAGTGAATATGAGCAAGACATGACCAAGAATCTGGTCTTAACCTCACTATTTGGACTCGGGTATTATTGGTTCAGCACCCTGAGAGCCTGGATCTCCACTATTTTAATGGCTGGGTCCCAGGGAAGCAGGGAGTCATGTTTCCTGACATGGAAACACAAACCACTTGCATAGTCACCACCATTTCAAGCGGAAGAATTAACTGCTTCTTGTAGCACAGCACAGATGGATTTGGCATTTGTTTGTGTTAAATTCTTAGGACAGGAGTTAAAATCCTGGTAACACTTTCTGGTCAGTCTCTCCCCTGAGAGTTCCAAAACGGACAATGCAAACAGCAATAAATGTAGAG
This sequence comes from Sciurus vulgaris, assembly GCF_902686455.1. Taxonomy (NCBI): domain Eukaryota; kingdom Metazoa; phylum Chordata; class Mammalia; order Rodentia; family Sciuridae; genus Sciurus; species Sciurus vulgaris. The sequence continues at coordinate 123,035,186 of NC_136463.1, read as the reverse complement.
GTAATATTTACTTACATATTTTCTATAACCTCCAATCACTTCACAGGAAAATAATTCAAGTCCTGCTCTTAACCACATTATTTTATGTCATAAAGTGAAAAGTAAACAAACAAAAAACGTATTTCTTCCAGTATTTTTGTTGTTGCTGCTAACGTCTAAGGTACAAAAAAGGCCTAAATTCTCCATATTAAATAGTCAGTTAACACCTCCTAATTTCAGTGAAAGAATGTCTTGACATACGTGAGTGGATTTTAATTCAAATAGTGTTATCAATGCCCATCCCCAGTGACTGGTATCACATAACTGTTTTGATGGAGTCCTGGAAAAAACCAAAGCATACAAAGGACCCCATATTAGGGGAGAGGTCCACAGCAAAATGGTGAAATAGTGTGAAAAGAATCAGAAAATGTAGCCAAATCTAGTCTCAGTGAATCCACAGAAGCTGTACGCATGTACACCTACAATTTGGTCAGGGACATGTTAATCATGGTTTCACTGTGTCTCTGTCCTTCTCATACCCCACATATAGACTCTGTCATTAAGTTTTTCTATGTAGACAGATATGACTGAAAAAACAACAGCAAGCGGTTTGTTATTTGCTATAGATAAATATCAAGCAAATCCCAAAAACATAAGAAATTAAGAAACCTCAAAAATATTTTTCTTTAAAAACTGCAGTCTCATAGCAGCTCACTGGCAGTATCCATTGTGTATATGACATCTCAACAAAAGAAGAATGAGCAGTAACACATCTCCAGAAAAAGTCAACCTTAAAGGCAGCTTCAATTGCTTAAGAAATTGCTTAGGAATCCAATGCCATTAAAATCTACTTTTGAAGTCAAAATCTCAGTAGTTGTATAGAAAGAAGCAAGGAATGCATGTTGACTTACACACAGATCCTGACTCTCATTATATGCCACAGGTAAACTGATTGACATATTTCTAAATAAGGGTAAAACCATCCATCAAATTAGAGCTTAATAAGGACTAAACAAAATGACATTGGTGGAAATCTAGGTACATAATAAGCATTCAATAAAAGTTTATATTATCACAATGGCTGAAGATCAGATCATGATGGTAAAAGGCCATTAAAATAATTAGCAGAGAACCAAGCACCACCGACCGGCTTTGAGAGGCTGAGACAGGAGGATCACAAGTTCAAAGCTAGCCTCTGCAACAATGAGGCTAAGCAACTCAGTGAGACCCTGTCTTTAAACAAAATACAAAATAGGGCTGGGGATGTGGCTCAGTGGTTGAGTGCCCCTGAGTTCAATCCCCAGTACCTGCCCCCCAAAAAAATAATTACCATAGAATATTCATAAGGCCTAGGAAAGCATTCAGCACATCAGCATTCCTTTTACTGAATGACAGAATGAATTCCATATCCATGGATGACAAATAATGATACATCAGAAGGGGAAAGCAAATAAAATTATATGAATAAACTGATCTTGGCACCTTGTAACTGACTACAAATTCCTGGCACTCAATCCTCTAAAGTTCTTCCTTCCTGCCTATAATCTCCCTAAAGCTCAAACACCCTTACAACATTCAGTGTTGGTATTTTTGAACTATTCTCTGAATGCTTAATGTCTGCTTTGGTCTATGACCCAGGAGGCCACCCAGGGGACTTGGCTCATTGTGTTTGGTTAAACTGCAACCCTCTCCTCAGGATCCAAAGAGAAAGTGAACAGTAAAGAAGTCAAGAAGGCTAACCAGCCTCTAGTTGGCTGCAGATCACCTGCATCTGGGCTTGGCCCCATTCACGAATATCACACTAAAGCATTCTCTTCTTTCACACCTTTCTTTGCTGGTTCACTTTCCTGGTGATATCTCCATCTGTTATGGTTTGGATAAGAGGTGTCCCCCAAAAGCTCATGTGTAAGACAGTGCAAGAAGATTCAGAGAAG